>NC_133156.1:212276850-212901850 GCF_040802235.1 Manis javanica | reverse complement strand
GGGAAGCCGAGGTAAATTGTTTCCTAGCACCTTTATTCTATTTTGATGACTGTGGGAGGAGGAGCCAGTTATGGGATGAGAAACTTGAATAATGAGAAATGATAATCCAGGCTAAGGGTAGAGAGAAAGAGAGAGGGAGGAAGAATGCACATCTTATCCTTTGACATCACCAAACTGTTTAGTTGATGTATTTCTCTTTGACATTGTAGTTTTGCTTCAAGATTGCATTTATTTGGAAGCAGCATTTGTCACTATTTTTATTTTCTAATTCAATTTTTGAAATTGAATTCAAAACTTGATTGAGGTGAAACTTACATACAATAAGCTGTTCTTATTTAAAATAGGCAATTTGATGAGTCTTGACAGATGTTTATACAGCAGAAACCACCAACACAATCAAGACATCAAACATTGCCATCAAGACAAGCAACATTTCTACTCCCTTTACAATCTCTCCTTCCCTCCACATCCTTCTTAATTCATTTTATTCAGCTTTACTGAGGTATAATGAACAAGTACATTTTTAAGATACTTAGTGCAATGCCATGATTTGATATATTATACCTTGTGAAAGGATTCCCACAGTCTGATTAATTAACATATCTATCACCTTACATATTTATTTATTTATATTATTTTTTGGTGAGAACACTCTTAGCAAATTGTAGTTATGTAATATAGTATTACCAACTCGTCGACTCTAGTCCCCTAGGCACCATGTTATGCATTAGATCCTCAGACCTTGTTTGTGTTATCAGTGACTGTCAGTGATAACACAAACAGCCTCTCCCCATTTCCTCCATCCCTAGGCCCTGGCCACCACCATTCTATTCCCTGTTCCTGTGAGTTCAACTTTTCTTTTTAGATACCACATATAAGTGACCATGCACTATTTGTCTTTCTCTCTCTAGCTTATTTCACCTGCATTATGCCCTCCAAGTTCATCCATGTTGTCCCAAATGGATTTCCATCTTTTTTTGTGGCTGAATAATATTCTTCACATCTTCTTTCTTTCTTTCTATCTATCTATCTATCTATCTATCTATCTATCTATCTATCTATCTATCTATCTATCTATCTATCTATCTATTCTTCTATCTATTCTTCTATCTATCTATCTATCTATCTATCTATCTATCTATCTATCTATCTATCTATCTATCTATCTATCTATATCTATCAATCTATCTGTCATCTATCTACCCCACTTTCCCCATCCAGTCTTCTGTTGACAGTTTGCATCCATACCTTAGCTATTGTGAATAATGCTGTAATGAACACGGGAATACAGACAGCTCTTTGAGATAATGATTTTGTTTCTTTTGGATATATAACCAGAAGGGGGATTGCTGCATCATATGGGAGTTCTATTTTAAGTTTCTTGAGAAAACTCCATACTGTTTTCCACAGGGGCTGTACAAGTTTCCATTCCCACCAGCAGTGCACAATGGTTACCTCTTTTCCACACTCCTGCCAGCATTCATCATTGTCTTTTTGATAATAGCCCTCCTAACAGATGTGAATTATGCTTTTGACTTATATTTCTCTGATGATTAGTGATGTTGAGTACTGTTTTAATGTACTTGTTAGCCATTTGTATGTCTTCTTTGGAAAAATGTCTGTTCAGGTCCTTCACCCATTATTTATTTATTTATTTCTATTTATTTATTTTTTGTTATTGAGTTGTATCAGTTCCTTGTATATTTTGGGTATTAAATCCTTATTGGATATGTGGTTTGCAAATATTTCACCCTCCCATACGTTGTCTTTTCATTGTGTCAATGGTGTCTTTTGCTGTGCAAACGTTTTTTACTTTGATGTAGTCCTACTAGTTTATTTTTGTTTTGTGTCCTTTGCTTTTAGTGTCATATCAAAAGAAAAATATCATTGCCAAGACGAATTTTTTTTTCTAGGATTTTTACAGTTTCAAGTCTTATGCTGATGTAGTAAAAGTTGGGGCACTTGATTTAGATAAGCTCTTTTTAGGGAGATACTAGTGACTTGATTGAATTGTTGGAACAAGCTCGGAAGCGGGTGAAAGAGAGGAGACGTTTCCAATGTGCAGTTAAACCCTTTATAGGAAAGACTGAGAGACGGGTATGTTTTGCCTACTCTCTCCGTACTGAGCCCCAGGAGCACAGCCTCGGCAAGGCTCGCTCTCCCTTTAAAAGCTGGTCTTTGTTCGCTATACTCCTGTGGGTCTCATAAACACAAGCACCATTGGCTTTCAGAGATAAGTAATTTGGGGTCCTGTCCCTCAGGTGGCCACCTTTAAAGTTAGGGTGCTAGCTGTGTGGTGGAAACCGTTCATTCCTCTGGGAGAGCCTGGAGATTGGGGGTTCCCTCCTAACTGTGTGGAGCCCTGTCAGGAGTTGGTTTCCAGGTCACAGTGTGTATCACAGCCTTTCCTACACATTTTGATGTGGGCATTTCTTCAGTTGCCAGATATGTAACAGTCACTCAACTAGTATCTGGGTTTCTCTCAGAGGGAATTTGCTACATGAGGAGCTGTATGTTCTGTGGGAGGAGGGAAATTCAAGAGCCTCCTAGTGGTGTAGAGTCTCAATTCGTTTTTTTTGGAAGTAAAAGGTACTTTTCTTTGTCTTCCCATTTATTTTATTTTCAAATATACAATGTAGAGATTTGCCAGTTATCTATGTTATTGGGGGCTCACCCCAACTAGTGTAGCTTACTATCTATCAACATAGAGAGATGTTACAGAATGATTGGCTGTATCTCCTATGCTATTCTTTTAATTCATTTTTAAAACTACCCCTATTCTTTTGGTGATGAGATATGCCAGGGATTTTTTTAAAGTGGAAAAAATGTTTGATAATTGTTACATATTAATCACAGTTATTTTAAAGTCTGTGCCTATTATCTCTAATATCCAGATTACTTATAGAACATTTCTATTCTCTTTCCTCCTGGTTTTTCAGTCATTCAATATCATCTTATGGTTTATCTTCTGAGTTTTGATTGACTGCTACAAGCTATGTGTAAAAAAATTACAGTGACAGTTTGACTTTCTAGATAATGTTTTCTTCAGAAAGAATTTTAGAAGAGGCATAGCACCTTAATTTAATCTGGGAATGTTTTCATTTGAAGGTTCTGGTTTTAGGAAAGACAAGTCTATTTCTAGTTCACTTTTATTCCTAAGGTACAGTCCTTCAGAGATACTATCTGAAAGCCTGAATTTCTTGGTTTCTCTGGGATCCTCTCTCTTGTTGAGCTCTGAGCTTCATTTTTGTCTCCCCAACCCCAAGAAATGCTGAAAGCACTGCTAAACTTCTCAGCTTCTGTAGGAATGCTTATAAATTGGTAAGTGCCTGAGAAGAAAAGCATCACTAATACTAATGATCTGGCTCGGCTCAGTGTTCTCCTCTCTTTAGACATTTAGTACTTCAAGTCCTGGCTTCCTTGATAGTAGCTCTCTGATGCCTGTGTGTGTGTGTGTGTGTGTGTGTGTGTGTGTGTGTGTGTGTGTGTGTGTGTGTGTGTGTGTGTGTGTGTGTGTGTGTGTGTGTGTGTGTGTGTGTGTGTGTGTGTGTGTGTGTGTGTGTGTGTGTGTGTGTGTGTGTGTGTACACATATATATATTATTGAGTTGTTCCTGATCTCATAATATCTTAGTTTGTGGCTTTATTATTTCATTATCAACTCAATCATCTAAACCAGGAATCTGGGTATCATCTTAATTTCTCCAACATTGCCTATACAAGCAATCACCAAATTCTATTTTACCACCTAAATATTTCTCTAATCTCTCCTCTCTCTTCTTTTTTCACTAGTAGGTTATTGTTTCATTTTGGAGCTCAGAATTTACTTTCTTTGAGAAACACTTCCCTAAACAATGGATAAACACTCAGGAAAGCCTACAAAAGTCCACTATTCAAAATGCCACTATAACCCAAGTCATATGCTCCCCAAACTCCAAGTTCTGAAGCTCTGGGTCTCTGAGTTCCATGTTCTGTCTAAGTTTAGAAACTTAAGCTCCAGCCCAAACTTGAACATGGTCAGACAACTTGGCTGGATGGAGAAGGAGAAAGAAAGGGAAATAGGGGCTTAAGGGAGAGCAGGAAAAAGGAAAAAAAAAAAGAAAAAAGGATAAGCACTCTAGCCTTAGATCTTCAGAAAGAATGCTGAGCTAGGTTTGCCAGATAAAATACGTGCAATATTTGGAATATATTTATGCTAAAAAAGTTTCATTGCTTATCTGAAATTTAAGAATAACTGGGTCATCCTGTATATTTGCCAAATTTGTTAACCCTATGCTAGGCTGAAAGGATGAAGGAACTAGACTGTGGGACGCGTGATGAGTATATTTATAGATTTAGAGTTATAGATGTAGCTATAGAGAGTTGGGAATGGAAGAGTCTGTTTCTCAGGAGCTGCCTTTAGAGACCAGTTTGGTGCACAGATATGACCTAAACTGGGCCTTCAGTTGCTATATGGCAATTTTGAATTTATGTGGGCATCTTACCATCCCCCCTTTTTTAATAAAGGAATGCTGTCATCTAATTTTCTCTCAAGTAACCTGTTGCAGGTTTTTGCTAGGAAAGAACATTGCATTGAATTTAAAAACATGCAAGTGGATTGATCTGTGCTAGCATATCTGATGAGTGAAATTCATTTTACTCACTCAAGACCCTTTCCTGAAGATTAATGAATGAATAAGTTAGACTAGATTTTCCCTAGCAAAGTAAACTATCACCTGAGTTGTTCTTAAAATGTGTCCATGTCTGTTTTGGTAACAGAGGGCTGGGCAAACAGCTTGCTGATCTCTGAAGGTCTTGTCATTCACCACAGCTTTATGGGCAGCAGAATTAACAAAGGAACTCAGAGCCCAAAGTGTTGATCAGATCTTACAAAGAGAACAACTGATGTCTTGAAAGGTGCTTCTGCCAGCGTCAGGGGCTGTGTAAGTTATCATCATCACAAAGGCCCAGACCTTAATTTATGAGTTAGTACAAATCAGATACTAGTTTTACGTACACTTGCAGGGAAGCTTGCCAGAAACTCCTTTGTGAAATAGAGAGTCCTATTGTAATACAAATCACTCTAAATTTGGGAGAACACAATGAGAGAGAATTTTGATGATCTGCCAAAGCCAAGTTAGTATCTGAATCAGGAATAGTGTACATAATTGGCCCATTAGTGATGGGACTGACTTGGTTAAAAAATAAAATAAAATAAAACAAATAAAAAATAAAAAATTGGTGTTGTAAGTAGAAACATTTATTAAAAGGTAGCTTCTAGTATGATCAGCACCTAATCTCTGGCCTGGGCTAACTTTATCATCGACTGTCAGCAAGGACCCAAGTTTTCTGCACCTCAGTCTCTTCTTCTGCCAAATGGGAAAAATAACTGTACTCCCCTCAGAGGATTGATATAAGGGGTAAATGAGTGACATTTGAACAGAGTCTTACAGATGGTAAGCATTACCTAGTGTTTGTTAAATAGGCATATATATGTGCTGTTTTAAAGAGATGTTCTAAAGAGTCTCTGATGATGTTCAGTAGGCATTATTTATTACTGTAGCAGGTCTTTGAGCAGGCGCCCTCCTGTGATTTCCTTGAAGTCTCCTTAAACTATTTGGACCATCAGCTCCTGGGCAAGAGTTTCTACCAGAAAGACAAGCCTCCCTGTAGGCCAATTTCTGGGAGGGTGCTCTTTCATGGGGAAAAACATTAAATATTTACATAGGTAATTTCACAGTCTGCAGGGCATGTTTCCTATTTGTGAGTGATTTGTTAATGAGAATTCAGGGTGGAGATGGGGATATGCTAATTCAGGTCACAGGGAGAAGCAGGTCAGTGTTCGTTGGCTTTCAGAGAAGGCACAGGGAAATGCTAGACCAGGCAGCAGCCTAATCTCACAGAATTAGTCGATGGAGCCGGTTTTTATGGAAGTGAATTCCCAAGGTTTCTCTGGAAGAAGATCCCTGGTTAGAGATCAGTTGGGCTGAAGGTGGATTTTTTAGAAACCTGAGGGAAATATAAATTCTAGCAACTACTCTGGAATTGATGCTTACCAGAAAAGAGTACATTTGACCACGATGTTCCTTGGGAACACAAAAATTGACCCTGAGCATTCAACTGTCTTCCAGTGGGTTCCTGAGGATGCAGACTCTTCCTAGAGGTATTAATCTGTTGAAAGAAGGACTAATTATGACACCCCTCCTCACTTTACAAATTGCATTTTCCCTAAAGCCTGTCTGTAATATTTTTCATGAATTTTAAATGTTTCTCTCTAAGCAATGCTATCTCTTTCTGTATTATACAGTACTAATAATCTCTTACAGAACTTAAACTCCATTTACAGCAGAGATTGTGGGACTCACCACATATTCCTGCCCTTGCCTTCAGCCTCTGAAGTTCTTTTTAATGAAATTACTCTTTCCTCCTTAAGGAGAAGGACCGTGTTTTATACATCTTCTGTATCCTTCATGGGTCTTAGAAAACTTAACACATGGTTCTCCATAATTGGTTGCTTTTCTTGATGTTTTTCTGTTTGTCTTGGCTGCCAAGAAGCTCAATCCTTGTGCTTATAAAATTAAGTCTGCATATCTTATATATGGGTTCAGTTATCTTTATTATTTGTATTCAACTTTTAAAAGAGCATAGGGTATTAATTTATTGAAAGAAAATAATGGTGTTTTTGTCCAGTTGAACTCACTCTTTTGTACCAAACTATATTTAATGTTGTATATATTTCTAAAACTGTATGATTTAAAGCAAGGGTTCTTATTCTCAGATGTATGTACATATGGGCTTCAAAGGAGTCTGTATACTTCATATGTACACATATGAACACACATACAAACATATATATAAAATATTATATATAAACACAGCTATGCACACACACATACATATACATTGTGTGTGTGCACATCTTTGGAGGGAGAGTGCCTCTAGCTTTCATTAACTTATCCAAAGGATCTATGACTCTTACCCACTCCCCCTTCCCCGAAGTTAAACTACTGATTTAAAGGGGTCTGGAAATAAATATTCACCACTACTAGTCCATAGAGCTCTGCCCTCAATTCTTCCTCCCCGTTCTGTAAACACCATCATTCATTTCTGACATTCCCAGGGTTGTTCTTCTGACTAAGCAACTAGATGAATAGCTATTGTGGCTCCAGTTCAAAGAGATACAACCAGGTGGTTTTAAATGCCAAAGGAGACTGTGGATAAAGTGAAGGTTCCTAGGCCAGGATTCTCACCTGGCCCTGGTTGGCTAGTTCATTACACCCATGTGGGCAATACACTGTTATTGAATCCATACAGAGCTCCGCCCAGCACTCTGGGTGACTTGGTGGTTGCATGGCTGCAGGGCTGCAGGCCTGCAGGAGAGCAGAGATGAGACTGGAGTGGTGGCAGTACTGAGGACAGGTACTGAAACGGCTGTGCAGGCAGAGAGGCCCAGAGGCAGAGACAGGCTTGCTGCTGCATGCAGCCTTGCTCTGAGTGGATGGGATTCTAGTGATTGACCTGCCACGGTGGGAATAAAGTTGGGAATAACCCTGTCACCCCAAGAACGTTCCATTGTCATTCTTTGGTCTCACTGAATCCATAGTGAACTTGCCTGGGGCTGAAACCCATTGGCAAGACAGAGACCCATAGTTAGATTTAGACCAGAGAGAGGTCAGGGCTGCAGGGGAAATCTGCTTCTGCCTGAGGCCAATGCGGAGGAAGCAGGTTTGCCTCCCACCTCCCTGTCCAGTTTAGCCCAGGTACAGAATTGCCTTCTGATTGTGCCTGGCTGTAGTTATGAGCTGGTGGGCAGCAGGGCCACTGGCCAGAGGTAGTAGTGGGCAACGCAAGCTTCAGATTGCTGGGTGTCAAGCTACAGAAGTTAAATCTGCCAAAGAATCAAAGAGGCATGCCAGCAGCGTTTTCTGCATCTAGGTGAGGAGGCCGTTCAGGAGGTCCAGATGTTTTTTCTCCATGAAGCAGCCAGTGTCCTGCCTGCCCAGGCCGTCCTGTAGGAGGGAGTGAGGTGGAGGGTATCTGCTCTATCACTCTGCCACCTCGTCCACCAGTGAAGCCCAGCTCTGGTCCGTTTAATTGTGAGACTCACTCTTCTTGTTCCCTGTAGGAGGAACTTGGCCTTTTGACCACTTTTGCCCCTGCTCTCTCCTCCCCAGAGGAGGGGTGATTTATCTGACTGGGGTTCATGGGAGCAGCCTTGACAGTGAGGGGCTCAGCCCCTCCATCCATGCTAGCTTTGGGACCAGCTTGCCTCAGAGACTATGTACCCCATCTCCTGGGGATTGATTGGGCAGGCTCCTTTGTGGGAGACTTGGGGGCTGTCCAGGGCTGTCATGGTCATGCTTAATTTGGGGGTGTGATTTGGCTGTCCCTTGGTTCCTCCATCTAAGCCACAGTCTCCGAAAGCTTTGAAGGGGATAAAAGTGGTGCTTTGGTCTCCATCTGCTTGACTCCCGTGTTTATCTCTGTGGGGAAAATGGAAGTTCCTATGGCCAGGATCCTCACCCAACCCTAAACTACTTGATGACGTAACTGGCCTATTGCTAGGCTACTGCCTCCACACCCGTAGGCAATGAGCTATTACTGACTGAGTCACTATATAAAGAACTGCTCAGTGGCAGAGATGGAGGGGAGGTAATTTTAGTGCTTGACCTATCACTGGGAAATAAAGCTGGGTATAAACCCTTTTACCCCAAGAATGTTCCATTGTCATTTCTTGGTCTCACTGAATCCATAGTGAATTCACCCAAGGCTAAAACTGTCAGGCAAGACAATCTCCCAAGTTGGTTCTGAATGTGAGCAGGTAAGAGAAGGGTGCTTGGAATTAATTCTCTAAAATTCCAATAATTACTCTTGAAGCAAGGCTTTAGAAAAGCTTGAACTCTTCTGATCTCAGGCACTGTGGGTGGTCGGCAGCACAGGGGTCAACTGGCCTGGCTGATGGTAAGAGGAAATCTTGGAGAAATGAGGGAGCAGGGGTGAAGTGGAAACCTTGCCCTCTTTCAGCCTTCAGTGGCCTCTCTTTCCTGCTTCTGTTGTCTGGACATGGGCTGGCCCCTCTTCTCCTTTGCTTGTCTTAGGCCTCTGCCCTGTCCTTTGCATGGTCACTGGTTCCCTTTTCAGAGTCTTGGCTTCTTGATGACAGTGGCCTTTCTGTGTGTGTTTGTTTTCCTGGCCCAGGTTCCCCTCCCCTTTCACTAGCTATATTGGGAGTGTTTGGAGCAACTTTGTGAAATGAACTAAGCAGTGGGTCCCCGAGCAGTCTCTGCATCTGAGGAAGCTGATTGGGACCTCTGGAAGTTCATCTGAGCTGACCTGCAGCCGTAAGAAAGGGTCTGCCCTGAAGTCCTCAGGAGGAGCAAGGGTTGGGGGTACAGATGCCACCAAGTGGGTAGGTGCGGCAAGGGGCCACCCCAGAGAAACTCACTGGGCTGCAAGTGTCCACAGTGCCCAGCAAACTGCCCAGGTGTCATAAGGTGAGAAAATCCCACAGAGGGAGTACATGGCCACCATGAAGTTCTAAAGCGTTTGAGGATTCTGACCGAGCAAGACAACAGCTGTGACAGCTGTGGATATCAACTCAACAGTCCCTTCCTTCCCTAGGATTCTGGGAAAATCCGTTTCACCAACCCTCTACAAAAAGTTCCTTAATCACTCAGAAAATGGTATTTGCCTGAAAAACATTCACTTTTTTCTTATCAGCAGGCTCATGCTGCCAGCAAAGGTAATTCTGTGCTTGCTTCTAAAAATGTACAGGGTTATGGACCATGGAACAGATGTTTGAGGTTTATGACTACCCCTGCTCAAGCATGATTTTCTTTAAAATAACAACTTTTAGTCTCCTTCTAATATGCACCAACTGTGCTTGCTAGAAGCTTTTCTCTCCTCTAACACAGACTCTCAACTCCCCTTCCTATTGGCTAGGTGGTTCCAAGAATGTCGACTTTTGTAAAATGCTGGCCTTTGGTTCAGGCTGAAACTCGGCCAACTGCCCTAATCGTGCACGAGGAGTTAAATCTCCCTGAACCTGGCCTTGCTGTGTTTGCTCTGATGAGCTCTTCTCATTTCTGGTCAAAAGATGAAGCTTGGTCTTTCTCTCCTGGGTTGAATTCCTGGAGCTGAATCAGGTCTGCTGGGGTTGCATTACCTCTTCATTGTGTTAAATAAAAAACAAGGGCAGGTGGTTGTATAGAGGCCCTGGTGAGTAAATCCAAAGCACCTGTGAAAACTCAAAGTCAGTATTTTCTTTAAAGGGAAGGAAAAGAGAATGTACACAAGTGTAGGTAGTTTGACTCAGCTGCTGTAGCAGAGGCGACCTGGATATCAATGCCTGGCTTCTTTAGCTGCTCAGTGTGTCCTTAGGGTCACAAAGTTGGGCACTGCCCTCTGTCAACTTGGCATTAACAAGGTACCCCAGTATTTCAAACAAAATTGCTTGGCAGTTCTTATGCTCTCAGTGGTAGTGGCTACATTCAGTGGAAGCTCAGCTGGGACACCTCTATTTCTACCACAAGGAAAATGACGAAAATATCTCTTGCGCTTTCTACATGCTCTCTACAGTGAACTAAATGTTTTATATGGATTATTGTGTTTAATCCCCACAGCAACACTGTGAAACGACTTCCCATTTTCATGCACATATGATCAAACTGAGGCTTAAACAGGAAAAGTAATTCACCCACACTCATACAGGTTGTAACTGATTCAACTTATGGTTGTTCTAACACCAAAGTCCATGCATGCTATAAAAGTCATTCTCATGTTTTCTTTTCTCTTTCTATATGTTTCAGTTACTGGCCAATCGTGATTTATTATCTCCACAATTACATGGGCAGTTCTTATGCTCTCAGTGGTAGTGGCTACATTCAGTGGAAGCTCAGCTGGGACACCTCGTTTCTCCATGTGGCCTCTCTCTGCATGTGGTGTCTCATCCTCCAGGGCATCTCCACCTGGCCTCTCTCCAGCAGGACAGCCTGGACTTCCTCACAACATGGCAGCTGGGATCCAAGGAGCTTTCCAAGAAAACAGGCTTCATCCTGTAAGTACTTACCAAGCCTCTGCTTGTATCACACTTGCTAAAGCCTCATTGGCCAAATCAAGTCACATGATCAAGCTCAGCTTCAATGCAGGAGGGGACTTTACAAGGGCGTGTATACCCGAGGTGTATTCATTGGGGAGGCCACAATGTAACAGTCTGCCTCACCAGTATTAATAGCAATAGTAACAATATCTGTCAGTTACTGGGCTCTTACCATGTGCCACTTAGGGTGATTGCTCTTTCATTATCATAGCAACACAACCTATCAGGTTGGTATTTTATAACCTCAGTTTACAGGGGAAGAAATTGAGGATCGGAGACTCTAAGTAACCCGATAAGATGACAAGAGTGAATTCAAACACTGGGTATTTTATTTACAAGATCTCAAAACAGGAGAAAGAAGTGTGGTGTGCAGAAAATGAAGAAGAAAAAACGAAAAGGAAAGAGTATATTTTTAATAGCATGGGTAAAAATAGGCCTTGGAATTTGGAAGTAAAAAAGAAAGGCATAGGTCAGTGGCCTTTTGCGCTAGGTACTGTAGTATGTATGGGGCCTTCCTGTACCAAGTCTGACTTTCTTAACATTGCAGTCATCCTTTCTACTGGTATTTTGAATGGAGAACACAGTAAAAAAATTGGGTATAATTAGGCTCATCAAAATATAAAGGAATAGAATGCAACTTTTCTTTTAATCAGCCTCTTGTTTTAATCCTTGGCAGTAAGAGCCAGCCTTTCCTCTGGCTGTGTTTTCAAAAAGTTCTCCCCGGAACAATTTGGGAAGCAGAGAGCTGGAGAAAGAACAGCGGTTGGAGGGAGCTTATACACCCTGTAATAATGCAGATTTCAAAACACAGCTTAAATTTTTGGAAAATCCCTTCATGAGCATGAAAAGTGCACCAACTTGTGTTCAGATGAGTCTGCCAACTGAAAACCACCATGACACTTGAGCGCAAATGTTCTCTCCTTCCCTCCCAGGGGCTTCATTCCGGGTGACACACACAGCGTTTGGCCTGTCTTAGGGCTGAGAGCATGTGAAGTGTGGGCATTTGGAGGGGGAGGGGGGCTTGGTTGGGGGGCAATATTTAAAACCCAGGGAATCATGTGGCAAGGTTAATGGAAAATTATATTAAAATATGATACCTCCAAAAATAATTTCTTGCAAGCAGTAAGAATTAATACATTGTGAAACAAACAGAACTTTCACTATTAACCTTCGGGAAGAAAAAAAAAGGGGGTGGCTGGCTCAGTGGAAAATATCTGCTGTCATTTTTTTTCTTGCCTTTTCCATGCTAGATGGCACTAATTGATTGAAGGGCTTGATTGTTTTCAGGGAGGCTGGGGGGTGCTAAGAGAAACAGGGATTAAATTAGACCCGTGATTTTTGGTTTATCATAGTGGGGGACAGCGGTGTCCCTATTTTATTTTCACCCTTGCGTCTGTCTCATTACTTTCCTATTGTTTTGGTCTTAAAGGTAATTTTTAATTTTAAGTACATTGCTTGGTTTTTATGAATGTGGATATTCTGAATGTACACTTGGAGGAAAACTGACTAACGGATCTGCAGAATCACTGGGGTGGGTGTTGACAGATCTGATGGACATTTGCAAGGCGTTTCCTTGTATCCCCTTCCCCCACCCTGCACCCTAGTGGAAGTGGTTGAATGGTATAAAGATCCTAGAAAAATAGCATTTCTTTTTTTTTTTTTTAAGATTTCATTTAATTTATATCAATGTTCTACTTATTGGCTTTACTTACATACTTTGCTCTCATGCCGCCATTTTAATCTCTCCAGCCGAAAAATAGCATTTCTTAACCAGTTTATTTCAAAGTGAAATCCATAAAGGAGTCATTTTATCTGAGCAAATAACAAATTCTTACAGAAGCTTGTAATCGCTGTCAACTTTCCCCCTCTACCCCCCAAAAATAGACTTTGCGGTGTGACATGAGGACAGAAAATGATTCATATGTGAGTTTATAATTCATTTTAGAAATAAAGCTGTGCCTATAAAGCACAGTCCAGGAAAAATAAGAAAGAATGAATAGCCTTAATGGCACATCAGACTACTTGGGCCAAAATAAAAATATTTGGTATAACTTAAAATAGGTCTATATTTATATTTTGAAATAGCAATTAAAGTGTCCTTTGCCTTTTGAATAGCCATTTTAAAATAGTTTTGTAATAGTCATATAGTGACTTCCAATTTATGAATGGATCATATGCTTTGATCTCGTCAATGACTCTGGAGAAGGACTGTCATGTACTGTTGTTGACAGATAACAGAACAGAGGCTGAGAGATTTTTTGTCATTTCCTAAGGTCATAAGTGATAGAACCAGGACTTGAACTTGGATATTATGGCTATAAAGCTGATTCTCTTTCTATTAAATTGTTCCGAATCTCATTCTATAAGGCTTTGTAACAGTGGTAGCCACGGGCCTACTCACTCATGATCTGTGTGACAGAAAGTTCTGGTCTTAGAATTAGGAGAGCTAGCTAGAGTTTCCTCTCATGTTATGTATCTGAGTGACTCGAAAACTCTCCAAGCCTCAATTTTATCGTCTGTAAATGGGAGGGAGATATTTATCTGTAAGGTTGTTATAAGAACAATGATCATGAATGTAAAAATTCTTTGAAGAGGCTAAAATGCTCTACAAAGATACAGCACTATTATTTATTAAGCACAGACTATCTATTTAACAATAGGCCAGGAGCTATGAGAAATTCGGAAGGCTTTGTTATGGTCTTTCCTGACAGCTTCTCCTTACTTCTTTCCCATCCATTCTAGAAGCTCCATGCCCTAGTCACAATGGACTTTATGGTTTTGCCTACATAAACGTGCCTTTTTCTATCTCTGTGCCTATCTCTTTATAGAGTCTTAAAATAAAGAAGGCTATATTTTAATAAATAATACTATATTATTAAATTAGAGTTTCATCTGATGTGACTGATCTGAGCAACTTGAATACTCTCCAAGCCTCAATTTTATCATCTGTAAATTGGGGGGAGGTATTTATCAACAAGGTTGTATGAGAACAAAGATCTTGAAGGTAAAAACCTTCTGAGTTTCTTGTGTAGCTTCTGGCCTACTGTTATTTATACATTTTATATTAAATAAGACCATACTCTTATTAAAAAAAAGAGACTCTATTTTAGTCTTCCATCTGGAATGCCCTTCCCATAGGAACTCTTGTGCATCTGGCATAGGCCCTTTCCAACTCTTCTGGGTAGAGCTACTTTTTCCTCTTCTGTGCCCCTGTACTTTTCCAATAGAGAACAGGAGGTTTAGCCAATAGCCGCGGGAGGTAAGAGATGAGGAAGGGGAGAATGGAGGTGACAGAGGATGATGGCTAAAGACCACATGCTCAACAAACCTCACCAGAATTGCCTAAATCCTAAAGAGCTTGACTGGAATAGTTGGTTTTTGTTTGTGTTTTGGCAGCAGTGGATGGACTTGAACCAGAGACATTCAGTGTGAATACAGGAGGAGGGGTGCAAAGAAAATAGCAAGGTACAGGCATTGTTAGAGAGCATGAGAAGGGCTGCTAAGGGTCCAAAGACAGAGATTTGGGGTTTGGGCCAGGATTAACCAAACCTCTGAGGAACGGAGCTGGAGAGCAGAGGGAGAGGGAAGGTGGTACCTGGGTGACAATGTCAATATGAATTGTTTCTGCCAAGCAAGAAATTGGCTGTGTGTCTTAAGGAATCATTCGTATTAAAGCAAAATGATACTTCAGTCCTCTTCATAGACATTACTGTGGCCACCAACCCTTAGACCCATAGTCCATGAATGTCAGTCCTCCAACTGTGTTGTTGATAGAGGACAAGTTTTCACTTGTCTCTGGCTAACTGAGGAAAGTCAGCAATGGTGTGAGTCCTTTGTAACACCAAATTAATTTAAAGAATTATCCTTTTTCTGGAAATCATGTTCTTGTATATCTTTGTTATACATGTCATTTCTTTAATGAACTGATATGAACTGACTTTTTTTTTTTAATGTACTGAGATGGCCAAGTTAAAATGTGTCAACTTTATGCCCATCTCCTAAATTTCTTGGAAATTTCACTAGTCTATAAAATACAAAAGTCTAGAAATCACTTCTCTTAACGTGACCCAAAGTATAATTTCAATTAGCTAGTTTGTCCTGAATGAAATGGAGGGAAGAATTATTTTTAGTCCCTAAGCCCACTATTGCTAGTCTTGGTTGGTGGTGTTTAAGGTAATGCCTTGTGAATCACATCATCCGTAGGCCCTTCAAATTAAAATCTGTGAGGGCAGAAATCGCCACAGGGCCTCTCTGAGGACTGTCTGCATATAAACCGAGTTTGGTTCTGTAATCAATATGCCATTCAGCAAAGTAAATCCTGCACCTAGTACAAACAATACCTTGCATTGTGTTATTATACAACAGTGTTTATGTAATGATTATATATTTTCACTTACCTAATTATGAAATGCACAATTGTTACGCTGCACAGTAATTGACCACAAATGGCACCCATTTCATGTAAATGGCTGCAATTCCTGTGACTTTCTGTATCAGGGCCAGTGTCATGGGCATGCAATCTGTGTAGTCCCATAGGACCCCATGCTCAGGAGGCCTTGAGCTTAGTTTAGTACTCTGCAGTCACTATCTTGAAATTGTAAATAATTTCTAAACGGGGCCCCACATTTTCCCTTTACACTGAGTCTGTGAGTTACGTAGCACCCTGGCACTGGCCTCTGCCTTGTTCTAGAAGCCAGGCTCAGCTGGCTGTAAGTCTCACTGAGGCTACCTGCTGGAGGGAAGGGCAGAAGAAACTGGACAGTGTGATTTTTTTGCTAAAAGATCAGAGGCCCCAAATATGTCCCCATGGCCTAACATCCCACCTGATAGAGATCATTTGGATTAATGCAAACCAGCCACCCTGAAAGGGTTATGGGGTGGGATGGGGCACTCCTCTCCCTTCTTTGGTATAACCCTTGTGCTGGAGGTGTCTGCAGAAGGAGGTGGGTGCTGCTGGGAGAGGAGCAGAGAATAATTCATAGTGGTCAGGGAGCATTGGGTAAAACAGAAGAACTTAATGGAGTCAACTGTCGCCGTGAGATATGAATGTAACTTACCTGGCTCTCCCCACCCTGCTGTAAACGTCTTCAGCAGAGGTGATTTTGTTCCTTGGGGGTTTGTGTTAGGGAATTTCTTTGGGAAACACAAAAAAGTGCCAAGTTCTGAATCCAAGTTGATTCAACATGAAAATAAACACTGTTCATGTAGGCTCAGGAACCAGAACACAGAGCATCGGTGGGCAGCTGGCTTCTGGGTGGCATGGCCTCAGTGGAAATTTCAATTCTACCATGATCTTCCCAGTGAGGTCATGAGGATGACTGTATGTGGCCCTGGACCATGGAGGTTGAGGGTGGGCAGCCTCTGTGTTTGTGATCAGAGTGAGGCCCATGTTACCTGTGAACCAGGGAAACCTGGGAAGCTTTGGGGATCAGTCATCTTTGTCCAGGCTCTTCATAAAATTTTTGAACTTGTTAGGTTAATGCTCTGCTTAACTCATAGTAGCCAGAAGACATCATTGAAAACAGTACTGTTGTCTCTAGTTATGTTGCCTTTTGACTTTTTTAAGTTTCTTATATTTTATTTTATTCCCTTTTTGTCTCTCTCTTTTTATTCCTCCACAGTGCATGTCAGTACAGTTCAAGCTTTACCACTGCTATTAGGTTAACTTCAGACAGAGGATATGTTGCTGGGCACAGGCCAGAACACTGGCATGCAGGAAAGAAATATTTTGGCAGCAATATAGCCCAAGAAGCCAGTATTTTTTACCATAAGTTACAGTAAATATTTATAAATTCAGTCTCATGTGGGTGTTCAGATTTTTAGTGAAAAGCAATCTCATGCACTGATATTTACTTTGAATGTGTTCTTCTCTTTTCAGTAACCATGACTAATTCCCCTTTCCACAGAGAGTAGAGAGAGTAGAGAGTAAATTCGCTTTTAGTCTAGCAACACACACACACACACACACACACACACACACACACTGATTTATTATGCACATTCTGGTAGTAGGTGTATAGTTTAATGCAGAGTAAGAAAACAAGTGCACCTCCTAAGATCACAGTACCAGTTAATAAATGAACTGAGTTGTTGCTAAAGGGGCTGAATCACTAGCCATTGATTCTTACTCTGGCTTTTGCTAGGAAGGCAAAGAATCTGTAAACTGAGTGTGATGCAGCAAATGAGCTAGATTCAATAAAGACATTTGTTGGGTATTGTTGCTGTGAGAGATGTGGGGATAATATGACAAGATCTTTGCTTTCAAGGAATTTAGTCTGTGAAGAAAATACACCAGTAATGCAACATTAAGTGACTGCAAAAGATGTGAATGACACTTGAAGACAATACAAAAGGGGCAGAGATGATTAATTTATAATAGAAGGTATAGAGCTGTCTCAAAGAGGCAAGAGACTATTTGGGCTTTGGGCTAGAAAGGAAAAATCTCTTAGAAGGAGGTAGATTTGAGTTGAGTATTGAAAAGGGGCATCCCAGGCAACAGAAGGCATAAGCAGAATCCCAGAGGCAGTGAAAGGTCGGTCCTCAGCACAAGAATGGGGCTAATAAGCCAGCTGGGTTGGAATGAAGTTTCAGATGACGAGTAATTGGAGGTAGTACCGGAAATAGCCAGTGTGTTGACCTGTAGAGGGCCTTGACCGCTGGGGATAGGAGACTCACTGTGCACCATGAAAGCCTTGCTCTGGAATGGTGACCATCTCTGAATCCTTCTCTCTGACTCATCTCAGCCTTCTTTTGCTTTCTTCTTCTATCTTAAAGCCAGGAGTCCCTTTCCATTGGATAGGCCTTTCCTTTCTGGCTCCATTGGTCCAAGTCTGACACAAGTCTAGGCATGGCAGGTGAGTGTGCCAGGCCATGTGGGGACTCCTTAAAACTCATTACTGTTCTGACTTGGACAGGGCCAGGTTAGAAAATGCAGTGGTGACCTTCTCTTGCCTTAGGGCGTGTGGGACTCCTGTGTGCTCAGTGGAAACACGGCAGGGATTCTCCTATTCACTGGCCCCAGAATCTACCCACGTAGCTCCCAACCCAAGGACCCCATAATAGGTGTAGAACTAGGAATTTGCTCAAAGAGCAAGCGTTTCATAGAGATTCATTTAAATCTCTGAACTAGGTTTTATGACCTGATATCAGGTTTATACAGACCTGATAATGCATTATTATAAGAAAATGAAAAACACAGACTTTGTGGTGGTGCCTTCAGAGCTAAGTAATTCTGGAGAATAATTATGAAGCAGGAGAATGATTACACAGACTGCAGACTAAACATTTAAGTCCTGTGTGTGGGGCCAGCTGACAAGCAGAAGTAATTAATAGGCAGTTACAGTGTGGAAGATTCCAGAAAATAGAATTTTGTCGTTTGAAAATCACAGCCTCTGACAGAAGAATATTGGTAAGATGAATATATTTGGATCGAGTAATCTTCAGAGGAAGGGCATTCTCAAATCACTTTTGGAAAGAAGCCCTGGTAGTGTTTGCTTCCATCTGACCCGTTATAAAAGCGTCTTCTCCGAGTTACGGTGCGAGTAAAGGAGCTGTTGCAAGCCACTGCCACAGCTGTACAAGCAAGTCTGGGAGGATTAGACACTTGTTAGTTTTTACGAAGCTAGGTGTCTGGTCTCTGTTTTTGCCTTCCAAAGGCACTTCATGGCCGAGAGCTACAATGGTGCCTCACAGAAAACCCCAGGTCAGCAGCATCTGCTCGGGAATTGCAGCTGGCCCTGAGCATGGCTTGCTTATTTTCTGGGTCAGGCGTGGCTGTGGTGGTGATGGGCCTCAGCCAAGTAGGACCCTCTGATCTCTGCTCCGCATCTCCTTCCCTGGAAGCACTGATTATTAGAAGGCGTGACAGGGATTTCTGCCTTTGTGTCACAGGAGAAAGGAAGGCAGGATAACAGGCTTTTTGGAAAGCCAGGAGCCCAATCTCCAGAGCTAAGTTTTAGAAAACCATGAAGCTGAACTTTTGATAACAGCCAACTTCTTTTTTCTTACATCCTTTTGGTATCCTTTCCTCCACACCACCCTGATCCTCACTCCTGACAGATCCCTTTGTTCTACTCCCTAAATATCCAATTTAGTCTTTTGCAGTACCATCCAAGTCTTCTTTCTTTTTGATGTATGTACCCCACCTTCAAAAGGGTCTCTAGTCCTACCTGTTCACAATGTCCATTTTCTCAGAGATAATCACAGAAGAAGTAAACAGATTAATTCACACTAAGGTGTAAATGATTGGTGCTCTTGTGGGGGTTTGGAAAATTATGATGGTTATTCACTATAGAAGATTTTGAAACCAGTGGTCAAGAATATTTCCTATCTGTCTTTTTCCATACACTATCCTATTCATCACTATGAAGCAGATAATTCTACTATCTCGGTTTTACAGAAGACAAAACTGAGGCTCAAAAACTTAAGTAACCTACTTAAATAAACAGTCCAGGCAGGGCTTGAACCTAGATCTCTGTCTCTATGAGGTCTCTTGCTCATTCTCTCATACTCTGCTACTTGAACAACAGATCAGATGAAAATTTATTTGGATAGTTGATTCTTCTCAACTCTTAGGACAACTAATAGATTAATCTCTAAAAATCAGCAACCTGCTAAGGGTTTGCAATGGATTGAATTGTGTCTCTACCATACGCATATGTTGTAGCCCTAACCCCCAGTGTGGTGGCACTTGGAGTTGTGGGCCTTCGCAGATAATTAGTTTTAGATGAGACCATGGGGGTGAGGCCTTGTGATGGGATTAGTGCCCTTATAAGAAGACACCAGCTGCTTGCTCTCTCTCTCCCACCTAGCTGTGGGAGGACACAGTGAGAAGGCAAGCCAGGAAAAGAGTCTCACCACAACCCAACCATGCTGGTACCTTGATCTCAGACTTCCAGCCTCTACAACTGTGAGAAAATAAATTTCTGTGGTTTAAGCCACCCAGTCTGCAGTGTTTTGTTATAGTAGCCCAAGCTAACTAATGCAGGAGGATATAGAGACAACTGGGACCCTGTGCCAATGTGTAGCCGTATCTGCTGCTTACTTACCAAATGCCCACATGATAAATACCAAGAAACTATGGAAAACCTAGGAATAAAAAAAGCTCTAAGAACTAAAAAACAAGCAAGCAAACAAACAAAACACAGGAAATTCTACTCTTTTTTACTAGTTTTCCTAAAATTATGTTTTGCTAAGAAAGCCAAAGTGTAGGCCATTTGCTATAAGATAATACATAATTTCTTTTAGCCTGATGATATCAGCTTGGAGTTTTCCTTTTCTTTTTTTCCCTAATTGGGCACAGTGTTCCCAATTTTATTAGTTATAAAAAATAAATGGAAGAACTATGCTCAGTCATCTGAAGCAATTCTTTTGTTAACTGAGTTGGTTCCATCTGGTTTTCCAGATGAACAAAGTACCCTCGAATGTGCTTTAATTCTTTGGAAGTTACTTGCTATGATGCCAAAGCCACACATCTGGTGAGTGGCAGATGGTAAGTTTCCCTTGGGATAAGCCAAGTGGGGATGATTCACATCACCCAAGGGTGATGTCATCATAGTCCAAGATCAGCTGAAACTTGCTTAGGTATATGGGGAATCTGTTGCCTTTCATAACCAAATCATGAGAGGACAGGGTTGTGGCTAGACATTAGGGTAACTGGGATAAAGCCTCCATCAGCATAAACCTTTGTTCCCCCAACTCTGGCCTCTGCTGTTGTCTATTCATTGTCCATTTTGTCTGACCAATGTCCTCCTGACTGCTGGAAATAAGACCAGCAGAAGCAGTTCACAGTTTGGGTCCAGAGCTCACCTCCAAAACCAGCTGGCACTGATGGTAGCTGTTTCAAATCCCATGAATAGAATGGAGGAAGGGATCATCTTCCAAAGAAAAGAAATGCTGTTCATAAAACAAGTGCAGGAAGGGACTGTGTAGATTCCAAATAAATTATACTACAAGTGACTGTACAATATAACTGTAAAATAATGAGAACAAAAAGGTGGCAGGAATAGTAAAATCTTATACCAACAAGTTTAGAATGTAATCATTTTGTTGGTATAATAGTAACAGCTAGTGTTTACTGAAAGTTTATTAAGTATGAGTAACTATTATAAACTTTTAATAGCATACCTGAGTTAAAATTCAGATAAATAGTTGGCACACTAAGGCCTGTGAACCCAAAGCAGGCCACAGTCTGTTTTTGTATAGTTTTATTGGACAGAGCAATGCCCATTCACTTATGTGTTGTCTATAGCTACTTTCATGCAACAGAACTTGTATGTACTGTCTAAGGAATGTATCATCTGGTCCTGTAGAGAGAAAATGAGCTGATCCCTACAAAACAATCCTCTTAAGTAAATACTATTATTTCCCCTTGACCCCAAGGCTGCATCTTGGTATTGTCAGGATGGTGAGTCAAATCCAAGTCTGTCTGAATATAAAGTCTATGATCTTTTTAATATTTTCACAGCAGAGAACATAGGTTCTAGAACCAGAGTGTTAGGATCAAATCAGATTCTACAACTTAGAAGCAACATATTGGACATTTTGCTTAACTGCCCTGTGTCTCAGATTTCTCACAACTCTTCCAGTTGTTAATGGAAGTTGTTGGCCATCTTTGACATCAACATAGCAATTGCACCCAGAATGTCTGTTCCAGGCCCCTCACACCTTCTTCAATATTTTCAAAGTTCCCCTCAGGTACCCAGGAACAGCTAGGGTGGCAATGTTACCTAGGTAGGGTCCTAGGATCAATATTGTGGACCTTGGTCTCCATTTTTCTTCTTTGGGGTGTTCTTTGATCTCTCTTTCCCATTCACAATTTAGGGTCAACAAGATACCCCAAAGAGGTCCAAGCCTTATATTCTGGGGCTCCTGGCCTGGCTGTGATTCCAGGAGGGTGGCCTGACAAGTGATTACCCCTCAGGATACCTCAGTCTTTCTTTGTTAATATTCCATAAGGTTGAGTCACAATACAAGTGCAGACACACTGATTTTGATGACTCTCAGTTAGGAGACACAGGTTTAGAGCTCTGGGTTACCCATGGCCCACTGCCAACCCTTGGGCTGCCACATGTTGTGTCTGTGTGTTGACTCTTAACCCTCCATGTTTCAATATACAACAGCCTCTGGTGTTTAGTATGCTAGGGCAGAAAATGTGACATCATACACCCTTGATCCAGCTCACCTCCCATTTCTGGCCCCAGAGTTGTCACATCCCCTCCCTTGAGCAGTCCTCAGAAGTGGCTATGTCATTTCCTTCAGAGGGTTTTTGTGGTTTTGCTCTGCAATGCCAGCAGACCTTTCTGACTGACATCCTCTCTAGGTGCCACTCGATGTTTTAACATTGAACACCATGCTTAAGACATTGGTGAGAGACAGACAGTTCTTGCACAAATGAGACTCCGCTTCTTTGTCCACTCACAGCCTTTCCCCTCCTCTCTCCACTGGTGATGGTGTGTGAAAGGCAGAGGTACAAGGAACATTGAAAGAAATTCCATTCTAGGAATTCAGTGACTACCTGAAGGAGTGAGGATATATTTGGAAAATGTGTCATTCTATGTATATTCTACGAAATTAAAAACAGTGAATTTAACATGATCAGAAAGTGAATTAAACACATTTTCCTGCACACTCTGAAACTTGCCTTTGTGATCATCATCCATGACTCTTTGAAAGAGTCATTGGAAGCTGGGATTCTAGAGTGGCAGGTTGGGTAATGAGGCTTAAATGGTATTAAATAAATGGTATTAGAGAAATGCAGAAGCCACATCTATGCTGTTTCAATACAAACATGTTTTGAAATGCTATGGTGTTGTTGAATAATAACAGCAGTTGCCCTTTTCTCCCAGTCACAAAGGTGAAACAGCACATCTAACAATGAAGAGCATAAAGAGATGGTTTTGGCACCCACCCAGCAAGCAATGGTGCCGAGGCACTATGAGTAATCTTTACTTACACTGATGGTAAACAAATATGAAGATACCTCTTCTCTTACCCATTATTCTAAACTTTTATTGGTAAATCATTATGCCTCATGTAGGCCCATGAATTTTGTAAAACTTTAAAAAAATCAATTGTTTACATACATAGGGACCTTGCAAAAAATATTTGCCTTAGAGACAGGCCTGCTCGGGGTTACCTGATTTTCTTTCCTATGAAGTCTCTCTTGCTTTCATCTGAAGTTTCTCCTATCTCTTTTCAGGTTTGCATTTTTCTGTGTTTTCTGTTCATTTAGGTTGCTCTTCTTTGTCTCCTTTTCGAAAATGAACTTACACTTTGTAATATTGTGCTCCCCCTAACTTCTTTTCAGATAATTTACCACTCTTTTTCTCTACCTCTGAGTATCTGCCTATATTAGTCTGTCATTCTCTTTCTCTCTGTCACACACACATGTAAACACACACACACACACACACACACACACACATACACCCTCTGCAGGCACACATACAGCTAAGGAACATAGCATTGCAATGTATAGGCCCCATGTTTATTACATAGAGTTTGTTCCTTGTTTTAGGAACTGTGAAACTCATGAAACGAAGGACCCCGTATTTGATTCAGGAAAGAGAATCCAGAATTATTTACCCTTATTCTCAGACCTAGGATGTGGACCATCAGGTCATAGTATGCTAAGAATGCCAGACTGACACAAGCGAAATTCTTTCAGATGCTCTGTTCTGCGTCCCTTTTCGTGGTTAGAACGTGGCTTTTTAAATCTTTACTTGCCTGTGGATCAAGTGTCCTGTTACTTGTGACAACTGCAGAGGTGGGTGAGATAATGAGGCATTATGTCTAATTCATGGCTCTGTGTCTACATTTTCACTACAGAAAATATTGAACTGAAATCACTTTTATAACATTTAAAAATATTTGGATAACCCAAGATTCAACCTTTGCTTTCTACTGGGAGAAATTACAGTTAATTTTTACATGTTGTTCTTTGTTGTTATGGATAATTTATGTCTTTATTCCTGACACTCTTTGGCTGTCCTAGAAATAGCCAATGTCACCAATTAGGACAGAAAATCAGTTGCTGCTGACTTTCTGTCTCATAATGTGTTCGTGCAGCAGCAGGAGAGAGCATTTAAAATGCATTCGCTTTAGCACATTTACATAATGCATGGTAAAGGTGACAGGTTTGTTTATTTCTTTCTCTTTTGCCAACTTGTACATTAGTGTCTCTGAGGTGGCAGATTAAAAATTTCAAAAAGCACGAATGCTGATTAATAGTATTTGTTTAGACTTGTCTGGGACCCTAAGTGCTTACAGGCTCCAAAGTACATTCTTATCCTTCTTTAAACCAACCACATTTTAAAAGCTTGCTGTAATGGCTCTGTCTTATTGTAGCAAACAGTAATAAATTTCTATACGTCTATATTCTTTTATAAGGTAAATAACAAAAATGTATGTACAAATATGGAAAAACAATCCAGATCCATGGAAACATTCAGAAAGTATATATGTATATATTTAAAAGGTTTCAGTCTTGTTAGTCTGAACATCTTTTTAATACATTGGAGACATGCATTCATTGGACCTTATTTTCTTTTCCTCCAAAAATTCTTTTTCAGAATTTAGGTCATTTCTCTCATCTAGTTAAGGCTCCTGAGAAGTCTTAGTTCTTGGATCCTTTATATCTTGTGGACTAATTTAAAAAACTCCTTTGGTGAGCACTAATTTTAGTGTCTCCCTTTTATCTGCTTATTCATTCTCTCAGCGTTGCCTGCTCCCAACGACATCTGGGAGCCTGAGGCCCATGCTGTCTCATCAGGAGGGTAGGCTTGGTTATAATACCGTGGAGACCCTCTGGATAGAGGCCTGGGGAAAGTGTGCTGGGGCTGCAAGGAGAGAGAACTGACTGCCAGGGCTTCCACTGCAGACACCACAGAGGAGGCGTCCGCGGGGGCGGGAGGCAATGGGCGCCTGCAAAGACAGAGAGCCCGCGAAGGTCGGTGTTGGGGGGTTCAGCGAGAGTGGATGTGGCAGAAGCCAGTGGTGGAAATTTGGAGCCAGAAGGGGAAAGGCCTTCACTCTGAAGAATTTTGAAGAATTTGAGCAGTTTCAACTTTGTCCCTTAGCTTAGGGGACCTGGTGAGGATTTTAGCTGGGCCATATGGAGTCCGGGATTTGGTGATATGTGAGACAAAATGGGAACTCCAGACAAGAACTTTCTATATGATTATAGATGAGTTTGTTATGTGATATAATAGACAGAAGAGATTAATGCATAAGGAATCAGAGCCTCTCTTCCTCTTCCCTGCTACAATCCCTCAGGAAAATTCTGGTAGATTATGGGTTATGCACTGGATCTCCTATTTAACTTTGCCAGCATTTGTGTGGGCAGGAAGACTTCTTCGGCAAAGAGCTTCTGAAGAGTATCTCCCGAGTAGCCCTGCTTCCCTTTCACTGTTACCTGGATGACAGCGATACTCTGGCCCCTGCCCACATCAAATGCTGTCTGGGGCTGGAAACAAGCCTCAAAACATGTTTCAAATCCTTTATCACTTTCTCCATCTCCCTGAAATCTGCCCACCATGGGCACATTTGACATGTGTTACAATAGTAGCAATCCGTGGTGAATGACAGTGACCTTCCTGAAGGTAGAAGTCGGCCCCAAAGGCCCAAGCACCACACCTGTGTCCTATCAGACCCTGCGTTACCCCGTTTGAACATGTGGCACATGAAAGCAGCTTTCCCCTGTGCACTTGTAGGGGGAAGCTTTCTGGAAATGGTAACGCAGCATTAGGCTTTGCTCCTGCAAATCTCCTGCCTGGAATGTTCTCCCCTTCCTTGCCACCAGCCAGAGCACCACTGAATCAGTGTGAACTCCTGGTCCCACAGCAGGGACTGAAGTTCGGGGAAGCGGGGTCATCCTGGCCTCATCTCCATAAAGAACCTAACTCTTAGAGGTGGTCTTCTCTGTATTAGCCTGCTTGGGCCACCCCAACAAAACATCATAGACTAGATAGCTTAAACAACAGAAATTTTCTTACATTTCTGGAGATGAGAAGTACAAGAGCAGGATGCCAGTGGGGCTGAGCAATTTCATGTAGGAATGACCTGGATAATCCAGGATAATGCTCCATCTCAGGGTCCTTGACTTAATTATATCTGCAAAGATCCTTATTCCAAATAAGGTGAGAGTTTCAGGTTCTGTGGATTAGGACCTGATATCTTTGGGGACCATCACTCAGCCGACCATGGGTGTATTGATCACACACCACTGGTGTCTTAATAGTGAAGTCAGCTGATGAGAGGAGACTTGTTGAAAGAGCAGGAGACCCAAAGATGTCTTTCTTGGGCATGTCCAGCAGGATCACACCCTCCATGCCATCCTCCAGAGAGCTGGCTCTGTCCTTTGCTGCTGTGGACTTCAGGGACCTGAAGGGAAGGACGACTTGGGGCTGGGAAGCTGAGTCTCCCTGGGGAGGGAACACTCTGATGATCAGGGGGAGGAAGAAAAGAGAGTGTCCTCTGTGCACTCCTATTTCATGGCTGGTTAGAGGGGTTGGTGGGCACCTCACTCCCAGAAGCCATTTCACCTGCAATACTTGTATTACTTCTGCTTAGAGCAATCTCCAGGAGTGGGGTCTCGGGTAGGAAGACCCTGCTTCTCCTCATACACAGTAGGATCTCCCCTCTTCTGTGAGCTTATCATGACACATGTTTTCTTCTTTCAAGTACGTAAAGTACGTGATCAATTTTCAATGTGATATGAAGTCCAGAGAAAATGAACGATTTTCACCAACAGTGAAGCCATCACTTTGAAGAAGAAGAAGAAGAAGAAGAAGTGAATCTTCCCAAGCATTTGCTCACCGAACCCATGGTCTGTTACCAGAGTGGGAGAAGATTTTTGGATGCTAATCTAATATCTAAGATTGTGTTAATCTGCTCTTCCTTTTTGCCATTTATGGTGAAAAATCTGAGATCAGAGCACCATAAATGTTTGCTTTTTGTTTTTAGTCCCAACCCAATTTCATTTTCATGCAATGAAAGTGGGGGTCAGAAGATACTTAGCGATTTTCTTCTCCCACTTAACAGTGCCTCTGCTTACTGTACAAAGATATGTCCAAGCAGTACTACCTAAACTGAAATATTTAATATGTAATTTTAACGTTGTTTCAGGCTTTTCAAAACCTGTCATGTTTCTGGGACATTGTTAATGGTTTACCACAGAAAGCAGGAAACTATTACAAAGGAGGCTTCAGGATAAAGTCATAATCTCCTCAAGGAAACCATATCACTAGGATGCCATTGCTCAGGGGTGGGAGAGGAGTGGCAGAGGGAAGATTAGACAGTGATTTAGAAATATCAACATTTGGCATCCATGTCTTCATGCCTTGTGGACTGTAAGGTGAGTAGACCATGTCAATCCTTGAGAGCTTTATAATAATCTTTCCTGTACTATCTAATTTGTGTTGATTCAAAATTAGGCTTAATCACAGTAGTTGCATTTAGTCCTCTGGCACCAGAGAGACCAGTTGATGGCTTTAAGATGTTGATACTCCTGGGAGTATTGCAAGCAGACTTGATGCCTGGCATAATGCCTTGTCCAAAGGAACCCATCTCTAAGGGTGGATTTTCTGGCCCCAGGGCAGCTACATAATGGAGAAGTTGTTTTAAGCAGTTTTGTCTTTCCAGGTTCACCCAAGTTCTGCCTTTTTCACTTACCAACAAGGCTGGTCATGGGGATGTCATGATGACATCCTTTAAGGGTTTTAATAAATGTTTCTTATAACTCGTAATTAAAGATGGAATTTGCCATGGAAGCAGTACCTCAAGGATCTTTGTTCAAGACCCAAATGTAGTGGAAGGTTCTTTACACTTCCTGCTGTGGGTATTTGTGGTATAAATATCAGGAACTTTGTATTGTGTCAAGATAGCCATTACCCTGATGTACTCTGTATGGTCAGGGCTGGTCGTTGGAGTGAATGTGGTCTTCCTTGAGCGGCAGATGGCCCCCAAATCACTCTCGCATAGGGATAGGTCCTCAAAGAGGAAACTGGAGTCCAGACATCCAAGACTTTTGCCTCCTCTGGGCCTCAGATTTGTGAGTTTGGATTTCAAGGAGTTCGAGACCATCAGGGGCTGCTTGCTTCCACTCCATGGTGTTGGTGGTTTTCCTACTCAGCTGAGATTCTTAGGTGACATTTTAGACTTTGTTTCCTGAGGAGTTTTCTTCTGTAATTCAGGGGATGCTCAATGAGAAATCACAACCCAGCCCTGGAAAAGGTGGGTTGAGAGGAAGCATGAGGGAGCTCCTTGGATAGCTGCCCGGTTTTGTGTTGCCCAGTGACTCTGAGGCACAGGGACTGGTTTCATCTGGTGCTGTTTCAGGCGACACCTCCTCTCACTTCTTCCATCATAAACAACCTTCCCTGAACACCCAACAGCCTCACTGTTGTCCCCATTGGCTTTCAGGTCACAGTGTGAGCCCTATTGGCTGGGCATGAACTTTCACGAGATTGTAGCTTATTGTATGTACATGTCTAACCCTGGGAACCACCTGCTTAGCAGTCTCAGATTCCAGTCTCTTGTAGTACTCTCTCAGGCAGGAGCCCAGTTCTTCCAGCATTTTCTACTCCAGTCCCTGTTCCTGAACTGTTTAAGTAGAGGCCCTGCTAGGACGTAGTGTATCTTTGTTTGCTCATAATCTCATTCCTCCGAAGTATACATTCTCTCCCTAAAAAAATTTCACCTGTCCCTTGAGGCCCCATTTGGGTCACCCTCTTCCACAGTCATCCTAGGTCTTTCTCCACCCAGAACTCAAAAGCTCTTTTTTCACAGTGATCTTTTGGTAATGAATTGCCAAATGCCTTGTGACTTATTGCAATAACCATTTCATGGTGTGCATGATACCCACTTCATTTATTCACCTTGGCTAGTTGTGATCTATGGCAGACATCTCTGTCTGCACAGTGAGTCTCTGGAATATTAGCTCTATTTGGACAGGTGTTGTCTGTCACCTGTGTCAGTCTGCTTCCCATGAATGAAATTTGGTTCATCTTCAAAGGATGAAGATTACTGACTTCCCTTGGAAGCCCAGA
Organism: Manis javanica; assembly: GCF_040802235.1. Taxonomy (NCBI): domain Eukaryota; kingdom Metazoa; phylum Chordata; class Mammalia; order Pholidota; family Manidae; genus Manis; species Manis javanica. The sequence goes on along the minus strand of NC_133156.1, from coordinate 212,872,728 downwards.
GAAGAGCACTTACCACTGGATTTTTTAAAGTAAGAATGGGAGATGATTAAATGCACCACAGTACAGCAGTCCCCTTATCTGCAGGGAAAATGTTCCAAGACCCCCAGTGGATGCCTAAAACCAGGACAATACTGAATCCTATATGTGTACTGTTTTTTCCTATATATTATCTATAAAAAAGTTCAGCTTATAGATTAGTAAGAGATTAATGACAATAATACATTCAAGTTAAAAGACTATACTGTAATAAAGTTATGTATACATGGTCTCTCTCAAAATATCTTCCTGTGCTGTACTCACCCTTGTGATGATGTGAGATGATGAAATGCCTATGTGATGATATGAAGTGAGGTGAATTATGAAGGCATTGTGATATATTAGCCTATTGACTTTCTAACAATGCATCTCAAGGATCATCTGCTTATGGACTACAGTTGGTCATGGGTAACTGAAACTGGGAAAAGCCAAACCATGGACAAGGCAGGAGACTACTACCACTGTGTTATATACTTCACTTCATAAAACAAGCATAGTTCTCATTTTGTCATGACTTTGTTGTACTTTACTACAGAATAATGACTCCCTCACAACTCAAGTAAGAAATATTTAGGCCTACTTCTTAATAAAGACTTGCTCTAAGAATAAAATGGAAATGAAATGTTCTCAGAAGGCTGGCTGAAATGGTGTGCCATCAGTATAAAGCATGCAACATTCCAGGGATTGTCAGATGAAACAAACGTAGTTGGTAAATCTACCAAGGAGACCATCTTCATCTTTGAAAGACAAATGTATTGCTTACCCACACATAGTATATGTGAATACAGTTTTGAGTCTTGTGACCTCAAGTCCCATGCAGCCAAACAAACCAGAGGCTACCCATCTCGGTCAATGGGAGCTTATCATTTGGCATCTGGAAACCTCTTATTTTGCTGGATCTAACCCAAAAGTGTAGATGGGAATCAAAAGGGGAGCACTAACATCCCTATTTGTATAGTTTTATTAACTTGGCCAAGAAAAAAACAAAAGTTAATCATATTAGTCTGATGGGAAAACTCTAGTCTGAGAACTTTATTAGAACTGCCAACCTTGGGACTAGGAAGTAACAATTTCTAAAGGGGAAACTCTTATTGGAGAGAAACCGTCATGTTTATATTTCATAGTGAAATTATAATATATAAGGACATAGTTCTATTGTGCTTACATATTTCATTGTAAAATCAGTCTCTCCAGGTTCATTAGGGGAATCAGAACCAACACCTAATGTGTACTGTTCTTGTCTGTTTTAAAATACTTACCAAGGTAATTCATGGGGTCATGTACTTCCTCCATCCCATGACTTCAAGTGTTTTGGAGGGACACTGGATCAAAAACCAGTAACTTTCAGGAACATAAAAAAGGAATAGACTGATTCGGGTGGTCTTGATTCTTGTGTCTGTTCAGCCAGCTGTCTTTCGTTGGTGTTTGTTGACAGTGATTTTGACTCACTGAACAGTGACAGTGACTTAACATTTGTGAAGAGCTAAGTACCTGGTATTTTGAACTTTTCAGCAGATTATTTTAGGCAGAAATAATGTATCTTGTCCTTTTTAGATCTGGCTACCTAGGGAATAGATCACTCACAGGAACCTTGCCTTCTACAACACTAAGGGACTCTACTTACTCAAATTGCATGGTTTTTTTTCTGGTTGTTGGGTCACAGGTGGCTCACCTTTTTGAGTTTACAAACACAGTGCATCCTGGTAAATTAGGTTAAAAGTGGGAGAATGATCCTAGGCTGAAAACATCAATGCAGCTCTCAGCAGGTACAAGTCGAAGGTGTTTTTTTGCAGGAGAAAGCCACCATCAGCCCTGCACCTACCCCCTGGAGAAGGAACCACGTATTAGAAGGGCTACCACAGGAGAACTGACCACAAAAACGTTCATAAACTGAGGTGGCTTTGTTCCCTAAAAGGGGCATGTTTGTTACACCATCTCTGTTATACCTCACCTAATGGGAGAGACTGTAGGTGAAAGGGCTTGGAGAGAAAATATGAATGGCAACATATCTGCAAATATGCATTATTGCTTAGATGCTATCAAACACATTCAGTACTGCAGATCTGTTCTCTGTATTTATCAGAGAGAGCAGAGGAAATGCACACACATTTTTCATCCTTTCAGATTTCACCTAGTAGGTTAATCTTCAACTTGAGGTCACGCTGCAGATGAGGAGTAAAATGAGAGAACAAATCTGATCAATATTAAGATGGTGCAAAGTGTTGAAAGAGTCTGGCTAAAAATTGAGATATATGGGACTCTTCCTCATTCACAAGATTTAGAAGAGGGGAGGAAATCTCTATGGCAACTGTGGGCTGTGAGTTGGGTGTGGCTGAACAGAAGGAGGACTCTGCAAAATCATGGTAGAGAATGACAACTGGGAAATGAAGGAGGCTCTCAGTGCCCTAAGGGAACGAGTTTCCTCTTCTGCTCACTCAGTTGTCCTGACCCCACTTCCCCTGAAGTTTCAAGGTTATTTCAGATGATCGAATTACAACAAGTCCAAACCTGTGAGAGAGTCACTGAAGTGTTTGGGAGAGGAAGTCATTTCAGGGATGGATTTCAAGGAGAAATTAAAGTTACTGTGTGCAAATGTTTATCTGTGAGGGGGTGGAGTGGCTGACAAAGGGACAGGAATTGGTGTGTACATTTCCTGTTCCTGTTTCCTTAACTGACATCCTTATGGTGTCTCTGGCTCCTTGGGGCAAAGTGCTCTCTGCTGTCTTCTTTGTAACTTCCTTAATTGTGTGTGTGTGGCACCTGCAGTATGGAACCATCTGTCCTGTAGGGACTGTCCTATAGGAGTTGTGGTTGTAGGTGTTTGTGGTAGTGTGTGTTAAAAGGGAGGAGATTCATCGAAATGAGTTTTGAGAGGTGGCTGCAGGGTTGACTTAAAAACAAAAATCTGATTTCCTACATTTCATGTTTCTTAAAATTGAGAGGCCCTGTTTCTGGAATCTCAGACCTTTGGGAAATAACCAAAATTACAGAGTGGATAGAAATCATCCCTTATCTCATTTTAGAGGTTCATATACATGTTAGAGAAGCATTTTTCTAGTCCTGGCCTTAAAGGAAACAATACTCCTTTGTTTTTTATTACTATAAACAAGCAAGTTCATGTTAACATTTACTCTTTATTGTGTTGCATGAAGTACCTATGTAATGCAAGTATGTACTGCACTAAAATACCCATATTTCCAAGTAACATTATGTGGTGTAGCCCACAGTCTCTGCAGAAGCATCATGATAACCTGTGCCTTTATGCTTTATAATCCATTGTTGGCTGCTGTGAAAAGTATGATAGCAAATGAAGGAAAAAAATTAAAAAGCTAAATATGAATACATGCTTCAAACATATACACAGTTTACAATGGAACCCCAATGGAAACAAGTCAAATGACAATGTTTGATGTAATATCTATAAAATGTAGACTCTGCAATAAAAAGCCAAAGGCACATAAAAATATATTTTAACTTTAAAAATAACTTAGTTACAGTAATACTTTGCTTGTATCTTACCAACATGTAGCTGACAGTCAAAATTCCTCAATATAGATAATAATATATTGGGATATATGAGTTACAAGAAAATCCCCAAATCCATAAAGTCGTTCAAATGTGAAAACGGAGAAAAGTCTTGAACACTGAAGAATTTGCTGTGGTGAGCCCAAATGATATAATATAGAAAAGGGTAGAAAAAAGGCTTAGGTGTTAAATAAACGTTGACTTGCTTTTGCTCAGAAAATGCCGGAGTACTGTGAAGCTCCTTAATGTGACTCATGCAGCCCTTCATAGCTAGCGCCAATCCTGGCCAAGCCAGATTTCTTACATGTCTGGAAACAAAAAATTTGAGCTGAACATCAGCAATGCCTGCTGAAAATGGGTTCTGACTGGCTCACTTCATTTTTTTGCCAGGACAGGTTTTGTCTTTGTTTGCTTGAATCTGTTTTTGCAAACAGGGCCTAACAGGTAAAAAAATATTTTGTAGGAACATTATTTTAGAAAACCCATCACACAATTGCAATATAGTGAGTCAGGTTCTTCTCTTGGACTGTGGTTAGTTTTGCTTTTGCTTTTGATACCTTTTACCCTAAAGGGAAATGGGCTGGTGGCCATCCTGTTACTTATTTTTATCCATGACATTCAGCACCTCATCCAGAAACGAGGGCCCCAGATCGAGCTGCAGGGAGAGGAGGGAACCTGTGAGGTCAGAGAGGGACTCCTCGGATTTAATCTCGTGCTTGAAGAGCTCGCAGGGGGCGGGGTGGTCAAACATGTCCTCGGCCGGCCAGTCGGGGTACTGTTCGGAGAGGCTGGAGGAGTGGCTGTCTCTGCCCTGGCTGGACTGCGACGCTGACCCGCTGGAGCCCCACGAGACATCCCCCTGGTGGATGGTCCCGTTGGCCAGCATGCTGCTTTTCTCTGGAGCCTTTTCCTCCACGACGGGCTCGCAGCTGAGCCTGGGCAGCTTTGCCGGACCAAAGGCCTCCTGTTTGGAGTTAAATGTCACCGGTGACAACAAGGGCAGCATGAGCGCTTGGGACCCTCCGATGGTGGGGAGGGAGATGGCATTTTTGAGCACCGGGGAGGGCGTCTCTGTGAACACAGAGTCGGAGGTGCTGTTGGCCCGTAAGAACTCGCTGTGCCCAGGGAACTGGCCCAGGCGTGCTTTCTCCTGGTTTCCGGGTAGGAGCTCGTAGTTCCCTTGAAGGAAGGAAATGTCTCCAAAGACGTCGTGCTGGCCCTCTTTGCCGATGTGGATGGTGTGGCGGAAGTCTCCAAGGGGAGGGCTGATCATGTCGGGGGACAAAATGTCCCTCAATTTAAATTTCTTCCCTTTCTTGTTATTGGCAGCTTTCAGGTAAATTGGGGTCTTGGCTGGCATTTTGAATTTGAGAATGTTTTATTTTACAAAAGGGAAATAGGGCCACTTTCTTCACAGAGGTTAAGTATTTCTGAAAACCTTCCTGGACAGCAACTGTCACATCATTTTTCTCAAGGAACTTTAGAAGTGGCTGTGAAATGAGACGGGGTCCAAGACCTTCCTGAAATTACAACCAGGAGGGGTTTTCTGGGGAGCCTATTACATCATCCAATCCCTTCCACAACATGGAGAAACCTGGAAAAGAAACCCAAATAGGTTGTGATTAGCTGAGGCTTCACAGTTGGTCCACGCAAGCTTGCCTTTCTCACAAGAGCCTGTTAAATAATGACAGGATCACTTCCCATTGGAAACCAAGCTTTTTTTTTCCTCCATCAAGTAGGATAAAAACTTTAATCTTGACAAGGGTCCACTAATCTTACTCTTCTTCAGGGGGAATAAAGAAAAAAACAAGGAGAGCAAGAGGAAGATGCAGAAACCCCAAACTTACATGACATCAGCACCTTTTAAACATGGCCATGGACACAATTTTCTGTGTCCTTAAGCTTTTAGTCCTTTTAGTCCTTTTCCTCTACCACAAGAACTGCTGTTAGCACATGACCAGAGTGATTTAAGCTCCTTACAGACAACTGGCTTTATTTAAAAATGTATCTTCTCTTTTGCTTAGGTGTTCACGCTACCAAGACTGACAACATTTTGTTTTTGAGTTCTGTATATATCCAAAATTAATGCAAAAAAAGGAAAAGTCCCATAAGGATGGGATGCAACACCTTGATTAACTTATATAAGATTTCATCTTAGCAGAGATTTCCTGTGGAGATGAATTCTGCCAGCAACTGGAGGGAATCTGGATGTTGGTCGTTCTCCAGCTGAGCCTCTCATGAGACCACAGCCCTGAAATCTGGCTCACAGTCTGATGAGACCCTGGAGCTGAGCCCTGCTCAGACTCATCACTCACAGAAGCTGAGACAATAATCAGGTGGTGGTGGAAGCCCCTAAGTTTGTGGTCATTTGTTAGCAGCCTAGAAAATGAACAAATTCTCCCTGCACAAGCTATATGACATGATTAGAAGTAATGAGCCAGAAGAGGGCCTGGGGCTCTCGGGGTCTCCTTTTATAGATGAGAAACTGTCTCTTGAAAATAATCCTCTAACTCTTCAGTCACCTCAGGTGACATGGGCAAGTTAAACCTTTCTCACTGCAGGAATTCCTTTAGTGGCTTTGCTGAGAACCTCTCCTACTGGGCTCTCCTCCCCATGGCTGGAGAGCAAAACAATCAATATTCTGAAGGCTGGGTCAGATGGTGGCTTGCAAAAAGTCACATTTGCTTTGTAGAGCTGGAGGCCCCCTGCATTGCATCTGCCTGAACTTCTTTCCTTTTGCCAAGTTTTAAATTCATTTCCCTGTGGCAGGTGGTGAGAGCTGTACCCAGGCACCTGCTGGCAAGGCAGCAACTAGCTTGGTTTGGGGAGTGGCTTGCACCTAGGCCTGAGAAGGCAGAGAATGATGAGCAAGTGACCCATCCTACCCTGGCTTTGTGTGTGAGGGGGAGGGCTGGGCAGCAGGAGGCGGTTTGCACCCAGAGTGGGCTAACCCTGAAGCTGCCAAGTAGACCACACGCTCACCATCTATCGCTTTCTCTTCGATCCCAACTAAGGCACTGGCTCAAACAACCTCCCAGATGTGCTGCTGAGGCCACACAAAGGCTCCCCACAGTTCTGCCTTCCTACTTCAGGTTGGGAACACACAGAGACGACTGTGTTATTAGAAGAGATCCTTGACACCAAGAGAAAAGATGGGAAATCAAGCATAGAAAGCCATGCTTGTGGGTCTGGACATTCTCTCTGAGTTTTAACTGTAATTTGAGTCTTGTTAGCAGGAACAGACATTTAAACCCTGGGTCCCAACATCAGGACTTCCCCTAAGTGCCCAACAGTCTGGAGTGCTCCCTTCCTGGCTCCCTGGGCACAGCGCGAGGACTGCCTACAGGAGGAACAGCTGGCGCGCTGAGCCTGCAGAAGGGGGGATGCAGCCCTGAGGCACAGCTGCCCACTGGAGTGGTGTCCTCGGCACACACAGCCAAGAAGGCAAGCTGCCATAGAAAGATAGTGTGTCCACTGCAACCCAGGGGCACGTGAGGGCTGCCTGTGGTCAGCTGATGGAGCCAGGGTCATGCAAGGCCAGAACATTCCAATTATTTAGAAAAAGGAAGATGCCATGCAGCCTGATAGTTCTCTGCCCCTGAGTGGATCTCTGACATTCTCCGTGTGCCTGAACAACGACTGGGATCGCTGCAGAGGAAAGCAAGGAGAAGAGGGAGGAAGCACTTGTTGCCCTGAGAATGCTCAGGGGAGGAACGCCCAGCCCTCAGTTCCTGCCTGGCCATGGCCATGGCCACGGGCCCTGCAGGCCCTTTGCCAAAGGCTCACTTGCCTGGTAGAAGTGGGGTTTTATGTCAGTGGTGTAGACAAAAAGATGGGAGGGAAGAGATAATAAATAGAGAGAAAAAATAAGGATAGACTTGGTAAGGGGAGGCTAGATAAACTGCATGCAATGAGATTCTGGACAGTGGGAGAGGAAAGAAGATACCTTAAAAGGCATTTTCTTTCTTTCTATAAATATTTACATAGTATTTACTGCATGACAGGGATGTAGGCTTCTAGGACTCTGGAAATAATAATTTGTATCGAATTTCTACTATGTGCCAAAGCTAAGAGCTCCCAAATACAGTGGAAGTTTTAAAAAAAAGAATTTGGGGCAAAAATGTCAGTTTTACAACTTAAGACAAGTTGATGTTTCTGATGTGAAGCTAGGGAAATAACTGAGATCTCTGACCCCATCCTTCTATCTTATCTGTAATCTTTCTCCTTCAGCTCAGGGGCAACCATGCTTGATCTCAGGAGAGACAATTCAATATTAATTTCTTACACTGGCTGCTTCCTGCCCTCCTTCCTGAATTTTCCGGGCTCCCTGGTTAATCAAGGGGCCTCCCCTTTCCTTTCCCAGGCTGACTGTTCTTTCACGGTCTTCCACCTACTGGGTGGCATCTTCACTGGTAGCAGAGTGGCTGGCCCTGGAGCGGGCCCGTGTGGTCTCCTGGGAACCTCCAGCACTGAAGAGACAGTCAGTGTTTGCACAGAGCATCTCTGTGTGCCAGGCACTGGTCCAATCTTTGACGGGCACTGGCTCACTCACAAGAACCCACTAGGGGGCTGTGAATATCCCCATTTTACAAATGAGGCCCTGAGGCACAGACTGTGAGTCGCTTTGTCAGGGCCCAGCTACCAGTCACCAAGTGGCAGGCTCCAGTCTGAGGTTTGATACTTAATGAGCACACTCCCTGGGAATTCAGTCAGCTCCTCAATTATAAACTGGATACATTCCACAGCCTGTTTAAGATACAAATGTGTGATAATACAATGGGCTGATAAGGGATGCGGTGGGTACAGGCCTTGCGTATGCTGATGGTGGTGGAAGGAGGAACAGGTCTAAGCTCAGTGGAAGGTGGTTTGGCACTACCTATCAAAACTGTAATCACATGCCATTGGCCTCAGAATTTTACTTCCAGAGATTTATCAACTTAATATATATGGGAAATAATACATGTACGAAGTCATCAATCCAGCAGCTTAACAGCCTAGAGTTGGAGACAACCTAATCACCCACTGACAGAGGCCTGGTTCAGTGAATTAACGTGCATGCATACACATGAATATCATACTCGTCTTAAAAAGAGTGAAGCAGCTCTTTTTATGTTGTTACAGAAAAAGCTCAAAGATCTATATCCTCAAAGGGAAAACAACAGGTGCAAAAGCATGTAGATACATTTATATGGGCTTGTATGTCTGTAAAGTATCTCCAGCAGCATACACAAGAAACTAGTAACAGTGACTGCCCACAGGGAGGGGGAGTAGATGGAGGAGGACAAGGGTAGGAGAGAAACTGCCCACTATATATCCTTTTATGGTTTTGGATTTTTGAACCATGTGAATGAATTAGCAATTTAGAACCAATAAATAGGTTGTTTAGGGCTCAGATCGCACTTTCTTGCACAGCCAATTCTATACTTAGATCCTGAAAAGCCTACTGAAACTATGAGTCACTGATCATAATATAAACATTTTCATGGGAACTGTATTCAAAAAGCCTAAATCTGGGATGGCAGTGTGGGGATTTATGAAGACCTCAGGAGAGGCTGAGCTTTGTCTACCTGAACCCAGAAGGGGCACATTTCACCTGCTCTTGCCATGATCATGTGCTCTCCCAAGGGGCAGTACCAGCGTGTGGCTGTGCAAAATGGAAAGGATCTCAGAAGAGAAGGGTTTGTTTTGTCAGAGGGAAATGAGAAGCAAGATGCTGCCTCTTGGTGCCAAGCAGGGCATCCATGTGGAGGGAAGACGCAGGTTGGGGGGTGGGCACTGAGGCTCATGTGTACAGCTCCTTGTTGGGGAGTTGGCTAGTGACACAGACAGACAACGTGCCATGACGGAGTGGTCCTAAAGGCCACGTGAAATCTTGTCCCTCCTCATCATTTTCAGAAAAGGAGGCTTGGGCTCCAGAATACTGCTGGTGGCTGACCCACACGGCATTAGGCAAAGTGAGGGATGAATCCGAGTGAGCAAGCTTGAGGAGGGGGATACCCGGGAGGCTTTGCTGTCTGCCCAGGAGGAAGTGGGATGGACCCGAACAAGGCTGGTGGAGGAGAAGAGGAAACGCTTATAGGTTAGATGGGAATTATTTGACTAGAACTGGTGGGCGAGCCCTCCTTGGATTCACAAGCCAAATGAAGAGAATTTCTAGCCTTTGTGTATCAGCCAAGACTCCACACCACCATCATAAATTCACAGATACTGAACCATCTGAGGATGCTGCCCTCCTAACCCCGCCTTGGGCTTCTCCTGGCTCCTCGGGCTTCTATCCTTCTACTCCATTTAGAAAAGAAAGGAAGGAAGGCCAGAAATGGAAAGGAAGAAGAGAAAGAGAAAAAAAAGAGAGAAATCTCTTATGTGTAGCTCTTTCTCAAGAACCCTCCCCTTGACCCTGACATCTGAACTCTCCGTGATGGTTCATCCCTCTCCCTTCGTTCTTGGATCACTGCCTCTCTCTCCCCACTCAGATGACACTCGAGATAATATTCATCTGAGAAATCAGATTCTTTTGAAAACACAGGTTCCCATTCCTGGGCACCAGAGGATGAATTTCCCAACAAAAGGGTTCAACTCCCCAGTCAGTTGCTTGTCATCCTCGGTCAAGGTTAGAGAGAATGTCTGGCAGATGAGTGGGCCTGCAAGCGAGAGGCAAGTGCACAGGCCCCCGCTTACAGGAACTGGTGACAAATCCAAGGGTTCCAAGAACACAAAAGGCCTCGGGAGGAAGTTACAGCCTGGGTGTGATAAGAAAGGCCAGTAGCTCCTGCACTAGGCTGGACAATTCTAGTTTCTTCTGACTGATGTAAGCATAAGTGACAGTGTTAATAAGAGAAATCATCACAGCAAAAAGAATTCAATGAAGAAAAAACCGAAGCAGCCCTTTGCTTCATGGCCTTATCATCCTTTTAGTAAAGAGAATGGTGCCAAAAGACCCAAGCAGAGCAGTGGCCAGGAGGAGAGGACAAACAATGGCTTATTAAAGGGAGACACGTGGAAAGATCAGTTCCTGAATTACTGAGCGTTGACTGTCCTGGCAACTCCGTTGGCTCCAGAAAGAACAAAGGGGTTGTGATTTTTTAAATTCCATTTATTTTAAGAAAAGAATGTTTGTTTGTTTACTAATTGTGTTTAGAGTAATCCTTAGTGGAAAGAGTGGGTAAAAAATGTCTTGGATCCTGCAAAATCAGTTGCAATGTTAATTTAAAACACACATGCATGAAAACGGGAGCAGGTGTGTGTGTGGATAAATGTCCTGAGGGATCTGTGGGCCTTTTCCATTCTTCCACTTTCGGGAAGTGCGCATGTGCTGGACTTCCTGTTTCTAGCTCAGCTGTCACGTCCTTCAAGGACATCCTAACTTCTGATCATTTTTGCTTTGTCTCAGTGTAGTATCCACATGCCCTCCTTCCTAAGCACCTAGACTTAGCACCACTGCATCACCTGGGCCCCAAGCAAAGATGCTCAACGATTCCTCCTGAGTCTGAACCCACAGTCCAGGGAAGGATGTTCCACTCTGCCAAGACCCCTCCTCCTCCACCTCACCATCTCCCGGGTATTTTTCTCTGCTGCCAACAAGGGAAAGATAACTCCATGCTGATAAGCCTGGAACACTGTGCTTGACCCTGGGCTCCACCTGGAGAAGGGATAGAAGCTACCTGGGACACGTTTCTGCATGTTCTGAGGCATCCAGCTGGGAGAGGAAGGAACTTGGTCATTCATGCACGTGAAGCAGCTTACAGACAAGTCAGATACCTGGGAAAATGAATCTCTAGGGATCTAAAGGATTCATTTTAAGTGTAAAGAAAAAGATTAACCTGTTCTTTGGGGCCTGTTCTTTGGGTTACTAAGCAGAAGCTACAGAGAAACAGATTTTGGTTTCTCCAAGGGAGAACCCACATTTCTCTAAAGATGGAATGTGTTGTCATGAGGAGGGGATGGCGACCAGGGAGTGGGGCCGAGGACCTCACGTGGGGCAGCAGCCATCCGTGGCTGGGCCTCCCCACTATTGAGTGGCAGGTGGTGGTTCATCCCTGTTGGGTCTGAGTTTCCTATGCAAGAACATTGTCCCTGCTAATTTCTTCAAGGCCCCATGTCTCGTTCACCTGTAAAAACTCTCAGAGACTTCCCCAGAAGACTTTCCATTTGAAGATGGCTGTTTTTACTCATAAAGCGATGACCAGCCAACCTTCTGTATCAAAAACACTAAAATATGACTACAGTGTGAACATTCATGCCAGGTCTGTGCAGACTTCTGTAGGAGGGCTTCTCTGGGTTAGACAAAGAATTTTTAAATTCAAGGGGAAAAAGTCATAGTATTAGAAATCCAAAATTGAACTTAAGTGATAATCTAAGACAAATAAATGTAACCAGAGAACACCTGATAAACAGCATCCTGAAGGGATGCTTTTCATATTTTTAGTCTGTGCACTCCACCCCTGAGAAGATAAGATACCTTTTCTATTTTTAGATTCTTATCCTTTCCCCACATCAAAACTGAGGGCATAGCTATATGCTGCAAGACTGTAAAACTGTGTGCATAGTTCCCAGCTGCCTACCTGTCATGCAAATGAACTTACAGCCAGACGGAGCTGACTGTATTTTATAGACCCACTCAGAAAGTCTATGATTCACTTCACCTTCAATCATTTATAAATGGACTTCTCACTTATGATTCAGCTACAGGTTGTATTTATTTTTCTTTTACAACCCTGATTATAGAGAAACCCACAAATACCATCCGGGAGACTCGCTGCTAATTTACATACACTCCTCACATTTATAGGATCTAATTGTACTATTTGAAAGACTTTTAGAGGCAAAATTGGAAGATAGAACATCCACCTCACAAAGTATCAAGTCTGCCCTTTTGAAGAGAGGCTATTACACCCTTTCTCTCTTTTAAAATGAGTTACTGGGGAAGATGCAATATATGGACATTGATCCCTGGCAGGCAGACAGGTTTTCTCAAAATGTCTGGCTCATTTATCATGACTGGTTTTATATGGGCTCAGCCTCAGGGCTGGTCAGAAGGACCAAGGCAGGCTCTCTAGTTTGGAGGATATGAATCAAAAAAGGCCATTATAATAAATTATTTGCATGCTTCCATAACTAAGGGGTCCCACTTGATCTGCAAATCTGCAAGGACAACATGAGTACAGGAAGGGAACCTGACCCCAAAGTTTTCAGCATTACTCAGTAAGGATATTCCTTCTAAACTCTGCTGACAAGAAAGTAACTTGGAAAGTCGCTTAGTGGTTCACACACAAAAAAACCTATTTCAGTCGGTGATTATTCTCTGAAAACTCTAGCTCCAGTAATAGAAGTGACCCAAAACAACAGGCTTGATAGGTGTCCAGAAATTTAGACTCTGATCACTTGACCCACATGACCTTAGAGAACCGAGTTCCTCATCCTTTGTCTTTAAAGCACATCCTCAAATTTAGGCCCCTTAATACTCTATTTTCCCTAATGAGGAGAAGGAATAGATATGGGGTTTCTATGGTCTTCTCCCACCCTGCTTGGGCCCTCAACAATCCATGCTCACTGAGCAGGCTGAAACATGGCTTCTCTGCATCAGACCAGCACTGGGTGTATTTGGAACCTGGCAGTGACCATTCCACTCTCACATCCATGCAGGCTCTCCTGGTTATGTGGGCACAAACATTGGTCCAATGAATGAACGCATGTTCCCCTCAGACCAGGCTGAGCTCTTCTGTGAACATGAATTAGGTCTTCTTCATCTATTTGCCTCCATTTGCACATGGCATACAGAGAACTTCAAGTTAAGAAGTTAGACCTGCTGGACCTTCCACCATAAGACACGAGTTGGTTTGCATCAATCCCCACTCCCAGTCTACGGGGCACCTCTAGGAAATGGCAAATTTAAAATGCCTGGTTCTCTAAGGAACTTACACTTGTGAATATTAGTTGCTAACCTCTGAGTGCTTGCTGCAGGCCAGGAGGGCAAATATTAGAACACACTTCTTAGGAAATAATCTTAGATTAAGTTTGTATCTTAGGTCAATCTGCCAAAACGGGAGGACTGCCATGGCAATGGGAGAGAACGGAATGCCGTTCCAGACTGTCCTGAAGTCCAACAGCACCAAGAGGAAATGATACACTATGACCTCAACATCGGTGAGACACATTCTTGTCAGGAACCAAGAATGAGTAAAATGGTCCCAGATACCAGCCCTGTTAACTCTAACTCACTAGGACTTCCCAATAGTTCTGTTCTTCTGTTCTTGTCAAAAAAAAAAAAAAAAAAGAAAAAGAAAAAGAATCTCAAAAAGGATTTGAATTTATATAAAAGAAAAGCCAAAAGATTCAAATTTTGAAGTCATAAAAGCCCCCTGAGTCTCAAGGAGAAAAACAAACATCCTGTTCTTAGAAAACTGCATTAAGTGCTGTTAATGCTTTTCCCAGAGGAAGCACGTGCATGGGACTGTGTACAACCTCATGGTTTTCGCAGGGGACAATAGCTACCCCCCTTCATTGACACTTCACTTCCCTCCTAACTTTCTGAAACTAAGAACCCTGTGTTCCTTACATGGAATGTCCTCCCACCTTCTTACCATCAACCACTATTTGTAACATCCTCCAAGACCAGCAGTCACTTCCTTCCTGGAGGAATTCTCTAACACACCTCACACAATCCAGGCTCAGCATTGCCTTGCTTGGAGGTTTTTCTTAGGACTCCTGAAGAGCTTATATTTCTGTTATTTTCCTGTTCTCTGGTTTTGTGATTTTATGTCTGTTATCTCCAGGTAGGGATTAAACTCAGTAAGAATAAGGTGGGCAGAGGTGCTCCAATTTTATTGAATGAGCTCTTTGTTTTCCCTCTGCCTATTCCCTAAATTGAGGGTCTACAAGTTACAGTTGGTGGGCCAAACCGACTTTTTGTAAATAAAATTTTATTGGAACACATTTGTGCCCATTCATTAATGTATTATCTAGAGCTCAGTGGTTCTCAACTGAGGGTGACTTCACCTCCCAGATGACATTTGACAATGTCTGGAGATATTTTTGATTCTCATAACTGGGGGTGGTGGTGCTCAAAACTGGGCATCTAGTGGGTGGAGCCAGAAATGCTGCTTAACATTCTCCAGTGGATAGGACAGCCCCCAGAGCAAAGAACTGCCTGGCTCCAATTCTAAGTAGTGCTGAGGTTGGGAAACCCTGGAAGAGATGATTTCATATTACCAGGTCAGAGTTGAGCAGTTATGACAGACGGTATGTGGCCCTCAAAGTCTAAAACACAAAAATGACTCTTTACAGAAAAAGTTTGAGCCCCTGCCTTTGACATTGGCATTTCTAATAGGGTTAGATGGTGGTTTTCCATTCCTCAGCCCTCAACAATCCCCGGCAAAAACACCCCTGCACATGGCTTCAACTACTACCTCTAGTTATAACATCCAAATCAGTGTTTTCAGCCCACCCAAACTCTAGACCAGTGCTACTCCAAGTAGGTCTGTAGCTCAGGGCCAGTCCATGCTGAGGTAAGTAAAGAAACTGAAAGTAAGCTGCTAGAAACTTTTCGTTACTGCCATAACAATCAAGCTTGCTGCCCTGCATCTCCCACCCCCACCCCACCCTGCTCCAATTCCCGACATCAGTTCTGTGTCCTCTGGTCCATCCCACTGTCCCTGCCTTACTTCTAGCCCTTTCTGTCTCCTGCAGGAGGGGCATTTGCTCCCCGCCCACTGTTTCCTTGCCTCCAACCATATCTCCTTCCACTTTATCTTCCAATCTATATCAGAGTGAGCCTTCTAGAATGCTCAAGAAACCTTGTTACTCTCCTCAATGGCAGGCCCGCCCTTACAGCCTGGAGATAAGACAGCTTGGGAGGTCCCCTTTAGCAAGCTGGGTCCTGCCCATGCCTGCAGCTACATCTCCTGCCAGTTTCCCCCAAAACCTCTAAAACCCAGCTCCTATAGTACCTTGTTCATATCTCAAACCTACCAGCTCTCCTACTATCTCCAATCACTACTAGTTTCTTCCCCACTAGGCTTCTGGGAAGAGACAACTATTTAATTCATAGTTCGCACTAAATAAATGTTTGTTGAATGAACAAACAAATGAGAAAGTCTTAAAGAGACTGCCTTTACTTCCTTCCTTTTCAACCCTGCCTGCTCTGCTGAAAATGCAAGATGGAGTGTTCCTATGACTTCTACAGGAAAAAAATAAATAAAATCATTTAACAAAGGATTTGTAGCCTCTTTTGCCACAGCCATGGCAAAGGCTGTTTTTCATTTTTCCGTATTTAAGACATTTTAACCGTTCTCCACCCTACAGGATAAGAATTTTACAGCCTGTCAATGGAAGCCACAGTAATTCTACTGGCACTCACAGATCTTTGGGATTAAGGCAAAGAATATTTGTTGATGGGCCATTTGAAAGAAAAAGGGCTACTATCTGTAATGGTAATGTGCAAACAGAGTCTTAGAGAAACAGGTAAAACTCCAGAAAAAGTTGGGAGTACATTCCCTGAATGCAAACTCACTAGTTATATTTAAGTCAATCTTGAAGAATAAGGCCCTGGAGAAACAATGAGCTCACTTTCCTGACCTTTCCTTTCAAAAGTTAATGGGTTAAGGGGAAACTTAATTTATTTGGCCCAAGATGCATAAAGGAACCTCAAGAAACTAAAATGGACATTCTATAGGAAAGATTTGTTTTGAATATCAATGTATGACCAGCACAGAACAGGTACTTAAAAAAAAAGACATTGTCAAATAAATGAATGAACACATGGGCAAACAAAACAACAGACAGAGCTCTTGCCGCTTTTCTGGGCCTTAGGAGAGAAGACATCTGGGCCAAAACTCTGAGCCAGCCTTGTAGGGTCCCTGTAGAACTCCAGATACATATGGGTTTGCTGGTTATCTTATGGGTAAATGGAGGTAATTACCCCAAACCTGCCTATCTCACAGATGATTATAAGAGCTGAGTACAGTACAAACACAAAGCATTATCTTTATCTCAAATAAAAAATCAGAACATCTACTGAAATTCAATATGAAGAAGAGGAATCATTCTAATTGCCAAAATAACCACTTCCATTCTCTCCCTAAATGTTGTCTGTTACAGTCACCAAGAAAATGGTTGCAGACAGGGCTACGATGGTTTGTGTCTACCCTGGGAACAATCTCCACAATTGGAAGGGATGCCTACCTCCAGCTTGATGAGAGAATTCCTTCTGTCAAGAGGACATGGGGCAAACTTCTATAAATGTACATGTACCCTTTTATCTCCACATGCAGTTCTTCCTGCCTTAAAAACAAATGGGACTTCTTTGAGTTGGGAAAATTGCAATCAACCATTATCATTCACATAAAGAAAAAAATTAAAGGCATACTTATTATTACACTATATAGTATATTATTGTAGTAGTTATTTTTGTTAAATAGTTGGTAGGCTGTCAGGTGTAAGGGAATCTGTATGGCCCCAAGGTTAGAATTAGGTATGCGATGAAGGTTCATGGGAAAGCTGGGGATAGGGGGAGTGGTAAGGGGGAGGGGGGCAGGTCTGGATAAGAAGAAACCTGAGGGAATCCACTTGGCCACTGGGCCCATCATGGGAAGTTTTCTCGCAGAGTCTGAGACTGTACAGGGATTCCAGAGGGGAGGGAGGGAAAGAGAGTATCCCAGCACTGGGAGAGGAGGTAGGGTGATATCCTCCAGCGCATGTTGCTAATTTCAAGTACAGCCCCTGCTATGTGCATGTCAGATCCATGGGCACGCAGAGACAATAAAATCAGATTTGTGCTTAAGATTTATTTATACTTAATATTACAAAGTATTTTAGGACAGTTTTTCTTTACATGATGTTCCCTGGGACCCTTAGGGATCAGGAAATGCCCCTCTGGGACACTGGTAAAGGGAGACTGAGAAAGTAGGGTCAGCCTCCCTATTTGTACCCTCCCCTCCTCATTAACCAAAGAGATTATATTATCTAGTAAAATATTGCACTTATTTAAAATTTTCTTTCTTTGCCTTGGACTGAAAAAAATAGAAAGAAAGAAGAGAAAAATGGTTAGAAAGAGAACTGGACCAAGGAGGGTTCACGCTCTGTCCTTCAAACTCTTAGGGCCTTAGTTTTATCCCATCAGAATGAGAAGAGTGAGGCCAAGATGCCTTCCATCTGTGAAATGTTAGGGTTCTGTGATTCTACAAGTCTGCAGAAACATCTAACCTCTAGAGAATTTTAAGAAAAAACTATAGTACTTTTTAATGTAATTAAGACTATCCTTAGAACCAAAATTCCTTTTTAACAGCTTATAAAATTTTCATTATCTTTTCACAACCTTCCTGATATTTAATTTAGGGTACAAAGCAGTGCCAGTGACCTTCTCTGGGAGCCTCAGTTTGCTCACCTGAGCAGTGCTGTGTGTCTTCTCAGGAAGGGACACACACAAAGTGCTTGACAAAGTTCTGTTAGGCAATGAGCTTACAATGAACAGGAGGGGCCATTATTACTTTAAATTATCCCCCCAAGCTAAAGCCGTGTAAGTAACAAGACAGGCTGGAAGTTCACTGTTGGGATTTTTTTCCCCAAAGTTAATTGCTTTTGGATCTTGGGATCTGGTCACCTAAGCTGATTGTTTCAAATAGTGTGAAAGCTCCCAAATGTTCTGACTCCAAGTGTAATTCCTCATTCTGAGAAAAAATCTGGAATTGGAAAGAAGTGATTGTCTTACTCTGCACAATAACCCTGGGATATGAAGGCAGGGGGCCTCCACCAGGCTGGCACAGGGAGCATCCCCCGACCCCAAGATGAATCCACCACTGAGGGCTTCTCCACAAGGAATACAGAATAAAATCCACTCGTCAGCATAAACTTATATAAGGCCCCAAATCAACCTTACTGTGTTAAGACATTTCACTCTGAAGTCTCTGAGAGCAAGGACACAGTTTTCAGTTTGGTGCTGACATGCGCAGTGGGACATGCGGCTTGAGCGCATTTACTCAGGGAGAAGCAGGCTTTGAAGGGAGCCTTCCCTTGTGCCTTCATCCAGCCCCTGGCTAGTCAACAACAAACACCTACTGAGGGCCAGGCACTACCCTAGGGGCTGAGGCTCCAGCAACAATGAGCTGGGACCTTACAGTCCAGTGTGCATGATCACAAGTGTACTAGAAAGTAAGCAGGCACACCGTTGTGGCTGCCTAGCCTGCGTCCTTAAGGGGACACATGGTACTGAGCCACACACCCAGACACGAGAAAGGTTTGGTGGACAACTGCCCAGCTGAGACTTTGAAAAAGTTCTGGTGGTGGCCTGAGTTTCAGAGTATCTTGGGTGATCATTACCAGCAGAAATTCCAGAGGACTGAAGGTGCCTCCCTTTGAATTAGAATGTTTTGTAGCCTGGGAAGGAATAATTTCACTATGGCAGGACTTAAATAAACTAGGTAAGTGAAATGGTTTCTGGCTTGACAACATTCAAGGCAGAATCAGTTAACATGGCTAGGCTAGATTCCCTGCTTTTTCATTAAGTCCTACTACAAAAAAGATAAATAAATGCCAAGATAAACAAGGTTCAGGCCCTATCTTGAGGAGCCAGAAGTCTAGAGAGCCACAAAGGTCAATAAATGATCATGTTAAGTTCAGTGAGTGTTACAACAGGAGAAGGAACAAGACACTACAGGAATGGTACAATACAAGGGGAAAATAGAGAAATAGAATAATAGTTTAAAGCCAGGAGAGAGCTTGGAGAACATCCCTCCCCTTCTACCGCTTCACAAATGCGGGAACAGAACCTAGCCCGAGGAGGGCAGGGATTTGCCTCATGACAAAGCTGGGCAGTCGAGGGCTTAGAGTTTATCTCCTGCTGTGTGAAAAATCAATGTTATATGTCTGAACTGACCCCTGGCAAAGAAAACAAGTTAAAAAAAAAAACAAATAAAAAGGGAATGAAATAAAATACATTCTGAAACGGCAAAGCCACATTTCACCAAAAATACCTTTGCTTGTTTTAAAAATGTGTGTAGCCTAAATGATTATAATGGATTTGAACAGAAAAGGTCTTTTTCAACTAAACACACAGTGATCTATCACTGGCATGACGTGTCTACAAATATGACCTTCAAGTTGTCACCAGAACATGACGGATTCCCAAATGTGGAAGCTGTCTAAATAGAGACTTGACTTTGAAGTTCCCTGCCTTCCATGCTGGCTCAGGCTGCTCTGCCAAAGATCTGCATTGGTCTGTTTTTCTACCCACTGGTCTGTTTTTATGTTATTAGTAGTAAGACTGCTATTACTTTTTTTAACTTTGTTTTTGCCAAGGGTCAGTTCAGATGTATAACATTAATAGGTGTCACTGATCCTGATTCACTGAATTCTAGAGCTACAGATTATTTGAAATTATGGTGCCAAATGCCTCATCACAGAGATGAGAAAAGGACTTGGAGAGGTCACAGTTGCCAAGCTTGGCTCAGGGCTAAGACCAGAACCTATGTTTTCTCATCTCCAGTCCCTCTGTGATTGTCTCCACTTAGTTCTGTATTAGTTTTATCAAGCAGCATAATGATGGGGTGGGATGGTGTGTCTGTGGCATCTTGCAGTGTGTTCTTGTGGCTCTATTCCCGTACACCCTGGGGTTCTCTGAAGCATCTCTGGGGTCCTTCTTCTCTCTAAGGCAGCCTCCAGTGTGTGGCTTCTGCCTCTGGCTCGTTGGTTCCCAGAGTGCTTCCTGCCACACTGGTCCTGCCAGCTGCTTTGTAGGCAAAACAATTGAGAGACTCTGATCACCATCTCCCCATGGAGATTCTCTGTACTCAGTGACATATTAAATGCTCTGAAAAGGTCTGCAGAAAGGGTCCTTAATTAAACTGGCTTCCCAGAGAATCCTTTCCTAATGCTATTTATGCCTTGGGGTATGGGTTAGGTGGTGCTGTATTAGCTAATGGCAGGTATGCCATCCTTGCAACATAATTTGGCAAAGAACCAAAGGCTAAAAAGGCCAGTAATGACTTCCCAAATATGCAAATAGAGCCCAAATACCTGGAAATCTCTTTTTTTGTTTTGTTTTGTCTTGTTTTCATTTTAAATTTGAGATTCAAGGGTTCTATAAATTTATGACTTGGGCAAGTAGTAAGGATCATGCAAATGCTAATAAGACACTCCTCAGTTTTCAAACTCATTACTATGCTTGGCTATTCAGAAATGACAAACTTCTTAAAGTCAGTACCACGATTTGTATTATAAAACCGTATGGTTAAATTTTAAAAACCTTTCCACCAGAGGTGCTGTCAAACTCAGTCCAGCATCGTGACTCTGGTGAAACCTGGAAAGACTTGGTAAGACGAAACTGTGGTGATACCAGAAATGTATCAAGGACAAGAGAGGCATTTTTTTAAAAAAGAAAGAAACATACCTGACTGTTGTTATTGAACCATATGGCTACTTACTTATTTTGGGGTGTACAGTTTTGTCTTGTAGCCTTTAAAGCATGGGGATAGGAGAAGGGAAATGAAGATGGACAGCTCTAAAGCTCCTGCGCTTGCTCTGAGGTAACCTGGGTTATTTCAGGCTGTCCTTTCCAGGACCCCTACTTCATTCTAAGGAGTCTCCTGGGCAGCCTCCTACAGCTAATCACAAACCCACAGTATAAAAGGCAGTAGAGGCCAGGTAGGCCCCCATGAGTTATCCGAGGCACCCCTCCAGAAAGGCCTCCGTACTCTATCTTTCACACCAGAAGCTTATCTGGCAGGGCCCAGGGCATGTTCAGAACTTAGAACTGTAATGAGGCCTGACTTCCGCCAAGGACAGATCCTTCCTGCCTAGTTTACCATAGCTCTGCCTGTTGCTTTAGCTCTCTTGGAGCAACCTCATTACGAAACATATTAAATGTCCAGTGAGTACCAGGGGCTGAAGGGGCAGGCAGTGGATGTGGTCACTGGCCTCAAGGAGGTGACCATTCAGGCTGATTACCTGACTCTGGAACTTGAAGGCAAGAAGATGGTCCACGCTAAGCTCTCCCCTCATCCCTGGCCCTTGAAACTCCTTGTTCCTTGCTGTGACGGGGCTTTCTTCCTCATCCCAGAGTCCTAGTAAATCTCTTTGTTTATGGAACAAATTATACTGCTCATGTCAACTCTAGCAGTTTGACGCTGGGCCCACTGCAGGAGAAGACTGTCGCCATACCAGTGAGATCGAACTACAATAAGAAAATGATGCACATGGTATTCACTAAGGCTGGCAGCTACTGTCAGCTTTCTCTGGGCAGTGGTACTGTGCGACACAGTTACCATGAAACGAGTTCCCTGACAGGAGTCAGGCTGAAAGCTTTCCTTGCTCTCCTCCCTGCTGGGGGATGTGGCACTTAGTACACGGTCAATGAACCTGAATTCAAACCTTATTCTGCTACTTACTTAGCTGTGTGACCTTGGCCAAGTTATTGTGAATCTGTGTCCTCATCTGAAAAACAAGAACAATACTATCTACCTCGAAGAGTAGTTATGAATAGTAAATGAGAGAACCAGTATTTAAGCACTTAGGGAAAAAACAAAAGAAAAATGAAAGCAACAACTCTAGTTCGTGCCTGCTCCGGCCCAGGCATTATTCTGAGTGCATTATTATACTCACTCTTCTGAGTATATATTTTAACTCACTTAATTTTAGTTACCCTCTTTTTATAATTGGTAAACTGAGGCACACAGGCTGAGTAATTTACCCAAAGTGGCATAATCATTAAGCACCAGAGCTAGGATAGGAGACCAGGCAGCCTGGGTGAGGCTTCTCAACCTCACAGTTTCTTCCCGTCTCCTTACCTCAAAAGTGCTGACTTCCATGTACGTTGTTAAAACTACATATGCATGTTTAGGTATGTTCTTTATTGTGTAATTTGGGGCAAGTTATATAACAGACCTGTTATCACTTTCTACACCTGTAATATGGGGATATTAACAGTTCCTTCTTCACAGAATGTATATTATAAATAAATGAGTTAATCAAGGTCAAAGTAAAGGGCTGAGAAGACTGCTTGGCACTTAGGATGGGCTCCAGGTAGGAAGGAAGGACCCTTAACACTTAAGGTCCTGAAGGGTGTGATGTCTTAGGAGAGCTCTTGGGCTTCAGTGCTTGGCAAAGGACTTTATGTGGCTGCCTGTAGCCAGTAGTTTCAAATAACTGTACTTGTTCTCTGGCAAACATACTGCATTCTAAAAAAGATTTCTTATTCAATCAATGAATAAACAGGTCCACAGGCTCCTTGTTAGAAAGTAGGCCAGGCCTAAAGGAAATCATACTTAAGGTAAGAATTTTAACAATTAACAACAAAAAAACCACACTGAAGCAGTCTTCCTAGAGTCTTTTCAGGTTATGAATTGTATTCAACCCACTGGATAAATGCTATGGCTACTGGGCAAAGAGCTTGTGCAAGACTTATGGCCTGGTAAACAATCTTTGGGTGATACAGGTTAAAACTTTTCCCCCAGGCTGTTGAATACCGTGAATTTCACAATTGAAAAGGGGCAGCTTTTGTGAACATGTTGGACATAAAACAAAAATACCACATTAAAGGAAAAGCTGGAAAGCAGACAGACAAACTAGCTCATGTGAGCACTGCTGCAGTAATTCTCATGGCTTTGTATTTACTCATCTTGCGCTACATTCAAATTTACCATAAAAAGCACAAAAAAAATATGCTCATTACTCTAGCTGTCTTTACATGTTCCATTGAGATACAAAACAGGATTTCACTGCTCAGATTTTGAGGGAAGGGGGAGCTCATCTTACTTCATGTCTGTAGCTGCTGCCTCAGCCACAGCACATGTTCCAATCATGGAATTCATCATATAAATCTCTTGCAGATGATACCACTGGAAAACAGAAACTGCCATGGAACCAGAAAGGCTTCCCAGTTTCTCCTCATAAGTTCTTATCTGAGAGCTCAGGAGCTGCTTCTGAGTGTTTTATTCAATGAGTGAGGCTAACTGGGAAACCTACATTCTTTGGGAGACTTGAAGCACTTTCAACTTTTCCTTGACTATACAAATAGTCTTTATCATTTATTGCACATGTGGCTGTGCTAAATATTTCACAACTGCCCCAACTTATCTCTGAGTGCTTAAATCTGCTGTGGAAAGGATTTGTGTCGTACACATACCTGTAAAGCTTATCCTTAACTGCCAGCAAGAGCACATACAAGTGCAGGTGATATCAAAGAGAAGACCTCTGAACTGTCCAGTAAAGGAGAAACTGCATTTCCTGGCTGTTAGATGGAAGTTAGCACAGCCTACGAGTCCTTTAAATTGCCTTAGGGATACCTCTAGGGCATCATCAGAGCTTCCCCGTGAGCCTTTTGTTCCCTGTGGTATTAAAGAGAAGTCTCCAAGACTGCCTTTGCTATTCAAATGTGGACACGCACTCCTCTCCTAATTTTTGTTCTTTTCACCAGACAGCACCCCCAGGACACTCAAGGATATTGTTGAGGCCTAAGAGTTGGGGGTGGGGACAAAATCTTTGTCTCCTTAACGCATTCATCAATTCCCTCCTCCTTCCTAGCACCTCCCTCTCCAGAACCCCCTAGGCCCTCAGCATACAACAGCAGCGACTCCCCCAAATGCAAGAGGGCTGTAAAGATTCATGTTGCAATGCCCTCCTGACATTCCTATTCCCGCCCTCATTTTCACTCACTTTTTTATAAAACAAAATAATTACTGGACTGTCAGCCTGGACTACACTCTGGGGCTTTTATTCCTTTCAACACAGCTGTGCTCCCGGCTTTGATGCTGCTGTCCATGCAGCTTGTCCCAGCCACAGCCTGGCTCTCGGTAATGTAACTAACATTCAAGTGCGTATTTATTTTTAAACTGACCTCTCCCAGACTGTACGGTATAAAGGAGGTTCTGCCAAAAAATATGCTACTTTCTATTTATAAGATGAAACACATGCCTCCCAAAGTCGAGAGGGGAGATAGAGTACAATAATTCATAACGAAAAATGACTGGCTAGATTCATTCGTCCTTAAACGTTCGGTACTTGTCTGTGTCAAGACAGTTGCAAAAGGAAAGAAAAAAATCTTGAAAACGCTTCGGCTGTTCCGAAACAACCACCGTCCAAAAAAAAAAAAATCAGCGGCATGATTTGCAGTTTGGGGCCCCAGTCACAATGCTTCCTGTCAAGTGAGGGGTGGGCACCCGGCGGGTACTGCCGCCACAGATCTGCACGGTGCGCCCATGTGCGGCCCGGGTGCCAGTCCACGATGGGAGGGGAGCGGTAGCCATGTGCTGCTTGTTCTCAAATGGAAAAATGCAATACGCGCCCAGAATGGCTGTCAATAGCTCGGAGGGTGCGGTGTAGCCGTGCAGCCCCACCCTGAAAAGTGGTTGACACAAATGGTGGAGCTCTGCCTCCTGATCTTGCTGCCCGCCTCCCGGTTTCCTTTACATCCCCCTTTAGTCCTTTGGACACTAGCTGGAAAGACGATGCCCTCAGTATCCGTGCTCCTAGCGCGCTGCCACGCCTAGCACCCCACACGCGCCGGAAGCGGCCACGGCGGGTCGTACAGACTCACAGACAGGAGGAAGCAGCCGTGAATCGGCTGCAACTCACCAGCAGCCCCGAGGATCCCAGCCGCTGCCCCGGGGCCGTGAGTCCCGCACCGACGCCTCCCGATGGCGCACGCAGTCCCTGCCCGCTAAGCGCAGATTCTGCGGGGTGGGCGGATGCGGCACCTCCTCACAGCATTATCGGCCCCGAGACTGAGTGAAGGAAGCCGAGGCCGCCGGTCTCCAACCTCGCTCCCCGCTGCGGCCCGCGAGCGAAGATGTGAGTCAGACTGAGCTCGCCGCGGCCGGACGCGAGGACTGAACCTGTGAAGGGCGGGGCGGCGCGGGGCGGGGCCGGCGGCGCAGGGGGCGGGGCGGCGCGGGGCCGAGGGCGCGGGCGGAGAGCCTGCCAGCCTGCAGTGGTACCTGCACCCCGGAGTGAGCCGGGCTGGGGTCAGCCTCACGGCCTGCAGGTCCCCGGAGGACAATGGGCGCCCATTGTTACCCTTCCAGCGCCGACCCCAGGGTTGGGGCTTCCTTCGGAGAAGCTTTCAGCTACCTCGGCACAAAGAAAGGCCGCGGGAGCTAGCGCTTGGGTGCCCGAGGACAAAGGGACTCCGCCCGCACCCAGGACACCTGCACTAAACCTCGTGCGCCCACCTCTCCTCGTCCCAACAAGCCGACCTAGCCCGGCTAGCCTCGGGCGCCGCGGGCAGGTGACTCGGGGCAGCGGAGCCACCTGCCCGCGCTGCTCCTGCCCTGTCGTGGGTCCCTGGTCACTCGTAGCCCGGGGTGGGGGAAGGGTCCGTCTGTTCCAGCTCGCTCGCTTTGCAGCTGCAGCCAAAATGCGGAGAGTGGATTTAGTGCTCTGGAGACGCTGGGGGCTGGCACCCGAACAGCCGACGCTGCAGGTTTTTCCAGTCCAGGATGGGGTGGGGGGTTTCTTCTCCTGCGGGGTCCCAGAAAGAGACTTGCCTAAAGCTGGGACAAACGAGTGGCGGCGGCTTCCGATCCACGACCAGGCTCAAGTGGCGTAACTGCCAACTCGGGAGCATAAAATTCCGCCTTTGGCGGCACCTGCGCCCGCAGGTCGTTCTGGAGACCGCCGCAGCACGCCCCGCCCCTCCGCCGGGGGCCGATAGTGCACCCGGTTAATTAATTTTCTTAATCTGTCTCTTCATCCCCGGTAGTTGGCCTGGGGCCCGAGTTGGCGACAGGAAAGGGCGGTGTTTCCCGGCTGTGAGGTCCCGGCCCGCGCGGTAGGTCTGGGGAGGGGGCTGGCAGCCTGGCCTCCCGCTGGGACTCAGGTTGGAGAGAAACCCTGGCACAAAGCAGAGACCCTCCAGGGACCTTGACTTTCCAGAGAGGTAGCCATCAGCTTGGGGTCGTCTGCAACGCCCCTTGGTCTATCTAAAGGATGCGCGTTAAGTCAACGCTGTAAACGTTGAAGTGAAGTGAAAAGGAAATAGTCACGACTGCCCTGGAAAGCAAAATGCTTGGGTGGAGTGTTAAAAAAAGCCTTAAAGAAAATAGTAGTTGGCAGGTCAAATGGCCATGAGGTTAGAAGTCAAATATAAAACTCAGCTGAAGCGATGTTAGAAATCTGACAAGCAAAACAGCCCGTGAAGATAAGAGACCCGGCATTGTTTCCTTTCCTTTCTTCAAATGACAACTGCTCCGAAGTTTCCTTTGGCAGATGCCTGCATTTCACTCCAGATTCCTCAGAGTTTTACTTGGGGTTCATATTTCAAAATATATGTTCCATTTGGCACTAATATATATATTTTATGTTTGGATTTACTGAAAAATATTAAATGTTACTGGCCTACTTAGATACAGGTATTTTTATAAATACGCATAGCTTTCATTGCATGTGGTATTTTTATAAGTACAAACAATATATATATATTTATTATATATCACATGAAAATTTCCTTGTGCACACACAAAGACATTCTTTACACATATGTCTCGTGTGCAATTTTTTTTTCATTTTGCTCTACGGTTAGCTGCTGTTAAAAACATTCTGTTTCCACATGACTAAATAAGTAACTTCTTTTATAGCTTTGGCAAATGTAGAGTAGCAGATTTTTTGAAGTAGCATTTATTCCAAAACCCCATTTTCACTTTTCTACAGCGTTCCTCACCTCACAGAGATTTTCCCTCTTTGCCCTTTCATTATCAGACTTTACTTTCGGGCTCTAAACTATTTATCCAGAACCTGTCCCTTCAAGGGCCTGCTGGTGCAGATGTGATTTACTCTGGCATCTTTAGTGCTCCACATTATTTATTTGTACTGAACATTTTGACACTGAACATCTCCGGTGAGGGAGAATGTCCTTATAGATACAGTGAATTCTTCCAAACAAGTGCATTTCCTATACTAACTATGGTGGCTATTAGGGTCGTTGGATTTTGATTTCTATATGGAAAAAGAAAAAAGCTTTGCTTCAGGAAGACTTGGGTTCTGGGATTCCGCTCTGAAGTACGGAAAGGTTTAGCCTTGAACAATTGGTGAAAATCTTAGAAGCTCAAGTGAGACTAAGAAAGTGAACATAAAAGTTATTGTAATCAGGTTCAATTAATGCACTAGTATCTGTAGAGCAAGCTTCAGACTATTTTTCTATTAGTCCTGACTGGGAAGAAAAACCAGTAAGTGTCAGCAGTACCCTTGGCATTCCAGAAATCTGCAATCTACCAAAACGGCAGAGAGAAGCACGCTGGTGGATGCAGGCGAGTCTGGCTAGAAATATGCTAGCCTCTTATCCCCAGGTGTGGCCCTGGGACCAGCAGCCAAAGCCCTGGGCCTCGTTGCAGAGCTACTGAATTGGAATCTTCATTTTAAAATGTAGATGGTTTGTGTGCACATTTGCTGTTTGAGAAGCACTGGTCAAGAGTAGTGGTTCTAATTTTTTGAAGTCAGAGGCTCATTTAAAAAAATCTCAGGGGATTTACGAGCACTTGTCAGGAAAACACACAGAGAATTATAGATAAACTCTTTTGCATTCAATTCCAGGGTTCCTCCTGAATACCAATCTATTGATGGTGAGGAAGTCCTCTGTAAAAGCTACCAGTCACAGAGCCAGAAGAGCCACTTAGTATTGGCCAAGGGACTTGGGCGGGGCCAGAGCTTAAACTTTGAAATATGGGACAAGTTGAATAGGGAGAGGGGTCAAAAAGGGCATTTCAGGCAGGAGAAATGCCTAGGTCATAGGCCCAGAAGGTAAAGCAACAAATACCCATTTTTATATAGAGTAAGGGGAAATTTAATGAGATTGTTGTTTGATAAGCAGACTCCTTTGCAACCTCATTATCATTGAACCTCCAAAAAATAAAACTTAACTGTGGAATCAGGGGTCCTTCCACTTTGGAGGCACAGGAACCCTGTGACATGTGGTTTTATGTTATGACCTCATTTCGGATTACTAGCTCTCCCTCTTACTCTGTCCAGGCTACGCGGCCTTCAGGCTTTTCCAGGAATTCCAACAGTGCCTGGTGCTCCATTTGCCTGGGCATTCTTTCCCAGATAACCAAAAGGAGCCATTAAGGGCTTTATTCAAATAAGAATGCAGGGGAGATGCTTTTCCTGTAAAATAGCAGCCCCACCCCATTCCATTTCCCTGCTTAAAGTAGGGAGAATTTCTTCATTACCTGTCATTACATTCATTTATGGCCTGTTTCCTCTAATGTGCGGACTTGGCTGCTATATCTTCCTTATCTAAAACAGGACCTGTCACATAATAGGTACTTAATAAATATTTTTGGACTAAATGACCCCTTGACTACAACCAGTAATAGGTCTAAAAGCTGTGTTCACAAACTCCAAAGCTCCAGAAATAATAATAGATTAAACATTCCTGAAATATGCCACACATATGCTAAGACTGAATTTTCAACTACTTTTCTTTAGTCTATCTGAACAAGAAATACCGAACACATGGAACGTTTTAAGTTCTACAATTCAAACATTTTACAGTAAGGCCTACAAAAAAATGTCTTTATAGTCCATGTATAATGTGTAACTATTTTTCTTCTAGCAAAGCTGAAACACACTCATGTGTACTCAGCTGGGGTTTCCTCCAAAATACCACATTCAGACTGAATTTGTGTATGTATGTTCTCGATTATTCCCTTAAGTTAGATCTAAGGGGAAATGTTAAGAGAAGCTAGGGGGGGACATTTTGAATGAAAATGTCCTTGTAGCTGGAGGATTCCCCATTTTGCTACCCAATTAGAGTTTTACCAGCCCTGGAAATAAACTTAACCTGTGCTAATGAATTTGGCTGAACAATTACCAACAGCTAAGGATTCTTCTAGGCAGTGATTTCCTTGTAAGGAAAGAACTGCAGGTCACATCTTGGTTAGGAGGTGTCAGTTTCATCTCATCAAGAGCAGCAGGAAATGGGATGCTAGGAGATGTGAGCATGCAAACTGCAAACCTAGCATGAAGTTTGAGCAGGTGAGACAGTTACAGTAACCAACAAATGCTGGGACTCTTCGCATTTGAATTAGCTTTTGAACTCAGACAGCATTTTTATTTGTGGAGAAGGCCTTCAGATATGGATGTGTACTTGATTCTGATTGTGGACTGGAAACTGGTGACTAATGAACAGTTTTAACTTCCATTTATATAGTCTTCTATGCTTTAAAAAACTTTTATGTTCACCTCATTTCTTCCTCATCTTAGGCTGTTTGTCCATGTTGGGTAGGTAAAGCTCTTTAGAATTGATTTATACTTTGCCTCTTTCCAGAAGGCAATTTAAAAGGCTTTTGTATATAAGAAGTCACTCCTATTACACTCCTTGCCATGTGCTCCTTCTCCAGATACCTGTATGTCTCCCTCCTTAGCTTTTCTCAGACCTTTGCTTAACTCTTAACTCCTTAGAGACCTTCCCAGGCATCCTATCTAAAGTATCACTCATGGCCCTTTTTATCTCTAACCCCTTCATTCTTTAGAGCACTTAACCTTGCATACTGCCTATTTTGTTATTATCTCCACACCCCAAACCAATAGAATGTAAGTTCTGTGAGGGCAGAAACTGCCAATTTTGTTCACTGCTACATCCCAACGACTTGATCAGTGCTTGGTACACAGTAGGGACTTTACTAAATATTTGAGTGAATGGATCCTTAGTGCTTAGTACAGATACGTGGCACACGATAAGTATTTGTTGAATGAAACAAACTTTAATGAATGAACTAAAGAAAGGTCTGTGAATTGTTCAAGGTCATTCTACTTAACTTTTGTTGAACACCTGAGTATAAGGCACTGTGACAAGTGCTCTAAATGATGCCAAGAAGAATATGCTTCCTAAACTTAACCAGTTTAAAATTTGTAGAGAATGATAAGACAAGCACACAAGTCTCTATAATTTAAGACAATATATAGTAAATGTCATCAACTCCGTATTTTCCAAATTCCAAGTAGGAGCACATATTCTGATCTGTTATCTGACAGTGGGACAGCATGTATCCAAATTGAGACTTTCTGGATTATCTGAGATGGACAGTCTGTAATGCTGATATTTCACTGTACATTAGTGGTTTTGTAGTTTCTCCTTTGTAAGTAGAATTGTGGGAAGGACCCTGATGTATGTTCCAGGTGAAAGTGCAGCTGCTCTAGCTGAGCTGTATTGGGGAGCTCCCCACCCTTTTGCCAAGGAGTTCCTTGAAACTCCTTCCGGACTCTCATGGGCTCCAATAAATACACTTGAATCATGACAAAATGATCAGTACATACAGAGATTACTTCTGGTTAGGTTGATCAGGATAACCTGATGGAGGAGGTGATATTGGAAGTAGGTCTTAGTATAGGGAGATAACTGGACTCTCCTCTGTACGGGGCTGGGGCATGTGGTCTGAGCGCGCCTATCCTAGGCATGGATCTTCAAACCCTGGTAAATGTCAGTGAGGATCCAGCTCTTGATCACTAAGTTTCACAGTGGTGAAGGGTCTGAGGTTCATGTCTGGCCTCCTCTGACTGTCTCTTCCTTGCTCTTCCTCCTCTCTATCCTACTACAGTGGACTTACCTCAGTCTCTTTTTCAACTCAGAATCTCAACTCCTCTGAATATTTGTCCTTTGCCAGCCATAGCACTAACAAGGGTTTCTAATATTTATTTCTTTAGCAACAAACCCCAGAAGCACATACCCAGCTCATTGCAACAAAGGGTGAACACCGCCATCCTCAGGGAATACTCTGAGGTGTTTATTTCTGATTACTAGCTCTCCCTCTTACTTACTCTGTCCAGGCTACGCTGTCTTCAGGCTTTTCCAGGAATTCCAACAGTGCCTGCTTTCTTCCAAGCTGGGCAGCCTTGGGAGGGAGGACATGCTCAGGAGCCATAGAACTGATGAACTGGAACCCCAGTCCTTTAGCATAGCATTCTGACTCATCAAAGTTTTATACAATTGCCATTTCTTGGGAGGTGGGCTGCCTACTTTGAAGTTCATGCTCTCCTGAAATACCCAAATATTAGGATTAAGGTGGAGGAATAACCAAGTCTTAGACACCATTCTCCTGGTGAGAATGCAATTAGCTTTATTATTCCTTGCAGGCTAATGACTCAGTTATCCATAATGGAAAGCAGGGGTGATGGAAAACCCAAAGATGGAAGTCATACCCAAATTTACAAATGTGAGAGGGCTGTGCAGAACATTTAATTCAATTAAAAGATATATTTATTGAGTTCTTTTTCCTTTATTTTTTAGAGCAGTCAGGTTCACAGCAAAATTGAGCAGCAAGTACAGAGAGTTTCCATCTACCTTCTGCCCCCACACATACAGCCTCCTTATCAACATCCTGCACAGAGGGGCATGTCTATTACACTGAGTGGACATACTGACACGCCATTGTCACCCAAGCCCATAGTTTGCATTAGAGTTTGCTCTTGGTGTTGTACTTGCTGTGTGTGTGGACAAAGCTCTAATGACAGGGAACCATCATTATGACATCATACAGAGTATTTTTAATGCCCTAAAAACCCTCTGGGCTCCATCTATTCATCCTTCCCCATCCCTTTTATTCCTGGAAACCACTCATCTTTTTACTGTCTCCATAGTTTTGCCTTTTCCAGACTGTCATAGAGTTGGGATCCTACAGTATGGAGCCTTTTCAGATCGGTGTCTTTCACTTAGGAATATGCATTTAAGTTTCCACCATGTCTTTTCATGGCTTGATAGATGATTTCCTTTTAGCGCTGAATAATATGCCATTGTCAGGATGTACCACAGTTTATCCATTCATCTACTGAATATTTGTTGGGTTTTTACTCTGAATAAAGCATTAAATGCAATTAGGAGTTATATTAATATGAGAAACAGGTTGTAAAATAAGACATGGTTTAGTCGTTCAAAAAGCTTACATGCCATTAGGGCCTTTTCTTAAGTAGTAGACTGGAGCGGAGCAATTATAAGGAAGGAGAGAGTCCAAGTGGCTTCTTGAAGAGAAAACACGAGGAAGGATAAGAAGGATGGGCAGGATTCCAATGTTGTCATGGATGGAACTGTGTTCTTCAAAATCCGTATGTTGAAGTCTTACTCCCCCAAACCTCAGAATATGACTCTATTTGGAGACAGAGCTTTTAAAGAGGTAATCAGTGTAGTCATATGGGTGGACCCAAATCCAATATGACTGGTGTCCTGATAAGAAAAGGAAAAGACATCAGAGTGTATGCATAGAGAAAAGGCCCTCTCAAGATACAGCAAGAGGCAGCTGTCTGCAAAACAAGGAGAGAGGCCTTAGGAGAAACCATTCCTGCTGGCATCCGCATCTTGGACATCCAGCCTCCAGAACTGTGAGAAAATTAATTTCCGTTGTTTAAGTCACTCGGTGATATTTTCTTGCAGTGGTCCTAGCAAACTAATACAAACATGAAGACTGGAAGGAGGGTAATTTGTCAGTAAGAATGACACAAAGAGAGGCTAGAAAATACAGCTTGTGTCCAAGAACAGGATGGAGCCCAGGCTGGCTGGTAGCTGGAGGCCGCTTCACATGGCTGTGGCTGGCCCCAGGGGAGCCAGCAGAGGGGAGCCCGTGGGGGTGCCAGCATGGAACAGATCCCCAGGAGTTCCCTCATGCGTTCAGCCAGCATGGAGGTGGTTCCTGGTCCTAGGAGGTGTTTGTATTCCACATATGTTTTCTGGTTAATAAAAGTTGGCCTTTAAAATCCATTGCTTCTGTTTTACCCCAGGTGCCAGCCCGTAATGGTTTCAATACACTGAGTCTGCAACATTAAAAGACATATTTGACAGAGAAACATCAGCTAAGAAGATTTTGAGACGTTTCTTGCCACCAGGCCAGCACCTGGCCTTTCTTGGTTTTCCTCCTCCTTTATGTCTCAGCCTCCAAGCAAATGGTTCTCTAAAATGGTGCTGTGGACGTTTTCTGACTGATTGAAAGAACATCAGAGATCGATGGAACGTCAGGAGTCACTAGGCCTCCCCTCCCATTTTACAGCAGAAATAATGGGAGCCTGGGAAAAGTTTTAGTGATTTTCTCAAGGTTGTCCAGTTAATTAGTGGCTCCTAGCCTAGAAAGCTCCTTTGTTGTTGTTTGCTGAGCAATTTTGCTTCTGTTTGAAAAGAAAAGTTTCATCCCTACCAGGGTTAGGATGGGAAAGTACTCTGAATTATGCCTCTGGGAAGGCCATGGCATCATGTTAAAAAACGTGTGCTTGGAGTCAGATATCTGGGTTCAGGCCCCAGGTCTCCACTGGTTAACTGTGTGACTTTGGAGCTACTGCATAAGTTCTCTGAGCCTTAGTTCTTTATAAGAATGGCAGTGGTGAGGGAAGGTTATCACAGAATTCATCTTGAGAGTAGATAATGAAGATTGAGTGAAACAGTTCTTATGAATGTGACTGGCACATTATCAAACCTCAAAAAGTATGCTCAGGTCTATTTTTTCTACCCCACAGGGATAGTCTTATTTGTCTGTATGTCCCCGGGACCTGGAAAATCCCTGATACAGAGTCTGTGTGCAATAAATGTGTGTTGGATGAATGAAGCCTCAGGAGGAGCCTAGGAGAACAAATCGCACATAAAGCTGGGGGAAAAAAAAATCAGAAGATAATATCTGGATAAGGGAAATCAGTAAATACTTAGATTCTCAGGCAAGTGCAGGTTTGAGAAATGTGAAATGGCAATAACAGAGAAGGAGGAATTACCCCCACCTCCAGAGGGTCACATGGGACCACACAACATGGGCACTTGATATGTCTTGCAAAGCATCAAGTACAGAACAGGTATGCAGGGGCCATCACCACCAGAAGCAGCCTTTTCTTACTAAGATTTGGAGGGAAGGTTGCCAAGCATCTGGAGAGGCTTATGCTGCTCAGCCCTCAGGAACCAGGGAGGTCAAGGGGGAGGGAACTGGCCCCAGTGAAAACAGACCTAACAATAAAGACTCCACAAGGTAGAGTGTATTAAGACTATCTTTTTGCTTTGATGCTTTGATATGTTGGGGCCATGCTGGTACTGGAAGAGACTGTCCCTCCCAGGGGTAGGTGATTCCCAGAGACAGCCAACAGCCTGCCTGGGAGAGTATATACTGTTAAATGCAAACTAACCAGCTGAAGCCCATGCCTCAGCCACCTCCTTTCCTGGGCTCCCACAGGGCTTTCACTGGGAGCCCACTATTTCCCGGCCCTAGCCGCTGGAGGCCAGATACCAGACAGCAGGAGAGGCTCCCTGCTCTAATACCCCAGAACCTGCAGAAATTATTCAAACTAGTCAATCCTAGGCCTGCTTACCCTGCCTTGCCTTGCTTTCCACATGGAAACTTTGATATAACCTCTTGTCCTTGTTTCCCCCACACTTCTTCCTTTTAGTGGGCATGGTGCTGGCCCATGTGTTACTGAGGTGTGCTTTGCCTCCTGTGTCCAAGGATCTATGAATATAAGAACTTCTTCCTTCACAACAGTCTTTTCTGTGTCTGTGCATCTTACCATACTTGATCAAAACAAATCCCAGGTGCCCTTACACTCCCAGGGGCCATCAAGGTTTCTAGGATTGTCCCGTCTAGCTAGACGACAGTCCTCTCTACCCTTACTGAGCATATTTTCATTGTGAGTCAGAGTTGATATTTTCCTATGTTCTGAGAAGTTACTTTTGGCATTTCTCAATCTCTCTCTCTCTGTCTCATTTATTTTATGTGAGGCATTAGCCCCTACATCTTTTTTGCTCTCTTATTTGAGGATGGAGAACATAGGAGCTAAAGTCAAATGTAGGAAACTAGTTGATGGTTTCTACACCCCATTTCTAATATGACCCCAAAGAGATGCACCTCTTCTCTTTAGCCTGAGCTATTCCAAAAATGTTCTCAAGACAAATGACTCGGATTTCTTGTTTAGTTTTTAAATTTTATTCTCATTCACTGACAAACTTTTCATATTTCAAAGAGAACGAGACACTATCATTCACCTATTAGCATGGCTAAAATCCAAAAAACTGACAATACTATATGCTGTAAGGATAGCCTATTTGTGGACAGGAGGAACTCTCATTCAATGCTGGTGTGAATTCAAAATGGTAATAGTCACTTGGAAACAGTTTAGCAGTTTCTTCCAAGTTTAAACAAAGTCTTAAAACAGAACCTAGCAATCATACTCCTAAATATTTACCCAAGTTGAAAACTTATATCCATACAGAAACTAGCATGAGAATGTAAATAGCAGTTTTATTCCTGACTACTCGGAACTAGGAGCAACCTTCCAACAGGTGGATGTCTAAACAAACTGTGGTACATTCATATTAGCAGACTGAGCTATCAAACCACACAAAGACAGTGGTGGGTTTTAAATATACATTGCTAAGTGGAAGAAGGCAGTCTTTAAAGGTTATAGTCTCTAAAGGAATATTGCATAATTCCAATTGTTGCATTGATTCCTTTATGACATCTTGAAAAGTCAAAACTCTTATAGAGATAGTAAATAGATTAGTGTTTGCCAGGAATTCAAGGTGAGAAAAGAGTTGAGTAGATAAACCACTGGGGATTACTTTAGAGTAGCCTAACTATGATGCTGTAAAAATGGGAGATGTATGACACTATAGACTTGTCAAAACCCATAGAACTTTACAACACAACGGGTGAACCTTAATTATGCAAATTAAAAACATCGTTTAGGAGGTTGTAGGATCCCTGGATGGGATGTTAAGTATGACAAAAGAATCTAACTTTATTATAAATATGTGAACCATCTCACTGAAGGGGATGGGGGAATAGTGCTGACCTAAGTGAATTTAGAAATGAATGGAATCTGGAAAATTAAAGGCAAATGGAATTGTACATAAGCACTCTAGTTTATAAAGTTATTTTCTGTGAGGTTATCTGTTAACAGTTATGTGAGTACTCTATAGTACACTGGAACTGAGCGATTGAGTAATAGATGGCTGATGGTGGGAGCCAGGTTTCTCATGGTAGAGGAGGGGATAGAGACAAATGAAGGGAGAAGGCTAGAATGATCCGTGTAGTGCTGGGTTAGAGCTGGAGACTTCAGTATGAGCCCCTATTTAGCTTAACATAGATACAGATAGTTACATGTAGAAATTTGTATAAATACGTGTGTATAATCAGGTGCTAATATATAGCATGTAATTCTTTCTCTGTTAGCTGAGAGGGCCTAGAAGCAGCAACACCATGACAGCATCCAGCACACCGAGGTGATGGTCTCTGACACCATTATCCCATCAAAGAACCAGGGCTCCTTGGAAAAATGCTTGATTCTAAGGCCAGGGCAGGAAATATACACAATGAGCCTGGAGCATCTTGTAGTCCCACTAAGTAAGGAAGTGCTCAACAGAACTTCACCATCACTGGAATATTTTAAGTGACATAGGACCAACTGAAAGAGCTCTCAATGGCCAAAGCTGGAACAATTTGAGCAGGAACATAAAGCAGAACTGGGTTTTAACCCAAAGCATAAAATAAATATGCATGTGTCCTACGGATATAAATAAATGATTGAATAAATAAATAAATGGGGGACAATAGATAAATCTCACCTGCAGAAGAATTCCAAATAATTTATGTAAATATTTTCTGTCAGACACATAGAGTGTAACTCCCCACTCCTTGATTATGGGCTACATAGAGTGACTTCCTTTCAAAGCATAATCAGTAGAGAAACCTGACAATCAGTACCTCAGCCAAGTGATCAAGGCCAACAACAGTCATAGATCGTGTTGATAGTATGCAGCCTTGCTGTGACATGATGATAATGGCACATCACCTCTGTGGTCTTCCTCCAAAAAAATGCATAGCCGTGGTTCAATCATGAGAAAAACATGAGGCGGTTCCTGCTGGAGGGACATTCTACAAAATGCTTGACCAATACTCCTCAAAGAGGTCAAGGTCATCAAAAACAAGGAGAGTATTAGAAACCATAGCAAAGATCCTAAGGAACCATAATGACAAAACATAACGTGCTATGCTGGACAGGATCCTGGAACAGTAAAAGGATATTTGGTAAAAAGTAAAGAAATCAGAACAAAGTGTTTCATTCAGACTTCAGTTAAAAATAATGTGTCAATTCACTGTCACAAATGTACCATTTGAATGTAAGACATTAATGAAAGGGAAATGGTATATGGGAACTCTGTGTATCTTCTCAATTTTTCTGTAAGTCTAGACTACTTTAAAATTAAAAAGGTTACTTTTAAAAAGTGCTGGGAAGAGTTGTCTGCACTCACTTATTTTGCTTAGAGCTGGCTTTTGTCTTTAACTCATTGTTCTATAATAGTAAGCTTGATTATTTAACTTTCAATAATTAAAAAAGAATAAATTTCAGCTCTTCATAAATAAAGACCTGAAAAATCTTTCTCTCAGAAAACTGGAATTAAACAACTAAACCAGCAAAAACAGGGGTTTATATGTGTACAAAAGTGTAAGACTTTATACTTTTGACCATACTGATGATAAGGGTTGATCATTGCAGTATCAAGTTGCATTACTGAAACAAAAATATGAACTTTCTGTGATAAAAGTTAACTTTAAATTGTTATAGTCTGTGTTGCTATATACCTTCAGTATGTAAAATGCTACTGGCTTTGGAACATGATTGGGAAATGGAGGACCTGAGAAAATCCTGGTGAACCTGAACCCTCAGGTGGATATCTTGAAAATTTGACAAGAAACTCCTGCTCACTTTTGTCCTGTAGTGGCAAGTGTCTAGCTGACAGTCTTTGGAAGCATCTAGAAATTATACAGACTCTAGTGCCCACCTAAGAAAATGGGCAGCAAGGATGCCCTGAAGTCTCTGAAGTTCTCTAGTGGGCACGACTGCCTTGAAGAAGTGTAGGATGACAGGGAAATTAACCTCTCTGTACAGCAAGTACTTGTGGATGTACCCTTGGTTTAACTAGTGGTGCCACATCTCTTCCTTCCCTCACCACCTTCTACACACAAATTCTGTTTTCTGTTTAACATGTATCTAGAGAACAGAAAATATGTGTAAGGCATGTGTTGGGAACTGTGAGTAACACAAAGTTGAACTAGACATGAATCTCTCTGATCTTCCTTCTAGGAATGAACAACCTAATATGCAATCTCATTTGCATAAATAATGTAACAAGGTAGAGAGTGACCATTGCAAAGCAGTGTTACTGAGTAGACAGGTGTACTGTCCCATTATTCCCTTCTGCTAGTAAGTCCTGTGGGATCACTGAGGCTGTATCTGTCGGTTATACTTTTGGCTTAAGCTGTCATCATGCTGCACCTGGATCTTCCCTCTATACCTTCTCCCCAGTACAATTACTCAAAAATCAAATCACCTCACTTAGCTTCTCATAGCCATTTGGTGAAAACAAAAAGTATTTAGCAGGCTAAAAACAACTTCTGGCATGCTCTGGAGTTGCCTGTGTCTCCAGTCTCATCTTCTGAACCATCCTCAGGTTCCACACCTACTGAGTTACTTGTGGTATTCAACACTCCCATGTCCTTTCACCTCTGTGTGTGCAGCTCCGCCTCCTTTCTAGAATGCCCTGCCCGCCGCCCTCCGCCCGACCACCGGTGTATCCTCCAAGGCTCACTTCCTCTGTCAAGTGTTCTGGGGTCCTGTCTGCTGGGTGATTCCCTCGTCTGTGTTGTAATAGCTCCTTGCCATTGGCTCTGACACCATTTCTTATCTCCTGGAATGTACTCTCCACACCTTCACAGACTCTTACTCATTCTTTAAGACTCACCTTCGGGAACCCTCCTCCCTTTAGTCGGAGTTAATCTTCTCCTGCTCCAGGAAATCATTAAGGTTTTCTCTATTACAGTTCTGAGGTGCGTCTGACTTGCACTTTAGCAGTACTACCTTATCCATGGGACAAACACTCCAGGACCCCCAGTGGATGCCCAAAACTGAGGAGAGTACCAAACCCTATAGATACTATGTTTTTTCCCTATACATTCACACCTATATAAAGTTTACTTTATAAACTAGACACAGTAAGAGATTAACAGCAATAACTAATAATAAAATAGAACAATTATACCAATATACCATATAAAGTTATGTGAATATGGTCTCTCTCTCTCTCTCTCTTGCAATATCTTATTGTACTGGACTCACCCTTCTTGTGATGATGTGAGATGATCAAATGCCTATGGGATGAGAGGAAGTGAGGTGAATGAGCTGGACATTGTGACATAGCATCAGGCTGCTATTGACCTTCTGACAATCTGCTTCCAGACCCCCATTGACAGTGGGTCACTGAAACCACAGAAAGTGAAACCACAGGAGAGGGGGAACTGCTGTAGCTGCTGGCATGCTTTGTCTTGCATTTTCACCTGACGGCTCACCATTTCAGAATAGGCCACTTATCTTCATCTTTAGTTTAGCACAATGCCTGGCACAACACCTGTTGATTAAGTTAATTGCCCTTTCTGTGGTTATTTGGGCCTCTAGGCAACCAAACATCTCAAGGCCCCATTTCTGGACATTCTAACACACAGACTATGCCAGTTTTTACATGACTTAATGAGGCTTATACAACCAGGAAATAGAATTTACAGCATGTTTATTTCTCCTCTCTAGGTACCTGTTTTGCAGACAAGACCAAATAGAGTAAATCCGGACTAGAATCTGAAATGTAAAAAGGCTATTTGTCAACTACACCATTGTTTTCTGCTGGAGCTAGCAGAGCAGCCTTAGCCACACATTCCTGGGACATGAATAATATCAGTTGTGATTACACTTCAGCTTCTCATCAGTCATCAGCCTGTGAGCATTGAGTGTAACCTAATTAGGAAATGGGAAGGCCCCTATGCTGCGGATGAACACAGGGAAGCACAGGTCCACATGCCTCTCCCCGAGAAGGGGACTCATCGAGGCTCACACACAGGTTTCGATCATGCAAGGCTCAACGGCAGACCTCACCGGTCCAACCCACATTCCTCACATAATCACCACTATACAGATCACTACACCTTGGGTACCTTCCTGTAGTACCCTCCTTAAATGCATTGCAAAGGAGGTATCTCAGGACTGATAAATTAGTCACTTTCAAATGGATATTAAAGTATTAACTAGGTGATTAACTCTTTCTGCCTAACACATTTTTCATATAACACATACTTTTGCCTGGCTCAAATAGGAACTCTGAACTTGTTGGCAATTGGCTTTTCATCTTTTACTGAATTCTTCAAAGCTTATTTGTCTTTTCCCAGACAGCTCTCAAAATGCACTCAAAGGGCTGCATTTTATCTTCCAAAGTGCAGAGAACAGAGGATTAGGACGTCTGCAGGCACAGGGATGAGACGCTGTCCTTAAATTTCCTTTGCACGAGAGAAAAAGCACAGGCTCTTCTTTGCACAAAAAGCTACTGCGTCTGTGTTCCCTCTTGTCATGATTGGATTTTAACTTGCTGCCTTCATTAGTCAGTCTTCTGTCCATGTACTGATGAACACTTGTTGAGCATCTGCTGTGGTGCTGGTCTGCCTCACCCCGCAGTAGTGCCCTGGCACCCGGTATCCATGGTACCTGGCAGGAGCAAAGAAGAGGCTTGTGGTCACAGGGCAGTGAGATGGACTCACCTGCTCTGAGACTGTCTGGCTAAGCACACAAAAACCTGACCAACTGAGCTAAAGTCAACTTAATTCTATTGGAAAATGTTTTTTTATCAAACCACCCTCTGCTGACTCAGTGTCTGTTCCTAAAACTCACACCTTGCGCTGATACTGTGTGAACTTAAGCGTTGCGCTCCAAGCTTCTTTCGCTGCTAGGCAGGGTCAGAGATATCACTAGAATTATTTGTTTGTCTTAAATCATGGTAAGCTACTCTAGAGTGTCGTAATAGTTTGCCACCTATTTCTAAGTGTCCTTTGTCCCCTGCCTTTCACAGACCTGGGCTTCCTTTGGGTTCTCATTCTCGTCTATCTCCTTATAATTTTGAACGCCGGGCTCTCTTCCCAATGGGTGGACACTTGGCTCTATAGAGACCTCCATGGAATAACGGGATGGTGATCAGTTTTCTTCACCAGGCTTGAGCTCAAGTGAGGACATCCTGATGCTTCTGCCTTCTAACCTGGTGTTTGCCTGCATTATGTCTGAACATGGCTTAATTCCCTTAAGTTGCCAAGCCCTACCTGCTTGTTTGAATTTCTGTTGTCACCATAGTCCCCACCTGTGCCAGCAGCTCCACCCCGCTTATAAC
Source organism: Manis javanica (assembly GCF_040802235.1). Lineage (NCBI taxonomy): Eukaryota > Metazoa > Chordata > Mammalia > Pholidota > Manidae > Manis > Manis javanica. Next base: position 212,831,033 of record NC_133156.1, on the reverse strand, counting down.
TTGTCCTGCTGCCATGCCTCACTGAGAATCATGAAATTGAATTGGGATGATATCACCATTGTTGTTACCACTATTGCTTTACTGTTAGGGAAACAGAAGCTCCAGAGGGTTAAGTGACTCAGCCAACTAGACAACTAATACACAGTGGAGCCAGGCCTTCACTGAGGTCCCCTGTTTCTAAATAATTTGCTCTTTGCTCAAATCCATGCTATTTGCTCTAAGTATATTCAGGGTGACTTTGAAAACTAGGTGTGATGAAAAGGTGAAAATATACGGAAACGAGTATTTTGTAATTATTATCGGCAAGGGGGCTTCCTCCAGTGTGCAACAATGCACCTGGGTCTAAATCTTTCAAACAGAAAAGCTGCTGCTTCCTGCACCAGGTGAAGCTTGCATGTGGGTGGGAAATAACAGCAATATCTACAAGATGCCTGGGGTGAACCAGTCATGTTTCAAACATTCGTTTGTGGTTATTTAGAATGGAGGCCTCATTTTCCCAAACAGATAATGTTATAAATGGTGGTTAGAGTCTAAGATTATCCCACAAAGGCTGTTTAATTAGTGATGCAGCTGGAGTACATTTCTATTTCATAAGGTGGCTGAAGTGATGCATGTATTATGCTGTCATAACATAACCATCAAGGCTCATATCAGTGAAGCAATATTTATTTTGAAATGTAGAACTGTCTAAAGACAACAGTACTGATTCTGCCACTGTTGGCTCTAGAGTGCTTGGGGTTGGTTGGGAAATTTCACAAATTTTAATAGCTGAGAGAGTGGGCTGGTCAGATAGAAATGAGAAGGTGTTTTAAAGAAAGATCAGGTGACTTGAAAAAAGAAGTACAAATGTGGGGCAGAAAGGGGCAGGAAAAGAGAATCCTAGGAATAAAAAGGAATGATGTGAGCAGAGGAGTTAGAAGAAATCAGTTATCTGAGGATGACAAGTAAAATCTGACAAGGAAATGGGGACGAATAACAGGACTCGGAGAAGGTGGGTTTTGAAGGTGAGGGATTTAGAAGGTGAGAGACAGATGGTATGTTGGCAGATGATTTTGAATGGCTTTGGAGAAAGCAAGCTCAGTGTTAGAGAAAGTGTTAAAGAAAAAGCTGTACTAATAAAATTTCCTTAACTCTAGCTATCAGTAGCCAATGGGGTGTCAGATTAGCTATGGGGTCTCACTGATGGGGGACAGTGTACAACCCAGGGAGGGCATGAGGTCTGAGGAATAACGGGAAAGAGCCTTGCAGAGAAGCTAAATGTTACTCCATCCCAATAAAATAGGAATCCCAAAAAAGTAGTCCTTCAGAGAAGGAGCCGATGACTTTGGTGGAACATGCATCTCTGTGTTAGTGTTTGCCCTATTTCCAATACTAAAATGGGAGGAAATCTTGACTAGAATAGGATTTGGTCCAACATAAAGAAAAGCTATGAAACAGCAGTAGTTAGGTTGATGGCACTGGTTTTCTCAGAGATGGTGTAATGGGCTCCTTTGTTGGCTGGCTGGTTGGCTTATGAAGGGAAAAAGCCTTGGCAAGGTCTGAAAACAGGAGAGTAGGAAAAAGGGATTGATATCTTTTTGTCAATAATGTAAAAATGCCATCTTCTTTGCACTCTGGGGCAAGCTGTGCAGATCACTTTGCCTTTAGGGAAATGTATCTGTTCTTTAAAGGGGATTTTTGACTATACTTGATCTCGATGGGTAAGTGTGTTTGTTGTTTGGCTGAAGTTCGAAAATGTTGTTCCAGATTGAACAATTTAGTCTTTGAGGGGAGATACTGCTGTGAGCTATTATAAATCATGGATTGCCTTAATTGGAAATGGAGAATCATATTTTAGGATAAGACCAATCCCCTTAAGTATAGGGATAAATTTTCTCTGGCAAGGTAGAGATTTGCAACATGACAAATTTTTAAAAGTTCATTCTCTATTTCTGAAAAGAGACAGGGAAGCAAGGCTAGGAACCAGGGGACCTAATGAGTGGATCTATGTGAAGGATTTAACTTGTTCTTTAACTTTTTTTATAGACCCTAGGAGGTTTAGGATCATTTTTAATATTAAAAATTATAATTCTCTATCTCCAAAACCATTGGTCAAGTCCAACAGCCTTGTGTTGTTAATGGAATGGGGTGAATTAAGGAATATGATAGTAGAGGGACACCCAACCTTCTGCTGAGGTCTCAGTGTGAAAGAATCAGAGTTCTAGGGAGGGGACAGTGCCCCTGGAGATCTACTCCGTAAGCTTAAAGTCAATAGCCAACAGCCCAGGGCGGAGCTGGATGAGGAAAGTCATGGTGCTAGATTGTTTCAAGAGATGAGAATTGGAATGACCTTTAATGGAGGAAGTGTCCAGTAGGATTACACAAATCAAAGAAAGAAGGTTTTTCCATCTTCTCTTCTATTAATATGTTGGAAGAGCAGATTTCTCAGGATAGCAGGTAGTTGAATACATACATGGCTGAGGTTTTCTCAGAAATGCTATACTTTCCACCTCATCAGTCACCTATGGTGAGGTGGAAAAAAATGCATCTATAAAGATGGAGGATTTTGGCAAGACCATGAATTGCCATTTCTATTACCATTTATGGATACTATTTATTGTGTTGCTTCCTATTAATTGAACTTGTATTAAGATGATCTTGAGGTGACAGTGTTGGCAAAAGAAACACCGATTCTTTATTTCATTGCTAGGCAAGTTGGAGCTGTTGGCAGAATATTGCAGCAAAAGCAATATTCTATGAAACTAATTATTGAGAGAACTTGTGGAGGATTTGCTGTGGTAGGTGTTACACTTCTATGAGGAATTCTTCAGTAGCTATGGAGGTGTCAAAAGATTAATTTTTGAGATGGAATAGCTGAAGAAGTAAGAGTTAACAGTTTCGGAGGGGGTGGGAAGAGGAAACAGCCTGAAATAGTGTTGTCAGTGCACAGTTAGAACAGGGCTTTGGCAATGCTTCCAGCCTTATCATATAATTAGGCAGGAGACTTGGTGAGGGGAAGACTGGGAATTTACCCTTAATTATATTGCATTTGAAATGTTAATTTACATTTTTGTTTGGATTTTGCTCCATCTATTTCTCTGGCCTTTAAAAATGGAGTAATTTATCTTAACTTATGAGTTCAGCCCCACCAAAATCTTTTCGTGTTGGGTAGGGGGATTGGACCCTAATCCAGTCCCACAAACCCCATATGTGGGGCGATGATTCATTTCTTTGGGGAGCTTTTCCTTATCTGTACCACCTACTAATACTGCTGTTTAAGTGGCTTTTATTCCATGTCTTCACTTGTCTGCAGGAGAGTGTTATTTGAATGTGTTTATGCTTCATATTTAACTTTATAAATAAATTAAAGAATGTCACCTTCATAGTATTTTTTCATTACTATCAAGAGAATCACTTGGCTTTCCTTATTCCTTAAATAAAAACTTCAGGCTTTTATGACATCTGACATCCAATCCCTTATTAATTTTGCCAATTTCTTTTTGAATAACTTACCGCCCCCATCAGGTCTTCATTACCCTTAATTAGACTTTAACAAAAACTTAGATAATTGTTATGTTTTCTGCCTCAGCCTAATGTGTTACATCTTACAGTCAGCAGCTAGCTGAATCTTCCTCAAATGTGATTTTCTAATTTCATCCACATACCTTTGGCTTCAATTTATTCATTCATTCAGTTCCCCTGCCCTCCCCATATGGTTTTCCTACTTTATGCCAGCATAGTTACTTGGAAATAACAATCTCTTATAACAACTGTTTCTATAATGCAAGTTAGTTTATACATGACTGGTAAACAGAAGAATGATATCAGAATAATGCAGTCATGTTGGCATATGTGTTTTCCATACATTAACATTTTATGCCTAATATTAAATAATACTAAATAATAGTATTGAACACTTGGATCACAAATGACACTGCTACAGCTGAACGCAACTAGCCAGTATGGTACACCATGCCCAGTCACTGCATGTTTTGCTCTTTTCTCAGTTTGGCCACATACGCTGATGGGAAAGGGTTGATCTTGGAAGGGTTTATTATTGGAAAGTTTCTTGATCATCAAGATTCCCCATGCCATTTACCCAGTTTCCTTCACTGGTAATAACTTGCAAAAACTATAATACAATATTACAGACAGGATATTGATGGTGAGATAGTGAAGATACAGAATATTTCAATCACCACAAGGATCTGTCTGTTGCCCTTTTATAGTCATATCACTCACCTCCCCACTCTCTTCCTGAATACCTGTAAACACTAATCCATCCTCTATTTCTATAATTTTGTACCTGTGAGAATGTTGTGTAAATGGAAGCCTACAGTGTGCAACTTTTTGGGATTGGCTTTTTTCACACAGAGTAATTCTCTGGACATTCATCCAAAATGTGTGTGTAATCACTGGCTCATTCCTTTTTATTGCTGAGTAGTATTCTGTAGTATGGATGTACCAGTTTGTTTAACTTGTTGAAGGACATCTGGGTTATTTCTAGTTTTTGACTATTATGAATGCAGCTGCTATAAACATTTGTGAGGTTTCCATTTCTCTGGGATAAATGTCCGGGAGTGCAGTCTCTGGCCTGTATGAGAGTCTTGATATTTAGGTTTTTAAATAACTGCCAGATTGTTTTCCAGAGCAGTTGTAACATTTTGTGTGCCTTTCAGCAATCCAATTTTTCTGCATCCTTGCCCACATTTGGTATTTTAACTATTTTTCATTTTAGACATCCTGTAGGTATCCATTGGCATCTCATTATGGTTTAATTGGAATTTCTCTAATATCTAACAATACTGAAGATCTTTTCATGTTCTTATTTGCCATCTGTATGTCATCTTCAGTGAAATTGCTCTTTGTGTCTTTTTCCCATTTTCTAATTGGATTGTTTTTCTTTCTTCCTGCTCTGCAGTTTGCAGTTTGTCTTTATGCCCTCTCAACAGAGTTTTGTAGAGCAAATATTTTTAATTTTGATGAAGTCTAATTAATCAGTTTTTCTTTTATGGATTGTGCTTTTGGAATCATGTCAGAGTTCTTTTCTTAGCCCTAGATCCCAAGGATTTTCTATGATTTTTAAAATAGAAGCTTTATAGTTTTACATTGAATGTTTAAGTCTGCGATTCATTTTGAATTGATTTTTGCATGAGATGTGAGGTTTATGTTATTTCACGTTTTTGCCTATGGATGTCCAATTGCTCCAGCACCATTTGTTGAAAAGGCTATTCTTCTTCCATTGAATTGTTTTTGCACTTTCAGCAAAAATCAGTTGGGCACATTTGTGTGAGTCTGTTTCTGGGTTGTTTACTGTGTTCCATTGATCTATGTGTCTATCCCTTTAACAATACCATACAGTCTTAATTACTGTGGCTATGGTTACATAGCTTGAAATCAGGTAGACTAATTCCTCCCATTTTATTCTTTTTCAAGATTGTGTTAACTATTCTTGTTGCTTTTCCTTTATATATAAATTTTAGGTAATCTTATCTATATTCATAATAAATTTTCTAGAATTTTGATAGAAACTGTGTTAAACCTGTGTATCAACCTGGGAAGAACTAACATCTGTGGTACATTGAGCTTCCTATCCATGAACATGGTATGTCTCTCCATTTATTTAGATCTTGTTTGATTTCTTTCAGTTTGTAGTTTTCAGCATAAAGTGTTATATATGTTTTGGTATATTTATACCAAAGCATTTCACTCTTTTGAATGATTGTAAGTAGTATAATATTTTAAATTTCTGTGTTCTGAGGCCTTTTCATTTCTGGTCCTTTGGGTAAAAGGATCAGGCTTTTTGGGGGCCTTTTTTGTCAGCACCATTGGCATTCCTGGAATTATTGGCCTCTTCAACTCCAAGTCTGGGACATATGATGTAAAAAGAAAACCCAGGGAACTCCTTGGGTCCCCAGGTCCCTATCTAGTTCCATAATTCCTGTTGCATTTTTGTACATAATTTTGGTAGAACTTATTTTTTCAGCTATGTATATATTACACTATAGTAGAAATACCTGTGGATTAAACCTGAATATTGCCTTTTAAGAATTTATAGATTAAGGGGCTCTAAATTTCTCACATATATAATCTAATATTGCATGGCAAATTAGGAGAAACAAATGAAAAATTTTTGGTTACTAAATATCTCCTCTATCTGCCTATAGTTGAAACTTACAATTTTACTATTTGCATTGCATTCCAGTAGACTCTGTTCTTTCTCCTAAAAAAGATGTAATTACTGTCATGTCCCAGGAGGGCTCAGAAACTAAACTGTTATTGAGAATTAATAATAGACTGTGACTGAATTATTACACTCTTTCCTGACACTTTGGGGCAAGCAGGGTATTTCAGATAGGTTGGATGCTGGAGAGATAGGTACAGAGTGCAAAGAGGTGGGAGCAATCCATGACAATGGGTAAAATCGGGGCCTACAGGTTGCCTACATTCAAGCCTGATCCTCTGCCTGTTACTGTTGAGTTTGGAAAGTTATGTGATCTTCCCATTGTTAAAAAACAAGATTCAACCAAGTAAATTTGAAGATCTAATTGGCTTTATTAAGCAACTCATGAATCAAGCATCATCTCCCTTAACAAGCAGAGATGCTCTGAAGGGCAACAGAAAGGGAGAGGTTTTTACAGGCAGTATAAGGAGATCATAAACAGAAAAAAAGGATTATTTTAAGTGAGGTTACCTTCATCTAGGGACAAAGGGGTAATATTAGGTGGATTCATTTGGGGGTGGAGAGGGCCCATGTGGTATTATCTTATCAATGCTTACTGGAAAATTACCGACTGATCACATTTCTGGGGGAAGTTGAAGCTGCAGTTAGGTTAGGTATTAAGCCCCTATCTGGTTGCTTGGCTTAGCAGTTTTTGACTATTATGAATGCGGCTGCTATAAACATTTGGGAGGTTTCCATTTCTCTGGGATAAATGTCCCAACACTGTGTTGGGCCTGTGTCTTTCTTTTTAATACCATTAAGTAACTTAGTCTCCTTATCTGAAGAATGATGATAAAAATAGAACTCATCTGTTTTAGCTTTCTAGAGCTGCTGTAACAAATTACCACAAACTTGGCTTAAAACAACAAAAATTTTTTCTCTCATATTTCTGGAGACCAGAATTCTGAAATCAAGGTATCAGCAAGGCTGTGCTCCCTCCAGAGGTTCTCAGAGAGATTTCACTCCTTGTCTCTGCTCCTGGTGGCTGGCAGCATTCCTTGGCTTGTGACTGCTCAGTCGTCTCTGCCTTGGTCTTCACATGGCTTTTACTCTGTCTCTTCTCCTCTTATGTCTGTTATAAAGATTCTTCTCATTGGATTTAGGCTCCTCCCAGATAATCTCCCTCCCTCCACCTAGGGAAAGAAGGGAGAATGGTCTTGGTTTGGAGACTCTCTATGACAGTTGGCCCTAAGGACTAATTCTACTTCATAGATTTATTTTGCCCAGGTCTAGCATACTGACCCCTGTTCTCACACCAAGCTCGGATTTTGTGGCCCAGTCAAACATCCATTTGCTATTCTCTCAATAAAACTCTTATCTTCTTGCTTTTTCTCGTGCCATTTCTTTAACCTGCAATGCTATTTCCTTTCTCTTAAGTCATTCATGTTCAAGTTTTCATATTAAAGACAACCTTACCTTTTAGTAAAAACTGAAGCCAGGTTTTACTAAATTTATCCAGTTCTGACTTTTTTGTTCCAAGTTCTCTAGACATTTAGATATTCAGCCTGTGTTTTATTAATTTACATTTGCTGAAAGGTTTTTAAAAAGAATGTATTGCCAAATACTGCAGATGTATATAGTCAGATCAGATTGCAAATTCATGGGGACACAGGCTATCCTAGTTTTGCCTCCTCCTCCCAGATCACCCGTGCCAATTATTTTGCATATGCCAGACACTGTAGTTCACATGAGAGGATGCTTCTGAATGAAACTGAATTTGAGACATTTCAAGAAGTTAGGGCATATCTAAAGAGCAGAGAGGTCAAGAACGCTAGATAAATAAGATATAAATATTTAGTAGGTATTCTATTAATGAGTAAATAGATGCTCACATGCATGAAGGCCACTGGAACTTGGCAAATCCACTTTCAGTGAAAATTATTTTGGTGCATTAAATATTTATTAAGCATCTAAGATGTTCCTGTCACTTTGCTAGACCCACCAGATGGAAATAGAAAAAGCAAAAGTGTAAAAGATGCAGTCTCTGACCTCCAGAAAAACAGATACAGGGGAAATTGCACACATATTCATATAGTTAATACAAACCCAACATCCTCCATAGAGGATGCTGGGGGATCACAGGGAGGGTTACTGAGCTCAGCATGGTCACTCAGGAAATGGCTCATGGGTGAGATAACACCAGTCAAAGCTCTTACACCTGTGTAAGAGACAACCAGGTGCAGAATAGGGTAAAGTGAGAATGGCATCTCAGGCAAGGGGAACTGCATGAAGAAAAGCACAGGATTATTTTAGCTTGAGTGCAGCAAAGGACAAGTTGCTTAGAGGGTAAAGTGGAAAGTAGAATTTGGGGGACATGAGATTGGAGAAGTAGGAAGGTACAGATCGAGGGGGATCTGTTCTCCTTGAGTCAAGCTTGGGAGAGTCTCCAGATCTATCAAGGCAGAGGAATACTGTGGTCAGTTCTGTGTTAGAGAGATTCCTTTGGCAGCCGGGAGTCCTGAGTTGAATTAAAAGCATGAAAAGCGTGTGACTATTTATGCAGAGATGACTGCAGACTTGAACTAGATTTTAATAATAAAAACACAAGAGAATAAATGGATTACAGAACTATTTAGCAGGAAAAATGGTCAAGACTTGGTGAGTGATAGAATGTGGAAGATGAAAGAGAAAGATGAGTCTAGATAAACCTCCAGATTCTTGGCAGGATGATGGGGTAACTTCTGTATCATTGTGTCATGGGGGCAGGGAAAAGAATGGATGATACAAAGAAGATGATTGGTTCAATTATGTCCTTTTTGAGTCTGAGTGGATCTTCAAGTGGATATAGGAACTCCTTCAAATGGAGAAGGCTGCTTGGGAAAGCCACATCCACAAGGGGGAGGCAGTTTCGGTTAAGGCCAGGAAATGGAGGGAGCATCTGTGCAGAGATTGGAGACAGGGTGGTTGGGTTATCAGGTGAATTCCAGAGGACACAGTTGATAGCTTTGAGGCAGGAGGCAGGGAGGAGGGGCTGGCCAGAGACAGGAGGCCTACAGTCATGTGAGATAAGGTTGTGGGAGGGGCAAGGGACCACGATAGCATTTTTTTGTAAGCGAGGATGATACAACCTTCAAGCTTGGTAGGGTCAGCTGGCTTTGAGAATTTTCCCACGGAATTTAGGATAAGGCAGAGTAGGGTTTGGGTATAGCCTTAAGTAGCTCTGGTCAGGGGTGGTTAATATTGGTGATTTTAGCTTCATGGGACCCTGGTAGCAATGGAGTCCATGATTATGGCCTCCAGACAGCAACTTCATGAACTTCATAAGCTCTGGGGTGAATAGAAGCCAGACTGGCAAACATGGCTCCAAAATATCTGCATATATGCTTTTATCTAAAAGGATGCATCAACCAGGAAGTTAGCCAGAAGATACTTGAGTGATGAGTCAGAATATTTCAAGTTCTATTCTACATTGGTAATGAAGACCTATTGGGGGGAGATAGAGAGGTCAAGGGAACAAATAAATGCTAATAACCACCTAAGTTAAACTGGCTTGGCTCCTGCTTGTTACTGAGAAATGATTTCTGAAGTCATTTGCAGGGAGCAGAATGAATTTCTAAAAGAGATGGTTTTTCCCTAAGACATTCCAACTTCCAATGACCTTTCAAGCCTTCTGATTTTTGTTAGAGTGCTTCTGACATGGGTATTGCAGCTTGGGCATTTGACTAATTAAAAAGTTCAACAAACAGATAAATGTTTCTAAAATAGAAAGGCATTTTAACATAGGAGTAATGTGTTAGGAAGATTCAGGACATCAGGCATTTAAGAGGCGAATCTTAAATGTTCTTCTTAGTTTTCTCCCACACCTAACTTCTCACAATGACCTCCTATAGTCCCTGGCACCAAAGACTCAGCCTTTCTTCCTGTCTTTCAGAGCCTTCCATAATCTGGCTTCACCCTCACCTGTCAAGTGGGAATAATAGCAGCTGCCCTATTTATGGCATGGGTTTTTGGTCAAGACAAAGGAAACAATGCATGTGAAAATGATTTGAAAGATGTAAAAGCTATATGTGTTCTAAAGATAGTTCCTTCATGGCTATGTTTTTGCTTCATCCTCCTGCCTTTAGTACCAGGATTTCCTGTCCCTAAACAGCAGGCTTCCTAATATCCTGTGCCAGATTTTTCTAACCCCCAACTGCCTGCCCGACCTCTGCCAATGACCAGCACCACCTCTGTTTGAATGTTCATCTTCCTTCTCAGACTTAGAATTGTGGGGTCCCAGGCTGAGAGGGGGTAGTCATGAGTGAGAAGATTCACTTTTTTGCATGTGTCTTCTTCACTGATTTAAAGGTCACATGAGACGGGGCAATGCTGTCGTCATTCCGTGTTGCCACAGCCTCACCCAGAACCCAGCTTACTGTAAGAACTTGAGAAGTATGAGATGGACAAGAAGAATTGTTGAAAGAATGTTCTCTTCTCCTCAAGCAGAAATGATGGTACAGAAAATGAGCATAAGAGTTGGTCAGGGATATAGCTAGTGAAGGGAGAGGAAGGGGAGGGGAGAAAGGTTGTTTCATGTTTTAGTTCTCATTTGCTGTGTAACAAATGACCCCAAAACTTAGTGGGTTCTCATTTTCCAGTGGGTTGATAGGGCTCCTCTGGGAGATCCTTCTGCTACATATAATATTGGCTGGAGTCATTCACAAGACTGCACTCAGCAGGGAGCTCCATCCAGGATGGCTGCTCTTCCTCTCTTGATGGGGCCTCACATCATTCAGTATTCTAGTCTGGGTTCTTAAGTAGTAGCTGGAACCAGAAGGACAAGATAATACTGCCAGCTCTTGAGGTCTAAGCCTGGCACCAGCAACATGTCACTTACAGCACATCCTACTGAAAAATGGAAATTACAAGACCAGCCCAGCTCAGAAAAAGGAAAAACAGAGTCCAGCTCTGGATGGAAATGGTGGCATGCATGTACAGGAGTGGGAGGCGCTGTTGCAGCTATTTGCAGACAAACTACAACAGGAGAGAAGAAAGGTTACCTACACTTCGTGCCTTGGCTGACTAAGGCACCACCACATACATGTGATACAAACACCCAAGGAACTGTCTGTCTGAAAGGCAAACGTCACTGTTCATGATTAAAAGGGAAGCAAATAAACTGAACTGCGATTTGCTCAGATTATCAATAAGGCTGCTATGTATGCTTTAGCACCTTAAGATTCTGAATCAAGAAATGCCTTACCCTGAACACTATTGTCTGCAACCAGTAATGTTTTTTATCAAGACACTAGCTCTGAGGGCAAGAGTATAATAAAGATATTTGGCTACTGCAACTTTTCTTTAGATAGCACTAGGGCTTAAATGAAAGCAGTAAATTTTCCTCTTCTGTAACAATGAGAAACCCTCAAACCATTTATGTAGCATAATTGAGAAGTTACAGCACAGTTTACAATGAAATATTTTTATGAGCAGTTAAATGCAACAAACAAAAGACTTCTCCTTATTTCAGCTTTAAAACACAAAGACTTCCAAACACACTGTGAATCGAAGGAAATGGAAAGAACTGGAGAGGCTAATTTCCTTTGCAAACTCTGCTGTTCTCTAGTTCATGGCGAAGCTGGTCGCTCACCTGCTCCCTGCCTCTGGTTCATTTTTCAAGTGGGGATAATGAAGTGGGGTCTGCCTCGCCTGGTGTTTCCTGCTTCGGAGGGTTGTTGAGAGGCTGCTGTACAATAATAGATGTAAACCTTCTGAACAGTGAGAAGTGCTCTGAATGTTATCATTTGGTCTCAGTGATGACTAGATCCGTATAGATACAATAAACATCTTCAGTATCTAAGGTGAATACTGTTGGCTTCTTTGTAGAGGCTGTATTATTACCATTAAATGATCGAAGTCAGACATGGATGTAAGCTAATTGTGAAAAATGCAGACATATGTAAGGCAAAAAAAAATTAAACCTTTTTTACATCCAGCTTTCACTCCATCCCTCTCTCCCCAGTGGTAACTACAGTATTTGATGTGCCCACCCCAATTGTTTCCATACTTTAAAAATACATACAAACATAGATACATACAGTTTTTACAAAAGTAGTATCTATTATTATGGATTTCCATACAGTTTGTAGACAGCTTCTTCAGAAGTCAATGAAATAGCTCCTACATTTCCAAATGAAGCATTGGCTAAAGCTTTATATCTTTACTGCAGATCCCATGCATATAAACTGTCTTTCTCATATTTATTACTTATTTGAATGTATTTTATTTTCCTGTGTTGTCTGCGTCTTTGTAAGAACTCTCTAAAACCTTTGGGAACAAGATTTGAATGACATAAAAGTTTACCAAATCCTGGTTACTCCTGCCTCCCCTTCCCTCCCCGTGACTGCGTTCTTCTTCCTAAATGAACTCTCAAGCTGATGGGCACAAGGGACTTTGCTCTCCCAGGGTTCAATATTTTCCTGGACATTACAAGTTCAGAGATGCCTTTTACCTCAGATACCCCTTCTAATACACAAATCCCAATCTACCTTTGAATTCTTTGAATTTGAATATGGCCCCTTATTCAACTTGTGCTGGTGATAGATGTGTAGCAATAAAAAAAGTGCATTTGCTAATTTACTCTTTCTAAAATATTTCTCACACACCTACTCTGTGCCAGACATCACAGATCACCTGGTTATGCGCACATGCGTCAGGGGGCCTGACCCAGTGTAGGGGATCATGGGAGGCTTCTCTGAGGAATTGTTGGCCTGAGCTAAGGTCTGACCAAGGAGGAGGAGGTAACTAGGTGAACAGGGTGTGTGTGTTTGGAGGTAGGGGTGGAGAGCCCTGAGATCTGATCAGATTTCCATTGTGAAACCATTCTAACTTCACGATAGAAAACCAGCTGGAGGGATGCAAACATGTTGCAGGGCCAGTCAATAGACTGAAGTAAAAATAGCATTTTATGAGAATTAACAGCCTCTGATGATCTTGAAAGGACACAGACATTCCCCATGAAATCTTCAAAAAAATGTTCATTTATCACCTAATCCTCTAATGATTAACTCTATTTCAAGGATTAAGGCAGTATTTCAGATAAAAATCTAAAAAACCTATTTCTCAGTTATGATGATTCATGCTGCAACCAGAATAATTCTACTATTTTTGGTTTAAACTTTAACAGTCCTGCTATGGTCCTTGCAGTGGAAGGTAGAGGGGAGGAAGTTTCAAGTAAGGCAAGGGGCAGGAGGTCCCTGTCGGGCCACCAGAGGACACTCAGTGAGGCTTACCTTGGTGTCCTTACCTGGTCCAGGATATTGTCTAGGTCCTTTAAGTCCCAGAACTTGATTCATTACCTTCCTGCCCCTACTGTTCTAGGTTTTCCCAATTTCATTTGAAATAATTTATCATGATCCAGATTTTAATATGGTGATACTTATCAATAGTACTCAGGAACCATTTGTTGAGGAGGCAGCAATAAAAATATATATCTATGCAACATGAGCCAGAATCCCCAAAGCACATGCTCTGGCAATGTCAGAGGCATATAAAAATCAGGAACATACTTCATTCTTGTCTTCAACAAAAGGCTCAACCGAGCAAATGGTAAGGAGCAGACTCTCACAAACACAGATCAGCTATTGCCATTTAAGGATCGTCTCTGAGAAAGGGATTCTGCCTTCTAAAAATTTAATGATTCTGATTTAATCCACACATTAATATATTTAAAATTAAGCTTCAGTGAAGAATACTGAAAATGGGTGCTGTCTAGCTGACACTCTTAAAATAAATCTTCCTTCACTTCTGTTTCATGGGATACGATTCCTATTTTATTTTATTTTTAAACTATGGTTTGATGTGTGTATATTTTTCAGCTTCCACTTTTGTTTCCTTTACTGTGGTGTTTCTGAACTTCATTTTCCAGGATGCTTGGATAATTCATGATAGGTTGTTTGATGAAGCAGATTTCAAAAGTGAAGGAAAATTTGAGGTTGGTGAATGGTTCTGCTTGGGAATGTATCCTCTATTGGGGTTGGAGAATCATAAGGGAAGATTGAAAGACACCGAGAAAGGTAAAACAAGAAAAGAAACAAGACACTATATAGATAAGCAACAGTTTCATTTATGAGGAGAGTATGGATACTTTTATGTGCTTTCTATAGATGTGGTCAACTGGGAATTAACCCATTCCTAGTCCTCCCAGCCACAGATGTGGCTAGTCCAAACTAGAGAAAAAAATTAAGTTGAGGTTATTTTTACAAGAATTCATAGTCTGAAATGGGGAACAGAAATAGAAGACAGTGAGATAAAGAGCCTTGGCTTTGGAGATTCCAACTGATAGATGATTTTATGTACATACAGATAGATGATTACATATATACATATATATGTTTATATGTACCTGTGTATATGATCATCTATCAGTCTAAATGTAGGCATAAATATATCTAGATAAGATTATCTCTGTGTCAGTCTCCATATCTATATTTATATAACATAATAAGTACTCAATGTCTGGATCTTTTATAATTATTGTGGTTCTTGAGGTAAGATTGGCTTAGATTTGTGGTGGTAGGCTGAATAATGATCCCCCAAAGATGTCATCCGACTCCTTGGAACCGGTGAATGTAACTTAAATGACAGAAGTGGCTTTGCAGATGTGTTCAGATTAGGCATTTTGAGATGGGGGGATCACATCCTGGGTTACCAAAGGACTTGATGCAAGCATAAGGGCTCTTATAGGAGAATGAAGAAGGAGTCAGGCAGACAGAGGTGATGTGATGACAGGAGCAGAGGGACCAAGAAAAAGACTGAAGACGCTAGCTTTGAAGAGGGAGGGAGGGGGACAAGAGCCAAAAGATGTAGGCCACCTTTGAAAGCAGCAAAGGGCAAGGAAATAGATTCTCTCCCGACCCTCCAGAAGGAATGCAGCCCTATGGACCCGTTCTAGACTTGTGATCTCCAGAACAGTAAGATAATACATTTGTGTTGTTTTAAGCCTTTAAGTTTGTGGTAATTTGTTATATCAACAGGAAAGTAGTAAGGTTGTGGCTGGAAAGGACTGCTGGAACTTCCCCCACAGCCACCTCTCTCCAGGGGGTCCCTTTGTGGAGAGTCACAGCCTCCGTCCTACTGGAGCTGGACTTCAAAGGGAGACCTGAAATCACTCAGCCAGGCTCCCCAGCACTGTCCTCAGACACTGTCAGGCAGGTACCTTGTCCTCTACATCACCAGCAAGCAGACTGTATCTGGCCCTGCACCTCCTTTTGAGAAGAACTGGGATTTGGTGGGAGCTCAGGGAGCTGAGGAAGGGAGGGAGAAGCAGCAGCCCACCCACACACTTTGCAAGTGGTAGATTGCTGCTGGCTGTGGTTTCCCTGGAAGGCTCTTAAATGGCTTTCAGAACATTTTTTGTTGGGGCTCTACATTCTTTGGCAGGGCTCTCATGACCCAGGGGGTGTGGCCAGCAAGCCACATCCTCTAGGGTGTTTTATGGGCTGCTCTGCAGCGTGGCATAGGGACTCTGGCTTGAGGGGACTGCTTCCCCCTAAACCTATTACTCAGGAAGTGTTTGGCCTTTCCTGTTTGTCTTTGGGATGAAAAAGTCTCTCCAGTCTCCTACTCTGAAAAGGAGTTTTAGGAACTGTTATTTTGAATCTTACACCTGCTAAACTATCACCCCAAGTCCCAAAGGCTAAAAATAAAAGGTAATATCCCATTCTTTTCTCAAGCAATGATTCAGCCACAGTGGTCAGACAAGAGGTCATTATCCTATTCTTGTTCACTTGTTCTCCTATCTTATTCACTCCTCTGTGCTTCCATATACAACCCCAGTCAATTGCTGTAATTAAGTGATTGTTTCAACATTTTGGAATCTCTTGACTTCGCCTTCCCCCAAATCCATGCATTCTTCAATGCTGGGATTGGGTCTAATACAGAGTTTAGTCTTCCCAGAGATTAGCATGGCACTTGGCACATAATAAGTTTTTGATAATGTTTGTTGGACAAACTTTACCTTATGTAGTTATTTATGTAGTTGATACCTATCAGACTGAGTTGTTTTTTTTAATTGAGGTATAATTTACATACAACCCATCAAATAGTATTAAATCTTCTGTTCAGTGATTTTCACAATTGAATACATCACATCATTTTGATGCATCACACAAGAGATAACTACTGTTCATGTATTTTATTCACCATGAATGAATTTTGCTACTTTGGACTTCATATAAATGGAATCATATGGTATATATTTTTTTGGTTAGCTTCTTTCACTTAGAATAACTGGAAGGCTTAAGATTCATTCATGTCATTGCATCATCAGTGATATTTTTTTCTGATTGCTATTTTCTTTCTGATTACTATTCAACAGTATGAATACACCATAATGCTTTATCTACTTTCCTGCTGATGAGCATTTGGCTCCAGTTTAAGGCTATTGTGAATAAAGCTTCTTTGAATGTTCTTATACAAATCTCTGTGTAGACATATGTTTTCATTTGTTTTGAGAAAGACTGAGTATGAGTATAGAATTTCAAAGTCTAGGATAATTGTAGAAGTTAATTTTTATAAGAAACTGACTGTTTTCCTAAGTGGTTGTACTATTTTCTGTTCCTTAGTAATGTTGGAGGTTCCACATCCCCATCAACTTTTGGTATTGTCATACTTTATACTTTTGCCATTTAAATGAGTATAAAATGATATCTCATCATGGTATTAATTTATATATCTGTGGTGACTAATAATGTTGACAATATTTTGTGTGCTTGTTGGTCATATCTTATTTTGTGAAATGGTTGCTCCAGTGTTTTGCCCATCTTAAAAATTAAATTGGCCAATTTAGATCAATTAATTAAAGTAACTTCTGTAATTAATAAATTAGAAAATAGATTGTCTTGTTATTGATTTGGAGTTTATACTGGATACAAACAACTTGTCAAATATATGGACTGGGTTTCCCATACATTTTCTTTATGCTGTGTTTCAGTATGCAAAATTTTTATTTTGACCGAAGCCAGGTATTTTTAACATTGCTTTTGGTGTCCTTTCTATGGATTCTTTGCCCAACCCAGTGCTGCAAAGATATTATTTTATGTTTTCTATTAGAAACTGCACTGCTCTAGGTTATGTTTTATTCTGTGATCCATCTCAAACTAACCTTATTGTATGGGGTGAGACAGGAATCAAGTTTATTTTTGTTTTTCATATGGCTATCCAGTTATTCCAGCACCATTTGTTAGCATGTCTTCCTTTATTCATTTTATTATCTTGTCACTTTTAATCAAAAATCAAATGACTCTATATATGTTGTATCTGATTCCGTTTTATTGATATTTGCCTATCCTCAATGTCATTATCAATACAACAATGTCTTAATTCATATGGTATTATATTCAGTTTTGAAATATATGTTCATTATAACCAGTTTTGAAATGTCCAGTTTATATTCAGTTTTTAAATTCAACTTTATTCTTTTTTCAAATTATTTTGGCATTTCCACATCAGTTTTAGACTAGCTTGCCAATATCTCCAAAAAAACCTACTGTAATTTTGATAAGGATTGCATTAAATCCATAAATAAATCTGGGGAGAATGGATGACTTAACAACATTGAATTTTCAACTCAGGAGCATATAATATCTTTCCATTTTGTCCAATCTTTAACTTATCAAAATGATGTGTATGCTTTTTATTATAGAAGAATTGTTTATATTTTATTATGTTTTTCCTAAGTATTTGATATTTTTTGATGCTATTGCAAATGATATTTAAAAGTTTTTGTTTTCCAATTATTTATTGGAAATAAGTTGATTTTTGTATACTGACCCTGTTAAATTTACTCATTAATTCTTATAATTGTTTTGTATATTCCAGTTTTCTACATATATAATCATGTCATCTGCAAAGAATGACAATTTTACTTCTTTCCTTGTACCTTTTATCTGCATACCTTTTTTTTCTTGCCTTGTTACATTTCCTAGAACCACAAGTAAAACATTGAATAGAAATGGTAAAAATGGACATTCTTGACTTGTTCCTAGTTTAGGAGGAAATATCATTAAGTATTATGTTAGCTATAGATATTTAGAGATGCCTTTTAGCAGTTTGAGGAAGTTCATTCTATTTCCAATTTTCTCAGCATTTTTATCTTGAATGGGTGTTGATTTTTGTCAAAGTTTTTTTTTAATGCAACTACTGAGGTGATCATAGTTTTCCTCTGTTCTTTAATTTCATTGACTAGTTTTCTAATGTTAAGCCAGCCTTGCATTCTTTGAAAATCTCACTTGGTCATGATGTATTTTCCTTTTAAATGCATAACTGGATTATTTTTCTAATATTTTGTTAGGAATCTATGTTCATGAGGAATATTGCATGTTATTTTATTACACTGTTTATTACATATATTTTTGTCAGCATTTGGTATTGGGATCATGTTAGCTTCATAACATCTTTTTATAAGCCCATCCCAATGAGCTGGGAATTATTCCCCCCTCCTCTGTTTTTGAAAGAGCTTGTATTGAACCGGTATTATTTCTTCTTTAAATGATGATAGATTTTATTACTGAAATCACCTTGGTCTCAAGTTTTCTTTGTACAAAGATTTTTGAAAATGAATTCAGTTACTTTGAATCAGCAGGAGAATATTTAGTTATTTATTTTGTTACATATTCTGATACCTATTGAGGTAAGTTGTGCTTTTCAAATTACTTTTCTATTTCACTTAATATTGACATAAAGTTGTTCATAATATTTCCTTACTATCTTTTGCATAATTGTGTGATCTATAGACATGCTGCCCCCTTTTTTCATTCCTAATGTTGATAATAGCATTTTCTCTGTTTTACTTGATCAGTCTTGCCTGGGATTTTATTAATCTTTAAAAAAAAAACTTCTTGACTTTATTATTTGTTACTTTTCTATTTCATTGATTATCATTCTCACCTTCACCATTTTTCTTTTTTTCTATTTTGGTTTTTATTTGTTTTTCTTTTTCTAGCTTCTTTATATGGAGGCTTTGTTAATTTATTCTATCCCTTTTTTCTGACTAATTTAAAGCTATCATTATCATTTAATTCAAAATATTTCTAATTTCTTCTGTGATTTCTCCTTTGACAATAGGTTATTTAGATACACATTGTTTAATATTTAAATATGTGGGATATTTTTCAAATGTCTTATTGCTATTGATTTCTATCTATATTAATACCATTATGGTCACAAAATATACTCTGTATAATTTCAATCCTTGTAATTTTAATGAGCCTTGTTTTATGGCTCAGCATCTTTCATCTGTCTTGGTTAATGGTCCATGTGTAGCTAAGAAGAATGTATATTCTGCTGTTGTTGGGAGTAGTATTCTATAATGTCATTAGGTCAAGTTGGTTGATAATATTTTCAAACCTTTTAAAATTTTACTGTCTTTTTTTTCCTACTTTTTCTCTTAGATATGAGAAAGTGAGGTTAAAATACTAGCTTTGGTTTTAGATTTGTCTTTTTTCCCTATTTCTCTCATCATCTCTCTGGTTTTGCTTTATATATTTTGAAGCATTTTTTTCTCTCTCTTTCAATATCTCTTCTCATTTCTTTATTCTGCCTTTAGGGAGGGAAATCACTTTGATTTTATTTGATTTCCTGTACTGATGTTTAAGCTCTGCCTCTTTGTAACAGCTGATTTTTTTTGAGTTGTTTTAGATATTATTATATACCTCTTAATTTAGCATAAACTATTGTCAATAATATACTTCAAAATCAATGTAAGAATATTCCAACTGCATAATTTCAATTATACTCTTCCCATCCTTTGTGCTATTTTTCTTATATTTTACTTCTACATACCGTAAAAACTCCACGATACATTGTTATTTTTGATTCAGTGAATAATCTTTCAAAGGATAACATCTATGTATTTATATACATGTCTGTATATGCCTCTATCTACATATCTATGTAAATATATATTGGAAAAGGAAATGGTTCTTCTGTATTTACACAGGCATTTACCCTGTCTGCTGTTCTTCATTCTTTTTTCGTTTCTTGTAGTGTAAGTCTGCTAGAGATGAATCTTCGTAGCTTATGTCTCTCTGAAAATGTCTATTTCACTTTAATTTCTGAACATTATTTTTATAGAATTCTAGGCTGACAGTTTTCTCCTTTCAGTACTTTAAAGATGTCATTCCATAGTCTTCTGGGTTTCATTGTTTCTGTGAGAAGTCATCCTTCACTTGTATAGTTTTCCCTCTATGGTTAATGTGTCTTTTCTCCTCCAGCTGTTTTTAAGATGTGCTCTTCATGTTTGGTTTACAGCAATTTGATTATGATCTGTCTAGTTTTGGCTAATTGCCCCACTGTTCCCTAGCAAACAGCACTTGTGAAGACGGCAAACCTGGCCACCCCTGTGAAGAGGGCGCCAGGACAACCCCTCGTCTGCGACCTTGGGAAACTTGCTTAATTGGAATATTTTCAAGTTGATGGGTTGCTTGGTCATTATTGCTCTTGACTTGTTCTGTGGTTGTTAGCATAGAAAAGGAGAGAAGGTCAGAAGTACTGGCATCAGTTCATGAGTATTCTACCAGTAACTGGCAGTGTATCTAATAAAAACCTTCGAAACTCCAGTGTTTTTTAAATAAAATTTTTCATTCAGCAAATATTTATTGAGTGTGTATTGGGAACAGTTTTAGAGCTAGAGCTACCACGGTGAGCAAAACCAGGCATAAACTCAAACCTCACGGAATTTTTACTCTCAAGAGGGAGACTGGCCAATGAGCAGTCACCAAAAACAAATGGGAAGATTCCTTCTTTCCTTTTTTGACATCCCTGACCAGATTGAGCTAATTTGCTATTCTATGGATCTCATATGAATCCTTAAAGGCAATTTACTGTATTACCATTATAAAGACAAAGTACCACAATCTATGCCTGAGTTCTCTAGAACTTGTATTGGGCTAAATTTTTAAACATTTCATTGCTATGCTTTATAATGTAGATTCAAATATGTAATGGGAAATTTACCACATTTCATTTAATATAAAATACTATCGGTTTTATAACCATTATTTTATATACTACTAGGAAAGCAAAAATTTGTCAATTAGAGTGACATATCAAAAGTTTAAGACATAGACTGCTGTCAGAGATATAGAAATGTGAACAACATAGTTCAGTGCTCCCCAAAGAGTAATCTCTGGGCTAACATCACCAACTTCACTTGGGAACTTGTTAGGAATGTAAATTATCGAGTTTTACCCCATCCAGTGGGACCCATACAGTGTGGACTGAATAAGCCCTCCGGGTGATTCTGATGCATGATAAAGTTTCAGAACCACTAAAGTACTGCTTCTTAGGATCTCTGGAATATGACATTTAAAAAAAAATTTCAGATTCAGTCATTTAGTGCCACATTTATTGAAAACCTATTACATACAAGCAACACGCTGGATGCACAGTACAGATAGAGCTGCACAGGACTTAATGCCAACCAGGAGTTAACAGTCTTGAAGCAGCTTTGCAGTTCAAGAATTGAAAGATCAGACCCAATGTGATGAGTGTAGTGGCTGAGGTATCCTCGGAAGCCTGGCGCACCTGGGGAGAAAGAGGTAACTTGTGACTTAGATATTAGCGAAGAGTTCATGATGGAAGTGGCATTTGAAACCGGGCCTTGAAGGATGTGCAAGATTTTATTTTTCAGAATGAAAAGAAATGAGAAATCATATTCCATGGAAGGCTTTTTCTTGTCAGTGCCCTTCTTCTTATGTATATTCTTTAAAAAGTTAGAAATTAATTAGCAAGGTATATGATGAAGAAATTAGTGTGATGATGGTCATGCCAACCTTCTCTTTGGACTCTGGACACATTTACCACCAGCCTGCTGGTGCCAAAAGAAATTCCAGTGAGTGCCCGGGGAGGAGGCGAGCCTGAGCAGTTCCTTTTATCAGTGTATAATACTCATGATGGAAATGTTGCTGATGAGAATGGACAGTGCCCCAGAGCAAGCAGTTTTTATGGAAGCACAACATGAGAGAACCAGGAGATCCAGAGGTCTTGATGTTGTGTATTTGGAATCCAAGCAGTGGCAACAGATTTTTTTTACCTGTTTTCAATGTCAGGGAGGGTCTGGAGCTTAATCTCATTTACATTGTATTCACCAACTTTCTAGAAACATAAAATTTAGAAGCACAGAACATTTGTGCTTAAAATACAAGTTTAAAATAATGAGGATAAAGAAAAAAAAATTTAAACCTGGCAGCAGTGTAATGACCGACTTGGACTATAGTTCGTTCCGTAAATGTAATAAATTATTCACATTGTTTTCAGCAGCAGAGCCCTGAAAACCTTTGTAATGTGTTGGTGCTGTTCATACCTTTACATAGCAGAGATACAGCCTTTGATTTTACTAGAGATGGCAAATAGCCCTAAACCACACAGCTACTCACCCAAGGGTTTCAGCCGCGTTCCTTCAACGGGAAGAGGAGTTGTTAGTGTGAGGACTGCAGAAGGTGTTTGGAGTTAGAGCCATTCCCACAGATTCCAAGAACAGTCACACATCGAGGCTTGTTTCCAACTCCTAAATTTTGGAGACAAAAGGCAAGCCAAGCTCCAACAAAAGGAAGCAAGGTGATCCCTGCCAGGTTTTCTGGATGCTTCCATCAGCCATAAACACCTCTTATTTTCCATTTTGATTGGACATTAGCTTCTGATTCTCTACCTCTCCTCTCCCTTTTGCCAGAGCAATGGACTTAATGATGTGTTCTTTACCTGGCAGGCGTAGGATCCAGAATACACCGGTAGGCTCCCAGCCACTCCGAAGGCTCGGAAGGCCGCCATCTTTCTCTTGGTAAACCCTCCTGGTTCATCAGTGGGACCTGGCCAGCCTCTCCTTCTCACTCTCCTACTCCACCCCCGTGGGAACCCTAAGGAACCCCTATGCTAATGCAGTCCTCATGGACCCAAAGAGGTATCAGCTGCAAACTGAGCACAAGCCTTCTTGTCTGAAATAAGATCATACTTTGAAAAGTCACAGATTCTGTTTTTTTGCTTGTGGTGTTATTCTCAGTTCACTAGAAATAACTCTCCAAGGGCTTATTTCACATGCCAGTTGATGTTATTCAGCTGTATGTGCATATCATATGAAGATTACAATAGGAGGCTCTCACATTACTTGCTTCTGAAGCCTGTTAAAATGCAGTAGAGAGGAGAACATAACATTTCAACACAGTCACACTCCTTTTACCTTGGGCAAAGTAGAAGCAAGCAGGGGTCTACAGTCCGAGTTTTGGATAACCAGGAAAAATTATGCATTTTTAAAAAATGCCACCCAAATTGAGTGTATTGCTTTTTTAGATGCAGTGATGTTTCACAATGAAGAAATCAAATGTCTTATAAGGAAGGCATTATTAACAAGTATTATTTTGATTCAAAACTGGTCTGGGGCCTTACAAGCCTTCTTCATGGGGAGAGTAGAAGAGGCTTGTACTAATTGGTTAAGAGCCTAGCATTTGCATTCAGATAGGCTTGGGTTTGAACCCCATCTCTTCTGGTTACTTGGGCTTGGAAATGTTGCTTCACGTCATCTGTGACGTGGAGATCATGATGATTGGCTTGTAGGGCTGTTAGAGTTATTCCTGAGGAGCAAATATATTAATATCTGTAAGCACAGTTCCTGGTGAATAGTATGTTCTCACCGAATGGTACTTAAAAAATTATCCATCCATACAGAATAATAGGTTTCACACTCCCTTAAAAACAGAGGACCTCTTTCCCAGTTGGCAGAGAACAGGCCGTAGAATCCTCCTCATGGGAAACTTACAGTAGGGAAACGAATGGGAGAGATTGGGTAGAGAATTGGAAACAGAGAAGATAGCACAGAGCATTCTCTGGGTAACTGTCAAAAGAGGGTTTTCTCTGTAATGTTGATGCAGGAAGTCAGGGCAAGTAGGCCACCAGCACCCACAGAGGGGCACATGGATAACCATCGTTGATGAGCTCCCAGTCCCAAAGCCCTGCGTGTAATGCAGGATGCTCTGTGAAGACACTTTTAAGCACGTGATGCTTTTAAGAAAGGCAAAAAGAAATTTCGACAGTTGGCCACTGTGGCTCCATGAAGGAAAGGTGCCATTTACTTGCAAAGTAACAATAAATACAAACTTGCAAAAAATACTCATCTGTTTTGCGTTTGTAAGACTGACATTTGAGCACATCATTTGGCACAAAATTGCAAGGCATTTAATGTTTTCATATGGATCATGAAAGTATGTAAAAAGCTAATTGCAGCACGGGAAACCAATATTGCCTTTGGCTAGCTGACCACTAATTCTTCATTACAAGAGTGACAGCTGGGGATGGTGCCTACTTTACCTTTAGTTCCCATTCTCTAAAAGGGAATCATCCCCATGCATTTCTCTGCCCAGAGAGAAGCATCATTCTGATCAGATGTATCTTTCACAAAACTTGGCATCTTGTTCTTTTTGGCCCACAGCTGGGTCATTGAGACCTCAGAGCTGAGACTTTTCCCCCAGGTTAAGAGCCCAGAGCTGAGGATGCAAGCAAATACATGGAAATAGACCAACCATGTGCCTCCTTTGGACGTCTGATTCAGCCTGTAAGAGTGGACTCAAAAATAACTAGATGCTTAATTACACGTCTAAACTTAGCCTGTGAATTTGCATGTGTAAGTAATCAGGGAGGTATTTGCTTAGAAATGTGTTCCATTTCCTCTGTTTGCTCTAAATCAAATTACTGAGCAGTGGATCAGATTCTGAATGCTTTTTTTTTTTTTGAATGCTTTTTAAAAATGTGTCCTAGAGCCCTGCTGCTTTAGCCCACAATCCTGCAGGACCCCATGACCCACCTGGGTTAGACACGGTGAGAACTCTTGTTAGGCAGGTTGCCAGTGTCAGGCAAGGACATGGGTCAATATAGGTCAAGTGACTTAGGATGGGTCCTTTTATCGCTCCCTGTCCACCCCAGCAGGAACTACCCTGAGCAGGATCAGATCTCATCCTACTGATTTTGTTCTCCTTTTGGAGACCATAGTAAAGACGTTCAGTAGGCACACGGGAGGGGCATTATGAAGGACCAGGGACCGAGCCTGGTATAATACTGCCTGTCTCCATTCATTGATTCATTCAAATGTGTCATGTGTCTATTATATACCATATTGCCAATACAGAGATGGAAAAACAGAGTCCCTGGTTTTAAGAAGGTACGAATCAAGAGGGAGACTTTACACAGATAATGACAATATAGTCTGATGGGTGCTCTTAATATAGGTGGGGCAGATTGAATTCCTGGGGCAATCGGGGGCAGCTCCAATTCCTTCCTTCCCTGCAGCATCAGGATAATACACCCACCCTTTCTCGGGCTGGCTGCAATGGTAGAGCATACTTCGGGCCCTTGGTTCCGAGCATGGCCACGTGTCTTACTTTGGCCAATGGGGCTTGAAGTGGGCTTTCTTGGGTTGGGCTTAGAATTTTGAGTTTATGCATCATCATGAAAGAAATATGCTCTGGGGAACCACTACCCCTCAGAATGAGACATGGAGCAAGGGCTGTCCCAGCCAACCTGCAGATGAAGGAGTGAGAAATAAATACTTTATGTTGTATTACACTGAGATTTCGTGGCTATTTATGTTTACAGCAAAGACTGACTGATACACCAGGTCTAATGCAGGCACATCTACGAGGCTTGAAGGTCCTGAAGAGGATCCTGAGACATGACAGTGGTTAAGCTGAGTCCTGAAGGACAGGTGGCCTTTGTGGGGAGGGCGCAGGTGGGGGAAGGTTGTGAAAAGTAGGAGGAGAAGCAGACAGAAAAGGACAGAACGCGGCTGGTTCATGGGAGTTACAATGGAGCTTCCCTGGTTCTTGGCTGGAGCAGCTGGGAGAGCCAACAGCCTTGCAGAGGGCCGCCTTCCTAAAGAGGGAGGAGAAAAGCCCCCATTCTGCAGTCTCCTTGGAGTGCTCTTACTGGACGCTGGCTGCTCTGTCCTCACTGAGGATTCCTTTGCCGGGAGTTTCTTGTAGAGAAAAGCTGTTCAACGAACCCTTCATGTCATTTTGATCAGTATTCATTTCCTATTATCCACTAGGAAAGTCAGAGTCAAACTGCTGAGCAGTCTGCTTGAGGACCAAAGTTCAGCATGTGTAACCCACCAGTCCTGGTCTATGGTGCACATGACGCCATTCTATGTCATGAATAGGATTCCAAGTATATTTTTGGATAACACCTTCTACTTATCAGATAGCTTTTCTCAAGGCCCTATCATTTTTGTTTTCAGGATATATATTCCAGAATCATAGAATTTTAGAGACTTCAGGTTTTCTAATATAAACTTCCTGGAGGGCACCAGAGAAGGAAAGTGAGCAGCTAGAGAACACACAGCAAATTCTCGGCAGGGCTGGATCAGGCAAGGTTTTTTACCTTAGTCTGTTGCTCACTCTCCCTCCCTCCTTTCCTTCCTTCCTTTTACAATGTTGAGCCTTACCTGGAATATCTTTCCTTTGTTTCTCTTCATGTTAGAAATTCCATTTTTTCTAACTGGATCAGAGCCATGATTGAGTCACCCAAGCAGCTGCCTGTTATGGGAAGGCCCATGCATGAGGGCCCAGCTTACACACACTTGACCATAGCAATAACTCTCTCTTCTCTTTCTATTTTACACTGGACCTAGTATTCTAAATATTATTAAATATTTTCCCTTATTTACTTTGATAAAAAGAATCTCCATTATAATAGCCCATGTTGATTTGAAAGAAAGGGGACTTTAATTGGGTTCAAATGACTCAATCTATTTTTCAAAAGAAGAATACATTTGGCTGTCCAGGTTGCCATTTTCTTTGAATAATGCAGTGTTAGAAAAGCATTATAGACTTAGGATTGGATCTCCTCACATATGTGTTTCTATACTCTATCTGAAACCTTCATATGAAATGGTAATCATAAGAGACATTTTCACCTGCAGTTTGTACTGAAAATTGACTTGATCATGGCTCACAAGCATACCATTAACACATAGTTAAGTATATATTGGTTTAGAATAATTTTAACTTCATGTGGTATATACATTTCTGAAATTGGACTGACATCTTGACTACATAGTCCTTTAATGAGATCTATAAACTCAAAATTCAGGTCCTTCATTCTAACAAGTACAAAATTGTCAAGATGATCTTAAAAGCCCAATGACCTAACTATACACTCTTGAGTCAGTAATTAAATGAAGCCAATGACCTAACTATACACTCTTGAGTCAGTAATTAAATGGAGAAACCATTCCGTTATTTGCCAAGGAATTTTACCCGTGAAAGTGTCCCAGAAATAGAAACTATCCAAATCATATAACTGGGAAGTTAAAATTAACAAGCAGAAAAACGACTGGTTTTGCCTTTAGCATTTCTCTCTGATGAAATTTGGCTTTGGGGCAGTTTGTAATCTGGGTTCTAGTCCCTGTTTGGCTGCAATTAGACATGTGACCTTGGGCAAATCACATAAGCCTCTGTGGTCTCTGACTCCTCATTTGTCAAATTAGAGGGTTGAACCAAGTTGAACAAAGCTCAAATTTTCTGCTTATTTCTGTGTCTCACACTCAAAGTTATTATTCCAAGAGTGGTTGGTTGTCACTGATTCTCTGAATCCATTTAGATGAAAACCAGTAAGAAGGAGGCTAAAGTTGCAACATGTAACACAGAAGTTGACTACAAATAAATTTACTCTAGAAATATTAACTATGAGGCCAGATGATACAGTTAATGTGGAATCTTAGAGGATGAATGAATTGATGCTATAAACCCTGATTTGGTTTACATCCAGTGTTCCCTGAGCCTAGCATCAGTTACAAAGGAGTTGAACTATTCTAGAAACAAGGACCAATTTATCATGAGTGATTTTTAGTATCTTCATTAATACTCGTAGGTTACTAGTAACCACCACCAACTTCAGCGAATTTTGGTAATGCTTTTGTTTTAAGGATATAGAGATCTCCCAGAACCCAGGAACAGAAATGCAGCTGAACCTCAGGAGAGGTCTGCAGCCAGAAGCACAGAAGTCGTCAGGCACCTCAGTAGGGCCCCTCTCTGTCTCTTGTTGCTACTTCTCTCTAATTATTGACTACATCTTTCTTTCCCTCTGCAGAATACGTAGCTTCAGGTAGAAGATCTCCCCTTCCCAAACTCCACCAAATACATATACACACCCTGTTCTAGATGATTCCTGTTTACCTTGTCTTCATATAGGGAAATAGTCAAGATCAATTCGAAGTTTCTCAATTCAAATTTTAAATTCCTACAAGAGAGAATTTGATTGTTTTGATTGTCTCAGCATGGTCAGTCATTCATCCCTGGCCCAGTCAACTGCAGTCAAGGGGACAGGGTCATAGATTACAACCTGGGCTGTGGGTTCTGCATCCCATAGCTCCAGGGGCACTTTTCACACCATGCTGCACGTGTGATGCCCAGTTACTTTGTGCACTGGGAGGTCTTACTGTTGTCTGGAGATAAGTATCTGAGAAGGAGACCATTGTCAATTTTTACCGAAAGATGTTTACTATACCTAAGTGCAGTTGCTAGAAAATCAAACTCCTTCCTAATATGATTCCCTCTCACTTGCCAGACCTTAGTTAAATTTCATCTACCCAGGGCTAGAAATTCCCCCAATCTGCTGGACCTATGAGACATGTCTGACTCTTTTCAGCTCTGTATCCTTGTGCCGAGGTAAGTAATGAGTGATAGATGGGGCTGTGCATCTCCCTTGTTTCCTCTCTGACAGTCACTCTGATGTGGCAATGGCTCTCAGGGTATCAATGAGAACTCTTCCCTCCTTCTCCTCATCTAGTGGCAAGGATTTCAAATGGGTAATATTCTAAGGTGCTATCTTCTATAATCCCAGGATTTTCTTGGCTCCACCTCTGTAATTAGCCTCAAACTCAAACCTGCCCTGAGAAGACACAGTCCTACAACAACACCAAGCCATATGTTTCTCCTCCAAACCACACAAATTCACTGGAGGAAAGCCAGTATTACATATTTGTAATTTATTTTCTTTGATTCAGAACTTCTTCATGCAGATTTATGAACACTAGATGTGGAGATAAGTTTAGCTCTCGTTCTGACTTATTTAACTTGGCCATCCCAGGACTGAGCTTTTACTCAAGTGGCTGTAGTTACAATATCAAATCTTTGCAAAGCTGAGCAGCTTTGTTTGGTGCTTGGCATCTGGTGCATGTAAAACACTTGGATCTGATATTCCCTTTCCTTTAAATAAGAACACATCTCTTGAAGAGGTTTGGTTCAGTCTTGCCAAGGAAGGAAGCAAGAAACTCAAGCCAGCCTGGAGTTTCATGAGCCATGGAAAACTGGCTAATTCACCATGAAAATAATTTGGAAACATGAAGTAAGTACAGAACTGCCTTTCCCTAGGCCAGTTCTTCATTCTAACCTTGGGAATACTATGAGTTAATGCATATTTGCTGAAAAATGACAAATACATTGAAATGTTGTTAATTCATTTAAACCTAGTTCAGGACCCTGATCATCTGAGCAAGGGTTGGGAACTTTCCCTTTGATCTATCTTTGGAAAATAATGTTTGTAGTGGAATTAATGATACAAACAAATAATAGCCCAAGCTCTTCTTAGGTGGTTAACAGTTTAATCTGTGTATGATGAATGTGTACATTTCAAACGATCCTGTGCTTTCATTAAACTCATAAACTCATAAACTTAAAACTTTCATAAAACTGTTAAAAAAGCAATTACATTTAAAACATCCTATAATGAAGAATTTCATTAGTTCAACCTTTAGTCTGATTTAGTGAGGTTCAGGTGTATGTAAAATAAAGAGGAAAATGTCAGTCTCCTCCTCATCCAGCTAGTTTTCAGCTCACTCCAGTGCTTATAATCTCCTTGGAGTTTCCAGTGGTGCATAAATAGCAGATATTTGCAAAACCCAGAGCTATTCATTTAGACTTATTCAGTTAATGAGCTGAGACTCTCAGTTTCATTCAGCCATGCCCACTTTCTTCCCCTCTTCAAAGGTTCTTTTCTTTTTCCAGTATATTGTAAGTGGATTTTTTCTATTTATTTGATTATCTCTTTTTAAAGGTTGAATTTAGAAGGTCTCATACACAGGCATTAATAAAAGTCATGGGGAAAAGGTTTGGTTTAACACAACCAAGAGCATTAACTCGAGAATCCTTCTACATGCCAAGAAGTCTGTGCTCAAAGCCAGTGATTCAAAGATCAAGGAAACAGGGTCCCAGGAAGAAAAACAACTAAAATGACAGTGCAGTCTTGAAGATTTCAGTGATAAAAGGACCATAATGCAATGGGAGCACGACAATGGCTCTAGTTAACTGGGGAGGATGAGGAAGGTTCAGTGAGGAAGTAACAAATGGGCTGTCTTGAAGGATGCAAAGAAGTTCTTTCAGGCAAGCTCCAAAATGCAAGAGACAGAAGAAGAGCAGCTCCTTGGCAAGGTCAGAGGTGTGCTGGGCCCTGAGGGGGCCTACAGAAGGTCATCTAGCCACCAAGCTACAAGACAAATGGGGAGATGCCTATGCACAGAAACCGTGCAGTGTGGTTGCCGTGTCTGGAAGATCAGTCAGGCCACACTGGAGGGATGAAGAGAGAAGGGAGCAGGGGGACCCATCTGGGACCTTTATTTACACAGTGATGATAGGCTGGAAGAAAGCGGCTCGCAGTGGGAATGGGCGAGAGGAAATTCTAAGGAGGACTGTTGGTTGTTGAATGTAGGGGGAGGGAAGGGTACATTGATGGTGATCCTGAAGTTTCCTCCCAGCGGCTGTGAAGTGAGCAGTAACATTGAAGCTTCCAGATCCATTTGACAAGAATGTCCCTTTTAGATTTTAGAATAGAGGATGCTGCTGTCAAGTATGGGATATGCTGGATTCTCCTGAAGAAAGGAAATGACATGATTAGAGGACTCATTTTTAAGATCTTTCCTGTTTTTGGATTTGGGAAGATACTGAATAGGAGTTAATGGTTGTTTAAACTAGTCCTCCCCCTCCCCGACAACTGCCCGCCCCTACCCCCTGGCCTCTTGTTTTTGGTCCCCATGACTAACCAGTAGTAGGTGGGAGACAAAACTCTAACATTGTCAGCCAAACTTGAACTACCTCTTTCTGCTGCACATGTTTCTGAAAGAGTACATAAAACATACAGGTAACCATTCTTTTAAAAAAAATCTGAGAACCTTCAAAATGTGGCTTGTTATGAGGAAGGCTGGTTGGTGGTCTGAGTTTTACAGCCTTCAAAATAAAGTTCTTTGGTGGAAAACATTTACTTAATTTTCATCAGTGAACCCCTGGAACTCACATTTACAAGGAAGTAAGACCATGTTATTTCCAGATGAATGCTGTGGTTACCCTTGCCTCCAATTTCTTGTGAAGTGCACCCCCTGAGTTAGACCAAGGAAAAAGGTAACATAAAGCAGCTTTGTTTCTTCCTTGGAGGAAGCAGTGTTGTAACTACACAGAGGATATTCTACTAAAGGATCAACTACTCTCAGTTAGACCTCTGCTAGTTGGCCAGAATGCATGCCAGAATTGAAGTTCCTAGCATGAACAAGAATGCTATTTTGGTCTGTTGTAAAGAACTGTGGAATGCAGATTTTGGACCGTTTCATCATATCCATCAGCAACCATAAAGCAATGTTATTTCAGAATGAAGACTATGCATGTAGAAATATTAAAACTAAATAAAATGAAGATTTCAGAGACATTATTATAGTTTAATGAGTATGCTTAGTATAAAAAATGTGCCCTTTTTTTTTTTTCAAGCCAAATGTGTCTACACAGTGTTGAGTGTTTGCAGTTTGATGAAGGCCAGGTGTAGAGGAGGAATCGAAGAATACCCGTGTCTCTCTCTCCAAACCATGGTGGTAGCGTGCTGGGGAGGACAGAAACATCTATGATAAGTTATACCAAACAATGTTCTTAAAATGAAATGAAGATTCTGTCTGCCCAGAAGAAGTTACCTAGAGAATTCAATAATTTCAAGATAATTAGATTGCTTCCTTGAGAGTTTCTCTGGAGAATATGGACATTTCCAAAGAAACAATTGTAAGTGCTTTTAACAGTGACAAGGCAGTCCCCAGACAGAAGAGCTTTGGATCAAAGTGACCAGCTGATGCCGCTCCTCTGACCCAGGACATCCTGTGCGTGTGTATATACACTTAACCTTTGTGTCTTCCTCTGGACTTTAAGTAGGAAATTTTTGTCAGGGATCTCTAGGGTTCTTCCCATTTCATGGAATTAAATGCTTGTAAGAGTCTATGATTTATAGCGGGCACTAAATGTTACCTCCATTTCACAGAGCTCTTAGTTTTAATGAGTTAACAACTTCGCTTTCTTAAAAAAAAAAAAACAGACAGAAGTACTCTAAAGGTAAAGACTATTGGACTAAATTCCCCTGGTGCTAGCATATGCCCCTATCCAGTACCTTACTGCCTGAAATTTCATGGTTAGAGGTTAATTCCTTTAGATTAAATATTGTCCTCCTTTAAATTTATATCTCTTTGTGAGGAAAATCACATCAAATCCCTTATGTGAACTAGTTTAATCCTTAAAGGAATTAGAAAATATGAAAATATCAAGAGTTTGCAAGACTGTAAGGCAGTAACAACTTCTATACAGTGTGGTTGGGAGTGTAGGTTGCTATAACAACTTTCCAAAGCAGTTTGGGAATGTCTACTTGTGGCCAAATGGAGTAATGGGGGCTAAAGTTACCTGCCTGCCTGAAAAAAAACTACAAAATATCTTGTAACTTTGAAGAAAAAATGTTTTTCAAGACACTGAGTATCAGCCAGTGAAGGACAGTGAAGGAAACAAAACAAACAAAACAAAACAAAACAAAACAAACAGGGTGAACCTTACAATTGTCCCAGCAGTCCCCTTGAGAGAGCTTCCAGAACAGCTGGGTAGGAGGGACCCAGGAGGAGCCCGGTGGACTCACTGAGTCAAGCAGACAGAGCTGGGGGTCTGGGGAGACTCCAGTTCATAGGGAAGAGTACTGGAGAGGAGAAAGCTACTTGGAGAACTGCAGAGATCTGCAGAGGGTCCCTTTTGACTTAGCAGGGTATTGATTAGAATATGTTGGGAAGGGACTCCCCAAAGCTCGGGGGAGAGCTGTCTGAAAGGATTAGAAGGTACAGTATTTTAATCCCACAGGGCCAGGAATAGTGGCTGTCTCTACCAGCCAGACTGGAAAACTTCACAGCTGACAGGGCATTGAGCAGAGTCCTCAGAAGGGTCTTGACTCAACAGGGGGAATAATAATCTCTAGACTAAATGCTGCTCGGGTCCTGCCTAGCAAACCTCCAAAGCGAGACCTGAAAGGACCAAACTGTTTTCAGCCAGCTCAGCTGTGTCCCAGAACGAAGTCCAAGAATGTTTGTAGGAATACAAATACATCCAGCACCCACAGGTATAAACTCACAGCCCGGCTGTGAAGTTTGCCAGTGATGCAAAGCAGGAAAATAAGAGGGGAAGAGTCACAGACACCACCTCTGGATGTGAGGAGAGCCGAAAAATTTGAGGACATGTTTTAGAACCACTATAACTCTAGCAGTGACAACATAGTCAGGGAAGGTAGAACTTTGTATGATTTGTGATTCATCAAGTTATATACCAAAACCCAATTATTTATTTTGTTGTGGATTCTAGACTTTGTTATTCTTTTTATTCAGGGAGGAAAGGGGTTATTGTTCCTGTGGGAGGTTGCAGAGATAACCACACATCTTGCGAATCTACTCCTCCACCCCAATAAGGCGGAATCTTCCTTTCCATGTTGGGTTGGTGGAGCCAGTTAAGTTTTAGATTTGTTATTTCGTTTTGCTTTGTTCACAGGTTGTATTAGTAAAGGTACATTGGAGCCCATCTCACTGATACTGAGGCTGATGGTGATTCCCAACAGTACACTGGGCCTTGAGGATGTAAAGACAACTAAAATCAGATTCCTGTTCCCGGGAGCTCACCATCCTTCTCTCCAACCATATAGCAGTTTCCCAGTTGTTCTCAAATGTACCTGGGCTTTTGGTCTTATTCAGGTATGGTGAGGCCACATATCAGGAGATGATTGCTGTGAAGAAGATGTTTTGTTCCTGGTAGTTCCCAAGAGGGAAGCCCGTGCCACAGGCAAGGCCACACGGGGAAGCACCAGGGTTGGGCAGGAGTACAAAGGAGCAAGGGGAAGTGTGCACAAAAGGCTTTATGGTGGTTTTCACAGAAGGAATGGGTGAGCTGGGACACTAATCCTATCATGGAGGCCCTAACCTCATCTCATCATCTAAACCTAATCAGCCCCCAAATGCTCCACCTCTGAATACCCACCATATTAGGGATGAGAATTTAAGGGTATGAAATTTGTGGCAGACACAAACATGCAGTCTGTAACAACCACCTAATAATGAAATACCACTGTATTTGGTGCTTACATTTGCAATTTTGTTTTCTGTTCATAGCTGTATCACACAGAGGACAGTGACAAGGCATGCTGTGTGAATGAAGGTTTTGCAAAGGAAAAAAGAGTGGTGGGGTGGAAGACTGGAGCTAGCACAAGCCGGTGATGTCCACTGCCACACTCCCACGGAGCTAAGAGTAGTCTCTATTCACATGGGCAGTGAGCAGACATATTACCCGGACAGCCTCTTTGTTCATACCAGCTTGCAGTCAGGGAGGAGGAAATGCACAATGGAAAATGTTCTGTTTCTGATTCACATGTATTAGATTCCCATGGAATGCAAGTTTCAAAAATGCCACAAATACAGCCTCAACTTGGAGCATATAAGGCAGTTTATATGGTTATCAAGAGGTAGATCACTGAGGTGGGCATATGAGGACAGCTCAAGGGCAGAATTATGATTGTTGTTATTATTGTTACTAAATTTGAGGTTCGCTTATCCTGAACTAGAAAACGAAGCTTTGGAACTTTTTCATAGTGTATGTATCCTAATAAGTACTCTATTCATTAGCTTTGGCCAGAGTCAAGATGTAGAACTGGAACCAAGCCTATTACCGTTTCCTCTTAAGCTGTTTGGTCACTTAGTTTCACAACACATAATCAGGTACATTACGTTACTATTGTTAGTTAAAGGGTGCATTTGTAACCTTGTTTGTATTAGCTCTGAAATTTGTTTTGGGTTTATGGTTGACTAAGAACTATAAAGATAAGGACCTTTCACCTAGTTTTATAGTTTTATATATTTAAGTAATATTATAATAAAAATAACACTGAGAATCCCTAAGAATTTTCTTTCTTTATAAAGATCTGTTTCTTAAGTTTGAGACATACTCATTTAGAAAATTAAGCATCACATCTACCATTATGTATCAAGCTGGTTTTTCTGCTGTTGTTCAGAGCATAAAGTATTTGTATAAAACGAAGGTTTATTCCCAGATCCCTTTAAACTGTGCAAATGTCTCTTAATATCCAAGCTCCCAAATCCAAGCCTCTTTCTCTCTCAAATGGGTTATCCTTTCTCATCCTGGGTGCCTCTGCCCTGGTAAGTTCTGGGCCCCAGGAAGCCTGCGGACATGTCCATGCACTGCCTGCAGCCCTCCCTGCACAGACACATGTTTTCCCGTAGTAGCGGCCAGAGCTGGCTCCTGTTGGCGGCACTAGTCCATTTTTCAAATGCTCAAAGTACATTTGGGACCAGACCCTGGAGTTTAACTGAAAGCCCAGAGATGGTCCGAGAATAACAGACAGGAACACGGTTAACACCACAGGGGTTGCACTTTGGACTCACAGGCTAATTCTCACCCTGGTAGCCCCTCTTTCCCACCCCAGCTCTCTGCCTATCCCCAGAAACTCAGACCCCAGCAGGAGGCCTCCAGCCTCGTCACTGGTCCGCTCCCAGTTGGTCTCCTGTTCCCTTCCTAGCACTGACTGGCTGATGGCAGTAACAGCCATTTCCTCCGGTGGAAACTCCCACCACTGCTCAGAGGGTGAGGTCTGCCCTCCAAATTCTGGGTTGTCCAGCCTTTAACAACACTGCGCAGGCTGTCCCAACCACGCAGTTCTTATTTGTAGTCAGTGATCAAAAAATTTCTTTAATTCTGTAAGGATACAGTCATCCTAAAAATACATTCCATTTGTATTACAAAATAGAACTTAATAAGATGGGCTGCAGCATCTATATCCGGTTTATGACAACCTCACTTTTCTCCAAGAAAAATAAGAGCACGTGTT
This sequence comes from Manis javanica, assembly GCF_040802235.1. Classification (NCBI taxonomy): domain Eukaryota; kingdom Metazoa; phylum Chordata; class Mammalia; order Pholidota; family Manidae; genus Manis; species Manis javanica. The sequence goes on along the minus strand of NC_133156.1, from coordinate 212,794,708 downwards.
TTATATTTGTGTAACCAAAGAGCCCTTTCTGGTTCTTTCCCTCCAAATATAGAAAGCCTGCTCAAAAGGCAGACTGACATCATATCTAAAATTGCTAAAATAATGACAATCATCATCAAAGTCTCAGCTCTACTGGGTATTACATTTTATAATGGAACTTTTTTGTTTTAAAGGATGCAAAAATAGAATCAGATATTCAGACTCAATCTGTATTTTGTGAGAGGCAATATGATGTAGCAGTGGAGTCTGTGAGCCCTGGAGTCAGACTGCCTGGGGTTTGAGGTCCTGGCTCTCCTCCTGACCAGCTGGGCTATTGACCTGAGCTCAGTGTGTCCCTCTCTTTACCTGTAGAATGGGATGACAGTATCTCCCATATGCACTTGTCATGCGGATTTAAAAGTATGCGTGCTTGAAATATCGCACACCATCTAATAAGTACTCGGTAGATGTGAACTGTGATGAGGAGAATGGTGGTGGTGGTGGTGGTGGTGGGGTAGCGGGGGTGATGGCTGGCAGCTGGGTACTCTGCAGGAGGTTAAACTCTGAAAGGCGGATACTCTCTCCTCCTTCTCCTACTCCCCTTCCGTCCAAAATGTGGCCATGCCATGTGCAGCACAAGGGACTAGAAGAAGCTGTGGCTGAGCCAGCTGACTCTTCCTGACTGTCGCCCTCCTCTGCGTTTACCAGGAGCCTGGTGGGCATGGTCCTCTGTGGTCCTGTGTGTAGGATTAGCAGGACAGAGCAGTATCAGACTCGAGGAGAGAGGAGGCTGAGGAGGGCCATGGGGGAAGGGAGCTCCAGAGGGGCAGCAAGTAAGAGGACCATGGGGAGAGGGTGCCAGGGCAGAAGGGTCTCCAATTCATAAGGGGAGCAGCTAAATACTTCCCTCTAAATTCCAGCAAACAAAGGTCTGCTACGGCTGCCTCCCTCCCCAACCACATGGGGTGGCTGGCTGCCCAGGCTCTGAGGGCCTGGCTGTGTCTGCTTCCCCAGAGAGCGGCAAAGCTGCCCTACCTCTTAGCCACCCCTCGGGAAACCCTGGTGGGAAGCAGAGATGGGATTTCTGCATCTTGATCTCAGTCCATTCTTCCCCACCCCGCACTTACAGCATCTCTAAAGATCTCTGTAGTCAGATCCCAGAAGCAGGAAGTAGACCCCCTAAATAAGCCCCTCCTGGGGCCCCCATTGTGACACAGCCCAATGCACATAAAGATGTGCTGGTGATGGGTTTATTAACATGACTACTTATTCAGCCAACAGTATTTCTTTGGTTAGAAGTGATGAGCATCATAGGGGTCCCCAAAAGAACAAGCTTAAATAACCTTAAGTTATGTCACTATATTAACTCATAATTATGAAAACAAAATATTATGGTAGAAAAATGGCTTGGGATCTTGAAGTAAAAGATGGTATTCGAGAAGCACTTGGAAATGAACCTTTTATGTTAAAGAAATATGTATTAAATGTAAGTGGTAGTTTTATAACTATGGAGCAAAGGGACATATTTTGAATCTGAAAACCATAATTTATTAGCAGACTGATTTACATTTTTCAAATTGCTGACTTACTTTTTAAACAAATAATTACATATTATTATGAACAAACATATCAGGCAACCTATAACATATTCGTTGTTTTCTTTATCAGTAGGTGGAACATTTGCATTTTGTTGACTTTACCCTCAAACCGCTTTTAGGTAATTGTCACATAAAAGTTGACAGAATTAACTCTCAGCTCCCGTCAGTGTGAAACATCAAGACATAGGTAACATTATTTCCCAACAGCCCTTTGCAGAGCCACCCACAGTGCTCACAGGCCATCTCTCTCCCCTCTCAATGGCTCATGAAGGGGAGGTACACCCCACCCTGCCCAGTCTTCAAGATTTCCCCTCCGGGGTCGGCAAAGCCCAGTTTATCTCACTGATACCCTCACTCATATACTCTAATATCTACTGAAAGAAAGGAAAATGCAGGATTGGCCTCACCATTGGCTTCTTTTTCCTCTCCCCTCCTCACCTTCTGGGTGATGGCAGCTCTAATTGGATTAAGCTTTGTGTAATTCTGAAGTTACATTCATAAGAAAAATATTGAAATCCTGCAGAGTATCAACTAATAACCCAAGAAAAACTGGAAGATACTATTGATTTTTTCTTTTTTTACTTTCTGGAACTGGTGGATGATTGTTTTGAGATGCATAATCTAGTTGGAGCCAATTGTTGAAGGAGCCAATTCTTATTTTAGGAAGCTGTCTTCAAGCTCAATTAGAAATCATGAAACTCAATTTGAAATTCCCCTTTTCACATAATATAGTATTTAAAAATTGCCTGTTTTTAAAAATGAACTCATGCACATTATTTAATCTATTTGACTTGGGGCTTTCTTTTTTTTCCTGTTTTTAAACAAAAGGTTGTCTAATTCCCACAGAGAAGAATTCAAGTAATGATGACTAACTGCATACATATGACTAGACTTCTACAGATGACAAAATATCTTCATATATTTTTCGTATTCTTTGAGGCTGGTCCCATCCTTATTTGACACCCAGGGAAACTGACCTTCAAAGGGGAAGTACACTGCCCAAAATCACATGGCTGTTAGGTGGTGGGTCTGGCCTGGAGCTCTTACTTTCTGAAGTTGTATTTGCAGTAAGATGGATTTGCTTCATAGACACACAGTCAGTCAAGTCTCAGAAATCTAAACAAAGTGGTAGGAACCCACGTTGTGAGGTGGGTGGAAATGGACTCGGACCTACAAAAATAAGTTATTGTTCACAAACACAGGTGCACAATGCTCTCTACTCTGAAAGTGTTCCCTTTCCTGTTCCTGTTGGAATATGGCCCACTCGGCCTCACTCCTTTATGGACTTCTCTGACGTGTGTGTGACATTCTCAGAGAGCAAAAATGCTTCAGGTCAGGGGCTGGGTTATGCTCTTTGCCAAGCAAATAATAATGACAAATAAATAATCTTGAAAAATACAGGTATGCTGAGGTCTTTCGGCAATGATGAGCATAGGCCTTGGGGTCAGACAGCAAAGCTCGCATCCTGGCTCTGCTGCTATTTGCAGTGTGATCCTGGGCAACTCAGTTTGCCAAGGGTCCAGGTTTAATGTTAGGGTGAGGGCGAGATTGAGGTTTAGGGTTATGGTGAGGTGTGGGTGATGAGGGTGAGGGAATGGGGGTACGGGTAGGGTTAGGGTTAGGTTTAGGGTTAGGTGTAGGTTTAGAATGAAGTTATGGCGTGGGTTAGAGTTAGGATTTGGGTTTAGGCTGAGGAATAGCATGAGAATTAGGTTCATGGTATGGTTCCATGTGGGTGAAGATGAGGGGGGAAGGTTAGGGGCTAGACTTATGGATAGGGTTAGGGTAAGGTTTAGCGATATGTATGGGGTTAGGATATGGTTATAGAGATAGTTATGTTCGGGTCCAGCATTGGGGTTTGGGTTAGGTTTAGGATTTGGGTTATGGTTAGATGTGGGTGAAGGTGACGATGAGGGTGAGAGGTTTGGTCGAGGGGTCAGGATTAGGGTTAAGATTAGGTTTAGGATTCACTATAGGATGAAGATAGGATTATGTTTAGAGTTAGGGTTCATTTTCATTGTGAAGTTTCAGGTTATATTTAGGATTTGGGTTATGGTTAGGTGTGAGTGAGGTAAGTATGTGGGTGAGGCATTAGGGTGAGGGGCAGAGTTAGGGTTAGGGTTAGGTCTTGGTGAGCTGTATGGGTAGGTTAGGATTATGGTTATAGTTAGGATTTGGGTTTAATGTTAGGGTAAGTGTGAGACTGAGGTTTAGGGTCATGGTGACGTGTGGGTGATGCTGAGTGTGAGGGTGTGAGGGGTGGTATGGGTAGGGTTAGGATTAGGATTAGGTTAGGGTGAAGTTATGGTGTGGGTTAGAGTTAGGATTTGGGTTTAAGCTGAGGGTTAGCATGATAGTTATGTTAATGGTTACAGTTCCATGTGAGTGAAGGTGAGGTTGAGTGTTAGGGGCTGTACTGATGGGTAAGGTTAGGGTTAGGTTATCGATAAGTGTAGGATGAGGTTCCTCACCTGCAAAATGGGTATATAAATTCCTACTCTACTGAGTTTTTGTGTTGACTATATGAGATTTTAATGTTAAATGATACTGATAAACACTGAGGCTTTATCAATGCAAATTCCTCTTCATGCACTTCCTGAATCTGGCTCCTCAATTTATTTGCCTCAGATTTCACAGTAAAACCTTGATACTTTGAGCTACAAAAGCTGATGTGTAGTTGTTACCTCCTGGAAGGTTGAGGCCCATTACTGTTTTCTCTACCTTACCTAAGGGGACACGTAGCCTTTCCTTCCCTGATAGGCTGCCTCACCAGCTGTGCCCATCCACACCTAAGGCCATCTCCTCCCTTCTCCTGATTGCCCGGAGCTGGTTCTCACTAGCCTTCAAAGAAGGTTATAGAATAAGTGAACGGGAATGGGCACATGCTCTGAAAAGCAGGCATGAAGACAATGTTCTAAAATTTCTGTCAACCACATGAAGGTGAATGGACATATGCAGTCTGAAGATATCCAAAATGTATCAAAAGCAGAATTTGGAGCAAATGAATTAGCCGGATATGAACTGCAAGGAAATGGAATAAAAATAGGAGCATTTAGACAGATCTTCAGGAAAATTTCCCAACCAGGAGCCTAGACTGGGCTAAACCCCAAACATTTGGAAAATAGCTTGAGATGTTCAACAAATCCTAAACCCGTGCATTTGGGGATGGTTTGTGCTATCTTAATTGTCCCTGCTTTCACTCAAGTAACTTGACAAGACAGTCATTTGCTGAATTTCTTTCAGAGAAAGAATGATTTCTGATTCAACACAGTAAGAGCCTCTCCCTTCCTTTTTTTGGACTCTTTCTTCTCTTTCTCTGCATCATTGGCCAGAGTTCTTCCCAAGAGACCACAATTCCCTCACTGAAGACTATTTTCATTATCAGGTATGATGGGTATATTGAGGAAGTTGATTTATATTCAGTTTGAAGTTTCTCTTTAAGAGAAAAAAAATGACCATCACTCCTCCTAAGGAAAGTAGTGGCACTTGTGCTGCAAATGGATTAAACGTTTCCAGATTAGATTCCAGAGGAGTACCGTCTATCTTTGTGCCGGGGTAATGGGTTACGGCTCCTAGACAGGCCTCTTCTTTCTGCCAGGGAATTCTCTCCTCTGTTCATGTACAAGGGGCCCTGTAATGCACAGAGAATAAAGACTTCAAGCTTCCCAGAAACACATGCCGGCAAAGGCTGGCTGTTAGGCCTAGGTCATCCAGATTGCCCTGGAGACTATGATGAGGAGACTGTCTTATAGCTAAATCTGGTAATACTTACCTCCCAAGAATCATAAGGCAGTGTGTAAGATAAGAGAGCCAAGATTCAATTTGGCTAAGCCATCCTCTCAGGACATTTGGTGTGAGCATATTGGCGGCAGAACACCAGGCCTGATGGCAGTGCTTCCCTGAAAAGAGAAGAATTCTGGCACTGAAGGATGTGGTTGGATGGCTGGAGGTCAGTGACAGAAGATCCGTCTTTCCTTTTCACAAATGAAATATTATAATCAGGAACAGAATGGCCCAGATTTGCATGTACTTGTAATGCATTTTGCTCACTTACAAAGAATTGAGATCCAAGTACACTTAAAAATATATTGTCCTTCAGCCCACTCAGATTCACTGGCTACCTTGAGTAGAGGATGGTCTATCAGACACTACTGGTTGTCTACCCAGTATCCATTCTGGCTGTCATCCTAACCAGAGAACCTCGATTTTGTTAGGGGCTTAATCGAGTTAACTGTAAAACTACATTTCCCATCATCCCTTGCAACATAGGGTTAGCCTGGGGGAAGAATTTTGACCTATGAGAATACCTCTTGTATGCTGCAGAAGTCTATGGGGATTTCAGGGAAAGTGTTATTTTTTCAGATGAGTGTCACTGCTTCTTTCTTCCCTATTGCTTCCTTTTTCATCTTCCTGTTTTAAACATGAATAGGGGGCTGGAAGTATAGCAGCCATCTTGGGACCATGAGGATGAAAGCCACAAACTAAGGTAAAGGTGCCTGAGGCTTGATGGTGCCATGGATCTGCAGCACCAGACCTGGACTGCATCCTTTTGTTAACCAGCTCCAACTCCCCCCTCACCACACACACACACACACACACACACACACTCACACACACTTCCCCATCTCAGGAAATGGAAACACCATCCTCCCAAAGGCTTCAGAGTCATCCTTAACTCTTGCCTTTTCCTTATCACTGGCTCCACTCTTCCATATTCAATCTCCTGTCAGGTCTGTCAATTCTGCCAACATATCTCATACGCACCTACTTTTCATCTTTGCTGCCACCTCTGTAGTGAACTCATTACTACTTAGAATATTATAGGAATCTCTTACTGGGTCGCTCAACAAATGCTTCACTCCTTGCTGTCCACCTCCATGCAGCAGTAGAAGCAGTTTCTTAAAACAGATGAGATTGTATCACTCATTCTGTGCCCACTTAAAACTCTCCATGGCTCCCCCCTGCACTGAGCTTGAAATCAGCACTACTCAGAATGGCCTCTGAGGCCCCACATGACCCTGACACCCGTGCCACTCCAGCCTCAGCTCTCACTGTTCTTTCCTCTTCCTTCAGCTGCTCAGAACCATTCATTCCCCACTCAAAATGCGCTTGCCTTCAGTTCAGCTCCACCCCTTCCTTCAGGACTTGGTTTACATGTCAAAAAGTTTTCCTGTCCACCACATCTAGAAGAAGTTCCCCTGCTGTGGTTCAGTACTTACAGTTTATAAAGATTGAACTGGTTGTCCTACCTTTATTTGTTTTGAGACTGTAAGCTCCACAGCAATAGGACCATGTTTTTCTTGTTATCTTTTATCCCTATTGTCTAGTCTACTGCCTGGAACATAGTTAAAGCTCAATATTTGTGAAGTAAATGAATAAATGAGTAAATGACTTAATTTGGGTATGATAAAGATGCAATACATATGATTTTTTATTTAGTAGAACTATAGTATGAAAATTTCTATAGCAATGTTTATTTTAAGCCACTTTAATAATCACACATGTGTATATATATATATAAATTTTTAACTCTTATTTGTTTTCATTTGTCAGTTGAAACTTGCCAGCTCTCACATTGCATGAGCCAATTCTTAAAATAAATCTCTTAACTGACATATATATATATATATATATATATATATATATATGTATATATTAATGGTTCTGTTTTTCTGAAGAAAGCTGATACACTTGTCAAAATCCAGTTGACCATAGCTATAAGGATTCATTTCTGGACTCTCAGTTCTGCTCCATCTGTAAATTTACTCTTATGCCAGCACTGCAGTGTTTTGGTTACCAGAGCTGTATAGTAAATTTTGACATTAGGAAGTATGATTCCACCAACTTTATTCTTTTTTCTTCAATATTGTTTTGTTTAATTGGGGTCCTCTGCATTTCTGTAGGTATTTTAGGATCAGTTTGTCAATTTTTGGAAAAAAAGGCCACTTATATTTTGATAGGGATTTAATGTGTAGACCAATTTGGGGATTATTGCCATCTTAACAATATTGAGTCTTCCAATTTATAATCATGGAATGTCTTTTTATTAGATCTTCTTTCATTTCTTTCAACAGTGCTATAGTTTTCAGTGTGCAAATCTTGTACTGCTTTTATTAAATGTAGTAAGTTTTTTTTCTTTTTATGCTGTTTTAAATTGAATTGTTTTCTTAAGTTCATTTATGGATTGTTCATTACTAGTGTAGAGAACTACAATTGATTTTTGTATATTGGTTTTGTATCTTGAAGCTTTGCTCAACTCATTTATTATTCCTAATAGTTGTGTGTGTATGTGTGTGTATTTTCCTTAGGGTTGCCCATATACAAGATCATATCATGTCATCTGTATATAGAGATAGTTTGACTTCTTCCATTCTGATTTGAATGCCTTTTATTTCTTTTTCTTGCTCAATTGCTATGGCTAGAACTTTCAGCACAAGGTTGAATAAAAGTGGCAAGAGTGAATATCCTTGTCTTGTTAGGGGGCAAGTTTTCAGTCTTTCATTGTTACTATGATGTGAGCTATGGAGTTTTTTTGTTTATAGATCCTATTTATCAGGCTGAGGAATTCCCATTTTATTCCTAATTTGTTAAGTGTTTCTATCACAAAAGATATTAGATTTTGTCAAATGAGTTTTCTGTACCTATTGATAATCATGTGGTTTTTGTCCCTTATATTAATACAGCATATAACAGATTGATTTTTGTATGTTGACTCAATCTGACATTGCTGAGATTAATCCCACTTGCTCATGGTGTATAGTCCTTTTTGCTTATTGCCAGACACACACACATACTCAAACTGAAAACTACTAAAAGTATTCAGCAATAAACAAAATAAAATAAATAAAACAACCAAACCAAAAAGAAAACAAGAATGGAAATCTTTTGTAACTTTAAGGAATTATTATCTCTGGAACATTGTCCAATACAGTACATTGGAACCAACCAAAAAACAAAAATGACAAACCTCCTCTATCGCAGAATCCAATATGGTTTGTAGGACAGGACATCTCTGGATTCCTCCTATAGTTTCCAAATATCACACCCTTTCCTTTGCTGTTACTTGAACTTCCATTTGCTGCTCAGGGCTGATAATGATGATGCAGGGTTGGTGGGTAAGGTAGACTCTCTGAATTACCAGCACAAATGCACCAGTAAGTAGAGATGGGAATAACCCTGGCATTGTGGGTATCTGGTCAGGTCAGTGAAAATCACGGGCTTGCAGACTATGGGGCCAGAGATCCTTCACTCACTCAGGCCCACAGCCTTAAGTTCCTCCTGCAGCCCAGGACTAGATGCTCTTTCTCAGTTTGGATCAACAGTTGCTGATTAGTTTTACAATTGTCTCAGATGTGCATTTGCAGTCTTGTAGCTATTTTTTAAGAAGTTCTATTTAGAGCTGAATAGTTTAATGTACAGAGAAACAGAGGGCTGTTATGAAATCTTGGTCAAGGGCAAAGGGCTCAAGGCTCGTGTAAAATTCATGTAATCTGTGCCCTTTAAATGTGTATCAGAGGAGACAGCTTCACCCACACCTGCCCTTAGTGTTGTTACAGGTCTCACCACCAAGAAGAAATTCTTCCTTACCTCTGACCAGCCTTTTCCTTATTCTGTCATCAGTGGAGATGGAGAACAGCTGCTCTATTTTATGGCCTCAAAGGTAATTTAATTTATGTCTGCTGTAAACATGATTTCTTAAAACTTAATAGAATGTTTCAGTTCGGCATGTAGAAAGGGCCCTTTGCCTTGCCCCAGTCATTCCCAGTAGATGTGTTTTATTGTGATAATTTATGTTTTTGTCTCTGCTGTTGTGCATGTGGGTTTTTTTTAATCATGTGATTTAATTTTTATGACTATATTCTCCCTAGGAATTTTCTGGCAAGTGCCATTCCAAAGTCTTACTAATTTAATGACCCATCCCCCTGACAGATAGGTGCTCTCAGTACAACAAGGAAACAAAAGTTTAAGGAAGGCTGCACGGTCTCACAGTTGGCAAAGTCTCAGGTGTTGTTATTGCAGCTCCCCATAGATGGTGTGTGTGGAGCTCATGGTCAAAAGGTCTATAGCCCATTTCATTTGTGTACCAAGCGTCACTGTGAGTATTTTCCCCAAGTGAGAAATATCTAAGAAGGAACTTCTGAAATGAAATGCAGTGTCTCTTTTCCTTTAGACATCTTTCTACCCTGTCCAAAGGGTGAAGTCTTTTGCAAGGACTGCCTGGGAACTTCAACCCACTGGGGACTGACCTGTGGCCCAGAAGGCAAGCATGAAGAATTTAGAAATAGGCGTATGATTCCTCCAAAGGAAGAAGCATAAAATTTAAGCCGTGGGGTTAGTCTCCTGCTCTGTGGATTTATTGCCTCACAGTCACATGTGGACGAGAGAATTCAACAGCAGGAGTGAGCTAGCCACTTCTTCCTTGGCTGCAATTTCTTACCCTTTCAACTGATGTAGATCAGTTTTCTGCTTTGCATAGTAATGTTTCCATTCCAGCCCATCACCTAGTCATCTGTGGGCTTAGGGACATTCCTTACTGATACAAGCAACCCCAAAAATGACCAGGATTATCCTAAGGGATTTTATAAACAGGGGAAGGGAGAGGTTAGATATTGAAGCAGATGTTACAGTTTCCATTATTAATTCAATATCCTTCCTTCCTGCAAGTGGCACTAATTACTTATTCTCTGGTGGAATCAACTCTATTTTCAAGTCACAAGCAAGTGAGAAGGACCTCAGAACTTCCTATAGGATTTCTTGTTTTCATGATCAAATTCCTTAGAAAATATGAATTCTTCTGACAACCTGTTACTTCACAAAGAAACTCTCTCAAAACCTGACTATTTCAGTGGCAGATTTGTGCTTTGTCAATAATTCACCCAATGTGCTGAGCTTCATCACTCCTACCTGTGTAACTTTGGGCAAATTACTTACCTAATGCACATGATCTCTTAGAACAATGCCTGGCAGAGGGTGAGTGCTCCAATTACACTAGCCATCATGATGATGACGAAGATGAAGTGCTAGAGATTTTACTTTGCTCTTTGGACATAGTCTAGTCTTACAAGCACTGTCTTTTACCGATGAGACAGTAAGCCTCAAACAGAATTAGTAACCAACCTAAAGGCAAGAAGTTAAGAGGTGACAGGACAGAGATTCAAACCCCATTGTTCCATGTTAGCTTTGGAGCTCTTTTCTTTATTGCACTAATATGTTACTGGGCCAGATATCATCCATATGTATTAGGAGATTTTTACAGTTTATAATATAAGCATTTTTCCAAATATTACTTGTGTCTTGCCTGAGGGTTTCAGCCCTGGGCAAGTTCACTATGGATTCAGTGAGACAGAGAAATGACAATAGAACATTCTTGGGGTAACAAGGTTTATACCTGGCTTTATTCTCAAGGAGGTAGTTTGAGCACTAGAATCATGTCTGCATCCAGCAGTGTGCAGGTCCATAATCCACCTTCATCTCTCCTCTGCCCAGAGCATTGGGTGGAGCTCTTAATATAGTGACTCAATCAATAATAGCTTATTGCAGAGGGTATGGAAGCATTAGCCTAGCAGAAGGCTGATTACATCATCGAGTAGTTTAGGGTCAGGTGAGGATCCTGGCCACAGGAACTTCCATTGCCCCCATACTTTAATTGCTTAGACCTCATACAATTCCTTAAGTTTGAATTACCAGCATCACAATAACAGATGATAAAATGGATTCATATAGGATGAAACTGGCCTGAGCTCACCCTGCTAATGAGTGTGAACAGGAACCCATGACTTCTGGTTCTGCCCTGACCTGTTGTGCAAGTCAGTCTGCCTGAGAAATGGCTCCTTTCTGAAGTCCATCCTGGCTTGCATTTCCCAATCTGAATTCCTCTCATTGGCCATCAAGACTGCCAGCTGTTCCTTGAATTCATGCTTTAGTTTTCCTTTAAAACTCTGGCCAAGAGTCCCCTCATCCAGGATGTGTTCACAGATTTTAAATTTAGCAGGTCTGCTTACCAGGTGTTCTACACAGATCCTCTGCCTTTGCTGTACTGCTTTGTGCAGGTCTTGACAAGTTTTTCTTGTCAAGGTAGTATTATTGCCTTGGTCACAAAGTTGGGATTTGACCCAGTCTATTCTAGGGACTTGCTCTTAACCGCTCAAGAGTTGCTGTCTCCTTACCTGTGCTGTGTGAACCATTAGAAGGCAACTCAGTGGCTCTGAGCACTCATGCAGAGGAAGTAGTGGTGGCATTTCACCAGAGGTCCTTGAAGTTCTCTTCAAAGTAAGTCAATATGTAGATCAGCTCTTTGTGAGAACAGGGATGTCATACAAAACAATGCATGATTTGGCTCAGTTTGGAAGAAAATAGGTAATCTGCATGACTAGCTTAGAAACTAGTGGTCTGGGTTGCATTTGATCAGTTGGAAATTATAAAAATGAGACCATTTGCACAAACAGAAGGTACCCAATGAACATCAAGCGTATTTATCAAATTTTTATTGAGCACCATCTGAATGCTAAACTCCATAATAGGCACCATGGATACAGTGATGAATATGAGACAGAATCTCTGTCTTCCTGAAGCTTATGTCCTATTAGAGGAGCTAGACTGAAAGTTAAATTTGTTATGTTACATCTGATAGTGATACCTGCTCTGCTCCAGAACAATAACGCATGGTAAGGAGATGGAGTTGAGTTGGGGTGAGGGTATCCTGATGACTGCTTTTGAGAGGAAGTGGAGGAAAGCTTCTCTGAGGAGATGATTTGAAGAGAATTCTAAAGGATAAGAAGTTGGCAGGGCACAGATCTGGGGGGAAAACATTACCCCAGAAATATCCTGAGCAGAAAAGAACAGGGCATGTTTATTAAATAGCAAGAGGGCCCTCCATATTTTAAGTGTCCTTAAGCAAGTTGTTTATTTTCTCTGGGCCTCATTTGCCTTACCTACATAAACCCAGATGCCATAAAACCCTGTGGCCTCTCTCTCTCTTCAGAGGAAAATTGGCTTATTACATCCTCCTCCCTCCATACCCACAACCACCCCAATCTTGCAGCTAGTGGAAGTCCAAACTCTCCTGCTCTCAGATTCTCCAGTTCCGGAAGGGTTCTCAGGGCTGGCCTCTAACTTCCTGGCTCCCTCTCCACTCAAGTCCTTTTCCTTTTCCCCCCATTAGCAAAGCAACAATTTCTCCTTTCAAACCTCAGCCCCCATCCTCTTTTGTGACATTATAAGAGTTCAAGAACCCCAAGAATATCTTTCAAGATATTTTCTTGAATAAACACAGTGGCATCTATGAGTATAATTCTGGAGGGAGTTTTAGGAAAAAGTTATTGTTCACATCCTTGCATTTTAGTTGCAGGTATTCTATTAACTTTGTTGGATTATTGGAAGGATTACTAGGATGATACATGTTCAAGCCTGAGCAGCATTGCTGGCACAAAGTAAATGCTCAATAAGCAGCGGCAAATTTGGCTGTGATTATCATGGTGATGATGGTTGTTGGCAATACACTACTTGTCTGAGGCAAGACCATTCAGGGGCTTCAGTTAGGGAATTTAGGGAGATGAAGGACTAGGAAAGCCCTTACCACAAAGATGACAAAGAAAATCAATGTCACAGGAGGAAGAGAGAATATTGAAACTACACTGGGAGGCAAAACAAAACACCTCTAGAGATTTGGAGGTACAGAAAAGCAGATTGCAGGGGATGGAGGAAAAAGGTGATGGAAGCAAAGTTATGCAATAAAAATTAGATAAAACTTATAAGAATTCTGATCTAAGTCCTAAACCTGGGGGTGAATGGCACTTCTGGCCAACCTGCATTATGTAACCCGAATTGGCCAGATGCAATTGAAAGAGCACAGAGTGAGTTTGGGTTAAAGATTGTGGTGCACAGACACTGATGCTCCACCTCCCCTTCCTCCATAATCTCAAAAAGAACAAAAAATGGAGACAAATATTTTAGTTGCCAATAAAATGAGGATCTGACTACAATCTTGAACCACAAACTATGTAGCAAACCTGCCAAATGCTGTGAAATCTGGAGCAAAATGAGGAAGAACACCAAGAACTAACAGCACATCCTCAGAGTTTGGGCCAGAGAACAGTTCCCCCAAGGCAAGTGAGGCCACCCTGAAATGCCCAGCCAGGGATTCTTTAAGTGATGTGAGATCCAGGGGCACAGAGGGCCATGACAGGAGGGGACTCACCCCACAGAGACCCTATTTGACACCAAAGAACATGGCAGGTAGAGAGGGAGAAACCAGGGTGACACACAACTTTTACCTACTCTCTATTTTATCTGTTCTATTGAGTCTCCTAGCCATGGAGACAATCAGAGCTATGGGGATGAAGAAAATGGAGGAAAACAGCATTTTTCAAATTACTAACCTCCTAAATGCTAAAAATTGAGTGATGGTATATATTCAGAGGTTAAGAAAAATAATAGATTTGGTAAGAGGCAATACAGTATATCCTGAGCTTCCCCTACAGACTTTCAGTAGGAATAGGAGATGAATAATGATCAGAAAGAATCATTCCCACAGACCTGCTTTGAAATGAGGGAGAAAATAAAGCAGAATGGAATGTAAGATAAAGTAAAAGAAAGAACAAGAGAAATTTTCCAAGGAAACAGGAAGCGTTCAAACAGAGTTCTCTGTAACAGCAAAGAAATCGTAGGAGATAAGTGTAAATGAACAATATTACAGAGAAGAAACCAAAATCAGAATAAGCCTACTTACAACAGACAGGATGTACCTTCATTCACTCAACAAGTAATTACTGAATCCTTCAAACATGCCAGGAATGCTGCTCAATGTGAGGGTTTTAGCAGCATCTAAGACTGGCAGCATCTCTGTCCTCATGGAGCTTACAATCTGGAATGGAGGGAGGGGTAGAGAAAATTAAATACATAGTAAACTTATGCAGTCCTATAAGAAAGGTAAAATAGGACTATATAACAGAAGATGAAAAAGTAAGGCCTGCCTTAGAAGGGATGACCAGGAAGGGTCCCTGACCATGTGACACTCCATCTGAAACCTGAATAACCTTAGGTCTGCAAATATCTGAGGAGCCATTCTAGGCATGTGTAATAATAATAAAAAGAGATTATAAGGAAGAAGATAGACATGAGTGATAGTTGAAGAATATTTACAATAGCCAAGATATGGAAGCAACTTAAGTGTCCATCAATACGTGAATGGATAGAATACATCCATGTACACAATGGAATATTTATTCACCATATGAAGAAAACAAATCTTACCACTTGCAACAACATGGATGGCACTAGAGGGTATTATGCTCTGTGAAAAAAGCCAAGCACAGGAAGACAAGTGATTTCACTCATTTGTGGAGTATAACAACAAAGCAAAACTGAAGGAACAAAACAGCAGCAGACTCACAGACTCCAAGAAGGGACTAGCAGTTACCAAAGGGAAGGGGTTGGGGAGTGTGGGTGGGGAGGGAGGGAGAAGGGGATTAAGGGGCACTATAATTAGCACTCACAATTTAGGTACATCACACAGAAGGCAGTATAGCACAGAGAAGACAAATAATGACTCTATAACATCTTACTACACTGATAGACAGTGACTACAGTGGAGGGTGAAGACTTGATAATATGGGTGAATGTTGAAACCACAATGTTGTTCATGTGACACCTTCACAAGATTGTATATCAATGATACTTTAATTTTTAAAAATCCAAAAATACATAATTGGTGTTTGCAAAGAAGATACGAACAAATGAAACAAAATATGTTCAAAAAATGTAATAAAAAACATTCCCAAAGTAAATAATTACATCTGCAGATTGAAAGAGCACTGCTATTGGGAAAACTTCATATTTGAATGATTGCCGTAAGTACATAAGTAAAATATGGAAAACCATCCCTGAATCTGAGTAGTCTGGTGGCTTGCTTTGGCCAACAGCATGTTACATCAGCTCTGAGCCTAAGCTTCAGGAGGCATTGCACAATTCCCTGTATCTCCCTCTCTCGTAACTCTGCCACCTTTATGTGAACAAGCCTGGGGTATCCTGCTGGAGAATGAGCGATCACACAATCAGGTTCCCCCTAAACTCCTGCCAAAAGATAACCAACTTCCACACATGTGAGTGAGATGACTGTAGGCCAGCCAGGCTCCAGCTGACCCATGTCCTGACCACAGATGCTTAGGCAATTCACCCAAGGTCAGCCAAGATAGATCAGCAGGACTACCCCCACAGACCCGTAGACCTATGAGTTACAGCAAATGGTGTTTGTTTTCAGCCATAAAGCTTTGGAGTGGTTTATTATATAACAAAAGCTAACTGATGAATACCTAAATGTTTTTCATAATCTTTTTCTTGCCTTCAGACAGATAATTTGGAACATATCTTTTATAGAGAAATATTTACCTGATATTCAGCCCAGCTAACTATAGTTTAGTTTTTTCTGTTAAATTCAAGTGGAGTTATTTCTAATGCTTTTTATTAAAAATACCTTTAATACTTTAAAAAATGTAATAGATTAATTTCTGATCTAATAGATTAATACTTCATAGTTTTCTGCATTGCTTGAATTTATTCTAATGCATACATAGCAACTTTATAAAAATGAGTTAAATTGTTCTTTTAAAAAGAGTGTGACAGGCAATAAGGAAGTACCCCAAAAGGGACAAGGACATGTTGAAAGGCTGTAAGATTCCAGATTGGTTCCTAGACCAGAACATGGACATTAGAAGGAAAATTGCCTAAACTGACTAAGGTCTATATTTAAGTTATTAGTGTTGTACCCATGTTAATACTTTGATTTGTTCATTGCACTGTGGTTATGTAAGATGCTACAATAGGGGAAGTTGGCTAAAGGGTAAAGGGAACTTTCTGTACTATTTTTGTAATTGTTAAGTCTAAAATTATTTCAAAATACAGTTAGAAAAGAACATGAAATTGAACTAAATCATATAAATAAAAAGCTGGATTTTGATCTCTTCTGAAATGTGAAACTTCCACTTTGTGAAATAAATAGTGGAACAGTTAAAAATGGCTAATAACTAATGTATATAATAAATAAAGCTTCCTATTAAGCATACGCTGATTCTAATTCATAGTTTTAAAGCACCAGGATGTTCTGGGAAAGAAATTTGTTGCTGCAAATGTTTTATATCTATAATATAGTGTCACTGTTTTTATTCGTAGATTGATAATATTTGGTCTGTTGGGGACCAGATCAATTCTAAGTTCTGTACAAACAGAAGTTTATATATTTATTATACTTTTAAAGTAATTACTAATGTATTTCCAGCTTAATTTTTAAGATTGCATTTATTTTAATCAGAGGAATAGTTAAGGAATTAGAACACTAGCTTACATCTCCAAGTTAGCAAAATGTGCAAATACAAAATACATATTGGAAAGGGATTAAGACTGCTCTTTGTGATGCATCAAGGGAAATGCCAATTTGGCCCAGGCTGAAACCCCACCTTCCTTAGAAAAGGAGCACTCAATTAAAAAAAAAATCAGTCCTACTGTTCTTTACATCCATTTTGGTACCATGACCAAATGATATCCATACCACCCATCACATGCCAAAGCACTCTTTAAATGTATAAATAATCAACTGCAATACATTTCAATTGTTTCATAAGGCAGTTATTTTAAAAAAGAGCTGAATAGTTCCATACTAGGTTCATTGTAGAAGAACTCCCTGGTGGATTCTGAAGCAAACAGAAAACAACAAAAATCTCAGAACTTACAAAAAAAAAATCCCATTTTCCTTAGTTTGGAAATAGTACTGACTCCTTTCTTAGAAGGAGCAATAACTCACCCCAAGAATATTATATTTGTTTACAAAAGTCGTGTGTTAGACTTGTCATCTCAAATGTCAAGAATGTTAATTAGTAAAAGGAAGGGGAGGAGTTGACGGGAGGCAGCCTGTCCACAGAAGCTCACTCCATAGACAGCGCTGTGTGGCTTCAATTCCACAGCAACTACACAGAGCCATTCTTTGGACACAGGAAATTATAAATGATAAAGCATCTAGCAAAGATAAGAAAAGGTGCTCTTCAAAAGCTGTTTATCAAGCAAATAGACTCTCATTATGAATTGCCAAAAACTGAATCTCATTTTAAACATCATAACTTATGTGTGGATATTTACTCTTTGAGTTTTAGTTCCCCTCTTGTCATTGTGTGATTCCAAATATTTGGATTAGTTCGCTCTGTGTTTGGAAGGTCTCTCTAAAGTGGATTACAAAATTCAGAGATATTGTTAAAGTCCACTGATAATTTTCCAGTTCTAAATATTTTACTCTTTAACCATTACCCCATTTACCCAGGCATAAAACAGGGAAGAAAGGTATTCCCACATTAAAACAAACATGCTTTATTTTCTCAATGCCCCTATATCTTACTCTATTCATATAGCATGGTCCTAGAGTTTAACCAAACCCATTTCTTCTTGTGTGTGACATTACCCCAAATTCCACAGAATGGGACCTGGCAGGCAAATCTGGGTAATAGACCCTGCACCTGTCTCGTGTCCATCAAAGTCATGGTTAGCTTGGAAGTTAACAAGGCATTTTTCAGCATCACAGGCTGCTTCTCGATCCATTTAAAATTAACCCTAGTTAAAATTTAAAATGACAAATTGAACAGATTTTTTTGCATATTAATTTTGTATGTATGCTGTCAGAATTATAAACCAGCTTTGCCTAAGGAGTAAAATGAAACACACCAAAATACTGTGTCTTTAGGGAATGTCTGAAAATGACAACATATGACTAAGAATTTTTGTTAAAGATAAACTCTCTAATATATTAAAATAGTGAAGAATGAATAAAAATCTCTGCCATGCCCCGCCCCCCACCAAACTGCACCAATGCCTAAGACATAAGCATGAATCAATCCCTGCTCCTCTCATTCAATCTCCAAAATTTCTCCTATGGCCTAAATTCTTGCAGAGAATTCCAAACAGTTCAGCAGCTTGACTAGGCAAGCAGTGATGTCCAGGCTGAAGTTCCTGGTGTAGTTTTGACATTTGCTGATAAAGATGTGTTGAGCGGTGTTTTTCTTCCTACTTAGGGGTGTTCTGGCCTGCCGGGATTGAGGCGCCCTGCCTCGGCCAGCAGGTCCCTGTCTGCACCGCAGCCGCTGGAGTAGCAAAGTCTTGAAGAGCACAGTGACTTGGGACAGGGAAGAAGGAACCTAGAGGTCTGCTTTGCCTTCTGTTTTAAAGCCAAGTCTCTTCTTGTCCAGTCCAAGGTTTTTAAAAAAATCTCCCTGGTAGTGTGCAGCCAGCAGCTGGGGGAAAAGCTCAGGATCCACCTCGAGGGATGAGTAACACTGTGGCCTCCGAGACCACTGGGCCACCTGTGTGTTCAGATAGTGTTTCTCCCCTCAGGACAGTCCAGCCAACTCCCAGACTGGCTGCAGAACCAGTTGTTTGATCACACTGTTTGAAATGGACATCAGAAATGGCACATTTGGTGGTAGGCAGGATGCCCATGTAATATATCCTCCAAACTAAACACTTTTGAAAGAGTGCAATATTAACAATCACCAGGTCAACAAATAAGAATGAGCCTGCCCCCCAGCAAGCTAGAACACAGGGCCCTGCTAGCCAGAGGAGGCCTATTCAGGATGCCTGCCTTTTTCTTTAATAGGATTATAATGAAAACATTTATAGCTTCCGTGGGGCCCCACCTCCAGGGTCATACTGCCTGGAAATGACTTTGAGAGTGTATTTTAGGGCAAACAGATTTGTTGAAGAAAATGTCCTCATAAATGTGTAGGAATAACTACAGAAGAAGTCATATCCCCACTTTGCTTTCCCAGTGTGGTTAGAGAAGATTCTAGAATTAGAAAAGCAACCAAAAAATGAAAGACTTGATCTAAGGGCTTAATTTTGACCTTCAGGAAACAAACACACAGAGCGGCCAGTGGGTTCTTTAAAAATGTTCCCCATCAATCTTCCACCTCGTGTTCTTTTGGTTTGCCTTTGACTGACTCTATCTTATTTCATTTTTTGAAAAAAGTTCTTTTATCTGAAGCCTAGAAACTCTATCAAGGAAGTCCCTGACATGGAATTCCCTGCTGAAGCACAGCTTTCTATCCAGGGGACATCATTTTATGCTTTTGTCTTTCTTTATTTGAAATACCTTTGACGTACCATCTCAAACAAAAATGCAATCGTTCAACAAGGAGAGAGAGAGAATGCCTGGGCTGCCTCAGGAAAAGAGACAGGGCTGGAGCTGGGGAACAGGGGGTGGGGGAGTGTAAATAAAGTAAAGGCCTGGGCAGAGCTACAAGAAATACTTGGCATTCCTGGCTTCCCACAAAGGGTAGGTCAAGGAGAGGGAAAGAACAAGCAGTTGGGATGGAGCGTGCACCACAACTATTCTTTTTCAGGCCGCATCCAGTCCACTGTATCACAGAAATGTCCCCAGGGGGAAGACCCTGAGTTTATTCTGCAGTGTGGCAAATGCTCAGGGTGATTACACACAATGCCTGTCTATTTGCAGGACAGGGTCAACATCTGTGGCAAAGACAGCTGCCGGTTTTGAGGCTGTGTTAAATCCACTTTGGCTAACAACCATCAAAGCCATATTCAGAACACCATGCATTTAAGGGATGGAGCACTGAAAGTCCTCTTTTCCAGGCCCCGGTCAAAACAAATCCACCTCTTCCTGGTGTCCCCACAAGCATCTGTCGCAGAACCCTGCTGTCAGCTTTCTGGATTGCAAATTTGAAAGAGGAGCCACGCCCGCTGGTTCCTGGGTAGAGGATGGAAGTGTGCCTCTCTATGCTCTGAAATGCTGGAAAAGAACCCACCTCTGATAGACAACAAAATAAGCACACAAACACCAGGACAAAAAAAGCCATTCCATCCATGTGAGAGATTTGGTCACAGCAGGCTTTCTTTCTGCCGGCCTTTCTGGTCCTTGCGGAGTGATTCAGCTGCTGCCACACTTCACTAGGTTTCCAACAGTGGGAATTTCCAGCTACTAGAAATACCCACAGCCAGTGGACACTCATTCGTTTTTCTTAATTTGAGTCTCAGGTTATATAGATGGACTAGCTGGGCCTAGTTGTTGCTGGATAACTAATTCCCTCAAGTGATTCTGAGAAAAACATCACAAGCGAGGATATGATTGGAAGAGTGCATGGAAAATGGGACACTGTGACCCGAGGGGTCAGCAGGTGGGCAGATGGTATCTGGGACGGTGCCTCTCCCTGCTGGCCCACCGCAGCAGTGTGGGCTTCTGGTCCCCTCGTCCCCTGTTTCATGGCTCAGAATGAAGTGGCAATTTGGTAATAGTGTTAAGAGTCTGATATGTGGCAAGAGTTACTCGACATAGTTTTTATGTGTTTCGTTCACATGAACTTATAGTCACAATACAGTGGCCACATGTCTGGCGTTTCCTGAGACAGTCCTAACTTCTAATATTCTTTGATCATCCTTATAAGTATATTGGAATCATGTTCCTTCGATTTTTGGTTCAGAAAACATGGCTGCAGAAATCTTGGAAATAATATGCTTGAAAACAGTTTCAAGAAATCTTGAAAATACACAGAAATCTTGCAGCATCTGGCTATTTTACAGGACAAGCAAAGGAGTAGAGCCAAAGGAAGGGTTGGACACAGAGCACCTACTTTGTGACAGGTAACATGCCAGGCATTTGCATGATCAGTATATTTGGTTTCCACAGTGATTGGCATTGCTGTCATTTTGTAAATGAGGAAACCAGCGCAAACAAGTGCAGCGACCTGCCGTCCGTGCCTGGCTGTGATGTGAGGACACTGAGCTTCAAATCCAGATTTCTCTGAGTCCAACACCTGTGAATTTTCTACCTTTGTGTAAGTTACTTTTTCTGTTCTCAAGAAGCTTCATCATTCTTAAGGAGGTAAGATTTATGAACATGAAAACTGTAGATAATAAAGACAGGAAATAATGTATTACATTTTGTCACATGAGCAATCCTATTAATCAGATGATTTACTATCTGTTGCAAAATGTGGTCCATGTACACACCCAAGTTTTATTCCCAGTCAAGCAAATTTCCTTTTTTCATTACTTCTTGAGGAGGACCCCAAATGCAATGGGGACTGGAATGTCTTTCAACAGCACCTGGGGGCAAGAACTCAAAGGAGTTCATACCCTCCACTCAAGACCCTGGCACTGCCCAGGAGGCCCAGCCATCTGTCAGAGTTGTGCTACATGCATGGTGACAACACAATGCTGCAGAGATGGAGGGAGCGCCCACCTACACGTGGCGAGGGTCGTGATGCTTTCCAATGACTGTCAGCACAGACAGGATCTTCCATTCTGTAAACATTCACAGGGTACTTGCTACAGACAAAGCACCACATTGAAATGTGTGGGTCTAGAGGAAGACATGAGGCTCAGTCTCCAGCCTCCAGGGATGTGCAATACAAGGAAGTCGGAAACATGACTGTGGAAGAAAAATGCCAGATGATATATATAAAAAATATACTCGGGCAGTTCCAAAGGGGAATGATGTCACTGTGTCTAATGGGGAGATGAATGGAGGAATTTGCCAGAGGCCTTAAAGTATGTGTAGGAGTCCAACAGACAGAGGTGGGGAGGGAAAAAACAGGAGCAAACACTGAAGGAGGAGAATAGGATCTGTCTAAATAGCAGTGAGTCATCCAGCATGTCTGGATTGTAGAATATATGAGAGGGAGTAGTAGGAATAAGACTTATTTTCTGGGCTTGCACACTTCACCTTGAACATCAGTCTATGAAAGATTCATCACTCTTGGCTCATTCTGAGCAGGACCAGACTCCCCTGGTCAGCAGGCTGCACTCCCCCAGCAGGCGGGCAGCCCAGCTGCTCTCCTCTGTGTGTGCATTGGAGGACCAGGGACTCGGGGTCTGTGTTGCTTTCCTTTCTCAGAAACTCAGCCTGGTTCCTGAGAAATGGCCATTGGTCAGGTCAAGACTTAACCTGAGAAGCTGAGACCTGGGAAGCCGGGCTGCCCTCTCTCTGACTTCCTCATTTCTCTGTCCCAAAGCTCTGACCCCTGGGATAGGATGGGTCAGCTTTGCTTGCAGCCAGAGGACACAGAGGAGGCCACCTATAGCAAGTGCCCTTCTCATCTAGGTCCCCGATACTTCTGGGGTGGACAGCCAGCACCACTTCCCATCTGGTTCCAGGCAATGGCTGCCTGCCAATCAAGCTGTAAGGTGTTTGCCCTTGCCATGTGGTTTGAGTGTCAGTCTGAGGTTTAAAACAGAACCAAACCAGTTCTGCCTCACTGCATCTCAGGCTGTTGATTTCTGGTGAAGTATCTTCTAAAACCATGCCAGGCACAGTCAACCCTCCTGTGAACAAAGCGAGCAATTGAAAAACCTGCTTTAACTCTTCCTTTGTTTCCTTGCCTTGTGAGAGCATCTGGTTGTAAACTTGGCCCCAGCGTATTAGCAGTGATGCCTGGTACCCATCAAAACTGCCTGGAGAGTTGTTGGAAATGCAGGTGCTGGGGCCCACCTCAGACTTGGGAATTTGGAATCATAATCCCTGGGCTGAGAGACAGACCTGTGGGTCTTATATTTTATGTATCTTCCCCAAATGCCTAATACACATAGCCAGAGGGAAAGCCACTGCCTCGGGCATATACTCTATAATTTTCTTTATTCATATTCCTGATCCATTGCCTCCTAGAGTTTCAAGAGGGAGGATTGCTCTTGGCAATCAGTGAATACAACACTTTCTAAATGCACAGTGGTGGGAGGCCATTCTAGGAGCCAGGGATAGAGTGGGCAGTGTTTCCTCAGAGCATGTGACTGGGATGGCCTGAGCTGGAGCAAGGTCAGCATCTCAGCCTGGGAAATGCTGGCCTAGCTCAACTCCCTCTTCATGCAGCTGGAGAAAGGAGAAATGACCTGGCTGATGACACGTGGCTCTGGGCCTCCCCCCTTGCTTTACCCTGCCTGTGCCACTTCTGGATGACACCTACCATCTCTTGGCTTGGGGGGAGGATGGCACATGCAAACAAATGAGACACCCACGGGAAAGTTGTGCTCTGGAACTGTGTGAGGTGTTGTGCACAGTGGCTGGGCCTCTTTCTGAGCATCACTTTGAGATCAAGGCAACCACTGAAATCATAGAGCATCTTAGTATCATTGAAGAAAGGAGAACTTTTATTTTTATCCCTGTAAGAAATCCCAGATCTTGGGTCTTGGTAACCAGAAATCCTCTACTTACACCCTAGCTTGAGCAGAGCTTCCTTGCTGGATTCTGAGTGGCCTAGAGCACAAGAGTCCATCTCCAATGCCAGGACCTGTCAGGCTGAGCCCTGTCTCGGCAAGGACGTTTGTAGCAGAGGGAGGATGGGTGGTGGGAACACAAAAGGCCAGAATGGGAAGCGACACGAAGCTTGGAGGGTGAGTGGACAGAATGAGACTGTTTCTGTACCTTCTCAGGCCCAGAGTTCTGGCTGTAAGTACTCGCCTGGCACCTGACACTCTGTGTGCCATCAATAAAATGGACTCTCTGTTGATGCAGAAACTATGGAGTTGTATGTTTTATACCCTCAGACAATCTATCCTGATAACTTGTTTGTTTAAATTGTTTAGAAACTGTATGAATAAGGATGGACTAAGAGTGACACAGTGGGGAACCTTTCCATCAGGAAAACTGCTCTTACATACATTCTCCTAACACACACACACACACACACACACTCTCTCTCTCTCTCTCTCTAAATCCATTTACTTTCAGATCCTTACCCAGAAGCCTGCAGGAGCCTACACTAGGTCCTGGGTTCTGAGGTCCAAAATTTTTGTAGCAAGAAAAGCTTTCTAACCTAAAACTTTTAATAGCAAATAAATAAACTGATCCAGGCTCCAAATGTCCCAGGCACAGCCACCCCATATAGAGCTGTGAATATCACAATAGGTGATTGTTTTAAAGCATTTTAATGACTCTCAAAACATCCTACATAATATCAACCTCCACTTCAGTCCTCCTGACAGGCTCCAGTAAATAACATGAGTTGACAAGAATAAAACAGCTTGCTCAGGAGTAATTGAGTGGAATTAGAATGAACAGACAAGAAAGAAAAATTGGTGCTTGGGTCACAAGGACCTTTTTGTTAGGAACTCCCTGGGGCATTTGGTGGGATGTGGTCCCACTGCCTAATCACCAGTATAGAAAGTTTACAGCTTCTCCACCAGGCCAACGTCTCTAATAACTTGAAAAGCACAAGAGGTGGCTGTTAATTTCAAAGACAGTTATATGAAGCTTTTATTGAGTGTGGCTTAGAGTACATAGTTAGCAGCCTGTGAGATAACAAACCTTTTAAATATGTTTTTTTTTTAAGTTTTATTTTTGCTTGAACCCAAAAAGCAGTAATTTTCTTCATTATTTAAGGCAAAAAAAATGTATTTCAGTTAGGATCTTATACAGGATGGGCTACTTTCTGCATCGAGGGTATTTGCCACGGCGTAGAGCCGTGAATGTTCCCTGACTGAGCTTTGATGTCGTCACACCATGACTTTGCCCAGAAGAGAGCAGATTGGAAAGGAAGGGGTTGAATGTGCTGGGCACCACCCTAGTTGCCCTTTGAATGTGGGCTCCTGGGCCTTGACTGACAGCGCTGAGGAGAGGTAGAGCCTCCTTATGCCCCCAAATGTCATGATGTGGGTGACCAGAGATCAAGCCAGTGGATTCTTGGAGTTTAAGAGAAAAAGAACTAACCCACAAAGAGAACAGGACTTCACATGCTTCCCTGGGGAAGCTCTGAGGCCAGAGGCCACTGGTGAGGAACAACAGCACACGCCTTCCCTGTCTAGAACCTTCTACAATGGCCGGCCCTAAATCTCCATGCTGCATGTTAGGAATGGATGGTGTGGGCCACTGATGGGCCTGACATCTCTGAGCCATGGAGACAGGATGGGGAGACTTCCCTTCATTCAGGAGCAGCCGTCCATGATTGTGACCCAGAGAGCACCTCTCTCTCCCTCCTTCTCTCTTCTTGCCTCCCTCCTGCCCCACCCCCACCCAGTCTGACTGCTCTGCATGTATGAGCGTGTGGAGAGAATGAGATAGTAAGCCTTGTCTGGCCCACTGTGGGATCATCTGCCTTTCCCTTCATCCTCTCATTCTTGTCTTCAGTGTTCCTTGGCACTGTGCCAAGAGCAGGACATGCAAATGTGAGAAAGGCAGACATGGCTGTGCCCTTCCACATCCCCCCGTGGACAGGTCAGTCCCACCTGGCCCAGCGGGCCGTGGGGAGGGACAGTGTAGGTGGACGGAACAGGTTCTCTCCCAGCCAGGGGAGCCGATCTGCTGCTGGCCTTGCTGTCTCCCTCTCCTTCTGCAGGGAGTTGGCTGGGACTCGTAACGGTGGCTTTGGCCGTAGATCTCCTGAGCTGGGGCTCCGTGCGACCAAATCCTACTGACCAAGGAATGGAAAAAACAAAACAGAAAAAACAGACCTTCTCTGAGCCAGTCCTGTGGAGCAAAGGAAATAATGTAAACAAAGAGATTAGTTAAAGGAAAATGAATTATTTCCTGCCTCAGCACTGGCAACCAGCACGGTCTTTCTTGTTACTTAAGTCAGTCTTGTTGTTAGCAACGTGCTCTTTGGCTTCACTCGGATTTTTCTTTTTTTTTTCCAGACACATTTCTGCCCTTCACATGATAGGGAGAATTAAGCCATTTCCAGGAGTTTATTCTGCAATATGCATCAAGTTTTACCTCTTCCTGAGCTATAAGTGCTTGATAGCCCAGTAAGACCCTTTCTAGAAGCTTCTGGGATCTGGTGAGCCCTGAAGGAAAGCTCACAGCCTCACTCATCTCCAGCCACTTGGGGACATGCAGGGTGCTGTGTCCATGGGAGCCTGGGATGCTCAGGATGACGGTTTGCAGCCCGCATTGTCTTGGATCTGCTTGCAGATTCATGCTGGCTGAGGATACACAAAGAACCTAGAGAGCAGCCTTTTTTTAAAGAAAGAGGGAACTGCTTTTCCTAAAGCTGTCAGCAAGCAAAATGGTCTCTGGGCATCAAATTTACTTTTCCATGGGTCTTGACAAAGAAAGGGATATTTTAAAGCACTTTTGTAATTGTTTACTCCAGTTGTTGGTGATTCCAGGCCCTAGCAGTCTTAGATGTAGCTGGGAACTGTCTGAACACAACTGTCTGTTCCTCCATCCTACCTCCCCACAAGGAAGTATCTCAAGTGGGGCTCAGGCATCTGGATTTTTAACAAACTCCCTAAGTGACCTTTATGCAGCCAGTCCAGTACCAGCACATATGAAGTAATGGTGAATGCTGTCACTCAGGGGCTGCCTGCATGCAAGAGACATCAGGAGGAGCTAAGATTGGAATGTTCTGGAGAAGCTTTTTCTTTCTTTGGACAGGTGATCTGGGAGTTTTGGTATGGCAAGGGAGAGGGGATGCTGAGTCCGGGGGAAGCTCCCAAGTCAGAGCCAGACACCACCTTCTTTGAGGATGTCAGCCTGCTGACTCACCACCCTGAGCAGTCTGGTCAGTGTACTCCCAGGAGCTCCCAGAGGCACTGTCAGCAGGGGGAGGGGTCTAGGAAATGCCAGTGTGTGACAAATGCCATCACTGGTGAATGCCGGTGCGGTTCCCCAGAGACCCTGAGTAGCTGGTCTGGGGGCAAGGTGGTCAGCCCGAGGCTCCACAGTCAGCTCCCTTTTGTCCTGGCTTCAAACCCCCCTCACCTGCCATATGGCTTCTGCCAGGGTTGCATGTTGGCCAGGCTTCCTTGAGTTGCCCAGTGCTCACACAAGCATGGGCATTCACAAGCCCCTACTGAGCCATCCTTTGGATGGGAGTGAGCCCCGAGAGAGGCTAGAGGCATTTCTGACCATTTTAGAGTTTCTGTTATATGATCCTCCCTGAAGCATTGACTATTGTTCCTCTGGGCAAAAAAGAGATTTACTTTCCAACATAAAGCCCACTTGTCCACAGGGAAAGATAGCTTCTGAGCCAGTGTCCAGGTTTGTTCTTATTAACACATTACACAGTGAAGTGACCATGAAAAACTTCCCTTCCCAACATGGGCCATGGGTGTCTGAAGTGGAGAGGCCACCCGGGCCGGTTAGAGTCATGGCTGGGATCCGCCTTGGCCTCTGGGAAGATGGCTCTGCACCAGGTACCCAGGCAGCTGGGGACAGTGCTGTATCAGTCTATCAACCACTATTTCCTGCCTCTGCCATTGCCAGGAAAGCCTCTGGACTGTTTAGCTTGTGTTAGGATGGGGACACACAGGCCATATGACAGCCCTATGACTGATTATGGAACCACCCAAACTCCCCTTTCCATAGCCAGGACTTACCAGACTCTGCATCGTGAGTCTGGTTATAACATTTTCTGGAGGATTCAGACAGCAGTGCCAGGGTCCTGTTGCAGGCAGGGGCTACAAGGCATTGAAGTGTAGGTGTTCGTGTTAACAGGCCTCATTTATAACACCGAACTGGGGAGGCCTGAGAGCACTTGCTTACCAATACAGTGGGTACTTTGGTTAGACCTGACTTAAATGCTGAGGGCACTTTCCAGCCCCGAGTCCACCCCACTTTTGGATGGCTAGTGCTTTGTTATAGGCCCTGCCTTTCTAGAACCCCCTTTAGAGTCCTTCTCTCCCTTATCATTTACAAGCTCCCCTAGGACAGGGAATTCATCTTTGCCTCCTTGACAGAGCCTAACCACACTTTGAGTAGGGCAGTGCTAAAGCAGTATTGGTTGAAGTAATGAAAGAAAAGTAATGAAATGCAGTACAACTCATTCTCTTGCTTGGCAATAGCTAGTGAAGCTTAAAGGCTGAACTTATCAGGGAAATGGACAAGTTTGTAAAATACCCTGGCCCTTTGTGCCCCCCTTTAGTCCAGGGAATACTGTTGATCTTTACGTGCACTGTTCATTGACTGGACTCTAAAGAAGAAAATCTCCTTCTAACCATAATTTTTTTCTGAGGTGGAAATGAAGGTATAAGAGGGTAAGATGCCTGAGAGAGTATTTAACTTACTGGAAAAGCTTTAGACTTGTGTTGAAGGATGGTTTAGAGGCCCAATTCAGCATCCTCCTCCTGGAGATCTCTTGGGCCAGAGAGCAAGGGGTATTTGTCCTCTCCTGCCCTGCTGGTTCTGCAGGGTCCCCAGGGGAGCTGGCCACTCTTTAATGACATGTATTTCCCCTACTTAACCACACATTCTTTGCACAGATGGTATTTATGCTCTGGAGATGACTCACACTTCTTGTCCACATACCTTTCTATATTAAATATTCTTATCAAATCAAACTCACTGGGCTTCTGAGTGGGTTGGGTGAAATTAAAGAACTTCTTCTCCCTTTCTAGATTTTGGAATTTACTCAGAAGATTCACTTCTCTGCAGATTATGACCTTGTGGAACTTCCTTATTTAAGATCTGGGTTTAAAACTCAACTCTTGCACTTAACTAGCTATGTAGTCTTGAGAGTCTCATTGTCTCTGTGCCTCAACTGAATCTCATAAAATGAGAACAATATTACTGATCTCATAGAGTTGCTGGGAAGATTAAGCAAGGTCGTGGCACTGAAAAATTTGAAACACATATTTTAGAATGAATAAATAACTAAAGCAATAATAGAAATGTGAAAAATTATCAACAACCCACTGTATATTTACTGACTGTTGTCTATGTGTCAGGAACAGTTCAAAGTTCTTGAACACATATTATCTTACAGTTAAGTGAAGGAGTTGGGATACAAACCTGTGTCGCTTGGACATCAAAGATCATGCTCTTAACTTCTACTTATATCACCTGTTCTGTACCTGTAATAAACTCCTTTGTCACTAGAGACTCCCTGAGAAAGGATGATGCTTCTTAAACTCTGGCACCCTTTACTCTAATGTCATTGAGATACCTATAGTTTCCTAACTTACTAAGTTTAATAGAAAAACTATTTCTATGATATGTTTTGACACGAACAGAGATGCTGGTGTCTGTGCCAAGTAATCCACACCAAATATTGGAGTCACGTATCCAGCATCTGTTGCTCTGAGTGGAGAATGCATTAGGCCTGTGCCTCAGAAATAACTGCCTTGAGAGTGGGGACAGGAACCAGTTGTTCTCCTACCTACTTTCTGGTTGGTGAAAACTGTAATACATAATGACAAGACTCTACATTTTGAGCAAATAGTAGAAATCCCTCTCCAATTGTTAGAGAGAGTTTCACTTTTCTTGGGCACAGTGTTTTCCCATAGACTCCAACGACTTTGAATTCATCCTCTGTCACTATAAAAGAGTATTTGCATTTGCTCAGGACTATGCTAGATTCTGTGTGGTTGCTTTAAAAGACAGGGGTTCTGACCTTTGTCATAATAATCAAAATAGGAACTATTAGTTATTATGAGATTACTATGTTCTAGGGGCCACTAGGGTGCTTCATATATATTGTTACAGTCAGGGTAGGCCAGCTTATGCCGTGGTAACAAACAACCCCAAAATCCTAGTAGCTATCCATCACAGTACATGTCCCGTGCAGGCTGGCTAGGGAGCTCTGCTCCATATTTCTTCATACATTAAACCTGGAATAAAAGAGCTTCCAACTATCCCATCTATTGCATTGCCAGTTACCATGGCAAGAAGGGAGCACAACAGTGTCTTCACAATGGCTAGTAAATGCTACTGCATTGAGCAACACGGAATACTTCTGGTTTTATTTCATTGGCCAAAGCAAGTCACATGGATAATTTCAGCTTCAGGGGGCTGGGGAAATGCAGCCTTACCATGTGCCTGCAAGGAGGCAGGTGAGAATTTCTACTGAGCTGCACAAACGACCACTACACATATACTATCCTAAACTTCATGACAGTTCAGTAAAGCAGGTTTGTTATCTTCTGCATGTTCTAGGTGGAGAAACTAAGAGAGATAAAATAACTCTCCCAAGGCCATATAGCTAGCTAGTGAGTAGAGGTCAGATTTGAACAGAGACCTGGAACACAAGAAGGACTTGTGCAGTGCCCCAGAGCACATGGGGCAGTATCCTAACGGATTTAGCCTTCTCAACCACTCTGAGCTTCCCCACTTTTGGGTTCTCTTTCTATATTAATCCTAAGCCATAGCTAAAATCTATAATTTCCAGATATATTTATACTCTCTGAACATGTATGATCCACTCAGGCTTCACAAAACCTTTCACTCAGGTCAGCTGTGTTTAGACAAGCCCATGGCATCCAAGATCAATGGATTCATGTTCCAGAAGGAACTTTAGAAGGTCATCTCCAGCTATTTCATTTTAGAGATGAGAAGGGTCTTGCCCATTACCCAAAAACCTGTGATCTGACTTGGAATTCAGAGTGCTTGGAGTGGTGGGACCTTGCCCAGATATTTCTATGCATGATGTTGTATTTAAAAAATATGAAAAAGGCATGAAGTATAGCCCTGGTGGGAAGGCTATGATGTGCTTGAACTTGAATGCAACTGTAACTAGGGATCAGGTCAGAGTAGAGGGCTTAGGATCCCTAATGTCTAAAATTTCACAGATTCCTACCCCTAGAATTTTTGCATACGGTATCAGAAAGTCACCCTGAACTTTCTTAACTTTGCCATCTTGAGCTCTTAAAGAAAACACTAATTGTATGTTTTGAAATCCAGAAAAGGAAAGGGGGTGAGGGACATTGAGACCAGCCACTCTAGCTGGCACAGGCCCCTGGGGTGAGCTTTCCTCTGTGGATTCTCAGCCGGGAAGCACCACCCTAGTTTATTTTCAGAGGTGGAAACTCAAGCAACAATTATCTCCTGTCACAGCAAATTAAAAGCCCAGGCTCACCCATCGCGGGAGTGGGGCAAGAACAGCAAAGGGCCATAATGACAGGCCAAGGCTGGTGTATTTCCTTTAAAGGCATGAGCCACTCATGAAACACACAAAGTAAACAGAGACATAAAAGTCCATGGAAAAGGCCTACAAGTGAGTGCAAGAGTCTGTGCCAAGATCAGAGAGGATATTTTGATTCTGTGGGGGATTAAGGATTGTGGCAGCAGAAGTACTCAGCAGAAGATGAGTTTGCTCTGTGTTTAAGATAACATGGAGGCTATTGTGCATAACAGTATGGAGTGTAGGGGAGGGATGTGTGGCCCTGCATGTGACACATATACACATACATGCACACAGGCACACACACATACTCATTGCTATGGTCTCAAGAGCATCATCCAATTCCACTCACTCCTGTTAGAATCTCCATGTCTGGACTCCTGCCTTCCTTCCCCTGGACAGGGCATTCTGGCCCTGCCAGTTAATGTTTCTGCTTGGAATGCCTCTCTTCTCTTATATGCTGTGCCTGCCTTATTGGTAGAAAGTTAAGCAAAATTCACCTCTTTCAGGAAGTCTTCCAGGACTGGTGCTTCTTGGCTCCAGCATGCCCCTCTTGCAATGTCTTTATATAATCATTTCTGCTACTTTATGTCAATGAAGACTTGTGGTTGTGTCAGTTCGTTGGGGTTAGATTGGGCTTTGTTACAGTATAAGATCTACAGGAATAAAGGTAAAATGCTTACCTCACACAGAGTCCAGTAAAATTGTCAATATTTCCATATGATGGCATTTGGGCTCAGAGAAATTACAAAGTGTGGTGGGAAGAGAAAAGGGGTTGGAGGCAACAGATTCTGGTTCTATTTGCTGTGTGCCTTTGGGTCCAAGCTTTACTGCAGACTCCTAGCATGATCTTGGCAATATTTCCAAGACCATCTCTCTATCAGACATCTATGGTCTGGAACTTTATTGGAGATCATACTGTGTGTGTTTATCCAAAGAACTGTATGTATCAGAAGAGTAGGTCTCCACAAATTCATCAGGCTCATAGTTCTGTCTTTAGTCAAAAGAACGACTAGATGGTGGAGAATCAAACATAATTTAAGGGAGAATTATGATGTCCTGAGTTCCTTTTGTACCTGATTTCAGTATCTGTGCCATCTTACTGACATTTTTCTAGGGCCTTATCTTAGTCATGTATGTTTCTGCACAACAACCTTCCCCAAAATTTATTAGCCTAAAACAAAGAGCATGTATTTATTCAGGATTCTGTAATTTGGGCCAGGCTCAACTGAGCAATTCCTCTGCTGGCCTCAGTTGGCTGCAGTCAGTTGGCAGGTGAGGGGGTGGAGAGCGGGGGTAATGACTTACGAGAGGGTTGACTGGTTCCCCTGAGCTTGGTCCCATATTTGGTGCATCAGTGGTGATGGGTTGAGCTACTGGGATGACAGGGATTCTCTCTCCATGGGGTTGCTCATCGTCAAGGAAACCAGCATGGGTTTTCTGAAATAGGAGTCACAAAACATCAAGAAGGCAAGAGGAGACACTCAAGGCCCAATGTCACCTCTGCCACATTTTAATAATAGGAACAAGTCACAGGGTCAGCCCAGATTCAAGGGGGAGGGAAAACAGGTTCCTCTTTTTATTGGAAGGGACAACAAATTCACATGCAAAGATGTATGTACCTAGAGATGGAAGAAATTGCTGGGGCCACCCTTGTAATCTGTCACCATCCATGAAACTGCATGCAAGAGTATTCTGCTAACCCTTTAAGAATGGCCTGTCCCTCCATGGCAAGAGCAGATGCAGACCCCAATCTGCCTTTCCCTGGCTGAGTGAATGGGGGTAAATCATTTAATTGGGAATATAGAATGAACATTTATGAGATGCCAACTTGTACAAGCACTATACCCACACATAACCCAATTTAATTCTCAAAACAACTCTATCATAAGTCTTATTCCTATTTTATTGCTAAGAAAGGTGATGTTCAAAGAGACTTAAAGACTCACTATCACTCAGTTGTAAAGGATGAGCTGGACGTTTTTTCATCTGTGAAATGGGAATCATGAAACGTATCCCCAGCAGAGTTGAGAGGATGGGATGAGACATGACACATGGAAGTCCTGTTAAACCCCAAAGTGCTGCAGAAGTGTTAGTTGTATTTTCCATCGAGCCAGGCAGCCTTTTCTGAGGCAGGGGGGTGTCTAGGAAGGCGCCAGAGCCCTCGGAACCAGACGCCAACTGTTGTGTGTCTCTCAGCTGCTGTTTGCTTTGGCTTCAGACCAAATCCTGTGCCCGGTGCCTCTGGCAGTAATGGACAAGAAGGAGCCCTGTGGGCCAGGTGGCAAGCCAGGGCATGCTACAGGTGAGGCCGCAGGCTTTCTTCTCAGGCATGCTTCCACCGCACGGAGAGCCAGAAGCAAGGCTGCCACTCCCCTGATGTTGTCCTCAACCGCCTCAGCAGCAGGTCGGGGGTGAAGAAATTGCGTGTCTTTAAATAGTCTCAAGGTCACATATACATTGCTCTGGGCTTACTTTTTCTCATCTTTGCCTTTCTCTAACTCTCATCCTAATACTTTCCACTTCACCTTATTTAAACCTCGGTCCCTTATAATGAACTCTTCCACATGTTCAACCTGTATACCAATGTTTTCTCTACCTCCTGTCTTATCCAATATATGGATTTTTTTATTACCTAAACCTGTGGCCATGAGGCAGGGGCAGCGTTCTCCAGCCTTCTTCTTGCACGTCTGCCACCCACCCGTAGGCAAAATCTCTTCCTCCATTGAGCGCCATGCTATTCAGATGCACCACATTTTCTTTGCCCTGCCTTGTTGCTGTCATCCACCAACCTCCCATCAGTCACACCCGTCATTCTTTGAGAATTCTGGCACCTCACTATCACCCTATCTGCCATCACCAGTGAGAGTTCCAACTATACAGCATCCTAGCCTCAGAGTCCCTTAACTTTTACAACCCGCTGACCTTCATCTATACTCGGTGACAGCTGAGTACAAAGAGTTAAAGGTCTTGCATAGTGAAGAAAAATTAGATATAGTAGTTGAAGGCATCAAAACCAGAATCTTTGGAAGAAGTTCAAGGGAGCAGGTTTCAGCCATTAAGCAGGAGGAATCTTGTAGCACAGCCATCTGCTGGTGGGGGAGGGTGCTGTGCAGGTTGATTACAGAAAATGTGCACCAAAAAAGCCTGATGCAGGTAACAAAAGGAAAGTCAGACTTGGGATAAGGAAATCGGGTTGTGAGTCTTATCTCAGGTCCTCATCAACTAACAGAATCTGGATGGGACTCAACCTCTCTAAACCTCAGCTTCTCATACTTAAAAATGAGGACTGATACGTCCTGCTTCACTAGATCATAGTAAAAACCAAATGAGATCCAGAGTGAGAAAACAATTGTAAACCGTAGGATACTCAACAAATATCACTATAATCCCTGGGGAAACATATAACTTACACAAAGCCAATTTTTTTGTTATTGTTTAGCCAAAACTGAAGAAAGAAGACAATTAGAGAGTAGATTCTGGTTGAGATGGGGGTTAAACGTATATATCTATTTTCACTCCCTCCCCAAATCCTGGATTTTCTCTAACCCAATGAGGGAGGGAAGAATGGGAGGAAGGACAATGGCAGCAACATGTTGGGCACATGGCAGTAGTCCTGAGAACCCCGAATGCCCAGACAGCTGGGAGAAGGTGGGAAGGGAGCCCAGTTCATACCGTAACATCACTGAGGCCATCGGTGGCCAGAGCCCTGACAGCCAGATCTTCCCCTCCAGAGACTTGTCCTCTCCGGGAGACCTGAGCAGCTCAAGAGGAACCATCTCGAGATAATGATGTCGGTGGCTCCAGCCAGATCACTCTGTAAGGAAGCTGACATTCAACAAGAGCAACTCCCATTTTGAAAGCTTCTAATCAGCTTTTTAGTGCCTTACATATGTAAAGATAAGCAAGGACCATCACACATATGAATAAAGCCTCATATAAAAGAAAGAAAGCAAAACAAATGTTAAATTTGGAGGGAGCAGAGACTTTGTAAGGGAGAAGAGACTCTATGTATGTGTTTGTGTGTGTATCTCCCAACTGTAGGGCAATATCTTTAGGGAGATAAGATATTGCAACCACAAAACAGGTTAAAAAGAAACATTACTAAAATGAAACATTCATAGAGAAAAGACAGCTCTTGAAAAAAATAACGAAAATGAAAATCTCAATAGAGGTGTTAAAAGATAAAGTTGAAGGAAACTTCCAACAAGCAGAGCAAAAAGAGAAAGAGAAAACAGGAGAGAAACTTAAGAAGAGTGGAAAATGGCTCTAAGAAGCCCAATATGCAAATAATAAAAGAGTCCCAGAAAAAAAGACAAAATGAGGGGAAGAAACCAAGAATTGAAAGATACATACATACATACATACATACATACATACATACATACATTCAAATATTTTAAAATTGAAAGATACAAGTTTCTATACTGAAAGGACACAACCAGTGCCCAGCCCAGTGATAAGGTTGTTTCTGCCCTGGGGTAAGAGTGAGACCAGAGACAGGGTCTGCCTGCCTGCTTCCCTTATCGCCTCAGTTTCCATGTGTCTCTCACATTGGGATTTTCAAAGGTGATGATAACAACACTTAATTTCACCCTATATGCTGACTTTGGAACTTAATGCCTGCTTAAGATATGTCTATTCTTTCTGAGGGGGACTTCCTGCCTTCAGTTAGAGGTTGTTCTATATGACTTCCCCAGTTCCCTCCAACTCCCAGACAGGGCATAAAAATATATAAAACCAACTAGAGTTATTACACAGGTACATATGCAAGGGCCTATGGAGTTGAGTGATTAAAGTAGTTGGAGCCAAGGAGAGGTCAGGGAAGGCTCCCTGGAGGAGACAGTCAATTGTGTCAACAGTTTATATTCTGCTCCTTGAAACAATGCACCAGCTATCTTATTGATGCATTAAGTTCAGCATGTCTGAATTGGTGCTTTTTAATATTTTCTTTTTCCTGTGTAGTGGAGCACACAAAGTCACAGATGAAGAAATCCATATTTTCAATGACCAGTATTAAGGCATTATATAATAAGAGAAGTATGTGTCTACTGTCTAGCTGATATGCCTCATAATAAGGAGAGGGGTTCCAACAGAGTCAGCAAGAATGCCAAATTGCAAGCAGCAAGTAGATAAAATAACAGGACCTGGGTAGTTTGATTTTCTTGGCTACTTCTTTCCCTCAACTTCTAGCAGTCTTACTGTCAGCTGTCAGAGGGGTTACCAGGAAACCCATGAGAGCCGTCTCCCTGGCAAGGCAGAAGTAAACAGGAGATGAGGAAACTTAAGACTTGCAGCAATAGTTGGTTCTTTGGCAAACAAACAGCTTGTGATAACCTCGTTCCAAACTTTAACGTATCTTGTGCCCAAAAATGCAAAATGCCAAGTGGAGGAAAAACACTAGACTTCTCAAGGGCCCCATCAGAAAGCCCTTATAAACCCCATTCAAACACAAGCCCTCTCTTTATCACCTCCCAACATGTTCAGAGCCCCTCTCCACCCCAGAGGAGCTCTCAGGTTTCCTTCAGGCCATGATCCAAGCTCAAAGAGACTTGCCAAAGAGGTAATATGTGGGGTACTGAGTTAGAATGCCCCATTCTCTAGTTCAGCCATCCCCACAAGAAGGCATTTTTGCATGAACATGGGTATCTGAAATACAATTGCAATAGGCTTAGTTGTTATGATAAATGGTGTTCAATGAGGGGAGATGCACTTCAACAAGGCTGCAGTGGTGGTGAGGAGACACTATACATTCAAGTAAATAAAATCTCTCCATCCCATTTTAAGGAAGAAAATAAATCTTCTGAGGTATTGTGCAGGTGTGTCATTCAGATCCTCTAGGAAGCAGACTCTGAGATGAGAGGGAGGAGTGTAAGAGATTTACTGGGAGGTAAAGTCTGAAAGACAAAGGGGTAGAAGGAGGGAAAGTCTTTAGACTGTGATATAGATCTGGTACCTGAAATGGAAGGGAGAGAAGCAGCAAAATCGGGAAGGAAAACCTCAGGCCAACGCAATGGGAACTCAACCCAAAGTTGAGGTGTCCCCCACTGGACAGACATGGCCATGCCCCAGTGCCCCTGCCCCCAAAGGCTTAGTCATTGCCTGGAATCCTCTCCAGTGCTGTGGGTAGAATCTGAAGGTGCTTCAGGAGGCGGTCTGCTAACTGCACTTGGCGCAGCTGAACATCAAATTCTTTCTTGAAGGAAGTTGTGAGTAGCATGGCTGCCCCAGTAGGGATGACCATAAAATAATAAAATGCCAGACAGCCTGAATTCATGCATTAAGCCAAGATTTAATGGATGTGGAAAGGGTGTTGCAAAATACTGTCTGTCTAGAAGACAATATACTGAGCTGACTGAAGTTTGAATGGCTTAGCTTTCTATCCAGTTTCACATTATAAACTCATTAATTCACTTTTTAAAGCATTTATCATTTGTAACTGTTTATAGATACTCTGCTCTGTACCAGGCCCTATGCTTGGCCTCTGCCCATGGAGAGTTCGCAGTAACAGTCAAATAATTAAAACAACACATGATAAGTTTTCATGGAAAAGCATGTGAATTATTAAAGAAGCTCAGGGAAAATAAAAGCAAAATTATGCAATGATTTAGGTGTTTAGGAACCCTGCCAGTCTACTTCATAGTGCACTAACTCTGTAATGCATCGTTCAGGTGTGCTTCCAAAATGGGCTGGAATAGGTTAGGCAAATGATTATTAGTAACTATCTCTGGAGCAGGAAGTGCTCCATTGAAAAAGAGGTCAAGGTTTCCGTTACTAAATTTAGACCAGCCTGGGACCCAAACCAGGCCAGCTTTAAAAAATCAAGCACTTACTCCATCCCAGCCAAAGTGGGCCTCAGCTCCACGGTGAGAGCCGTGCTGATCCCTGCCAGGGAAACGGAAAGCTCGGAGATGAGTCTGGCACCTGAAGAGGCTAGGAGACCACTTTTTCTCATGGGGATTCCTTTTCTTTTTGGTCACATAGACCTGATGCCCAAGAGAGTAAATGGTGATAAAAGAATTCTCGTGTTCAACCAATCCTTGCTATACATTGTTCTAAGGTAAGGATCTGTGATTCCAAAATGGGCTGCCTTGTGGCCTCAGCCTTGTCCCCACCCACTGCCAAGTACAATGACTCCTCCCTCTGAAACATCAGTGTTTGCCTCATCCCTGTCCCCAGCACGTGACTGGTCACTCCTGGGGGAGAAGTCCCCACCCACAAAAGCCAGGGCGGGGGCTGGCCGGCTCCTCCCCTGGACCCAACCCACCCTTGCCATTGTTTGTGCTTTTGAAGTGTTAAATTATGGAAGCCCCTGGGGGACCTCCCTGTCCCCTAGGACCTCTTATTTAGACTAAAGTTTCCCGTTTTCACAGTGAAAAAAAAAAAAAAAACTCCACACGTGCAACTTTATTTGGAAAAACAAAGTGGAGTTCTGCTCATGGAATAGAAGTTTGAAAACCACTGCTCTGTCCTTCTCTGTGTCTAAGTAAAAACTCCTGTTGTCTTGGGAACTTGGGGGTTGGCCCCTGAAAGGACGGGGTGAGGAGGAGAGCTGGGCCCCTGAGCAGCAGGACCACTGAACTTAGGGGGCTATGGGGTCCCAGGGGTCACATGGGCCAGCCTCTGGGATCCACAATCTGCTCAGGCTGTATGCAAAATTCTGGGGTATGTGTGATATGAGGAGGAGAGGGCCGGCAGCTTCCATGTCCCAAAACAAATGAGCAACTAAAACCAATCACCATCACCATAGAAACTCCTATGCTAGGAGCAGGGGGATATTTGGAGAATGGAATGGTGTCTACTCTTGAGAGGCAGATAGTACCAGGTCTTGAAAAACCCACTGTTTACCATAGAGCTTTCCTCATTTCTAGGATCCTCTGTGGGCGATGCTGATAGCTCTGATCACATGACCTCAGCCTGTCGGAATCAGCTTCTTGCCGGGCCTTGGCTACTACCCTGAGACTTATAGCCTCCATACTGCCTAACTATTCAGTTGAGATATTTGCTACTGCTATTACTGCATTGACTTCACACAGCAAGGCCTTAACACTGCCTAAAGCCATCACACCTATATGAAATAGGGGCTGGACCTCCCATTATCCTGACAAGCATAGACTGAATCAAAACTAGTGCACCTGCAATCCATATTAATGCACAATTATCTGCAGTGGCTCAGGAATTGGAGGCGTTCTTGAAGACCTGTTGTGCATGTCTTGAGATGTTTTTATAACAATAGGGAAAAACAGATCCACTCGATGTGAATTGATACAAAACCAACTTCTAAGTGCAGAATGACTTGCATTTTAATGCAGGAAAAATATACAAAATGTATCATATTTTATTCCCAAAGCTTACCCTTTGTTTTCCTGTTCTGGAATGGGGTAACAGGAATTCTGTTAAGTTTTCTTTCTTCTTTTTCTTTTCAGCCCATGGCCTTTATATTTTAGCCACAAATCACACCATTGGTAAGAGAGACTCTATCATGAGCCACATGCTTCATCAAAAGTAAACTTCACATTCTTCTTCTCATTGTTGCCCTCTGACAGTTTGAGGAAAATAGTTTTGTTTTCATAGTGAAGTCACACACATAAATCTCTCGGGATTAAGACCCTCACAGCAATCCAGCATGCTCTTATCATCGTGAGGACTCCTGCAGGGTCACTTTCTCGGAGAGAGAGAGAGAAATTCCTTCTAGAAAACTCAAATTCAGGAACAGCAATTCTACCAGCCCTCAGCAAAATGTTGACTAGTCCATTGGGATCATGAATTGCATGTCCAAACAAAATTTTGCATCTAAACACCAAGGTGAACCTTTCAGATTTCTTCTTTTAGTCCCTCTTATAATCCAGTCTCCTCCCCCTTGGCTCCTGTGCTTAATTTGTTTGCTTTTAACCAACAGTCCACTGTAATGGAGACAGAACACTGGGCTAGGAATTACAAAGAACCAGGTTCAAATCCCTCCTTCTCTGCTTTCTAGCTGCATGACCTGTGGTGTTGTCTCTACCTGTTTCCACAGCTGTCGTTGAAGCATAAGAGCTTCACAGGGTTATTGGGGAACCAAACGGCGTAACATATATAAAAGTGTCTGGCCCAGAGGCCCTTAATGAAACCCCTCAGTCTCCACTCCCCCAACTGAATGCTCTACTGAAACAGGACTAACACTTAGCAGGTCTACTAAAGGGGCTCACCTCTTCAAAGGTGGGATAATTTAGATCAAAGAACCAGCATCAGATGCAGCGACCAGCTACCAGCTAAGAAGGTCCTGGCTTAGGATGCCAACTATTCAGCTTGGTCGCAATATTGGCTGCCATCTACCCCACTGTGGAACCGAAGCTAAAGTCTGCACAGAAGTAAAAAGGCTCATTGATTCCCGTTTTCCCATTTCCTGTGTTTGGGGGAGCCTGACATTACATTGTATCAGAGAAATCAAATTAAACAAACCAGTTTCTATGAGTGAATAAGTCTGTCAGATATTTCCCTTGAGCCTTACATATGCTATCTCCTGAACCACCGTACCCTCTGCCTGCCTATTCCCTATCCTTTCCCTCTCTACACCCATGACTCTTTACTTCCTGCCAACATCATTATGGTCCAAAATAATCACTTTAAAGGATTGTTCAATGAGATGGGCACGTTGTGTCACTCGACTAAGAGCGTAAGACCTGACAGCTCCCTCTCCTCTGATGCATCATGTGGGAAGTCCCCAGTGAATATGTGGGAAGTCCTTGGCCTATGTTGCAACGCATTCCCCATTTGGTCCCATCTAGCCTTCTGTCCTCAGCTCTTGCTGTATCCCAATAGGCACCTGATCCCTAAGCAGGTAAGTTTTCTGTGTTCTCCATCTGTGTCCTTATTCCTCTGTCCCAGTCCCAGCTGGGAAGAGAGAGGTTCTGATCCCCTCAATGGGGAAATGGTGAGGAGAGGTCCACTGGTCCACTCTGTACTGCAACTTCTCTTCCCAAATTTCTGAAATTAAACACAGCTTACTGTGGGGATTCCTTTCTTTGCAGAGGCTCTCAAGTGAGTTCCATTTATAGTCCTTCTAGGAATATAACATGACCCTTCTCCATGGGAACCTGGCATCCTGTCCTTATTTGCCATTATAAAGGTTTCTCATATTAGGTGAATATACAGATGCCATTTTAAAATTGCTTTTCCCTAAGCATTAGCTTTTTATCCCTACAGAGGCAGAGGAAGGTGGCACGGGCAGGAACGGCCTCAGTTTACCCTGCTATGCTTACTAGCTTCACAGACTAACTGCTACAGCATCCATTGGAAGTGGATGCCAGAACTGCCAGAAAGGAACACGAAAGTAAATTCATACAAACCAGAATTTCTCATTCGGGGGGAGGAAAGGCTATTGCTAACGTAATATGCTCTGATTTTATCTATTGTGGAAAGAGTACCTTATTAGGGGTATTGACAGAATGGTTGGGCTGTTGAATGTGATGCTTTCCTGTCACTAATGGTTCCACACATATTTTCCTTTTGCTTCAAGGTGACAAGTCCTTATGGGCAGGGACTGTCTTTTTTATATATTTTTTTCTACATCTATGGGTCACTTTCCCTCAAAAGCATTTGTTGAGAGTGGATTATGTTCCAGCAGATTCGAGAGCTCTCTGAGCCGGACCTCACTGCCAAGCTCACAGCCACCTGTGTGCAGCAATGCACATGGAAGCTGCCAATTTTCGTGACACACCACTTGCTACCTTGATCCCTGTGAGAGCCAGGGACCAGCACCTGGCCCACAGCCAGCCATCTATAGTTGGCCCAAATCACAGAGGTTGGTTTAGTGAGAAAGCTTTGCCCTCAGAGAGAATGCCCCACTGAGTTGGGGTGGAAAAGGTCAGCTTCTTTGTTTAGGGAGAAGAAGGGAAGTTGAGTCACTAACATGGACTCACATTTCTGAAGGAATGACCACTAATGTTGGTGTGGAGTTACTGACCTTGGTGTCCAATGACCCAAGTCAACCCTGTTTGCTAAAGGATGGTCCAGCAGCCATGAGGCTTAGGGCAGCTGCTGGAACAGTTTTGCCAATTTCATTCTTTTTTGAGTGTTGTTGTGATGAATATGCTCCTTCGTTAAAGTTCACTGGAATATGTCTCTGTTTCTGGTGTCCTGAGAGAACCTACCTGACAGTGTGTGCAGGGCTAGGGAGATAAAGATGAGCTTGTGGTCTCCTGTCGGGGAGATGGCCTTGTAAGTAGAAATGTCAGGAAGTGAAGTTCTCGTGGCTGCTGTAATAGCAAATTACCACAAATTTGGGGGCTTAAACCAAGACAAATTTAGTCTTGCATTTCTGGAAGCCAGAAATCTCAAATTAACCTTTTCATGGGGCTAAAGCTGAGGTGTCCACAGCTGGTTTCTCCTTTCAGTCTGACGGCAGTTTGTGTCTGCTGTAGCAGAGCTCCTGTGCGGTCTTCCTCCTGCCTGCCCGGCCCCAGGTGACTTCCTCTGGCCCAGCCTACCTGTCCACCTTCACCTCCTGCCCCGCCCCACGCTGCAGCCAAAGCGGACCACTCACAGCGGCCCCGGTGCGCCAGCCGTCGACAACATCCTGCAGCCTTGCCCATGTGGCTCACCCTGCCTGAGAGCCTTTTTTTTTCTTCCACATCTCCACCTCCCTTTCCTTTCCCATCAGTCCCTGAAGACTCATCTCCAGAGGATTCAAAGAAGCTTCCACCGACCCTCCTTTCACTCCACCTAT
Source organism: Manis javanica (assembly GCF_040802235.1). Classification (NCBI taxonomy): domain Eukaryota; kingdom Metazoa; phylum Chordata; class Mammalia; order Pholidota; family Manidae; genus Manis; species Manis javanica. The sequence continues at coordinate 212,751,608 of NC_133156.1, read as the reverse complement.
AACCAAGTACTCCTTCCTGTGCAAACTCCTATTACAGCAACAATAACCTTTTATTGGCATGTCTGCCTCCTCTTCCAGATGGCAAGCCTCTTGGTGACAGTACTTTGTCTCTTTTTCTCCCTGGTGCATAGCACAGCGCCCCGGGACTCAGTACTACTTGCTGAATAGAGAGAGGATCACTTGCTAGCCCTTTGCTGCTCCCCCTTCCTTCCCACAGCCATTGCTGAAACCAATCTCTCCTCCAGGTTCTTTATTCACAGATTCTTAATACACCTACAGTTCTTTATTCACACACAGCTCTTCCCTCACTAGGGCATATGTAGGGAACTAGTTAGATTAGAAAATGGACTGGGAAATTCCTATCCAATTTGGAGCTGAATTGAGGGATTCAGCTGCCCCATCACTTCTGTTCCTTTCCCTCAATTCAGCTAAGCCAGTCAAGTTAGAATGGGGGTTAATGGCCAGCTGACAAAAGGGCGTATCACCTCATCCTTCACTGCTTGTATTCAGGAGGGTTCAATGAACACAACATGTCTGTATTTAAGCAGCTTAATTTTTGTTTTTAAAGATTGAGGGGTTCTTTCTCAGGCTTAACTGCATTGAAGATACAGAATAATTAACCTGTAGGTCCATAATTACAGTCACTAAAACTTCACACAAGTTCACAGGCAGAAAAAAGCAAATGCCACAAGCCACAATTAGCAAGTGACTAGAGTCTGAGTGAGGTCCACAGACACAAAGAATTAAGTTCTGTAAGGCAAAAGGGCTCAATGAGATCAAGAGCTAAACTATAAGAAGACAATATACCTACACAGCAGACTGTTGAAACTTTGAGACAATTTTCTAAGTGAAACCTTTTTTCAAATACATCTGACTGGGAAATAAAAATATTCCAGGGCTGAAAGAACTGTTTTCTGAGATTGTCTTCCTTTATGATACACAAATTCTCAGGGATGCACTTAGACCTTTAGTCAAGGAAAGGGGCACTCCCCAGGGCAGCCACATTCACTGGGGACATCAGAGGGAAGACAGCGGTCCCAGGCAGTTCACTCACATTCCCAGACTACAAAGGGTCGTCAGCATCGTGGAGAAGAGTGCATAGCCAGGGCTCCTGTTGCGCATGGTAAATCGGTTCACACTCAGGCCAGGAGACAGCACTTCAGCCTCATCCTTGGGGACCAGAGAGCATTGTTTCCTGGCCTCTTTATTTCTCAGCTGACAGTAACATTAAGATCCTGTGTTAGACATTCTTTGAGGCCATCTAATATCTCTGAACTGTCTCATCTTTTTTTTTGTAACAGCTTTATTGAGATCTAATTCACAAAACACATAATTCATTCACTTGACGTAAACCACTCAATGGCTTTTAGTATATTCACAAAAATTTACAACCATTACCACAGTTGTAGAATATTTTAATCATCCCCCAAAGAAATCTTGTACCCATTAGTCATCTCATAACCCCCAGCCCCTGCCTTCACATTCCAGCCCTAAACAACTATTAATTTATTAATTGACTGTTTCTGTAATAGATTTGCTTATTGTGGACTGTTCTGCCCACCTCCTCCTCCAATTATATATTGAAGTCCTAATATCCAAGACCTCTGAATATGACTGTATTTGGAGATAGAGTCTTCAAAAAAGGTAATTAAGTTAAAATGAGGTAACTAGGATGAGCTGTAATCCAAGATAACTAGTATTCTTGGAAAAAGAGAAGGTTAGACACAGGCATAAAGGGAAGATCCTGAAAAGACTCAGGGAGAAGAAAGCCCTCTACCAGCCAAGGAGAGAGTCTTCAGAATGAAACCCACCCTGCCAACACCTTGATCTTGTACTTTCAGTCTCCACAACAGTGAAAAAGTGAGTTTCTCTTGTTTAAGCCACAGGTGTGTGGTACTTTTGTTATGATAGCCCTACCAGACTAGCATGTGGGTAGTTCACATTAATGGAATCATACAATATGTGCTCTGTGTGACTGGATTCACCTAGGACAATATTTTCAAGATTCATCTATGTTGTATAATGTACCAGCACTTTATTCCTTTTTAATAGCCAAATAATAATCCATTGTATAGAAATACCACATTTTGTTTGTCCATTCTTTAGTTGATGGACATTTGGATAATTTTGACTTTTCGGCTATTTTAAATAATGTTGCTGTGAATGTCCATGTAAAGATTTTGTGTGGACTTATGTTTTTATTTCTCTTGGGTATAGACCTAGGAGTGAAATTCCTGGGTTACATAGTGACTCAATGCTTAGCCTTTTGAAGAACTGCCAGATGGTTTTCCAAAGCAGCTGCACCATGTTAAATTTCCAACACCCATGCACAAAGGTTCCGTTTTCTTCACATCCTCACCAACACTTGTTATTATCTGAATTTTTTGGTATAGTCATCCTAGTGAGTGCATAGCAGTATCTCTTTGTGGTTTTGATTTTTATTTCCTTGATGGTTAATGATGTTGAGGAACTTTCATGTGCTTATTGGCAATTTGTAAATTTTCTTTGGAGAAATGTCTGTTCTGATCCCTTTCCCATTCTTAATTAGGTTGTTTGTCTTTTCAATATTGAGTTGTAAGAGTTCTTTACATGCAAAAGTTACAGGTCTCTTATCACCTATATGATTTTCAGTACTTCTCTTCCATTCTGTGGGTTGTCTTTTCACTTTCTTAATGGTGTTCCTTGAAGGACAAAGGGTTATAGTTTTGATGATGTCCTCTTTATCTGTTAGTAATATCTCACATTATAGGTTGCGTCTTCCCAAAGTAGAAGCTAGAAATCTTGCATACCCTGACTCCCTTGCAGCTGGGGTAACCTAGATTCCACCAGTCAGATCCACCTATGAATTTGGATTTGTCTTGGATTAGGAGAAATCAGTTGCATGGAGAGGAACTGGTTTGATGATAGAGGATCAGCAACAGCAGTGCTACTGGAATCCATCCCAGATTTGTTGCTGGTGCAAAGCAGTGGTGATGACAAAGGCAGTTTCACCCGGGAAACCCCATGATATTCCAGGCATTGTTCTGGAATGCCTTAGAGCCTACTCTGAGCCTGAACTCTCTGTGATACTCTTGAATATACCCCTTTTCTGCTTAAACTAACCAGAGTGAATTTTGTTGTTGGCAACTCAGAACCCTGACTAATAAACACCAGTTTTATCAGAGTAAAGGAATTCTAGGACTTAAGGGACTAAAGACCTTGTGACTTCAGCAAAAGTAAATTGCTTTTTGTCTATTAAAAAATGACCTCTTAAAGATTATGGAATAGGCCCCGTTTTCTTACAATTTTTAATACAAACTCAAAATAGCCTGGTAAAGACTTTCAAAAATCATGGTTTTCCCTACTGGTAGGATTACAGACGTGGAGTGAATTTGCTCAGTTTATACACATACTTAGCTCACTTCTCATGACCAGTGGTCTGAATCTGCAGGGTGGATGCCAGAACACGGCCAGGTGGTAGGCCAAAGCAAAGGTGTGGGCCACATGGAGATTAGCCATTAGCACGTGTCTTAGTGGTTTTGTGCTTAAGGTGCTGCAAAATCAAGAAATGAGACATCCCTTTCCCTTGAGGGAAAATGGACAATGGATTGGGAAGAAGGAAAGATTACAGTGATTCCTTAAGACTTTGCTTGACCAGTACTAAGTAGAATTAAGGATGAGGGTCTACATGAAGTGCAGCCAGGTCTACATGAATAGCAGAGTTCTGAGAGTCATATATATATATATATATGTGTGTGGTGAACTCATGGCTTCTCAAAAGCTTATTTCAGCCTAGCTATACTTTCCCAAATTAACCAGATAATTGCCCAGCACTGTTTGGATTAATTGGATCTTACACAAGGGAAACACGTCACTGAGTGATGGCAAGTTCAAAAAAGCAAAACATTAAGAAAATTAAGAAGGATTTTTTCCCCCACAAACTCAAGGCCTCCAATGCTTATTCCAAAGTTTAAATCTTTAAAGATCAAAAGTCCTGCTAGGGGATAAAGCATACCAAAGCCATAGAGAAACGTTAGTTTTGGCAAGACGAGCAAAGGGAAGTGAGAAGGAAGGAAGCAAACAAAATACAGAGAAGAAATTCTACCTTGACTCTCTTCACAGTAGTTTCATTAAAAAACAACAAGCAATCAGCCAGCAGTCTTTTTATATCATTGAAAAAATACTTAAAAGAAAAATATTTAAAATGAGCGACCTCTGCAGGCTCTGCTCTTTTCAACATGTGAAATTCTGAGGTTAACAAGTTTTATGGAATTTAATCTCTTTGGAAATTAACCAGAGGTCCAAATGCTCGCAGGCCTCAGGGATCGGCATAGCTGGTTCTGTCCTTCTAGGTAAGAAACACATTTACTCTGAATGAATATGGATATGCCATTAGGTGAAATCCCATCTTTGAAACGTAGCAATTTAATATGGGCTTTGATAATAGTACCAAGTCCAGTACTCCAACAAGAGAGGTGAGAAGACATTCAGTTGTGTATGCCTCATAGAAACAGCAGAAATACAGCTCAAATCCCTCCCTAAACTTGTGGGTTTCCATTGACTTTAAAACATAAAACCTATTGGGTTGCACAATAAAGCCATTTGCAAAGTTGAGTAAGGTATAAGAACATTGCATCTTTCGCTAGCACATATATGCCCAGAAAACTTAGAGTAGAAACCATTCTCTTTCCATACTTTCTCCCACCTCAAATCTACCTGGTTTCAAAGAAATATCCCAGGTAAGCTGAGTTGTATCTGATCTAGTGGTAGTTCCTTTTGTTAGTAGAATTCTTGAATAGGATGAATAATAGAATTGTGTTTCATAGGAAAAGCTCCAAAATTCAGCTCTGTACAACCAGTTAAAGCAGCATTTGGCTTGCACTAAAAGAAAAACTAAATCCAACTGTAGCTTCTATTTGGGTACACCTGAATTTATGACTCATTGCTCCATGGGGCAGATTTTAGTATATTTCATTTTCATTGAGAGCAGCCCAACCCTAGGCCACAAAGATCAATAGGAACGCTGTATTCAGTTTGGCTGCAAAGTTAGAGAACAAGGTGAGAAATGGTCCCTAAGTTAATAAAAGGAAATAGAGTACGCAGACACATACTTGCCCTCATACAGGCAATTAAATTCACTTCCAGATGGGCTGCCAGAGGAATCTTACTGTAAACCAAGCTCACACAGAGCACAGAAAATGACTAGATGTCATGAATATAAATAATAAAGATGCCTTGCCCCCCAAAAAAGAGATGGTGAAGAAAAACCAACAAAATTAATGTGAATGAGATGTGAGGGTATCATTTAACGCAGAGATTTGAGGGCCTTAGTAAATCTTTCAAAAATGCAGACAAATATATCTCTATCAATTTGGGGAAAGAGTTAGAAGAATGCATTAAAAATGTAACCTGTAGTAGGTAAAGGGGGAATTTCTGTCCTAAAGTCTCAGATCTAGGTCTTTTCACTAGGGAATAACTCAAATGTTTTATAGCATGTTTAGGTGGTATGTGTGTGAGGAACAGGGTGGGTTGATGTTTAATATTAATGTTGTACAGAGTTACAGCTGCAATTAAGGAAGCAGAATCAGTTCTGAGGAATCACTCTCAGAAGCAAGTACAAAAAGATTCTCACTTTATATACAATTTGCCTTGTGGATTCTCGGCATTAATAAGGCCGTCTCCATTCACAGGGACAAAGAAACACCTTTTTTTGAGTTCTCTATTCTTATGAAGAAAATTTCTAGAAGTCCAAACTAATGCCTCATACCTGCCTGACAGATTCAAGCAAATAACTTTATCCACATGCAAGTATCTCCTTGGAACATTCCTGATCTTTGGCTCTCTTCTCTGTGAGAAATCTAGGGACCCACAGAGGAGTTTCATTTCAATACTCTTTGTGCCCCTGAAAGTTGCTGGGAGTGACCCTTCTGTCTGAAGTGTTTAATCAGGAGAACATACCCACCAAAGAAAGAGTAAGACCTATTACCACATGATAGACACAGTGTTAACCTCTTTATGTACATCATCACATTTAATCCTCACAATAAGCCCCAGGGAGGAACCAATCATTTTCCATATTTTACTGATGAGAAAACTGAGACACAAGGATGACAGTGACTTGCTCACAGCTGTGTAGCCCAGGCTTCTAATGCCAGGCCCGTTCTTAAGCATGTAGTTCTCTGCATAACATTTCCGTGGCCAGCCCAGTTCTTTGCAGCTCTTGAACTAGGTAACTGAAGTCTTTAGGAAAGACCAATTCCATACAGCAAAAATTCCAACAAGAAGCATGACATGGAAACTTACTGGAGTCTGGAACTGGCAAGGCCCTTCCTTCTATGACACAAAACCTCCTTCCATATGCTTTTCCTGACATATATGTTCCCAACATACATGTTCCTGACATGTACGCTGTGGATGGATATGTTCTTTTACAGTAGTTTGGGCTAATCCACGGTTTTATTTTCTGTGGTTTCAGTTACCAGCAGTCAGTTGTGGTCTAGAAGCAGGTGATCCTCTTTCTGACATAGGTCAGTAGTAGCCTAACACTACATCACAATGCCCAGGTCACTCCCCTCACTTCATCTCATCATGTAGGCATTTTATCATCTCACATCATCACAAGAAGAAAAGGGTAAGTACAGTCCAAGAAGATATTTTGAGAGAGACCACATTCACGTAACTTTTATTACAATGTATCGTTATAATTATTCTATTTTATAATTACTGTTTATCTCTTAATCTCTTATACCTAATTTATAAATTAAACTTTATCATAGGTATGAATGTATAGAGAAAAATATATTACATACAGGTTTGGTACCACCCAGGGTTTCAGGCATTCACTGGCATCTTGGAACATATACCTTATAGCGCCCCTTTTCCCACACCCCCATTCTTTCAGTACCTTAAAATACCTCTTTGCTGGGGAAATGAAATCTATTAACTCACCACTCACAGATTCCTTACTGCCTTTTTCCAAAGACGTTTGCTTTTGAAAGAGGGCGCCAGGAGAACAGTGTCCTGTCCCAAAGAGTCATACCTCTGGAGGCAGAATTTCTGTCATAGGAACAGAATGGTCAAAAAGATATTTTTAATAGTGACTTAATTTTAATTTTCCCTTCTATGGATATGACCTCAATGAATTTCATATCAACTGTGTGAAGTTAATAATATATAGACAAGGATATGACATTCAGAAAGTTATGGTGTTTTACACGAGGTCACACAGCCAGGAAATAACGGAAGTGAAACATGGAAGCAGTTTCTCTGACTCCAAAGCTGGGGTCTTTCTACAAGGGTTTCCCTTGGCAATTCCTTTGTGCAAGTCTTCAGGCCATCAGCTGGTTTGAATTAGGGATGGAGATGGACTCCAGTGGGATAGCAATACTTATGGGACTTCCCATAACTCAAGCAGGTACCTTGGGAATTGCTTTTTGTTTTCCTAGGTGATCTGCCAAGAAGTATTTCCCCTTCTATTTTCCTAGCTAATTTAAGCTCCCATCTAAAATGTTGTGGTGTTGAAGAGGATGGGGATAGTGGCGTATGGAGTCACACTGATGTCCCCAGCCTTTCCTTCTCCCACCTCCCATAAACGGACGGACCTGCCTTGGTTGTTAAGAAATTGTCTTAGAGGTCTAGCAGCATGGGAAAAATACGGCCCATCTGGTGGCCTTGGCCCAGTGCTGGCCATAAAAAGGGATTTCATATCATTAGCGACTTCCCGTTCACAGTTCGTTAGCAGGAAATATCCCAGCAGCTGACATGACAGGGGGACTCCCTCCTCATCCGTGATTCAGATGAGACCAAAGCCCTGGGCAACAGCTTGCCGACAACCTCAGAGAGACCTTGACCCAGACTCACTCAGCTAAACTGTGCCCAGATTCCTGATCAATAGAAACTATGAGACAGTAAATCTCTGTTGTTTGAAGACACTAAGCTCTGGGGGTCCTTTGTTAAACAGCAATGGATAATCAATACAGGTAGTCATGTGGTTCCCCCATTAACCACTGAGTGCATGAGCCAGGGCTTACAGCACGCAGTGGCCAGTACGCTCAAGTTCTAAATGAATCCTGATTTTGAGGGCAGTTTTTCTAACCTAAATAGTGGAATCACCACAGGTGACTCACTCTGCATACAAGGACCTCTTCAGACATGTTTCTACCACTGGCTGGAATGGTTTAAAGATGGCCCTGTCTGGAGTGCTTTTAAAAATACAGAGTCCAGGGTTCCACCTCAGACTTAACTAAAATAGAATCTCTAGGGTGGGACCTGGTTCTGTATTTTTAGAATATCGTCCTAGTAATTTTGCTGTCTTGTTCAATTTGAAAATCACTGGAATAAATAACCTTTTATGCCATCTTCTGTGTTGGGTTTCTATGACTCTCTGTGTTAAGGGAGTTTCCCATCTAGTGCAGGTGATGCATTTTTGGAAACAGAACCCCAGTCCTGAGTTTAACATACTGTAGAGTTCTAAATGTGGATGTCATCAACTCAACTTGCAGGACTCAGAAAGTTGGGCAAGACCACAAAGCTTGCTTGTATGTAAAGCTGTAATGGTCTCTAGCACAATTCCATGAATGACTCATGTTCTAATGCTGCACAAGCTGTTTTCAGAGACATTTTGGTAGGTAAGGAGTCGTTAAGATTGAGCCAGAAGAACTAGGCTTAGATACTGGCTCCTCTGCCTGGCAGCTGTGTGACTTGGGCAAGTTAATCTCTCTGAGCATATTTCTTTTACATGTTAATTTATTTTTAAGAACTTTGCTGCAGCTTTTTTCTGAGTATAAAAATAATGCATCCTTCCTCTAAAAATATGGAACATACAGAAAAGTATTTTTTTAACCTAAAATTATACATAACCCAGAAACCTCAGATAGCTACAGTTCTATTTCCTCTAGTCTAGTTTGAATGGATTCACATGGCTGTTTTTATTTAACCATGATAATGTTATTACATATTTTATCCTACTTTTTCGCTTAAGATTATATTCTAAATATTTTCTCATGGCATTAGAAGTTCTTCAGAAACATCACTACGGGGGCTCCAGAGTATTCCATTATTTAGGTGTATCACCACCATTTTTCTACAGTTAAATATTTAGGTTATTTCCAAGCTTTCACCTTCATAAGGAATATCATAACAGACATCTTTGTATACAAAATTTGTCTGCATTTCCTAGGACTTCCTTAGAAGAAAATCTCAGAAATGAAATTACTGCATCCAAAGGTATAAACACTTTTAAAGGTCCTGATACATGTTGCAGATTACTCTTCAGAAAGGCTTTATCAATATATACTTCTACCAATAGAAAAAGAATTTCCAACTCAATGCAACCTTGCCAGCATAAGATGTTATCTCTTTTTTAAAATTTTGCTAATTTGGTGGTATACATCTTTGTTAGTATGATAGTCAAAATCCACTTTCTTGTTTTAATGTTTACTTCTTATATTCCTGGGAAGATCAAGCAGTTTTCCTACATTGAGCATGACTCTCTTAATTGGTAACATGAAAACAATCAACTCTACCCATATTATAAAGTTTTTGGGAAATTTTTTGAAATGATGACTGTGAATACGTTTTACAGATATAATGATATGGTACCTTTATATAAGTCTTTATATAAGTTATACATGTATATAACTCAGTTTATTTGATAGCTATTTTATATGAAGACCAGTCAATCTACCAGGAGGCTGTGGGCTCATGAGCAAATCCCCACAGCCCTTTTTCATCCTATAAAATTGCACATCATATAATCAGAGTTCAGTAGCATTAAGAGCTGTAATGGAAGAATATTCATAAGTGGTAAGTGGACCCTTGTGGCCTGCATGGCTATCCCCACATTATCACTCTGGGTAATGGTAGGTATTAGGGGTGGATGACTAGGTCGGGTATGTTTCTTTGGAACTCCAGCTATTCAACAGCAGCTCTCCACAGCCACTTCCTCCTCCTTTGCCGACCACATCCCCACATCACTGCTCAGATGTGGGTCACAGTAGCAGTCAGCTCTCCTACAGCTTGGACATTGTCCCTTTTCAATATGGCCCAGGAACTGGTCTGCATAGATGTACAGACTGCTAGATTTCAGCAGACATACTGATGGCAAGCCCCAAGAGAAAGCTAGAATTCCTAGAATTTCTTTATTAAATGGATGATATGTATTATTGCTTATTCAACTTGATTCTCTGACTTATTTGAAAAGGAGATTTAAGAAATAGAAACCATTATGATAAAGGCTTGAAAATGCTGGGAGAATTTTTCAACAAATTCAATGTAAAGCATCCAAGATGTTAAATAATATATAGATATCAAAGAAAAATATGGTGGACTTAAAATGTTACTAATCAGACTATAACTTCACCGTGGAAAGCCTGGAATTCCACCTCCCATTTTTCTAAAAACTCTTCCCTTTGTGCCTGGAGGCTGCAAGGTCTGGAGTGAAAGTTGTGAGGGTAGAATCTGTTCTTTCTTATTTATAATTACAAAAATTAAAAAGGGTGCTTGGGGACCACTTGTACCAGTGCCTATAAATCCACAGAAAGGAATTTTGCCTTAGTGGCTCTGAACAGACTATTTCTTTTTCTCTACATTTATGGAAGGACTTGAAAGGCATTTTGTGTACATACTTATGCAGTCTGTACTTTAATTCAATGGGAATTTTGGCTGCATAGGAACTACAAAGTTAGACATGTTGGGTTCCGTTTTCTTTGGCATATCTTTCCAGATGTGACTTCATTTTATTTCTACAATCTCATGGTGTCTCTGTAAACCTCCTCTTTATCATCTTCTCATGCAATAAATAGTGGTTGTAGAGGAAAAACAAAAATTAGTCTCCAAACCTTCTTCACAGAGAAAGCCACCATTTGAGCAGAGGGTAGCTCAGTTCTGACAGTGTTCATTCCAATGGCCAGAATGATGTCAGCAGACCCCTAGGAGTGAGGGTTTCTACAGTGCCCAGCAAGCATTTGCCAGGAAGCCTGCATCATGTCCCACTTACCAACTAGGGTTTGTAGAACAGGAGAAGCTTGGGTCAAGGGGACACTGGGCCTGCTATAGAGTATTATTCTCCCGTCCCAGGGCTGGTTTGGAATGACTGTGACAACTGAAAACTGAGTGACAACCAGATGAACCACATGAAGGAAAAGTCCTCAAGGAATTTACCAGTTTGGAAACAGCCATTTCTGATCTTCATGTCCTGTATATAGCACCACCAATTCTTTGGAGTGGGATGAACTTAAGAAAAGTCCTGTGTGACCACCTGGCATCCTTCTAACTGCAAGATCTCTGGCCAGTGCAAAGCTTTCTTCCACTTTATTATTAGAAAGACTACTGTTATACTTTAAAAAATAGTAACAGGTGTTCATAAGAGTTTACTAAATACCAGACACTGAGTGACATGCTTTACGCATATTATTTAATCCTCACACTGTCGCAGTGGGGTAGGTGCTGTCATTATCCCCCTTTATAGGCTAGAAGACTGGGTCTGAAAGGTTAGATGACTTGTCTAGCCTCTTGCCTAGAAACAGCCTCAGCTATAATCCAAATAGGCTCAGCCAGAAGTAACTCAGGTCCCAGAATCTACACTCCTCAAGGCCATGATGATGGCAGGTAATGTCAGTCTGAGAACATTCAGTGGTCACAAGATTATACTCAGTGCCCCTCATTTCTCGTCAGAGAGTGAAGGCAAATACGTCCTTCCTGTAGGAGCGGCGCTACAGACACTGCGGTCACACTTTGTGTCTCATCTTTCAGAGCATTGTCAGACAAGTAAATGCTCCCTGTCTAACACCATGCAGCATGGGGAAGCAAAGCAAAAGAAATCAAAGTACAATATTTCATTCCCTACTTGTCACAAAGGAAGGGTTCCATGGAAAGCTGAGAAACAGATGGTCCAGGGCAAAAATCAACAAGTTTGATGTCCAGGATTAGAGACCAGATGCCATGAAACAATCTTTAGAAGCCTCTAGAGGGACTTCAGAGAAACTGCCTGAAGCCCCACGTCTCTCTCCCTGAAGGAAGCCGACTTTGTCATCCGTGCCCCTTTGTGACCAGGTGCACCCCTGCCAGTCTGTTCCCTGGGATGGAGCCCAGCGCTTTGGGAAGTGAAAGTAATCGTTTAGGTTGCCAGGAACAGAGAATTCTAACATCTTATAAATTCAGTAAATTTAGTCATTTTGCTGAGTTGACCGATCAGACGAGGTTCCTGCAGGCACCGACTCCTCTCCTGACTTTCACGGCTTACAGTTCAGTTCACTTCTCCCTCTGAACAGGTGCCTATGAGTTTCCATTCATCTCTTAAAAAACTCATCTCTCATTTCCAGGGTCTCTCCCTTCTTTAGCTCTTCTGCCTCCCTTTGTGAACCCAGCAGTAATGCTAGTCATTCAAGACTCTGTCCATAAGAGTCATGCTGCAGACAAACCTGTGTCAAGGAAGAGGAAAGACAGAGATGAGGAAGTAAATTTGGATAATATGAAACGGAGACTATTTCTGGAGCTCTGAAGCCATCCACTGAGCCCCTTCAGAATATCCCTTTACAAATAACCTAGGATCACATCTTGAATCTCCAGTTTGGACAAGATCATAGGTAATCTGACCTGTCAGTCAGCTGCTCTTTGCATGCCTTCTATGTCATTCACATATTCATTTAAGAACAAAGTCAGACTCTAGCACTGGGTCAGATGATGGAAATTTGGGACAAATAAGACCCAAATATTGTCCTCAAGACACGTAGTATTATTTGGGGGTCGGGAGGGCACTAAGAAGTACCTTAGTTGGGGCATAAGATGCTAGCACACAGGCTTGGATTTAAGGAGGTTAAATAACTTGTCCAAGGCCACTCAGCTGGTAAGTGATGTATTAGTTTTCCAGGGCTGCTGAAACAAATGATCACAAACTGGGTAGCTTAAGACAACAGAAATGTATTCTCTCACTGTTCTGGGGTCCGGAAGTGCAAAGTTAAGGTGTCAGCAGGCCCGCACGCCCTCCACAGGCTCTAGGGGACGTTCCTCCCTTGCCTCTGCCAGCTTCTGGTGGCTCCAGGCATTTCTTGGCTTGCTTGTCATTTTGAAAGCACATCATTTTGAGCTCTGCTTTCCGTCTTCCTCTGGCCTTCCCCTTTGTGTCCATGTCTTCTCTTCTGTCCCTTAGAAGGACACTTGTCATTGGTTATAGGACTCACTCTTGTCATCAAGGATAATCTCACCTCAGAGATCCTTGATGCATTTTTTTCCATCTATCTGAATAAGTCACATTGGTAGGTAAGGTGTGGGGAATAGGAAGTGCACATGTCTTTAAGTGGGACCACCCTTCAGCCCACTACAGCTGAGCAGCTGGCATTCAATCAGGCAGTCCAGCTCTGGCATGTGGCCTCATAGCCATTATGCTACATGCACTCACATGTGGACTTTGCACAGGTCTCAAGAAAGTGCCTGCTAAATTGAGCTTTTCACAAAACATCACAGAGCTGAAGAGCTCATTTTTCTGTGTTGATACTCAGTCCATGTTCCAGAAGGGCAGCACATAAACTCTGCACATGCCCTGACTGATGGGGAGGAGTAACAGCAAATTGGGTTACTTTTTAAAGAGGGCTAAATTGAACTTTGCAAATGTTAAAAGCGTGTATATTTAACAAATTTCAAGCATGAGTATAAAACCTTGTTGCTTTAAAACCACAGTTGATAAAACCACCATTAACAAAGAATGACTCCACCTGCTGTGACAATCTGATATGACTCAGCGATAGTCCAAAATACAGTGTGAGGTTATTACCCAGAAGCCAGAAGAGTGGAGAGTTCTACCATAGTTCCTTTTTGATGAGGGAAAACAGATTTTCACAGGAATACTGCAGCTTAAGTGTAGAAAACTTAAGGCTGTAGACAATCAGTATTGTCATTTAAAGGGTGAACTTTATTTCTTCTGAGGCAAAGCGATGAGCCCAGGCAAAACACTCCCTCTATCAGCTATGATTTGAAACAGCTGAAGAATAAACGTCTGACACTGAGATGTTAGGACAGAAACACTGCCAGAGCTCTAAGTGCTGTTCAGCATAATAGAAAGTAAGCAATGCCAAAGGCCAGATGAACAAAAGGAAAATTCTTACTTCGTTGGTTCTCGTCAAATACCATAGAAAAATAATCTGTGCTTAGGCAGTTCTGGAGTCCAAATTCCTGCCCTGCGCTCATCTTTCTGTTTAAACTCGGTGCTTTCCAAGCTGTCATTAAATCGCTTACACTGGTGTGGAAGAGGCCAAGGTGGTTTTCCATCTAAAGCCAATGAGAGCCTTAAGGCAGATTCTGGAGCACTTTTGCCACCTGAGCCAGGCCGTCTGGGCTCTCCCTTTCACTGTTGTGACATTGCCTTGGCAACTGACCCCAGTGGAAGAGCTGGGTCTGTGAGCAGGATCCTCATGCCTTCAGCAACTTCAGTTTGCCAAGAGCATGGCATGGGCAGAGGTGCTGGTAATCGAAAACAATAGATCATGAGAAAATCCTCTGGCTTAGGCATTTCAAACAACAAGCTCATTTTGTCAGGCACTCAGTCGCCCTATGAACACACTAACTTGAAGAAGCTAACTGGGCCGTGAAGGAATGAGGAAAAGGCACCTGACAAACTGAGGCTTGAGCGTATTAACAAGCATGTAGTGATTAACTGACTGGCAGCAGAGTTTTCCCAGCTACCCTAAAGCTTGCCGAGGCCCCGGGGCCCGTGTTATAAGGAAGTCCTTCTGACAACTTACTCCTCTGGATGGAGTCCAAGGGGGACGCGTGCCCTGTGGAATCCCACACTGTAATAGGGCATGCTTCCGAGATTCCACAGCACTGATGATATTACTTATTTAGGCTGAAGGTTATCTGCTTGTCCTGCTCCAGATCCCTTTGAGCCAACGGAAGGGTACCTCATTAGTGTCAGATGACAGGGGTCTGGTTCCCTTTACTAGAATGAGCTTTTCATGTCTTACATGAGAGAAAAGCCTTTTCTCTTAGCAAAGAAAGCATCGTAACCTGACATGGCAGTGGGAGCACTGAAGCCCGGGGTTACCACTCATCTTCGTGCTATTCATGGAGGCTCTTGGGGAAAATGTCCAAAAATCTCTTTATAGCTCTTGCAGTTCATCCTGAAGTTCTGGTTGCCAGTTGTGGATAGAAACATATGGATCACAAATGCTTCGATTATCGTTCTTTGAAGAGAAAGCTAAGGCATTATGGTGAGGGGCGTAGTATAATGAAGGCTAGCATGGGTAGGGAGCGTATTTGTAATATTTTCTTGCTTCTTTTGCGTTATGCAAAACCAACTAGGGAAAAATGACATTTCAGTGGGAACTGACTGAATGTATTTAAGGAATCAATATACAGCAGCGCCTCTCTATCTTCCATCCAAGTTCTGAACTAAGAGATGACAAGAAATAAGGCAAATGGTGGTCAAAATACTACCTTGGCTAATGAAAACAGCTAAGATGCATGGCAGGGCTAGCTCTGTGCCCTGGAATTAGCAAGTATTGCCATACACTTGTGGGCTGTGCTGAAACCATAAGGCATCCCACCGAAGGATCCCCAAAGATCATGACAGAGCAGAGCAGATGTGAGCTTTCCAGCGGAAGCTAGCTCCTAACGGGGAGGGCGGCAGGAAGGGCCTGGGCTGCATGTGAGTTTCCCTTCCCTTAGTCACCGTCGGGGTAATGCACTCCCACTCCAAGGGGCATTAGTGGTGAGGCAATAGATAAGGGGCATTTAGGGAAGATCTCTGTTCCTGGAAAACAGAGAAGAGGGAGAAGGTGTTCACCTGCTAAGAGGAACTTAAGTGGTTAAATTTATCTTCTTGAAACAACATGCAAGTATTTGCAGCCAGAATGAATCCCTAATTGTGCTCTTCGGGTGATTTCTCCAGTGAAGGCCGATGGCATGCCGAGAATTTTCAGCAAGGCCAGAACCTCATGGGTCCTGAGCTTTGTCTACGCTCAGGGGATTCAAAGATTCGTAACTGCTTCCACAAGCCACTACCCAAACAATGGGCTCAAATCTGCCATGAAAACAGCCGTGAAGGTAGCCCTAAACCTGAGTTTTATTTATCTGGAGTGTGACAACTTTCAGTATGGACATAGGAGATTCACACCCCGACTACCTCAGAATCACCTAGGGAGAACTTTATAAAATTACTGATGTCCAGGCCTTTTCTCAAACCAAGAATACTGGAAACTCTGGGGATGCTCCTGGCATGTACTATTTTACAAAGCTTTCTCTGTGATTCAAACACACAGCCTGGCTTGAAGACCATTACTATTGATGATTTCCTTTTGCCAGGATTGACAGTCACTGCTATTCAGGTTGGCAGAATTCTGAGGCAGGCAATATAGACTGGTGGTTAAAACTGTTTGCCCTGAAGTTAGGTGGCCTGGGCTTGAAACCTAATTCTCTTCCTTCTGAGTGTTGGTTAAGTTACTTAAATATTCCTAGTCTCCCCGGGGTCACCAAGGCCATGCATACAAGGAAACCTGCTCCAGCGAATACAGCTATGCAGCCGTGGTCTTCAGCATTTATGATCGTTAACCCCAGAAGGGATCCTTCTGTTTGATCCATCACCCCTTGGTATCTGTGGCAAGTGGCAGTGAAACACAGCTCTGCCATGCAGACACTCGAGATGTGCGCCATGCCAAAGTTCCCTTGCAGCTTAGGCTCTTGGGCAATCAAAATAAAAGATATCATCCTAAAGTCAGTAGCTGGGTTTCCCCTGTCAGAAACTGCAACTCCATGGATGCCTTTCACTCACTGTCCCGTGGTATGAACCTTTTTTTTGGTGGGGGGTGGGGAGAGCTTATTAAATTCTTAATCCAGTAGTTCCCCTTTATCTGTAGGGGATACGTTCCAAGACCCTCAGTAAATGTCTGAAACAACAGATAGTACCAAACCCTGTACATACTATTTCTTTCCTGTACATGCATACCTATGATAAAGCTTAACATAAAATAAGCACAGTAAGATATTACCAACAATAGCTAATAATAAAATAGAACAATTATAATGATGCAATGTAATAAAAGTTATATGAATGTGGACTTTCTCTCTCTCTCACAGTATCTTATTATGCTGGACTTACCCTTTCCCTTCTTGTGATGATGTGAGATGATCAAATGCCTATGTGGCAAGAGAAGGTGGGGTGAGCGAGGCAGGCATTATGAGTAGTGCTGGGCTACTACTGACCTGCCTAGGATAAGTCAGAAGGAGGATCTTCTGCTTCCGGACCCCAGTTGCCCACAGGTAACTGAAACCACGAGAAGTGAAGCCACAGATCCAGGGGAAATTACTGTATTCATATTATGAATTCATGTTATGAGTTAGTTGAATTCTTAGACTCTTGTATGTTCAGGTGTTGGTTCATGTCACCGCCATCTAGCCTGTTAGGAACCATATCTTCTTGTTCTTATCTTCACATTGATCACACATTCATTGCTTAATAAATAGTTCTTGATTATGGGGATAATTGTGGTCTTGGAAAATTTCCGTTCATATAACCAAGAACTCCTAGGTCTTCACCTTATGGCTGAAAGGGGCCTTAGAGACCCAGGTCTTAGGGCTGAAAGGTAACTTGCCCAGTGCCACACAGGCATGGAGATGAGGCCCAAGTCCCATTGTTTTCCTCCGAGTCCATTTTCCTTTTGACTTTATCACATTGTCTCTCTATACGACTCTCTATCTTCTCTCTTTTCTAAATTCATCTCATTCCACTTTCTCCCTCTGTTGCAAATGTCCCCAATTCATGGAGAAGAGAAGAGGAGAGAAGGTTTAAATATAAATTTCTGGTTTCCATTTGGAGAATTCATTTTTTCTGATCCATAGCTTCTTCACTGTCAGTTTATGGAGCAAAAGAATCCTCAAACATTTCAATCAGCAACAGGTCAGATCTCTGCCATCCTTTTCCCCAGCCAGGCAATGTGAGCTGTAGCCCATGGGCACCGGCTCCTCTGCCCCCTCCCTGGGAAGGAGCCAGACAAGACGTGCAGAGCCATGGTGTGGGGGGTGACCTTCCTCAGCCTGGGAAGCCAAGCCAATATCTGTCCCTGCTGTAACTGGAGTAAAGCCCAGTGTCCCTCGCTGCTGCCCTGATTGCTTTGGCTGGGAAAATGCTCCTTACAAAGGACGCTCTCACATGCTCCAGCCCTAGGAGCCCTTCAGCCAGGGTTTCAGGAAACTGGGGTGAAATGGGCAGAACAAGACTTTGTCCAAAGATCGAACAGGACAGGAGGCTCCCACTGCTTGGAAGTCTATCTGTGTGTTCCAGAAACTTGCAGAACAAAGATCTACACATGGTTATTTTGGCAAAAGCAGGAAGGTTTAGATTATCCTTTTCCACCCCGTGAAAGTGGCCACCTAAGATGTGCGTACTGAAGGAACATCTGTTTTAGCACTAACAGAGCCTCTGTGAGGCCTCCCCCTGGTCTTCACGGCAGACACAGCACCAGCCAGGAGAGGGCTGCAGCTGTCAGATGCACACATAGTTAAGGGTTTGTCTCCCCCTTTCATCTCGGTGTTTCCAAAGTGACAGTGGGCATGCATGCTCTAGTGGGCTCTGCTCCCTTCAGCTCACCAGCAGCTCTGAAATATGCAGTAAGACCACATCTTGCCTCCCTAAGGTGTTATTTTTGGAGAGGCCATTTGAGAAATGATAAAATAAAAATATCCTGCATGAGCCTTTCCACATCTTTCACGCATTGGGTGCCTGAAGTGACGGAATTGGACATGGCAGCATCTGCTGTGTGTAAGACAGCTTTCCCCATCTGGAGCCCAGGTGTGTGGTTACAGCCCCAAGTCCCAGATAGAGATGTCAGCGAGCAGGGAGAGAAAGGCAAATCCTGCTCACCTACTTTTGTTCCACAGAAATGACTTTACTCTTAGACATGCAAGATCAAGATCCAATTTTATTTGTAGATCAAGTTTAGCTACAACGTAACAGAAGAGCACACCAAGAAAGATGGAATTCTGTAACTCTTGTTGAGAGTCAATGTGGCATAGTGGTTAAGAGTCTGTATTCTGGAATCAGAGAGCTCAACTGCTAGTTCTTTTATTGGTTCTCTGTGTGACCTTAGGAAAGTAAAATAACTTATCCAAGCTTCAGTTTCTTATCTATAAAATAAAGATCATTATAATTCCTACCTGGGAGTACTGTAATAATGATTAGGAGAAAACAAATTCAAATGCCGCAAGGCCAATCACATCATCAAATTAACCACCATTAGTATCAACCTTAGAAATATGGACACCCCTCTACAAGACCCCTTTCCAGACACTTCCATCTAGAGCTACCCATTCTGTCATTTCCTGTTATTACAATGTCTTCATCCTAAACCAATTCATTCCCCTTGTTTTTTCTTCTTTTTACTTTTCTGTACCATTTGGAGCCACATGTTCACAATCAAACCCTTTTCATAATGGCAGGGACTGGGCCTCTGCACGGCACACCCCTAGGAGACACCATTTATGTTGTAATCTGTGTAAAGGGCACCCCCTGGTGTCTGCTGTGCAGGAGAAAGAATAGGAAGGATGGAGGGGAAGAAAGATGGTGGAGAGACTAGCCATGTTCTTTTCACGAAAATCCCTAGCGAAGTAAGGACCATGCTAATGCCCCGCCTTCTCCAGTCAAAGTAGCTACAACTTTATCAACACTTCCTCATAGAACAGGATTTCACATGAAAGCCCATTCACTACCCTCAGACCATGGCCCTCTGAAAATGAGATTCCCAGAACTAAGGCAACACTCCAGGTGAGACATGACCAGGACCAAATAGAGTGAACTTGATCTCCTTTGTTTTCCTAGATGCCATAATTAGGATGCCCCTGGGAGACCAGGCAATCTTAGCACTGAGTCAGAGCAGTGATTTTCTGGGCAATGACCATGGCCTTTAATCACATGAGGTCCTACAGTATCTCTCTTCACTTGTCTTGAATTGTTACTTTTTATTGTTACTTCACTTTATATTTACTTGTGCATTTTCATACTGTCTCTATGGAGTCCTCTGACGTACACCTGTGTTTTGAACATTTTAATGATTCCTGTTAAGCCTAGCACAGTGTCTGGGTCATTAAAACTGTGTCTAATTTGCGTCTTTGAGCAGAACCAAGGCAAAAGGACAGTATTTGCTAACATTTAAAACAGCCACAGAGCAATGCAATAAATCTATTTTGTGAGCAGAGCATTCCTGGGATAAAATACCCTTGAAAAATGGTAGTAACTTCTATTCAGCTAATGAATTGTAATTCCCCACAAGCATGACGCTTATGGGAGCCTTTAGTGGTAATTCTTCACGTGTGGTTTTCCAGCTCAGATTTTACACATATGCAGTGACTTCCAAACTATGTTCTGTGGAACCCATGGGGCTCTGAAGGGATGTCCCTGGGATGTGTGGGAGGGACCGAAAGAGTGAGGCAGGTGGGATTCCTCTCAGCTCAGAGCTGTTGGCCTTAGCTGCTGTATGGATTGGACTCCCTTGTAATATACCTCTGGGAAAAAACAAGTTTAGAAACCATAATTTAAGCCACTCCCTGGTCACTTCAGAGTGGTAGAGGGCATGATCACCCCAAGCTTCCTCTTGTATAACAGATTTCTAGGTGAAATAGATTGAAGATGCAGCAATATTAGGTTTTTAATTGCTAAATTTGGCACTGTTGTGTTTGAAACTCTTAACTGCCTTGGTCAAAAGGTGAAGCAACGGTGCCATCACCATCCCAACCCTGTCGCACCTCCACCCTGCCACCTCAGACACAGCAGGGGCTGGAGCCTCAGGGCAGGAGGAACCCTGGGGATTTGACAGGCGCCTCCTAAGCAGTGTTGCAGGTTTAGGATTTGCTTCAGGTTTTGGGGGAGCAATTCCAATCCTGGCCTTCTGTTTTGATGGCGGGAAAAAGGGTAGCTATTCTGCTACAAGTGGGTCACTTACTGGCCCTAGCTGGTGATTTCTGGGGAAATTTCTGAAGGAGAAAGGGCAGGCCCCACCCCTCAGCCAGACTGCTGGAGGCCCCTGATGGGAGAAGCCAGGGCAGGGCAAGCTGACATCCGCCTTCAACTCCCAGATTATAGTTTGTGACTATCAGGCATTCTCTGAGAATCATATTTTAACAAGGATGTGGGGCTCCTACCAAACTTCGCATCATTTTTGTGCTATAAATATTCAGAAATATCTTAACTCTTCTGGTGCATTGCTTCTTTATCTGCAAGATGGAAATGATATGTTTTACAGAAGGTATTTGGACTGATTAAGTGAGGATGGGTGACTAAATAATTAGGAGAAATCTGGAGGAAAGTTGGAAAGAGACAATAGCAAAAAGTTATTGGTATTTGGCTAAGATGGGTGACCTAAAGTCTGGAGCACTAAGAGGGAGAGAGGTGAGGAATACCATGCAGTGAACATGTCATCAGACTAGAAACAGGGACATTGCTATGTCTTCACCTCCTTCACATTTGCACAGCAGCAGAAGAAATATGACTTATGTCCATTATAAAAATAAACTAACCAAAATATACCGAAATATTTTCATCTTTTTCATTTCTTCCTGCTTTCAAATAAATAAAATCAGCTATTGACCAATAAAAATGTACAAACTTTCTCATACATGTATGTGTACTAGTTACCCTTAATATACCAGGAATAAGGAGCATCTTTGAAAGTGACTTTAGCTAAGAAATAACCTTTTCATTTTGAGGGATTCCCCTCTCTCTGATATTTTCAATTACTCTTAAGGGAACTCATATGCACCGAATGTTTCCTATCTATGGTGCTACTAAATTTGGAATAGGGTTAAAGTATGCTAGCGTACAAATCAGGTGGGCCTCTTTATTTCTCTTCTACTAATCCTCATAAGTCCCCATCCTACTAGGCCAGACGGTGGGCGTCTAGAGAGAGGACAGAAATTTTTCCAATAATAAGAGTCTTTGGATTCAGTCTTTAAAGTTTAAATTGATTCTTTATGGTAACCTATCTTTGGAAAACTGTTTTATCACTTAGGTTTCCTGTCTCCTTCAGCTGTGGTGGCATCTGGCTGAGGAGGGAAGCTTGGTGTCCTCATGGTGATGGAGAATAGGGTCCACCAGCTGGGTCTCAGACCCAATGTGGTCAGCTAGGCCTGTACCCTAGGCACTTGTCTGATAGCTGTGGCTAAAGTCATGGCTGATGAAAGCCATGGTCTGTTCACTGCTGGCTCCAGTTCTGGTCCCCTCAAATGGTTTGACTTTGAGTGTTGGTGGCATCTAACTGCTGACTCTACGTGCAGTGCAGTGTGTTCACTGATCTTTGAGCAACTAGCTAGTTCACGGCATGGCTTCCTGGCACTACAAACATGTGCTGCTCTCTCAGACCCGGATAGGATCTGCTACATAGCCATCGTGTGGGGTTCTTTTCCCCCAGGCACAGACTCACTGAGGGCTTGTACAGTCTTCTCTAGGCACCAGGAAACCTAGGAATTTACATATTAACCTCATTTTTGGAGAAAATATATGCCTTAGCCCCAAGCATTAAACATTATGCCTTAGCCCCAGCACTTTGCCTTTTCCAGTGCACCACCTAAAGAGATGTGGTGTTTAATGCAGGAATTCTTTAAAGGGACAACACTTTCTCATCTTCCAGAAAACCCTCTTTTCTGTAGCATTCTCTTAAAGTTCTTTTACTTCTTAGAATCCTTTCTGCAATTTCAGTTCCCCTTTCTATCTCACAGGGATTCTCCTACATAACCCTTCTCCTGCTTGAGGCAGCATCCATTCTCTTCCTTCTCCAGGGTCCTAATGATGCAAGAAATCCATCAATAGAAAACACAGCCAGAAGTATTTTTTTTTATTATCCTTTCACACATTATTTTATTTAACCCTTGCAATAGGCCTGAGGGGCATGTGTTATCCCCATTTGCAGATGAGGAAACTGAGGTTCAGAGTGATTATGTCATTTCCCCAAGTAGTTGAACCAGACCTAGGACACTCTGTGCCATTCCATTATGCCAACCAATCCCCCAAGGACATATTAGAGGCAGACACCATTGAGCTGTTTTTCATTGACAAGGAGTTGCTCTTCCACTGGGTGTCCCCAGCACTTCAAGCTGATTTGTCTTGCAGATTCACACCCTCAGGAACATGCAGGACAGAACACTTGCCCAGCCTTTTAAGGTGCTCAGGCATGAAGTAGCTTAATACAGAATTAACACATCATCACTGCAATTGCAAGTTGAATTGAAAACAAATGAGATGCTTACTTATTTGTCACCACTCTTCAGAAAGAGCTAGCAACTATGGTGAAGCAGTGAGTTTACAATAAATGGTAAAACGTGAGTACAGAGGCTTTTAAAAACAAGTCCAAACATTTGGCTGGAGCCCAGCAGACATTCCTCTTTGTCCATTAGGATGCTCTCCTATACAGTTTCCAGAGGAGGATGAAATTCTTTGGGTCATGGTATAAACATTCGTCTTCTAAATCACGCCCCTAATAGAAAGAACAGAAGACAAAGCATGTGCTGTACGTCATTTGCCTCCAGAATGTGCACTGCACATGGTAATATAACATGTGGGGTCAGCGCCTGCGTCAAGACCAAATACACAAGTGTAAAGAGATGGGAGGAAAAAGACAGACTCCACATGGCCAGGCTATGGGAGGGCGGGGCACCATCCTGGGGAGGGGAGTCCTGGAACAGGCTTGCTGGGGAGAAGCCAAGGGGAAGGCAGAGAAACTGGCTCTGCCGCGTCTGGTACAGACATTGGGCATAACTGCATGGTGTGGGGGCAGTGCTCAGGGGAGCAGTGGAGAGAGCATGGTTGTGAGGAGTTGGGTGATTGCTTGGCCAGTATGTGACTAGAATAGCCTAGAAGCAGTCCAAAGCCAAGGACGGCACCTTTCTCTTCCCCAGGGGACCAATCCCTTCTGGATTCCCCAAACCTTCCTCTCTCACCATCTCCTCCTTTTGCTTTGGACCCAAAGGATTAAAATTTTACCCTACAGGCAGAGCAGGCGGCACAGGGAATAGTTCCTGCTCCTCTCTCTCATCAATCCTTTCCCCTCCAGCAAAATAAATCCTTTAGTTTATACCTGAAAAGGAGTCAAGCAATACACACATTCCGTTTGAGCCCTGCGTTTCCCGACACCTATGCAGGAACTCTTCCTACACGACCCGTCCTAGTAACTGAAGCTGTAATCTGCCCGGTCTTTGTAGCTCCACCAAACCCCTTCCCCAAGTTCACAACCTCTCTCTTACCCTTGCTGTTAATTTAAGCATCAGAGTGTAGGGAAGCAATTCAAACAGACTAAGCACTGTGCACGAAGTCTGACAACTGGTTCTGCTTCTGATCAGCTGAATGGCTGAGTGATTATAACAATAATGAGGATAGCTACCGTCAACTGGGCATCTAGTAGTTCAGCCCTGTGCTAAGCACTCAGAGTTATTATCCTAGGGAGATGATTAGTTATTTTTAAATTTCCTAGCAACTAGAAGATTTGGTACCTCATTAACTTATTTTTCCCCATGGTTAAATTTGAAAAGAAAACAAAAACTCCCCAAAAGAAAAGGTTTCCTGATTCTCAGAGTTGGGAGTTAGAGGAAGGGATTGTGTGCGTGTCAAGATTTTGAGATGTTTCCGTCAGTGGAATTCAAGTGGGAGAACAGGTGGTAGCAAAAGAAAAGGGCAGGTGGGTAAATCCCTGAGGCATTTAGGGGACAGGAAGCAAGGAGCAGACGCTCCCAGGAGACATGTGTCCGAGTGACGGCAGTGAGGGCCCCTTGGCACTGCTAAGTGATCAGAGGCCTGCATTCAAGTCTCTGCCCTGGTACCCATTCCCAGGTAGCCATGGGAAGGTATCCCCTCAATGAGCTTCAGGTCCTGCTTTGTAACATTAGCAATGGCCAGTCACCAAACTCAGAGGACACGACTGTGGTTCAGGTTCCTTCTCCCTGACAGACAAGCTCTGTGTGACCTTGGGTGGGTCATCAAACATCATCTAAGCTCATTTTCTCATCTCAAATGGAAATACTGACACCTGTCCTACCTTACAGATCAATGTGATAATGCCTCATAAGCTTGAGGACCTATTTATGAAGTGATGACACAGGTCCCTTTAGCTAAGACATATTCTGATGTGGTGACTTTATTTACAGGAGGGCACGCTTGCAAAGCCTCCAGCAGCCGTGGGCTCCAGTGGCTACTCCTTTCCTGGGGATCGGTTAGGGAAGGCTCCTTGGGGTGCTCACTCAACAGGCATCTTTATTTTATTTCTCTGTGGATCAGAGTCTGGCCAAAAATAGAAGATTTCTCTTTTAATCCGGTGGTCATTTTCTTCTTCACTCTAAAGTCACTAAGCAGGACCATGTTCAAGGAACTGAATTCCTTAGGAAAGGATTCCCTGATCGGCTGGGAGAAATTAGTTCACAGTTAGGATGGGTATGTCCAGACCCCTGCGGTTTTCCCTCTCCTAATTTTTGTACATTAAACCAAAGGTGGGTTGTGTTGACCCAGGCATTAACTATGATTGTTCTTTATGGGCTGTTATATGTGCCCTTTGGGAATTTCATGACCCTTTCTTATGGGATGGGTGGAGTGGTGGCAGGCTTTGTTCTGCAGTTATTGATTTAAATTAATCATAGCTTACCCTATCCAAACACCTCACTGTGTACACAGGTGGACAAGCTATTCAACTTAAGGCATTTAAATCCTGGCTGCTTTTGCATATTGGTATAGATAGACTATCAAGCTGCAAAAACATAAGTATTATCCCCCAAAGAGACCTCTCATACTGCTTCTGAAAGTTCATCAAAATAGAAGTATTCACCTTTGGAATCTATATTCTGATTTTTTAAGTGGCCAACACTGAGGAATGAAATGAATTCTATCTCTGGAGAAATCACACTTGGCCTCTTTGGGAAGCCCCAACTCTGTTACTTACTCTTGAATAAGTGACTTCACTTCTCTGAAAATGAGCTCCGTTTTCTGATCTAAATATGAGGTAGGGCACAGAACTACAGTACATTGTTTAAAAAATATGTTTATTTAATTCTAACATGCAAGGTCTCTGTTCTTTATAAGGTATGATACACAGGTAAGGAATACCTTTTGTTTCTCATTGTCATTAGCAAAGGACCTCGGGTGTAGCAGATGTTCAACATACATTGATTGGATGGAATGGGACAGAGTTCACTGTAAGTGGCGTTAACTCAGAGCGTCAGGTCCATTTCCCAGCAAGAGCAGCACTCCTCCGGAACATCCTCATTTCACAAAGGGAAGAATCGGGAAGGAGGGGGTCAGCCTTCGCCTATGAGCACATAGTCTTGGGTGGTGGACTGAGGTAAATCTCAGTCAGTTCCCTTTTAAGGACATTCAACAGCCCTTCACACCTTGTTTGCACTTGTTTAGGGGGAAAAAGTAAACACATAAAAATATGTATACATATCATTTTAAATCCACCTTAAATGATCAGAGTCCCAAATCAATGAAGCCTACACTGTTGTAAATTTTCAATTAATTGAGAGCAAACACCATCTTGAAATTCAAAGAAAACTGTATCCTGGCAACATTCCAATATAGGAAGGTAAGTGGTAAACAGTGACAAGGAGTGGGTGCCATTTATATAGGATCGTCTGTTGAATCCTCTTGGATAGGGTGACATTTAAGTGGAGGCCTGGAGGAAGAGAGGAGGTAAGCAATGCAGGTGTCTGGGAAGAGTATTCAGGCAAAGAGAACTCCAGAGGCAGAGGCAAAGGTGGGCGCATGCTCAGGCCACCCTGGCTGCAGTGGAGGGGGGAAGGGAAGAGTGGGAGGAAATGAGGTCAGAGGCATAGTGTCCCCATGACATGCCTACACTCTGTGCGGGACCTTAGTAAGGATTTAATATTTACTAAGATTAGCTGAAAGAATTAGGTAAGGTTTGGAGCAAAAGAAGGAAGTGAGCTGGTTTTACATTTTACAAGGCTTGCTGATGGCTCTGCAGAGTGTACACTGCAGGGGAGAAACTGAGCAAAGGGACCAGCTAGAAGTCCAGGCAGCGGATGATAGTACTTCTAAGTTTGTAGTGCTGGAGGTGGGAAGAAGTTACCAGATTTAGGACATATTAGAAAGTGAAACTAATAGAATTTGTCATGAATTGAAAGTGGGTTGAGAGATGGGAGGGAACCAAAAATGACCTCAAGATTTTTTGCCTAAGCAACAAGTGGAAAGGAGCCACTACCAAACCAAACGAATCGGGGGAGGCTTGGAGGACAAGCAGGTTGGGAGTGGGGCTGGGAAGGGAGAGTTGGCATTTGGAAATGTAAAGTTTGAGTTCATATTGGATATTCAAATGGAGATGTCAAGTTGGTGTAGTCTGGATTTCAAGAGAAAGATCAGGCTGGGTTTATGTATTTGAGAATATCAATGGAGAGATGGTATCTAAAGTCATGGGACCAAATCAGATAACCTTGGGAAGGACTGTACTGTCAAGAGGGTGCCTAGGACTGAGTCCTGGGGCGTTCCCATACCTAGAGATCAGGAATATGAAGAAGAACCTTATAAAGCAAAGGATGTTGAGAAGGTGCATGCATACTCACAGGAAGGAGAAGCAGGAGAAGTGCTGAACTGGGGGCTAAGAGGAGAAACTGCTTCCAAAAGGAAGGCATGACCAACTGTGTCAAATAATGTGGACTGAGATAGGACCTTGGGCTCCGCAGCATGAAAGTTATCAGTGAATCTGGCAACAGCTGTTTTAGTAGAGTTGTGGGCATGAGGGCCTGTTTGGAAGATTTCAAGGAAGAATGAGGGAGAGAAGGTGGCAACTATAAATACAGACAATTCTTTGTAGAAGAGATGATAATGATGAGGATTATTATTGAAAGAAGAGCCAAGAAATTGGTTTGGGACTGGTGATGCATACAGAATCAAGGGAGGTGCTTGGGTGATGGAAATGATTCCAGGACAGAGAGTGTAGGAAAGAGCCATATCCTTGAGTTGATAAGAGGAAGGACTATCCACTGACCCTGTGGAGGATTTGGCCGTGAGTAGGAGCCCAGATAGTTCATTCAGTGTAACTAAAGAGCAGCCTGAGTATGGTTATGTAAATAAATTTGATAGAAACTGTGAAAGTTCAATTCTGCTAACTCCTGTTTTCTCAATGGGATGAGGAGAAAGGTCATTAGCTGCAAGAGAAGAGGATAGATAACGTATTGGAGGGCTGGAGAGAGAGAAATGTTGTGAAATAATTGCCAAGGAGAATGACGGCCTAGAGAAATGAAGTAGTACACTGGACGTCTTGCACCCTGCCTGGCACACAGTCAGGCTCAATAAATCTCTGGGTGAAGGAGAACCCGAGAACCTAAAGAAGGAGACACACTGAGGATCGAGTCCCAGTATACAGCATGACTCAGCCCATCAGATTTGGAGTCACATTCAATCACACATATTTGGCCATTTTCCTGAAGTTCCATTGAAGGAAACTATAAAAATTGTGATTTAAGCATCTTTCCTGGCAATCCAAAAGAGGCCTCCAACCTTTGCCAAATGACGGAATTACAGACGCTCTCCCTGGAAAGCTGCTTTCCCAAATAGAGACTTTTATTGCCACATTTCATCTCCCAGTATGGTACTGTTCTCTTTATTGGTACCTTTGTATTCTTGACAGGTTTCTAAACATCAGTTTCCCAATATCCATCATTTTTATAGCCCCTCTTCCCATTTTCCACACAAAAATGTTCTCTTACATTTCTCTGAGGAATGTCTCATTAATTTCATATGTTTACAAACTTTTACTATCCCATAAAGGCACTTTCCTCTACCCCCAGAGAAGCATCTAGTCAGAAAAGTAAAATATGTGAACTACAGCCTTAGCATTCTTTTCAATTCATTCATCTCCATTAGCCAGGCCTCCTGAGCCTTCGGCTGCCCTTCTAAATGGATGATTCACCTGCTTGTGGAGAATTTCAATAATTTTTTGGTAACGGCTGTTGGTTTTCCGCCAGAGGTTGCCTCTGGAAGCACGTCTTTCTAAAGTTTTCAGACTCATAAACTTTGACCAGAGTAATTCTCAAGAGATCTATTCCCAGGTTCTCCTTTTCCTTAAGAACATACCTCAGGCTGTGTTGTTTGAGATCAATTATTTTATGAAGTAAGAAAACTATGTTCAAAATTCACCCAAGTCTAGGACTTAATTCATTGGAGAAGATCTGTAAGGACATTAGCCAGAAACTATACTGCTTTTGATAGATATAGATAAATAAATACAAAAAGAAGTTTTATTTTTACTTTTGAACTATATCAGAAAAAAGGAAATATACCACAAAAAAAAAAAGAGAAAACAAAAACCACTACTTCTTTTACCCTATACTTTACCTTTGGAGTATATCCTTTAGTAGTTCTTTCAACAGCATTCTATGAACACTAAACTCTCAGTTTTTGTCTGAAAATGTTGAAATTTTACCCTTACTCTTGAGCTAGCTGTGGAATTCTATTATGATTTTTGTTTTTGCTCAGCACATTGACATATTACTCTATTGTCATCTGGCCTCTATTATGGCTGTTGAGAAATCTGTTATACATCTACTATGCTTTTTTAGATAAATTATCTTTTCTTCTGGGTTTCTGTTAAGACCCTCCCTTTCCTATTAGTGTTCCCTATTTCCAGCCTCATGCATCTAAGGTGTGAACTTGACTTTATTTTATGAGTATTTGGGACTCATACGTCTTACTTCTGAGGACTCAGATAATCAATTATGAAAATACCCAGACATTAGATTTTTTTAAATATTAAATTCCCCCTGTTCCCTTTCCTTCTCTTCTTGTGAAACTCCTATTAGACATAGGTTAGACATTATTATTTTCCCCTCATGCTTTTCATGTTTTAGTTTCTTTGTTTCTATATGTTAATTCTTCTCAAATAAGTTTGTTCATTTACTGAATTTCACTTCATCTGTATCTAATCTGCTGTTTTATTTATTCACTGAGTTTTTAGTATTCATTTTTTTACTTCTAAAAATTCTGTTTTCATTTTTTTGTTCTTTCCTTAGGTTTCTGATTCCTCCTTTTCTGTACTTAATCATTTAAATTCATTTATGTTTAAGTCCCCAGGCAATTGTTCTATTATCAAAAGTATTTGAGCCTGCAATCCTCCTGCTAGTTAGATCTTATTCTAACTCATGTGGATTTTTTTAAATCTCCTGTGTTTTTGAACTTATTACTGTGAATTCATCATTAGTGGGAATTGTTATTCTGTGAGAATGCCCCGCTGCCTTGACTGAGGGAGCATCCTTCCAGAGGGACTTGAAGGAGAGGAGGGTAATTTGCTTCTGCAGGTGTCCCAGGCATCACTGCTCTGGCTTTGGCATGTCTGGACCAGTGGTTTCATATTTGAACCACTAATTTGCCAGGAGCTTGGACCAGCGTTTCCATTTCCCAGAGTGCATGTATGCACTCAGTGCCACGACAGAACTAGACAGTTTGCATGGGCCACCGGGCAGAGTGCTTTCTGGTCCAAGCCACTGGTGTCCTTGGGGAGCCCAGGCTTTATGCCAACATCTCAGCTCCTTGGCTAGCCCATAATCTTGCCTCTGTTCCTATATGGCTGCAACATTCCAACTCAAGGCAGTTCCTGAGCAACTCCCATCCCCTCTCCATACTAGCTGCAGCACAACACATAAGCTTGTTTTCCTACATTTCGTTTTTCTCTTTATTTTTGGCGCCCAGGTAATTTCCATTCTTACTTGAAAATTGAAGTGGATGTAAGAGAACATCCACAAACTTCCATTCCACATCTACTCACCTACTAGGAACTACCCTCTACCTTTCCTCCTATTACTGTGGATGAACCATGCATCCCTGTAAAGCCAATGCTCCCACCTGAGCACCAGCTCCCATCCCCTCCTACCTGTCAAAGTACAGCCAGTAATTCTCTTCTTTTTCTCCTAAATGAATTTTCCTCTTTTTCCTGGAACTGCTCCTAGCAACATAAATACACTGCTATATCTAAAAAAAAAGAAAGAAACCCCAATTCCCCTTCCCATCCTTCTACTGTTCTCTCTCAGCAAACTGCTCAGAGTTTCTGCTTTCAGTTCTTCTCATTTCTTTATTGTGCACATTCCAATTCAGACTTTGTCTTCACCATTCTTCCAAAACCATTCTTTTCAGGGTCACCAATGACCTCCACTTTGTTAGTTCCATTCTCAGTCAGCATCTTATTTGACCTAGGGGCAGAATTTGGTGCAGCAGATAATTCCATTCTCTGGGAAATGCCTTTATCTCTTGACATTCATTACTCCACATTTTCTTTGCTTTCCTTCTTTCTCATCAGTCATTTCTCAGTCTCTTTTGGTGATTCTTCTTTTTCTCCTCAGATTCTGGAATATCCCAGAATTCAGTTTTTAGATATTCTCTTTTCTAGCTACATTCAGCCCATTGATGATCTCGTCCAGTCTTAAGACTTTAATGCCACTTACAGGCTGATAACTCCCAAAGGAATATCTCTCTCCTAAATTCCAGATTCATATGTCAGACTGCCCACTGCACATCTCCAATAGCTTGCCTGAAAAACATGTCAAACATACTTTGTCAGAAACTGACCCCTTGATCCTTCCCACACATCATTCTCCTCACTGGTCTTCCCCATCTCAGTTAATGACAGCTCCATCCTTGTGATTGTTCAGACAAAATCCTTTGAGTCACATTTGACTTCTTCCTCTCCTCTTTGTGTCCAAAGGCAAAGTTCTAGAATCAGGGCATTTCTTTCCACTCAGAAGAATAAAGTTGTGTGAGCAAGGGAAAAGGGAGTGTGTATATTCCGTTAGAGAGAGGGAAGAGAATTGATAAGTGTAGTACAAAACCAAACATGCCAAATGAGCGATGCAGAATGCGACGAGGGTTGAAAGGAGGGTGTAGCCATATCTAGAGATAGAGAATCCTGCGTGTCTAGAAGGCAGAGGCTTTTGAGATGCTCCAGAAGGATAGCAATGATCTGAGTACCTACGGTGGAGTGAGTGGGAATTCTAGGTGGAGGGAGATGTGAACCTGCTTAGTGTCCCTTTCTGCCTGAGTAGGATTCTTTCTGTCTGTCTACTTTGACAAAATACTGTCTGAGAGCCTTTGATAATCCCTTGGCTCCATCCCCACTCCATCTCACCCCCAACACAGATGAAATCACAGTTGCTGTTTTACCAAAATTGACTTCCAAATTGTCTTTCTCACAAGCCACAAGCTTCCCTCTCTCAATTCATGCTACCCTTCTTTCTCCAGGTTCCGCCTTTTTGTTGGTCTCTTTGCCTCTGGGCTGCTTCCTCTTCTGTTCCTTCTATTCATTGCAGCCAGACTTGTGTTACCAGCATGCTGACTCCTTCAACCAGCATAGAAGAGCCTGTTCTATAACAGGCATTGCTCTCAAGGAGGCTTCTAATCAAGCACATGGGGCATACCTGGAAACATATAAAGGTCATAGATACCTCTGTAAAACTGTGTAGAGTACAATGGGCACAAAGGGAGAAATACAAATTCTACCAGCTAGTAAAAACAATCATGGAAATCACTCAAAATCTATCAATGGCTCCTCATCACCTACAGAATGAACATCTTCCACAGCCTGCCTCTAGACACCCTTTCTGCCTTGTTACCTTACTCCCCTTCCATACACTGCCTTCTAGCCCTGCTGCTGTTTGCACATATGCACTGAGCCTTCCCTCTTCCAAGCCTGCGCTTGTGCTGGTCCTTCTGCCTGGAATGCATTGCCCCACCTTACATGTTAAATCCTACTTAGCATGAAAAACACTTAGCACAGTGCCCTCAACCTAACAAGCACTAAACAGTGTCAATAATCTTCATCATCAACACCATCATTACCCTAGAAACAATAACTAAATTCTCACAACTCTTAATTTTCTTTCAAGTCTACATGCTCTTACTTGTGTTACAGGTATACAATCTTATTTATTGGCTCTGTGAAGGCAGATATAATGTCACATAAAATTGTACTTCCTTGGCAACAAAAAAATGACCTAACTACACACAATCTCTGACTGGTCCTAGGGAATAACTGGAAAATGAACTGAAACAAAACAAAACATATAAAATGTTTGGAAAGGACTCTTAACTAATTGAGTTAAATGGCCATAGATTTAAAGACCCAAACTGATTAAAGGATGGAGGGGGTCCCTGTACTTCCTCGAATGTACAGCCAGAATGTCATAAAGTACTACCTACCCGAATGACTCCAGCCTCTCAGATTGCACCCTGACCCAGATACCTTTACTCAGATAACACAACTTACTCCCACCAGGTGACTGGTTCAGGCAGAGGATATCACGCAGCTTCCAAGAAGACTCTTAAAGAATCTGAGTCCATCAGCCAGATGGACACTATAGAACTGGCTGTCCTGGGCGGGGCAACAGTTAATGACAAGGATGAGAAGGATAATCTAACAGATCCCTGAGCAGGAAGAGGGTGGTGCCGTCGCTTCTGTCAATGGCGACTCCTCTACCTTGTCACTGCCTCCTTCCCCCACCACTAACCCTGCTCCTCCCCATACCTGCTTGCAGAATCAAAACCCAATTGTCGACTCTCACAGAACCAGTGTAGTGGTTTGAGTTCTGTGCTTGGACAGCATCAGTTCAACATAGCATCCAGTCCCGGCAGCTTCATTCCTTCGGCACTCTTGTGCTGACGTCTACTTTCTCGCTGCAAGCCCACACTTCATAGGCATGCTTGTTCATGAAGAAAATACACACTGGAGCCATCTACCATAAGCAAACGTAGGATGGGGTCAGAGTATTTTACTCCCTGAGGAAGCAGCCCGCACAAGGCCCCAGGCAGAACACACAGTGTTAGTATCAGCAAGTCAAATATTTTAACTTCTGCTCTGTCAAATCCACTCATTTGGTTTCTTCTACCTAGATTAAAAACTGTGAACTCACCCCCAAAACAAACATACTTGTATTTTTTCCTTAGCTTGGGAATTTTTTTCCCCAAGCATATTACAACTCTAATATCTGGCACACAGTGGAGGTAGCAACCAGTAGAGAAAACAATGTGGGCATTGGAGCCAAGTCAGCCTGGATTTGAATTCTGTCCTTGCCATCTACTTTCTAGAACATGAGAATGAGAGGTATAGATTGGGTACTCCCTAATCCCAACCCAGTGAAAAACTAGACGGGTAATTTATAGCTGAGAACAGAAGGGTCTGCACCCTCTCACAGGGTTTCTAAGAAAGAGTGAGCTCACAGAAACTTTATGATAGCTTCCCATTCATCTTTATTTAGAAGACAAGAAAAAAGAATAGAAAACTCTGGGGCTTCTTCCTCCTTCCCATGCACTCAAGGGCTCCTGACATGCACACCCCACATCCTTCACCTTCCCTCTCCTCCTGTCTTAGTCAGGCTTAGCACTGACAGGTGTGCCTGAGAGCACAGGGGTATGGGAAAAGGTAGGACAGAAAGAGAGCCACATTGAAGAGGGTGAGGTGGGGGACAGAGAGAGACAGCCTGACTTCCTACCACTCAGTGTGGGAGCAAAGATAGTAACCTCCCCAGCCTGGGCCAGGCAGGAGATAGTGTAGAAAGTAACTAGAACTTAGGCCATCTTGGTACGGGGACTCCAAAAGCCACCCATCAAGGTTATGGGCTGGAGGTGGACTTTGCACTGTGCAAGGAGAGCGGACAGGGTGCTGCAGTGTGGTCCGCCTCCCCCCAGCCAGCCAAAGAGCCTAGAGAAACTGCCACCGCAGCACAGCTGCCATTGGTCAACCACCAGAGGAGGGGACTGAGTCAAACTGGCCGCTGCTGACGAACAGCAGGTAAATCCTGCCCCCAGCCTCTGCCTTGGGGCATCACCATCAGTGCTGAAGGTGAAAGGGATAGAGAGATGTGGGGAGACAACATCACACATAACCGGATCAGACTGCAGATTGTAGAATCAAGCTAAATGTATCTGGATGCACTGAGATGTGTTGCACACCGTTTACCTTGTTTCCCCCACCTAGTGTGTACAAGGTTGATGCTGGGCAAAGAAAAGTTGATACGAATTATTTGGAAACTTCAACCAAGACTGTAAAACCCTGGCCAAGTGTCTTAACCTCTGGAACAGGTTTCTGCTTCTCAAGATGGGGACCCACCTCATCTCACAGGGCTCGGGGCTAAGATTGCTCCTGCCCAGCCTTTAAATGTCAGCTCCCTGG
Source organism: Manis javanica (assembly GCF_040802235.1). Taxonomy (NCBI): domain Eukaryota; kingdom Metazoa; phylum Chordata; class Mammalia; order Pholidota; family Manidae; genus Manis; species Manis javanica. The sequence continues at coordinate 212,716,503 of NC_133156.1, read as the reverse complement.
CACTGAGAGGAAGCGGGAAATTGGCTTGGCCAGGAAAGTGGTATGTTATCTACTGAACCATTTTTGTTAACATTAACTAAATTGCCAGAGAAAGAGAACATGCCCCGGTTCTCTCTCCCCCTACAGGTGTCAGTTTAAATGTCCCTTTCCTAGGAAGGTCTGTCTGAGCCACCTGACACCCCAAATAGGTGATACCTCACGTTATTCTTCCTCACATTTCCTGTTACTTCCTTTACAGTCCCAATCAGGGTGTGAAGTTGTTTAATTTGCTTATTTGTCCAATTGTTCAGCCCCCAAGATGCTCCCTGGGGTCAGAGCCCCTCTCTGTGCTTCCTCTTTTGTGTGTCTTGTGTCCTTAAATTTGTCCTTCTTAAATTTCTTATATCTTAGTTTTTCAGGTTCTGGGTAATGAATTTGAAAGCTCTTTTCCCCTATTTAAAGATTCTAAAATACAATAACTTCTTTGGTCCTTCCTGCTACAGTTTGCTTGCTTTGGCAAAGAAAAAAAAAGAAAATTACAATTTAATTTTTTTAGCTTACAGAGTCCATTAATATAAAGCACTGAAATGGTGAGTTTTGGTACCTGAAGCTCCGTGAATAATTACTGGGTGGAGCTATCTTCACAAGGCAATTTTCTACTTTCCCCAGGAAATAAAAACCCCAAAATGTGTTACTATGGCAGCAGCCTGTTTCCTTACTAAGTTAAAAGTGGAAACAACCTATGAATTAAAATCAACCATCCCCCTGCATCAGGGATCCTCCCTGAGATTAGCCTCAGTGGGCTTGGAGACACACCAGATGTTCGGTTAATGACACGTTTGACACCTACATGTGTGGGAAAAAGTGTGAACACCTACAAACCATAACTAAGCAGCAGTAGTGACTACACTCTGAAAAAAACTGCATTTAAACATAGCGGAGGGTAGTCACATCCTAAACATTGGAGAGAACTGTGGGTTAATTTGGGAAATTTTCCTTGTTTTCCTATTGGCCCAGCAAAGTGAAGGGATTCCACTGGGATGCTCTCTGGTCCCAATCCTGCCATCCTCAGGGAAACTCAGTGGCTAGTTCATGGTCCAGTTCCTGTGTGTAGTCAGAATCCACATAAACAAGTATGGTTTTCCAGAACTGAATACTTTTCACAGATAGAAAGTCATAGCCACATCTCCAGATCATCTGAGTGGAGGCGGTGACATCCAGTGCCCTTGTAGGAACTGCAGAGAGGGCTCAGGAAGCCTCTTACTTGCCCTAGATTAGGCTCCCAAGAGGCCCCATCTCGTCCCAGAAAGTTTCTCAGAAGTACTGACAGCATGTCTTTCATTAAATAGTGTCAGTTCCTGTGGCACTGGCCCTCTTTCAGGAGCATCCGCAGACACACCCAGGATGCCAGGCAGCTTTTCCGGCCCTCTGCAATAGCCAGGGCCAGGATTATTGAGGACCCTTTCTCTGTTACAATATGCGATGGCCCTGAGGATGATTTGTCAGCTCCTCCAGGGAGTCCGAATCATTCTTTAGCTGTGGATAGACCCACAGCCTTAGGATCCGTACCTGGGAGGCAGTCCACAAAGAACTAGTGTTTTATTATTTTTAAGAACCTGCAGTGTACTTACTATATGCAGGGGACTGTGGTACATACTACACGTGCATTTGTATGTTTAATGTCCACAACAATCCATAAGGTAGATACTAATGTTATCATTCCCAATTCAGATGAAAAACCTGAAGCTTAGTAAGTAAGCTACGTAAGTTGCCAAATTCTACGTATGAGGCTGTGCCAGGACTCAAGGCTAAGTTGGCTTCATATCCAAAGCAATGCTCTTAGCTATGATGCCACGGGGCCACAGTGGCCAGAAGCCCTCTGAGGAGCTACAGCCAGTTTGAGCCAGGATAGTATGTGGTAGCATTGCCTTAAGGGGACCAAGATAAAACTGCTTCGGAAGAGCAGACCTTTGCTCCTCAAAGCATCATATTCCTGATGCAGAACCTCAGGCCCGCTCCTGACCCCTGACTCAGATCTGCATGTTGACAAGACCCTGGGAGAGTCCCAGGCATAGTAAAAGATAAGAACCATGCATTGATTTATAGATTGTCTCAATATACTTTGTAGAAAAATAAGTCTGTGCCTGTAACAGAGCTGAGCAAGGAGGGATCACGCAAGACAGGGCTGGTGCCTTATTCATTTTCATAGCCACCAGTACCTGCAGAAAAGTAAGCATAGGAATAAAATGAGGAATTAAGGCTCTTTGTGGTAAACACACTACCTAACATAGGATATTAGGTCTAGTTGGAATCCTGGCCCTACCTCTCCACATATTGGACAGGTCACCACTACCCTTTATCTCAGTTTCTCCAACTGGAGGTAAAACACAACAAAAAAAAATTGAAACAGTAGGTCCATGCAGGCCTAGTGAGGGCTGGCCGTATTGGTGCAATGTGGGATAATCCAAAGAACTGCTCTCACTCCAGAGCCTCTGCGGTCAGCTGAGGCCGTGATGGGCCCCTCACTGCAACACAGTGTCCCCTGCTGGCCACTCCTTCCAACAGCTGTTTGCTCCAAAAACAAACTCCCAAACGAACATCCAGCTGTTAAACTCTGAATCAGAGTCTGTGTCACTGGGCATGCAAGCCATGATACCCATTCTAGGAAAGCCAGTCACCATCTAAGTACCCAGGGTGGGTTTGAATGAATTTATTGAGCAGCTGCTGGGTGAGGGAACATAAAAAACTAATATTCTAAGGCATTTGTCATTGGACTCAGAACTGTGTACTACAACTAAAATGTAGGTCTTGTAATTATCCTGTGTTGAGCAACACAGTGTAGCGGGTAGAAGTTGGTAACTGGGATGAATGTTACCATTCATTACTTCCTTAGCCTTCCGTGTGGAAAAGATGTAAAAAAATCTCATTGTCAACAGACTATAAAAAGATCCACTCTTCTGTCATCCAATTCTATCACTGGCCCCTGTTCTGTGTGCAAGGGGTCACTGGAACAATTCGGTGGGGTTAACCTTGGTCAGGAAATTGGTTGCCTGGGGACAATGTGCTGGGAGCAAAGTGTAGCAGGCATCCATGACCCTGCGCTTCTAAGTCTCAAGCCTCAGGGCGTGCTCCTTGAGGGAAGGTGACATGCCCTTCACCCTTGTATTTTCCACCATTTAGCCAGGGCACAGCATGGAGTTAGTGCCAAATAAATGTCTGCTAAGGGACCATATGGCTAGGCAGTAGATCAGTGGTGAATACTAACTGCCTTAGAGCCTACTAGATGGTGACTGAAAAGAGGCAAAAAAAATTGCATTTGCTATAGACTTAAAATTCTCCATGCACAGACACCAAGAAGCTCACCCCCCTGACCCCACAAGGCCCGTGACATTCTAGCCCAGGTCATCCCCCACTCCTTCTCAGTGCTTTTCTCACCAGTAAAGCCTGTGCCACATGGCTCAGGACTGGATTAAAGAGTGTCTTATCCTGCGTAAGTCAGTGTGCAAGACATGTGCCCAGCGTTCAGGTGGCTTGCTGTGAATCGCAGAACTCTTGTCTGCCCTGTGCCTCCTGCTGGGGAGGTGGGAGCGGCCGGGCGCTGCCTCCAGGATCTCAGCTGGCTTTCCTTGGCAGAAGCAGTGCCTACTGCACGTTCAAGGCCACACAAAAGGGGCTCCTGGAGTCAACCCATCACTTAGACCACAGGGCTGCTTTTTCACTTCCATCATTTCCACTTGAACCTCCATTATGCATAGGGATTATCTTCTGGTCAACTCTGGTGGGCAAACAGGCTGTGAAAGGAAGGGGAAGAAATGTTGGCTCAAGGCCAGTGCTCCAGCCTGTGGCAGCCAGCACACACCACCCGGGGACACAGCCAGGACACCTGTCAGATGAGGAAGGTGGGCAGCCATTGAGAGCAGGAGCCACAGAGGTCCAGGGGGCATAGATGGCAGAGTCTTTCAGACTCTGAAACAGGAAAATAAACCTGTTGGACAAAAACCTCTGTGTTTTATTCACTCTGTTTACAGGTGTCTTAAGCCAGCAGAGCAATGGGGGCTCTGGTGCTGCAGCTTAAAGGTCAGGCCCCTCAGTGAAGCCTTCCATCCCCTGAGCCGGCAGTGGCAGCGCGGCCTCACTTACCGCGTTCCTCTCTCTCCATCCCCCCACTGGCCAACAATAATGTCCCCAGCCCTCGACCTCTGCTCTGCATGGATGCTGTGGGGGTAATTTATAGACAAGTCTCCACTACCCCCGGAGCAGGGAGGGGTCCACACGTTCAATGGCTTGGCCAAGGTGCCGTGGGGAAGGAGTGCCGGGTGTGCCAGGAGACCCCAGCAGCCACCTCAGCCGTCAGGATCAGAGGGCAGCCCTCTCGGACACAGCAAAGGATGCTTGGCTATCCTGGGCACAGTACGTCTGTGAACTCCAAGCCTATTTCCTGAGATAAGAGTGATGTTTAGTAAAGCAGTCTGAAAATTGAAAGAAGTGTCAAGATCCTCCTCTGCATCTCCCTCTCTGCCCTGGCCCACGGTGACCTGGTGAGGGTAGGCCAAGAGCACAGCCCGTGGGAAAAATGCTCTGCCTCTCTCTCCTCTGAGCCAGGTTCTGTCTTCCTCTCCTCTGCTCCAAGCCCTCAGTACCCTCCCGGCCCACACAAGGTCACAGAACATTTGACCATGATCCTGGCAGTGGGAGAGATGGCCTGGCCATGGAGCATCTGGGAGGCCACTGGACACAAGCAGGGGGGAGTCGGGTGAGCACTACAGGAAGCTGCCCGAGGTCCTGTTTCTTCCAGCCAGGCTCTATTCTGGATTGCTGTATGCCCCTCCTGTCTGGGCTGCTGGCCTCCACTCCCACCCTCCTCCAGCCCCGTCTCCAACTCTGCTGCCAGAGGGAGCATTTCCAGGTGCAAATACAAGCTGAGCATATGAAACCTACAGTGGTTCCCCAAGGTGCTCGGACTCTGCCTGAACCCCCTTTCTGACTTTGCAGTCCTCATGATCAATCCCCCGGTTCTCCCTCAGGTGTTTCTCCCCACCCTTACCACCTCATGCCTCATTCCCCAGGCTCCCCAGTTCTCAGAATTTGTCATACTTCTTATGCCTGCAGGACATTGCTTTGAGCTTGCTGTCCCCTCTGCTCGGAACAGCCTCATCAGCACACTCCCCTCACCTCCACAGGCTGCAGGCCGTCTGACCAACTTCTACTCATTCTTCTACGTCTGTCCCCTGCATCCCGCCCACCAAGCCAGGTGAGGCCCAGTGTCTGGCTGACAGCTCTAGGAGTCTCCCTCACAGAGCCCTCATAGCCCAGTCACCTGATGCTTGTATCTGTCCGCGGCTGGACAGTAAGCCCCACAAGGCACTGTGTCGGCTTCTTCACCATTGGCTAGGCAACTGAACAAATGCTCAACAAATTGTTGTTGGAGAAATGAAGCTGTGAATTAATTAATTAACAAAAGGTCCAGAAAACAATTTGAACAAATGCCCCAGACCAGCTCTGCCAGCTTTCTGTTCATGTCACAGCTCCATTAGTTGGGGGCAAGGCCGATGCTCTGAGACTTGGTACCAGGATTCACGTCCTTCTCTGTCACACCCTGATATGCAACTTCAGGCAGGCCACTGCCCCTCTGGCCTTCTCTATCCATTCTTCTGGATAGAATGGTTCTCTATCCATTCTTCTCTTCCTGCAACCCCAGAAATAAAAGACTCAAAGGCAGCTTGATTGACTCCATTTTTTAAAAACTATTTTATTGTGGTAAGAACACAACATGAGATCTACCCTCTTAACGAATGTTTAAGCATGCAATACAGGATTGTTCACTGTAGATTCAATGTTGGATGGTTTGAGTGCCTTTTATCCTGGTCTGGGGAGAACTGGGCTGCTAACTGGCCCACCTTCTGCCTGAGTCCTGGTCTGAGCAGCTGAATTTTATGGGGCAGGGGTCTCATTTCATGAGAAGTTAAACAAAATGAGTTTTAGGGAATAACAGACCTCCTCTGCCTGTGAGGAGTGGGTGCTTGGAGTGCTGGCTTCCTTTCCAGGCTATGGGGCACGATTAGCTCAGCCCCCTCTTTGGGACATGCCTTTTTCTCCCCCTGCATTCCTGAGTTACCAGGCTAGCTGAGCTTCCTAATTTGGAAGTTGCCACAGAGCAAACCCTGACAGTACATGGGTGTCCTGCTGTGAACTCCCAGAGAGGCAGCAGCCCTGGTTACATAACAGGCACCTCGGTTAACCCCTCCAAATGCCTCCCTAGGCTCCTAAGCTGAGTGGGAGATGAGGCCCTGGGCCAGGCTCTCTGCCTTGCACTGAAGCTGTGACATCTATGCACAAGCTTTATGCTGCATAGACATTGCATTCTAGTCCTGCCCTCTGCCCACTCTTTCTATCTTTCCCACCTCTCACTGCAGCAGCTGAATCTGGAATCTCACTTCAGGGCAGCCCTGGAAGGCAGGGACTTGATTTCTTTTAAATCTGTCCTGCCACCCAACATTATTACAGGGCTCATAACAGGTAGGCAGAAGTGACTAGGCAAAAACAGAGAATGTGAGCAAATGTGAGACAAAGGGAGATGGAGGAGAGTGGAAGAAAGGACTTTTGTAACTCATTTGTTCATTTTTCCCCTTTCTGGGGGCTTTTGTAGTTGAGTCTAGGCAGGCAAGTGGCCACAAAGAAGTGGTGGACAATGTCTCCAGCTCCTTGGGGTCAAATCCTTATCAGTCAGACATCTCCACCAGACATGGAAGATGGGCAGCAGGGTTTCTGGTTACAGAAAACAATATCCAAAATTTATTTTGCCTTTATTTACAAATATTGTTTTATCTTTAATGGGAGTTTTAAATAAGAATATATATCATCCCTCAGCCCCAAAACACAACTGATTTTACTCTTGCCTACTTTTTCTGATTGGCTTTATTTTGGGACTGTATCGAGGGCAGCAGATTCCAATCCAAATCAACAAGGGCTGGTTGATTTGTGGCTGGTGCGTGCTTGTGTGTTATGATTTTCTGCCCCTTCCCACGTAAGAGCATCTTGAGGATGGAGACATGACTTTCAGTTTGCTATCTCAGCATTTAGCCCAGTGCCTGATACTTAGTAGGTACCCACTAAACATGTTAAATGAACAACCCCTTCACCCCAGTCCCAGGAGACTGTCAGAAACGTACATTTAAATCAAGATCAGGGTAACTTATTGTCATCTTATTCTTGAGTAAATTCAAAATTCTCATGAAAACAGAAAGATGTCAGGGTAGAGCATCGAATGTCACACAGAGGCACCAAGGTCAAAGCTGGAAGGGAGTGATGAAGAGTGAGTCCTATGGGAGGTAGGACAGAAATGGGAGAATGAAGCTGATGACCTCAACACTCAAGAGCAGGACAGGGAGAGGGGGCAATAATGGGTTGATGCAGGTGGTTGGGATCTGGGTCTGTGAATTTACAGGATCTGCCAACAGCTTCCAGATGCTACCCAGCATCTACTGTCGGGGACAAGTGTGGAAGCTTGCAGGAGACTCACTAGGCTAATTAGTAACTACTGCTCATAGGTCTTAAGCTGCCTTATTTTCTTAAAGTAGAAGTTCTGCTTTTGAAGGTGCAGTCATGTTCCTAGTGGGGAAATTATTCAGTAGATAAAAGTAGCAGGGACCATGTTACTATAGCAGTCAGTATTCCTTATATATCACACAGAAGAAAATCTTTCACCTAAGGCAATAGATTTTCTGTTTCTTTGCACAGATTGGATCAAACTTGGTTCTCTTTCATATCCTTTATCCTGTCTATTTCCCAATACATTCTACATGTACACACACACTATGGTCTATTTAATTTACATTTGAATTCTTAATGCCTTGGTTGAAGCTTTGGAAAATTCTAGGAAGGGCTCTATTTACTACCAAATTATGAGCAGAATAACCATTTCTTCAGTGATAGGATGGCCTTTTTTTCTGGCAGACATGACCCTCCTCTGTAATGCAAGGACCACTTGGATAGCAATGGAGCAGTTCCTGGATTGGTCTGTATCAGTCAGTGGAAGAGTGCATGCAGTCAGTCATGTACTCGGACAAACTGCGTTAATGCTTAGCTCCCAGTTCTCAGCATTTCTAGTCATCCTTGACCAAGTCTGGATTTGGGAGTTATGGGATTCTGTAAGTCTCGGTTTAAAACAAATTAATTAAGTGTTATCGTGATACAAAGACTTCTTTAAAGGGTTAGGCTAATCTATCTGTGAAGACATACAGAGTTAGAGTGAATCCCCCATGATGGACTGAGTGGGTATGAGTTTCCAGATTGTAAACGAGTTAGGTAATGACTCTAGAGAAAAGTCATAAATATTTGTAGATTAGTAAAAAAAAATGTGTATTTTGGACATACTTCCAACAAATCAACCTTGCTTGAATTTCATCCACCTCCTACAGCCTCGTCCCCAATTAGCCTAATCCTGTGGAAGAGTACTTCCTGACATCGCTCACGTCCTTGGTTTTCTCGGTCCCCTGACACTATTCTAGCTCAGATCCTCATCACGTCATGCCTGGATTACTGCAACAGGCTCCTCATCTGTCTTCTTGTCTCTACTTTCTTCCAGCCTCTGATTCATTCTCCACACTGCCACCAGGCACAAGGCTTGACTTTTCCTAACATACCACTTCCGACATGTGCTGGCTCTCAGCGTTTCCTATTGCCTTCTGAGTGAAGTCTAGATCAGCAGTCTGGTGCTCAAGGTCCTACAGGTTGCAGCCGACATGTTCAAACTTCTCTCCCCTCGTTGCTTAAAGCACCAGCCAGGTGGAGGTGCTCACTGTCTCCTCCCAGCAAGCCTGACCCTCTCTGTTCTTTGGTCTACATGACAATCCTTCACCCAGGTCATCCCTAGAAGGCCTTCCCCCTTCCTCTCTCCCTGTTCAAAGCTAAACTTTCCCTGAGGGCCCAATCCCCTAAGGTTTTCCCCAATCTCTTCAGCCCATCCTGGTCTAATTGAGTGGCCTTCTCGAATCACTTATTCTATGTCAGTGGAAGCTTCCTAGACATACAGAGTAACTTGAAACAAAAGAGAAAAAAAATTAGAGAAATTTCAGGTACCAAGACCTATGGTAGAGGACTGCTTTGGGGTCAGAGGGCCCCAAATGCAGATGGACACATAGTCATCCCTCTCTGTCCTCGCCGCTTCTGTCTCAGGGAGGTGGCAAGGAAGCTTGTGCTGGCTCTTGCATTTACCCCAAGGCCAACATGTCCTCCCCTACCCCATTCAGGAGAAGTTTGTGTTCCTTTATGATGCTCCATTGGATAATTTTAAGACTATATAGTGTCCTTTTCTTGTTTTGAGGCAAAGGAATAAGAAGGAAATGGGAGCAGATCAAAAAGGAGGTATTGCTTTTATTTAATTATGTTCTAGTGGATCAGTGAAAGTCTACTTAAGAAGGCAGAAACCACCCTAGATATTTCAGCCAGGGAACCAGTTCACAGGTTAGAGAGATACTTGCAGCTGTAGTAACCCACAGCCACTGCGAGGACCGGGAAAACAGTGGAAGAAGGGGGCGTAGCCAGAGACCAGGGCCATCCGCAGGGGCTGCACTGGCGGAACTGGGACCACGTGGGAGGAGCTGCTCTGCAGGATCCAGAGTCAGAAGGAGGCGCAGCCACGGCCACTGGTGCCACAGGAAGGAAGGAAAAGGTGAGACACGACCTCCAGTCCCCCTCTCTTTCATCCCTTCTATTCTACCAGGGCCTCTGCTGGTGCGGACTGCTTGAGTCTGAGAGCGTCTGGCCCCGGCTGGCACGCCTACCGCGCGTCCCTCCAGCCCTCCCCACGCCTGGCACACCTCAGTCCGTCCCGGCCTCGGGGCCCTCACGGCCTCCCAGATGACCTTCGGTGGCCCCTGTGATGCCCTGGTTCTCTCCCCCTCCCTCCCGGGCTGCTGGGCAGGGTGGGAGACCGAGGCACAACGGAGTCCCTGGAGCCGCCGGCGGAGACGGCTGGCCTTCCGCGCCTCTGGTCGCTGCAGGATGACCCTTGGAACACGTTTGGTTTACTTTGAGCATCTCTCCTCTTGGCCCGCCAGACCCTCCCTGCAGCCGCCGACCGGCGCTCCTCCCTCGGGCTCTCCTTGCACTGTCCTGAGGCCCTGAGGCCGCTGAGCAGGACCTTCCTCAGTGTCTCGGCATTCTTCCCCTGCCTCTGAGGAAGCAGCACTTGTTGTTCTCGTCCCGTGCTCTTGAGCTATTCCCTCCTCTCCTCTGTCATTGTCCCTTTGTTTTTTCCATTTTAAAGCTTCCCTCTCCCTTGGCTTCATTCTCTCTGCCTGTGAGCACAGGCGCTCCCCTCCTTGAAAAGTCCTCTGATCCTTTTTATCCCTCCAAGCAAGTTTTCTATCTTTCTCTTTCTCTTCACATTTATTAAGAGAGCAAAATTAACCCACGGTCTGTTTCTCATGATCCCTTTGCAGTGGCTGTTCCCCTCCCTCTCCTCCATGGCCGCCCCACCTCTCTCTGGGCTCTCTTGGGCCCTGAGTTCTGGGAAGCCGCCCGCACTTTGCGCCCTTCCTCTCACTCCGACAGCTCCCACATGGATCCTTTTTGGTATCTCTTGCTCCACGTGTGCAAACGTGTAGGTGTCTCCCTAGTCACCCTTCTGCCCTCATCACGCGCCCCCTGACCTCTGGTCGGCTCTCTCCGCCAGGCCCCTTGCTCTGGGTAGCTGGTCTCCAAATCAGTCTTTCTGGTCCACATCTCTGGTACAATAAGCTTGTCCCAAATATTCAGTCTCCCTGGAAATCTGAGTATCTCCTGCTGCCATAACCTCACTATGTCCCGGACTACACTTATTTCTTCTTATAATCCCTCAACCAGCACTACCACTGAATGTACACTTTTCCTAACTTTCTGCCCTAACGCCCTAAGAGGTCTTTGATTTCTCCCTGTTGGTGACAGTCAGTCACCAACCAAGGAAATCCTATGCCACTTTTATGTCTTCATCAGTCTCATCCTTGAACAAGCCCTTATTATATCTAAAAATACATACAGTGTATCATGAAACATTTTATATACACAAACATATACTACGTACTGTCATGGTTCCCAGCTTGTGTGCTGAGGTATCCAGAAATCACAGGGACACCACAGGATATTTTGAATCTTCAAGGGATATCACATAGTCTATGACTTTGAAGTTATTTGGACCTAACTAGTTAATAAACAACACTGTTAGGTATGTGTGTTTTATTTATTTTTATATAATTTTTATAATATATTTTTAATATATATTATATAATAACAAAATTGAAAATTCACTGAGACACTAGAGCACTTTGAACAGAGTTTGTGAACCTCTGATACATAGGGGTCAAAGAAGAATGCAATGACCACCCACATACCTGTCATATAGCACAGGAAACAGAGCATTTAAATACTGTTTGAATGAGGCAGGGGGGAGGCCCAAGATGGTGAAATAGAGGCTCCTGAACTTCCCTCTTCACACAGATGCACCAAACATATAGCTCCATACAGAACAATTCCATCTGAGAAATATCCAGAAATGAGTTGAATGACTCCTTCACGTCAGGCGACAGAAAGTGCCCACGCTGGAATGTACAGGGAAGGCTGAGACACATACTTGCCCTAAACCCCAACCCTGGCACACCACCCTATAATCAGGGGGGATGCTCAACTCCCACCCTCTTCCTGAGGAGTGAGGGGCTTGAGTCCCACATCTAGCACCACAACTTCTAAGACTCCCACCCAAGAGACAGGTCCCCAAAACATCCTGCTCTGAAAGCCGAAGGGGCTTGCATCTGTGAAATTCACAGGACTGCAGAAAACAAAGAGGCATTTCTTACTGAGCAGCAAGCACTTGCTGGGGCCCTTTGCCTAGAACTCTGTGCAGAAGGCGCAGGCACAAATGTGTGCCTCCAATCTTTCCCTGGAAAGGGACTGACTGTGGGCTACCTAAGGGCCCATCCTCTAACCTGCACACCCTCTTCCTCTGGCACTTCCACCACCCTCTTCCTCTGGCCCATTCCAACTACAGAAACCTCGTTGCCAGCATCTCTCTGAAGGAGCTTGTACACACGCCTGGTGCCCCAGCTTTTGTTGCTGCCACTCAAGGAACAACTGTATTGTATAACAATAAATTGATAAGGAGTAGAACTTGAGTGTTCTCACCAAAAAGGAAATATGAAGTGACAATGTGTTAATTAACTTGATGATGGGAATCCTTTCACAATTTAGGCATATATCAGATCATTAGATTGTATATTTTAAATATGTTACAATTTTGTCATTTATGCCTCAATAAAGTTGAAAAATAAATAGAATAGAATAAAACTAAATACATTTTAAGCCCACTGAGACTTTATCCCTAATTATATTCTCCACCCTTCCCATTTCTGTTTGCCCTTCCCATTTCTGTTTACCCTTCCCAGGAACAACTATTGGCCTGAAGTTTTGCATTTGCAATTCCTTGGCTTTTCTTTATAGTTTTTATTGCAAATAACTATATCCTTAAAACACATATGCACATATGCATATGGTTTAAATTGGCATGTTGACCTTTATCACATTTTCACCAAATGTTACCTGATCTCCTAGCTGATTTCCTACCTCCTGATTTGTTCTGTTGATATTCCATATTCTCCTTTAGTCTCTGGTCATGTCACTGCTCAGCAGCCTTCAGAGACTCTCCATTCACCATTGAATCAGTTCCTTTCATAACCTTAATGTTTTGGCCTTCATCAAGTCCCTTAATTTATCTGGGCTTCAATTTCTTCATCTGTAAAATAGGAATGAAAATATTCACCTTGCAGGATTGTTTTGATGATCAAATAGACAATTATGTAAAGCGCATAAACTTGGGGCCTAACACATAGTAGGAGCGCAACACATTGGTGCTTAGCTTACTGTTCTTTATTACTCCTCTCTGAGCTGTTTTTATATGATTATTATTCTTCCTCTCTGAACTCTTCTCTGAGCCATTGCGCAGAGTCCTGCACACAGTGAGTGTTCAAGAAATGTTTGTTGAGGGTGAAATAAACCAGTCTGGGTCAACTCAGATGCCAGGGTGGGATCGCCTATTGACTAGTCTTTGAAAAACCCCCAAAGGGAGGTCAACGTTGCCTATCCTGAAAGGAGAGAGAAGAGCAAGGACAGTTTCTCTTGCTAAGGAGAGTAAGATGTCGGGGGGATCTTTAAAACAATTGCAGTAGCAACATGTGGGGCTGGGCTGCTCCCCCAGTTGGCTTTTGTCAAGCATCAGTTGGTGGCCCTGAAAGCAGAGCTGCCTCCTCAGGAAGACTGCAGGATGACTGGGGCCCCAACTGGAGGGAGGGAACCCACTCCTCTGGTGTGCACAGTTGCCTTGGGGCCTGGAATCCATTCCTTACACAGTTGCCAAAGGACTATCTTAGATCCTGTAGAGTTGGCACCCGTCCCTCGGACACCCATGTCTCTGTGTGTGAACTGCTTGTCACTTGACTCTTCCCCTGGGCTTTTTCAAAGAGGATGGAAGAAATTAGTGGCTGTAAATAACTGAGGCCCTCTAGTTATGGTTTTATTTATGCATAATTTTGACAGATTGTCTCATTCAGAAATGGCATGTTTCTTATCTTTTGAGGAATATTGTGCACATTAATTGGTGAAGTGGTACTGTGCATGATGCTGGAATAGGGCAACATATAATCAGTCTTAGCAAAAATACACCCCAAGAGGCCTGTGGTCTCTTCAGAACCATTTCATCTTGAAATTGTTTGTTTCTCCAGTAGATCCTCATCCCGGCCTCTCCATTACCACTGCCTGATCTTAAAACTTGCAAAGGAAAGTCACCATTTGTTCTCTAAGGAATATCATGTTTTAAAAACTGTACACATACTGAAAAACAGTAAAACTTGCATACATATGCAATTATTTGAACTTAACTGTACATGTGTCTGAATACATTTCTATACACCTTATAGACAAAAGAGAATAGTATTTTTTATGACAAGAAATGTATATTAACACAAAAAAAATGAAAAAAGGTCATCTATCTTGGATTGCACAGAATAACTTATCAAATGTCAATGGTTATGCTAACATTTACTTTAGCAAAGAGATAATTACAAAGGTTGAAACCATATCGAACCCATCAGATCGTCCGCACATCAGCTGGTGTACATCCAAACCAGTTTATAATCTAAAACAGGAAAGTCTTCACTTTAGATGCAACCAAGGTCATAACCGTTTGTTTTTTGTTCTTAAAAAGGTTCCGTGGCATGAGTGATCCTAACCAAATTTCACATTGTCTTTGAACTTCTGAATGTGGCTCTGTGGCTAACGTCAGCATGGCGTGGGTGGTTGCTGACTGGCAGACCTCATCTCAGTCTCCACCTATGGACAATGTTCCATGCAGACAGATGTGGCCTCTCGTGGGTCACACGCCAAACTACATTAGTATAGCCCTTTCATAAGATCCTAATGGAGCAATAGGTTATCTCCATTTTGAATATTTTGTTTGAAAGTCCAGGTAATGCACAAAATAACCCATTTCTCAGAGATCTGACAATTTATGATTGGACATTGAAAACATAGACACATTAGATGGTTTAAAACTTTTGACTTTTGTAAAAAAATAAATCAGATGTCATCCAGATGCACTTCATAGTATTCAAAAATGTAAATACGTACATACAGAACCAATGTTCTTTTACCCACTGGCACTCATTTCTGAGGTGCTTTGTCTTAATTTCAGATAAAACTTCATTTGGAAGTGGCCTCTAGCACTGAGGTTTTGCTCTGCTCATACTCAGAATTATTAAGTAAATAATTGCTTATAACAATTGGACAACCTCTTTAAAAAAAACATTTTATTTTTGTAAACCAATTCCTTTGTAGCCTAGAAATCCTTTGTAAAATAATTATTCTTACACATTCTATAATCTTCAATTTTCTTAGAGCAGTTTTCCTGAAAGCCTGTGTGGGACACCTATGTAAGTTTGCTACACAGTCATATAAAGTCTCAGGTTTGAGCTTTCATGCTTTGGACCAAACCTTCCTCTCCAGAAAGGGCAAGAGGCAGTTCCACCCTTCTCCTTTTCACCATTACCTCATTCACCCATTCATCTGACATTTATTAAAGTGATCCTCTTTACTGGGCACCACAATGGACTTTGCTGATCTCCAAATGAAAAAGACCCTTAATGGAGAATGTGACTTTGTAAGCAACTCATTACAACAGAGTCAGATAATTGCCTCCAGAGAGGCACACAGAGGAGAGACTGACCACTTTGCTTGAAGGAATCCAAGAAGGTTCTACCAGGAGATGACACGAGCTCAATCTGGCAGTAGTTTGCCAGGCAAAAGAGAAGGAGCAAAGAACTTTGAGATTTAAAAAATCAGCATGAAAATTCAGGGGTGAAATTGGAAGTATTTGGTGGTGTGAGATGGGGAATGGCAATTCATGAAACACACATTTGTAATTAAATGTCGACCACATGCCAAGCAGTGGGCCAAATGCATTTTTATTCATTATCTCATTTAATTCATGCCCACACAATGAGGTAGGACTTTTAAATCACCATTTTGCAAATGAGGGAAGTTCTATGAGGCTCTACTTGGTGAACGGACTTACCCAAGGTCCTAGAGTTCACCATTATCACTAATGCCAAAGCTTTTGCTCTGTGACTGTGTGAGCAGGTTCTTGCAAGGTGATAAGGGCCCGCTCACACCAAGGAAAGGCTTTGGCCTTTATCCTGTTGGCAAGAGGGCACCATCAATGTGTTTTCAATGAGACAATAAAGTACAATGGTTATATTCAAAAAGATAATGATACAGCAGGTATGTGGAGAAAGTGTTGGAGTTGGAAGAGACCAGAGACAGGGAAACCAGTTTGGAAGGCAGGAAATAGTCTAGATCAGGAATAGTGAGACCCTGAGCTAAGGCGGGAGTGATGGAGCAGCAAAGACCTAGTTGAGAAAGAACTCAGAAATAAACTAGAAAGGACATATGCAGAGTGGGGGATGGCAGGGTCACCAGTTTCTTTGTGGCAAGCAATGAAACCTATGTATTCAATCTGGCTGAAGAGGAAAGTGACTCTGTGAAATGGTATGAGTGGGCTTACAGGATCAGGGCCAGAGGATCAGGTCTGTAGGAGGCACAGCTGAGAGAAGGGCTGAAGTTGCATCAAACTGCTCTAGTGGAGACCCGGCAACTGCCGTCACTGGGCATCAGGAGTTAGGCACCTAAGTATTTGTTTCCTATTGCTGCTGTAACAAATTTCCGCAAATTTAGTAGTCTAAGACAACACAAATGTATTCTCTTATAGGTCTGAAGTCAGAAGTCCAGAATGGGCCTCCCTGGGCTAAAACCAAGGTGTTCCCAGGGCTGCGTTCCCATCTGGAGGCTCTAGGGGAATGTCATCTTCTTTGCCTTTTTCCAGCTTCTAGAGGCTTCCTGCATTCCTTGGCTCCAGGCCCCTTCTCATCTTCAAAGCTAGCAGAGCGACATCTTCGAATCTCTTTGCCTCTCTGACTTCTGCTCTCATCATCACATTGCCTTCTATCCCTCAACTAAACACACTCACATCTTCTCTGATTCTGACCCTGCTGCATGTCTCTCATAGGACTCTACGGATTACATTAAACCCACCCAGATAATCCAGGACACATCCCAAGATTCTGAGCTTGATCACATCTGCCCTGTGGGGCCACATATTCATATTCAGGTTCTGGAGATTCAGACCGGGCCATCTTTGGAAGACCATGATTCTGCCTACCACAAGTTTATCCCTCAGGTTCTGGACTCAGGCCTCTACCCTCTCCTCAGCATCCACCACCACTGTCTGCCTGGCTGTGACATGGTGGATGTCACCACATCCTCTGGAATGGCTACAGTGCAGGCCTGCTTCACGTGCAGAGCTTCCAAATCACCATCTCACATGGTTGTATGTGATCGGGGGGGCTGGAACATATGCCCACACCTTAGCGGCCGGGGAGGATTGGGAGGCAAGTTCTGGCTTCTTTCTTGGGGACAAGCAGGCTCCTAAAAAGGGGGTGTTCAAAGTTGCCGGATGGTTGAAAATACAACTGATATCTACCAAACCTAGTCAAACCTCAGGCCGTGGCATGAGTGTAGTCGCCAGGACCACACTGAAGAGGAGCATTTGCAAACTGGAACTAGGACAGCAGGGGTGGTAAGGGAGACTGACACCATGACTCAGGAGTATTTGTAGACTTGGGGACATGAGGCCAGTCTTAAAAGGCACATGGCTAAGGTTTCCTACTGGTAAAAGAAGTGCTTGCACCCCAAAGACAGACAGACTTGTGTGTTTCCAAAAACTAACACCAGGACTGCAGGGTGATACAGTGGCAGTATTCTGCCTCTCGGTCATCCTGCCCCAGAGATGGGTGCGTTGCCCCAGCAGATAACAGGTTTGCTGTCACTTAAAGTTTTGAGATGGAAGCAGGATGACAAGATGTTGGCACACAAAGAGGGAATTCAAATATCAGATGAGGATTGTACCAGGTGGCTTCTAAGATTTCATTTTGTTCTTACCCGATAACCCAGTTATTGGGGGTGCTCTGGGCCCAATCACAATTTTACATGGACATAGTTTTTCAAGGGGAAAATGCTTGATTTTTTAAAAATCTTGCCCTTATATTCAATTTTCTGATTCTTGAGTCCTTACTTTTTTTTTTTTTAACAATAAGTAAGCAACATTTGAAATCAGTATAGCTTGTTCCAACTCTGACTCCAAAGTCTGGTTTTTATCTCGGGACTGTGGCCCTGTTGGAGGGCTTGACATGCCTTTTGTGTTCTGTAATGTCTTCATCTGAACCACAGGCCTAGAAAGGTTGATCCCCTAGTGCCAATGCCAAATGTTGAATAGAAGTTGATGAATTTATATAGGAATTAAGGGATTCCAATCTGTTTTTCTTTTCTACGTATGCAATTCCCTGTGTGCATTCCAACCTTGGTAGAGAAGCCCTGGTCAACTGCCCCAGTTTATCATCCCCACACAGAGACGGTAGTGGGAGGCCTCAGCCTGAGAGTGGGGCCATGTTGAACTGCTTCTTTCCAAACTTCTCAAAGGTTTACACATTTACACACACCCATGAAGTGCATTTTGGAAAGTTACTTTGCAAAACTGAATCTATTGCAGGGCACTACACATGTATCTAAGCTAAAAGTCAAGCTGCTTTTGCTTGGATGGAACCTAACCTTCTTTCATTTCTAATCCAAACCCCACATTGCTTGATATGACACAGATTTCCTGAATGACCCAGCAACAGACACTTCAGGTTTTGCTTCTTTTTTTTAAATAGGAAAAGTAACTTCTGTTCATCTGCAAGCACCATAATGGATAGGTTTTCAGATTACATGTTGCAGTTTCTGACACTGTCAAGGATCCCATGTTCCAAAAGTGGTGTGTGTGTGTGTGTGTGTGTGTGTGTGTGTGTGTGTGTGTGTGTGTGTGTGTGATGGTGGTAGTGGTAAGAATAGGGAATGGGGACATAGAAAGCTGCAAAAAAATTTTTATTTTTAATTCTTGGTGCATTGTTGACCTTCTAACATGTTTAACCAAAAAACAAAAAGTAATCATGTGGTATATTTATAGGCATTTGCTTGGTATTTTTTCTTTATTCTTACAGAACATTCCTTCTGGGTTATCTTTTTCTAGTCTTGAGCAAGCAGCTATGCTGCATGAAAATAGAGGAATCTCCATGAGCAGGTGTTGCAATCAAATAAAATTTATGATAAGGATACTCTGACAGATACTCACAATATGGATATTTAAATACTGCACAGTGATTAGCTAGCAATTCTAAGCAGCAATCCTATAAATGACTGTAATTATTTATCTTTTCACCCAGTTAAACCAGCTCACAGTGTCTCTTCTTAGAAGTTATCTAGGATCTATAAAGGGTAGATGGTAGCACTCCCTGACAGTAGGCTCAGCCTAGGTCTCCCCTTGTTTCTCTCTCTGCTTCCCACTCCACTTCTCTCTCCTTTCTCCACCCATCCCTCTCCTGCAGGTCATCAAGCTCAGACACTGCTTTTCCCTACCATTTTTTTCTCTCTTTCTCATTAAAAGGGAAACATTTTGCACTGACCCTCCCCCCTCACCAACTGGTAGAGTTTTACATCCATGTCCTTATAAGGGAAAACACTGTTTTCCTCTTCTATGTAGGGAGAAATCCTGTTTTGAAGCATATAGAAAATTATGTGTTCCTTCCCGTGGGTCTCCTTTACTTTAACACAAAGAACACTTCACTTCTGGTCACCAAATGTGTGGAGGTTTTTACCCACACCAAGTAATTCTCTGTGACGCCAGCTGGGTGTCCTGCCATTAAACTCAGTTCTGACACTATCTGTCTGGAGAAAGCATCAGATTCCAGAGGAAAAGGTTCACTCCTGTAAGACTGACCCCTCCCCCAGCTTCCGAGGCTAGTTGAAAGTCCAGGTGCACCTGTACTTCCAAACAACCAGCTATAGATGGGAGGTTCCAACGAACCCCTCCCTGGGTTTGATTAATTTGTTAGAGCAGCTTGCAGAACTCCAGGGAGTACCTACTTACATTTACCAGTTCATTAAAGGATATGATAAAGGATACAGATGAACAGATACATAGGCAGTGTGGGATGGTCCCAGGCTCAAGACCTTCTTCCCCGTGGAGCTAGGGTGTGTCACCCTCCCAGTGTGGATGTGTTTGTCCACCTGGAAGCTCGCTGAGTTGTGTACTCTTTGGATTTTTCTGGAGGTTTCCTTGTGTAAGCATGACTAATTATTAACTCCACTTGCAACCCCTCTCCCCACCGTAGAGTATTGGGGGTGGAGCTGAAAAATCCAAGGTTGTAATCATGGCTTGGTCTTACCAGTGACCAGCCCCCATCCTGAGTCACCCTGGAGCCTACCTAAAGGTGCCTCATTACAACAAAGGATGCTCCTGGTTCTCTTATCACTTAGGAACTTATAGGGGCTTCAGGAGCCTGTGTCAGGCACGAGGTCAAAGACAAACATCAGAACAAGAGATGCTCCTAGTGTTATTATCACTAGGAAATTATGAGGGTTTTGGAGCGCTGTGCAAGGCACTGGAGACTGAGACCAATATATGTATTTCCTATTATCTCAGTTCTCTTTCTTAAAGACTCCTGAAAGGGCATGCTAGCAGTCCCTGCTCCTCAGCCCTGCAGGGACCAGGTGGTCTCAGGAGCCCAGGTGGCAAAGGGCTAGCTGGGGTCGTGGGTGGGGGGTAGAACTCACCAGGTGCTTCTTGACCATGAAGCCTATACTGTGGTGGGGGAAGGGTGAGGTGGGAAGGAAGAGGCTGGGCGAGGGTATAGAGGATGGGTAGAGGGAACCAGCTGGCCAGGAGGCCTTGTCCCATCAGAACACCTAACCCTGAGCTCCACCCCCTGCTCCCAGCCAGGAAGGCTGTGGCTGAAGTAAGTGACCCTGCTTTCTTATAACACACCTGTTTCACCCATAGCTCACCCAGAGCTGCCACAAGACAACCAAGCCTGCTGTCCCCATTCCCAGTTACATGCAGGTTTTAGATGTTTAAAGGTCAAACGTGAGAGAGAAGAGAGAGGATGAAAGTACCGAACATTTGAAGTACAGCTCAAGGATGGGTAACAAGACTGCGCAGCGCCCCCCTGGGCAGCGCAAGACTCTTGTGTCCTCCTCTCCTCCGGGCCTGACACACCTGGTACCTTCACTTGCCCTTCCCCACCAGCCCCACGTGCACACATTCAGACACACTCAGACACCTTCATTTCCCACAGGCTATGTGTCAAAGGTGATTGTGGGCTTGAAAAGGTGGGAGGTTTCTGCAACCTAAGGAGGTGGATGGGGACTTCTTCCAATGTGCTTTCTGCTTTCCGCTCCTGACCCTGCAACTGCTGCAGCCCCAGCTTCCACGCCCACCTTCCATCAGGCTCCTGGGTATGATGCCACAGGGTAGCTCAGAGGAGCTCTAATTCCTGGGGTTCTACCTCTTCTCCTCTAGGAGCTGCTGGAAGGACAACTAGACTGTTTAACCTTTATGATTACCGACTCTTCATTACAGCATCTGATACTCATTCAACACGTATTTATGGAGGGCCCCACTGTGCAGTCACTACTGGGGACTGTGGGGATACGGAGGGAAAAGGCAAAGTCCCTGACCTTGAGAAGAAGTTTCCATTCTAGTGGGAGACAGGCAATAGACAAACATATGGCAGGAGGCTGGCTGGTGTGGCCAACGTTTATATTTCTCTTCTGGCTGCCCAGAATTGGATCTCCATCCTGCATCTTATGGAGTTTTGTAGGGATATCCACTACACAGAAACAGAAAGTGCCAGTTAGCAGTTTGATCAGCCTCCGTCGTAGAATTAGCGGAGACCTGTGGTCAAGGTGTGACCAATCAGACAGAGCGGGCATAAGCTGCTGGTGCTTCAGGGACATAGGGCCTGCAGAAAGGCCTCGCAGGTGGCGGTGGCATCTGCCGTTAGATGGAGATTCCAGGTCCTGGAGGTGGTAGAACTCAGCAGAGCTAGTGTCCGGGATGGTGGCATTGGTGGCATAACCTGCAGTAACATGGACAGCAGAGCTCTCACCAGCCACCATGGTTTATGCATTATTTTTGTCTATGAACCCCTGAGATTTCCTAATCTGTCCTTGAGCTCCTGAAGTCTGTTAATAAATCCCTCTTTTACTGAAACTAGCCTCATTTCTCATGCTTCTACCTAAGGACAGGTAGTACCTAATAGCTAGTTACAAGTGGTGACAAAAACAGAGGTAGGCAGGGGATGGAGAGTGCTGGGAGGCGAGTTTACACACGTGATCAAATAAACTGCTCGCTGGACTTTCAGGCCTATCCAGAAAGCAAGAGAGCAAAGCCCCCTGGGGAAAGAGCCCCAGAGAGACGACGCAGATGCAAATATGAGGCGGTGACAAGCTTGTGAGTCTGAAGAATGCCAAGAAGGCCGATGTGGCTACATCAGAGACATAAGTGGAAGTCTGAAGGGTAAGCAGGGGCCGGAGCTGGTGACTTGGCCGGACAATGGCGTGAAGTTTGAATTTCAATATGTGTGTTAGGGAAGCCCCTGATCGTTTTGAGTAGTGGTCAGGCGACATGTTCTGGTAACTACAAAGATCAGTCTGGGAGCTGTACCGAGAATCATCTTTAGCAGAACAGAGTGGAAGCAGAAAGATCAGAGACCACTGTGATGGTCCAGGAGAAAGGTGGGGTGGTTAGTCCCAGTCAAGGCCTAGGGCAGGAAGCCGTCAAAGAAGGATACATTCTGAAGGTGGAGCCCACTGGCCTTGCTGTGCATTAGCTGTGGGGTATGAAGGAAAGAGACGAATCAGGGATGACAGCAAAGTTTTGGGAATGGCCACTTACTGAGGTAAAGAAGATTAAAAGTAAGGCCAGTTGGTGCATAAGAAGGATGGGGTCGAGAGTTCAGCTTTATCTCTGGGAATGTAATCTGTGTAATGTTGCATGGTTTCTTTAATTTTGGATGGACCACAGTTTATTTCATCAGTCCCCTGTTGTTCCTCATGTAGGTTGTTTCCAGAATTTTCCTCTTATCAAGATTTTGTTATAGCAAAGCTTTTTTATACATCCATGATTATGATTATATCCTTAGAACATATTTCTAGAAGTGAAATTTTTGCATCAAAGGATGGCTTAAGGCTTTTGATACATACTGTCAAATGGTCTTCAGGAAAATCACAACTAGTTACATTCTAACAGCAATGAATAAGTATACCAGTTCCTTCACATTTTATCAATGCTGACAGTATTTTAGAAAAAGTTTATAGTTTGACTAGCCATAAACAACATTTCACTGTTTTAATTTGCACCTTGTCAATTGCAATGAGGCCAACCATTTTTAATAGACTTGTTGACTATTTCTTCTTTTGTGAATTATTTGCCCTTTGCCAATTTTTAATTAGAATTCCACCTTTTTCTTATTTACGTGTAAAAACTGTTTTTACATTAGAGATATACAAATTTGATGTGTCATACACTTGCAAATCTTCTCCTGAATTGTAATTTGCTTTTAAATGTAGTTCATGTATAATTTTTAAAAATAGAATGTTATGCCTTTTTGAGAAGTTGTTTCTGAAGCATTTTATATTTTTAAAAAATATCTACTTTAAATGGCACCTTTTCCATTTTGTTTTGAATTTGTTACTGCTAGGACAAGGTATATATTTGTTTGTTTGTCTACTTTCTGACTGTTATCTGATCTTTTAAACTATTCTCTTTTTCAATAGTTTCACATTGGTCTGTGGTATAAGACAGTCGTATCATTTGTAAATAATTTTCATCCTCCTTTCTTCTACCCTCTCCCCTCATTTTATTTAATTGGTTAGATCCTCCTCATCATTGTTAAAATAGCATCCAGATGGCCTACTCCTTATAGTCCTCCTGACTGCCGACATGAAGGCCCCTTTGTTTTTTCACTATTGCACATGGTGTCAACTATGGGGTCTACATTAATGTTCTGTCACTTATTAAAGAAATAGACTTCTAAAAAATATTTGGCTTTAGAACCAGTGAGAGTGAGAAACACCTATTAGACATCCCAGCGGGGATATAGAGTCGGCAGTTGGCTATAAACATCTGGAGTTCAGGGGCAAAGCCAGACCTGGACCTACACATACGGGATTCCTCAGCACACAGCAGGCATTGATAGGCATGAAACTCGGTGTGCTCGTCCAGGGGTGAGGAGTGTGGCTAGAGAAGAGGGGCCTCAGGACAGAGGTTTGGGGGATCCAGGATGAAGAGATTACAGAGAGGAAGGGATTCCAGCAAGGGGACCTTGAACAAGAAAATCCGTACTGCTGTGTCCTAGAAGCCAGAAAAGAAAATGATTCTCAACCACCCTGGGGGCTTCCAGAGGCTGCTTGTATCCGGCAGGTAAAGGGACTGAGGCTCAGACAGGCAGGGCCACCCTGCCTCAGGGTTTGGCCTGGTACCTGCTCCAGGAGAAAAGCCACCCCCCAACCCCCCACCCATGCCCTCGGCTCCAGAACATGCTTCCCTCCACACAGGGCCCACAGCAGGCTGGTGGCCGCACACCATGCCCACCCCTTCCTCTCTGAAAAGAGCCCTTTGTAACTTCTTCAAGAAGGAAACAGCTTCATCAGAAGAGGAACATTATTTGCTTCCTGTTAGAACAGACTCTTACTTAGGATCAGGTTCTGTGCCCAGGTCCATGCCCACAGGGAGCAATGAAGGGAAGAGAAGGGAGGGGCACACAGACACGGGCCTGCAAGAGCCGGTTTAGCAGGAAAGGCTCTGGAGAGCTCAGACTTGGGGAGCCGCAGGCCTGCAGACCTGACCCCTCTCAACTGGAAACTCTCCTCTATCCTCCAGAAAGCTGTCCTCTTGAAGGGCCTAAGAAGTGGCATAAAGACAGTCATGGGTGGGTTAGTTTAACGCTTCGATGCCTGCAAGCCCTTTACAGGGAAGGTAAAGCCAATCCAACCACTCTTTGCTGAGCTCGTAATTTGTGATAGGCCCTGTGCCGGGCCTGGAAACCCAGCAGGAAAAAGACAGACTTGTTTCACATCACCCCTGAATGTAGAGGCCGGTAGGAGACATTAAACAACCACATAAACAACATTATAATCACAAATGTGATGAGGCTGTAAGGAAATATTCCTGCAGGCATATGATGGCAGCCCTGGTGGATGCCAGGCAGGGATTCCTGCCTGAGAAAGTGAAAGAATCTGTAAAAGCAGGAGGGAAGGAGGCAGGGTTCAGGAATTTTCCCCATGGGCTTTAGAAGTCTGTCTGTCACCGTTATGCCATGTTGGGATACTGTAAGTCCCCAAAGCCCAGGTCAAATAGGCAGCACAGAAACAGGTCCCTTGTTCCTGGTGGGGACTGAGAAGCTGCATCTGGCCACTGCCCAGGGTGGCTGATGTGGGGATGTTCTCTTGGCACAGCAGCTTGGGGCCCAGCAACCTGTGCCTCGAGAAGCCCAGCATTCCTGAAGCAGAAATGACAACACCTACCATCAGCAGCAAATATTTGTGGATCTTTTGTTAAAAGAAGAGTAGAGGATCATAAGGGATCATATGGTAGTTCTATGTTTAATTTTTTGAGAGACGTCCATCCTGTTTCCACAATGATTGCCCTGATTTACATTCTCACCAATAGTACACAAGGGTCCCCTTTCTCCACCTCCTTGCCAACAGCGGTTATCTTTTATCTCTTTGCCAATAGACACCCTGAAAGGTGATATCCCCTTGTGCTTGTTATTTGCATTTCCCCGATGATTAGAGATGCTGAGTGCCGGTTAGCCATCTAAATTTCTTTTTTTGAGAAATATCCATTTTTTTATATGTCAAAGATAATCCAATAAGCTATTAAAAAGAAGAAGAGCAGAGGGAATGTGTATGCATTTTGTGAAAGTTAAGCGAGAGATTTCACAGAGGCTCCTTTGGGGCTAGGACCATCTCTGCAGCTCAAGTATCCTCAGCTGGCCAGTTTCGTCTGTGCCCCATGGACACACACCCCAGCTGCCTCTGCACTCAGGCACACATACTCCTACAGAGGAGATGGTGAAAACTGGAGTGGAAAGCACAGGCTACCTCAGTTAATGTATATGCTTTAGATTCAAGTGGTCTTTTACTTAATTTCCCTGACTCTTAACCTAAACATTCCTTTTACGGTTAAGAATGCCTTAGTCCCTTTTCTTACATGAATCTAATACACCAAAGGTTTTTTAATTGTTTGTGGACAAACGAAGAAATTGAACACTCACATCTTTTATTCTGAATTTCAGTTTTCATTGTGTTAGGATCATGCCTATAGAAGGTTGGGTTGAATGTAAGGAAAAGATAAAGGCCCCTTTGGGTATACGACATAATAATTGTCAAGGCGTTTACACTACATTTCAGTTTTTCAGATGAGAAAATTTATGTCCTGAGACATTAAGTAACTTACCCAATGGCCTTATGTTAATTTGTCTTCCTTTGTTTCTCATCCTGACCACCATATTCCTCTGTACTATCTTTAGGACTCTGGAAGTTATGTATACAAAACAAATTCATAATTGTCTTAATATTCATTTCTTCCTAAAATTATGGTGCTGAAAATAAAATATGTCTCATAAAGAATTCTAAATGTATTGTTTTTTTAAATAGTTGAGTTTTACTCTTACTTTGTTTTAATCCTGTTAATGAAATTTTGCAAATGGCCCAGGAGATTTCCCCTGGAGTCCCAAATCAAACACAGATGGATCATATACACGTCCAGCTCAATTACATGGAAGTTCTAAATTCTTAATTTCAACCGTTCATTGGAATGAAAAACTTTACTTTTCACCAGGTTTTTGTTGGGTTTTAGTGGCTGAAGAAAGGAGGGGTTGTGCAGTGGGGTGGCATTTCATCTCTTTTGACAATCAGCAGCGCCATCTACTGTCAAGAAATAAAATCATGAAGAAGTACAACACCTCATAGATGAGAATTAGGACTTTCAGGTCCCCGTTCCCTAAAGTAGGGCATTCCTACTAAAACTTTGGTAAGCTGAAATGACATACAGTGGTAAGTAACCCCACTTTCTGAAAGTCTGTACAATGCCTCTTTGCTTACAAAAGACCTACATTAGTACCTGCTTTCGCTAACCAAAGAAATCTGAAAAGGATTTTTCCTTTTACAAAAAAAAGCCTATGAATGTTTTCTTACTAAAGAGCCAAAGCAAAGTGGCATAACTTAAACGTTCAGAAATCGGTGGATACCTGTAGTGAGGGAAAGACAATTTTATATCCCTGGGACTTAACTGATATAAATTCATGTACACACATTTTATTTTAGATTATGGCATCCTTAAGCCACTTACAGAAAGAACCAGATGAAATAAAAACATAATTATTTATGTAAATCTTAAGAAAACTAACTTTGGTAAGGGATAAAAATGGGGTGAATCTCAGGTAAACCATTTAGTATGCATGCAACTTCTCTTATCTCCTGTCCTTTATCTGTAAAAGATGAATAATTATGCTTACAAGTTATTTTAATTAAATGATATATGTAAAATGTACCCCATGATTTACCTAGCAGAACAAGGTGACTATTATTATATGGCATTTACTGAGCACATGCCGAGTGTGGGACTGCCAGGAACTTGCCTCATAGCAATCCTACCAGATAGAGATTCCGAGACAGCAGGCGCCATGCCCAAGATTACGCGGCTGAGTGGGGGCCGGGTTTAAACCCAAGTTCTGTCTGGTTCCAAAGCCATCGTTGTTCCTGTTAGCTCACTGAATATGGCCCTGAATCCCCTTCTGATACACCTCTGTGGATGTTCACTTCATGTCATCAGTGAGAATCTGTTGTTCATATCTTGGCATGGGTCTCATCCTCTGTGGTCTGATGCATGTATCTCATTGCGTAGAGGTGCTAAGATCACCTAACCATGCTACACATACATGTTTAAGAGAGCAATTTCAGAGTCTTAAAGAGTTTGATGTGTAACCTTGGTCATGACCAAGAATGAAGGATGATAAACCTACAGTTCCGTGTGTCCTCATATTATTTTATACAGACTTCTCCACTACTATTATCTCACAGTGCTATCAGAGATTTTTCCAAAGCTGTCTTTGTGGATTAGAATTCCTCAGAGGCAGCATTCGTGCTTGTTAAATGAATGAATGAAAAATGATTACATATTATTTCTTCCAGGATGAAGAGATGATGCCTTTGTAAGATTTTTGAGAACAGAGACCTTAAATTCTCCCCATTCCAGAAATAGTAATTATTCATTTGAGATTTGTTAACTTGAACTGAATTGTCCTTACAGACGAAGTACTATCCTATCCCTTTTTTAATAACTATCTGAAGAGAATTCAATTCAGATTTCTTCTGTAGGGAATATGATAGGGTTTTACTAAGATTCAAAAATATCAACAATAAGAAACTGATAAAATACATATATAAGTATCAAAATTGTATTGCTAAAGTTGCTTTTAGAACTAAGGGTATTTTGTTACTACCTGTTAAAATAGAAGAAACCTACCCCACAGAAGCATTTTTTAGTAAAGTGAAAATCTATAGAGCATCTAGCAGAGTACTTATTCACTTCATTCTTTCACTTAAAATTGTATTTCCTGAGCACCTACTATGTACTAGATAGACAGTGCTTTAGGCACTGATGGTACAACAGCAAAAAGAGATAAAATCCTACCTTCCTGAAGCTTACATGGGAGTTGGGACACAGGAATGGCAGACAGGGAATCTGATAAATAAGCAACTGAGAAGTGCAATGAAGAAAAGCAAAGCAGGGGGAGGAGACCAGAGTGCCAGGAAGTGCTGGTTTAGATAGAAGAGTTGTTGAGGACTTCGCTGAGCAGTGATACTTGAGCAAAGAGAGGATGAAGTGAGAGAATGTGCCGCGAGGACATCTGGGGAGAAGCATTTCAGGCAGAGAGAACAGGGAAGGGGAGGCCCCCTATCACGAAAGAATGCCTGGCTCAAATGCAAGAGGTGTTCCTTCCCACCTCTGCTCCCACACCTGAGCCCTTTGGTTTTCCTGATTGTGGTTCCCGTGATCATATTGATTTAAGGTGCTTACATTACATATATGTAATATATAAAATATAATTTTTATACATATTAGCCACATCTGTGTATATAGATGTAGGGACATCACTGACAGACACCTGGTCCTTGCAGGGCACCTCAAAGGACACAAAGAGAAGCAGGCAAGGCGAAGCTCTCTGTAGTAAGGCCATTCCTGCTTTATGGCAGTGTGATTTGCCATGTGAAGGCTGACTGGGTTTCCAGGCGAGACCACAGGACCCTACCTAACATCTAAAGCAAGTGGAATGTGGGGCACTTGAAATAGAATACAGTCGAAAACAACTCTGTTAGCCCGATGTTCTGGATTCCATTTCAGCTCTGACATTCTGTAGTTCTATGATATATAAAAGGAGCAAAGGGAAAATTCATTACCTACTACTAAGGTCTTTGTGGGTTGACCTTACATCAAACACTTATTCTCTCCCCAGAAAAATGAGTTCTGGCTTTCAAAATGCTATGCTTACAGACATTCCAAACACAGACCATGAACGGGAGACTTCCTGTGGTGTGTAAGTGCGTCCCTGGTGGCAATGGACAGGAAGAGATTAAAGAGCGAAGCCCAGAACTACTGTGGCTGGAGCGTTCTGGGGGAAACACTAATGATGACAGGGAACTGAGATATAGAATCCTCAGAGAGCCTCAAGCTGCAGGGATGCAGGGCTGGTGCTGTTAAAATGTAAGGCCCGCAAACCGCTACGTGCAGGGTGCACTGCAAAGCCTCCTGTAGCAGTCAACTGATCAAGCTCTGTACAAAGAGTTCAAAACTGGTAATGTGGTTTTCTCTTTATATTTTGGAGGTACATGCCCTTCTCCCTAGGAGCCTGAGGCATCATCTGCTCTAGGATCAAGATTGTTATGGGCAGGAACTCAAAGTAAAAAAAAAAAAATTGACACTTTGAACAATAGCTTTCATTATTCAAAATGAGATTTTGTAGCAAAACACTAAACTTAAAAACCAGGCTTAATTCAGACAGGGAGAACATTTTTCCTCAGTCTTTTTATTGCCTCCTTTGACATATGAAAATCCATACAGGATCATAAATGTCCATATAGGAAATTAAAAAAAGGTGCAAGGAAAGTCTTTTGTCTTGAGAGCCGGGAAAGGAAAGGAGAAAGAAGCTGAGGTTTCTTCATTCTCTCTTGTTATTAAGCAGTTCTCACCCATGAATGTGAATAAATTCTCTGCTTTATCAAGAAAATCTTATTAAAAATTCTAAGAGTGAATTGAATTACATAGTGTGTTTAGTGATGTGTTCAGCTAGTCAATGACATCAAGGCTAATTAATATGTTCAGCTCAAACCATTCTCTTTATTATTGCTAATATGAATGATAATCCATAGGAACAATTATTTCCTGATGAGCTCAGATGGCTCTAGAGGGGAAAAGTTTACCAAGGCAAGAATGTTTGAACTACGAAATGAACTTAGCGTTTCTGCAAGGTGAGAAACCAGCTGTGTCCCAGCTTTTTTGGATGGGACCTGGACAATCAGTCTCCTGAAGTTATTTATTTTGTGTTCTCAGTATTCTTCATGATCATAATACTCCCCATGCAAGGAAGAAAGGCAGCAATGTTCTTCAGTGTAGACAAGATGGAAGGGCAAACACAAAAGTTAGGAGCTTGGATCACAGTTTCTACATATTTTGATGACAATAAGTGTAAGTGAAATAGATGATAATACAGCGCACAAGAGAAAAGTTATCACCAAATACCTTATGTATTTGGTAGAATGTTTTGAATTTTTATACCAAAAGAAGATTCACACAAAGGAAATCCAGATACATAGAATCCATTTCTTTAATTAAAAGATCATTTAAATAGTCTACTGTAATGAGGGAGGAAAATACTAGAACTTCTGTTTTCATTTTTAAGTAGTTTATTTATGCTTAATATTCAAACTATTGAATAGAAGTGTGTACGTAATCATAAATAAATATGCATATGCCGGGGACATGGGCTCCAATAATTCTTGCTGGTTGGGTTACACCGTCAATGACGTTTGGAGTCCACTGGATTAGAAAACAGAAATATCAGGATAGATCAGCCTGCTGCAATTACAGATTTGATTTCTCTCACTCCCTCTTGTACTGATTTCTTCTGGTTGTGTCCTGCCCCATTTGTATGTCCACATGGAAAGGGAATGTTGATGACTTAGACTTTGAATATTTCTAGACCTGCGACCGTGATTTATTAAGCTAATGCAGTAAAGTGGTTTCTGATTATGATTGAGTTTGCCATGTAGATTAATTACAGGGACAATGTATAAATCTCAAGCCCATTTTTCTCCCTGAGAACCGAGTAGTTGGCATTTTAGTGCTACTTTCAGTCTCCTGAAGTTAGTGTCTAACCAAAGTTAATCTCTCCGGGTCTGAGGGGTCTGAGGCTTTCCCTGTAGGGATCCTGAAGTGAGGTGACTGGCGCAGGAGTGACCCAACGAAGATCTGCCAGCCACCAAGGGCCTTCTTTTGAACCTGTGGCTTCCTAATTGTGTTTCTGGAGCCTGCCTTTCTGTGGCGGTCTCCACCCTACCCCACCCCACCTTCACAGTTCTGCTTTAATCTATTTTGTATTTTCAGCTTTGGCATAAGATTTGCTTCTAAGACAAGTTGGAAAACTACTGCCTTACCCAATTGCCACCATTTGTACCTGCTCTCAATGCTGAGTTTTCTGATTTCACCTATTTTACCTGTGAACATACAAACATGTCTTTTCTCAGAAGAACATTTCTTCACCAGGCTGCATTTGTCTGACATCAGCCCCAGGCTCCCTGCTGTGCGCGCTCCTGGCCAAGCACTACCCTCCCCCTCTCAGCTCAGCTCAGCTCATTAGGAATTCCTGCAGCCTCTCAGGCAAAACCTTTGCCTACTTCTGCCTGTGGCCTCCTTAAAGCAGAGGCTCTCTGGTCCTCCAGGCCTCCTGTAGAATCTAGCCCCTTCTACACAGTCACTGCTTAATAAAATTGTGTTGGTGTGAATTACTGATAAAAGAACAGAAAAGTCTTAGGAAATCAAATCAAAGGCACCAGTAAAAAGACTTTGACTGATTAAATGAAGGGTTATCCCCGCATAGCATCTGCTTTATGGGTGCCCTAGACGCCGGGCCCACTCTGAAGGCCTCATGCTCTGAAGGCCAGATAATTGAGGACAATTGGCTAGAGAGAATGCAGCAGAGACCATTGCTGGTAAAGAGTGACATTGGCCCAATTACTCAATTTCCTCATTTGTGACGCCAGGGAAACAGACAGATGATGTCTCAATCCCTGGGCTGTTATTCAGCTTGTATGTCCCTCTAAAAGCATTCCAGGTGTTAATATATTAAAACACTTTCCTGCTGGTTGGTAAATAGCTGCTGGCACACTTCAACCTCCCACATAACCTCCAACCTCCTCTCCTCCCTACCTGAACTGCCCAGGCTGTGTCCGCCCCTCCCCATCCCCTCTGCATTTCCCCATAATCTGGCAACTAGAGAAAGGGCCAATGCCTGACTCAGCAGGGCACCTCCAGACCTAAGCCAGCTCTGTCACCTGGATCCATCCCACGATGCCCGCCCTCATTAGGCCTCTACCTAATCTGGCAATCCAGCAGCCTTGAGTCCACAAAAGGCATACTGGGGAGACTGTCCTTGGAGGGCTTGGTTGGACCTGGGAGATGAAGATGTGCTTAGACATGAATTGCCGGCCTGGCTTTCCAGACTGCATCTGCACCTCTGCACTGGAGCACTGCTCAGCAAGGCCCAGAAAGACCCACAGGGACAGGCTTGGAGCCCAGAGCCCTGGAGAAGCAAATAGGTCACTCCTGGACAATTCATGGCTTGGTAGGAACTTCCTGCTCACATGAGGGATGAGTTTAAACTGACTGCTAGGATTTATTTAGCTGACCCAGGCCAGGGCCAGTGCATCACAGACCCAAGGCTACAGCTGGAGATAAAGGAAGAGTTTGTATGAAAAACTGGTTTGGATGAAGGGATTTGAAGCTCAAGTCCACAGAAATGTACTGAAGAGAGAGAGTTGACTGTTCCACTTTTCCTTCCTTTCACATCCTATTTGGTGCTTGTACTGACTAGTAACCCCTCGCTTGATGTCTCAGTATGGTAAAATGCTTTGCAGGTTTCCCAGAACTTTAACATGCAAAACTGTATTTACTTCTCAAAGCAACCCTGTGCTGGGCAGGCATTATTATTACTCATTTTACAAATAAGGACACCAAAGAAACTGAGGGGTTCAGTAACCTGCCCGTACCCCTTTTGAAGTCAGGCCCTCAGACTTTAAGCCTAACATTTCCTATTACATCATGTTGCTTCTTAAAGTCCTTTGAATAAAGACAGTGCCCTCTTTTGTCTGACTTAGTAGAAAGCAGCCCAGTGAAGCTTAGTGATTATGTTCATTTCTAAAGCAAGTAGGTAGCAGCATGCTAAATTAGGTGAAGATTGAAAGGAAATATAAGGCAGGGTCCCTGAGTTTGCTGCCTTGTCAGTAAAACAATACATATACTCATGAAACTCTTAAAGAAAAATGTAAGAATCCATCTTATTTTTGTCATAAAAATTTACGATTTCTCTACATAGGGAATATTAGATGAGTACAGTCATTTGCAACATTGCCTTTTCAACAGCAAGTGAAATAAATACAAAAACTAGCAGTAGGAAGTTGACTTTTTGGATGTGTACCTATAAATAAGCAAAAAGAATAGGATAACAGGTTTAGTTAAAGGGGAAGGGTTTCCTAGGATTGGAAATGAATAAAAAAGAAAGAACAACCTTCTCTGAGTGTAGCATTGGGAAAGAGAGGCATAAAATTCAGGTCACACATGTTTGCTAGACTTGCTAAAGGAGGATTTAGGAGGAGCTGGCAGCTGAGGATCAGGTATGGAGCTCTGATCTGATCATTTCATATCGTGTTCAGAAACATGAAGAGTTCCCACACCAATTAAATCCAAGCTCCTGTGAATGACATTCAAAGTCCCTCCAGTCTTACCCATACCAGGCTACCTGCCATTCTGTGAACACAATCTATTCCTGTTCCACACATTTGCCCTTGATGCTGGGGTTCTTGTTTGTGGAGCCACAGAATGAGCTTCACAAACAGTCAAGGTAGGAGAGCAAGGTACAGGCTTTTATTTAGAAATAAAGTGAGAGAATAGAGCTCCTGGATCACGCCAGGAGGGGACAAGAGAGTCCGTAGTGGTGCGTTGTGTAGGGGGTTTTATAGGCAGCTGAGGATTTTCCGAGAACATGAAAAAAACTTAGGGATGTGGACTTGTTAAGTGGTCTCTGAATATTTAGAATTAACTTAACACAAGCAACTTCCTCTGATGATTTCTCCCTGAAATACCAGCATCTTGGTCTGGGGGCATATGAAACAAGGCCACCTGCTCAGCTCCCAAGGTGGGCCGAGGTATTGTTTGCTAAAGAGTTAAGAATTTCTAACGTCTTAACATCTTGGGTATTAAAATGCAGTCTTATCTTTAAGGTGGAATCCTTCCTGCCTTTTACTGTGTTGTTTATGCCTGGGCTTACTTGCTAAATTAGTTGCCCAGTTTGCAAAATCACTTCATCAGATCTGAAGGAGGAAAGACAGCAGGTAGGCCTGGGCCTTTTAGCATGCTAAAGTGAACCTTACACGTGATTATAAATGGTTAGCATAATAAAACATGTGCTGCTCTTCTTTATCTGGGGAACATTAACTGATTTCACTGAAGAATGATTCTAGAGCTCAATTGTTAACATAGAGTTTTAGCAGGGGGGTTTCCTTGCATGTAGTTACATTGCTCTGACTGCAAATATCCCGCCCTGCCCCCTCCGGAGGCCCTCACCCTACTCTGACTATATCCACTGTCCCTGTCTCACCTGGAACCTGTGAACATATTTCATTGCCTGGCAAAAGGGATTTACAGAGTTGTAATTAAGGATCTTAAAACAGAGAGATTATTCTGGATTACCCAGCTGGGTCCAGTATAATCACAAGGGGTTCTCAGAGGAGGGAGGCAGGAGGATCGGAATCAAACAGAAGCAGAGGCTGGTATGGCTGACGTGGAGGAAAGGGCCACAGGCCAAGAATGTGGATGGCCTCTTGAAGCTGCGGAAGGTAAGGAAACGGAGTCTGCCTGAGTCTCCAGAGGGAGCCAGGCCTTGCCATCACTTTGGTTTTAGTTAAGTGAAACCTATTTGGACGTCTGACCTCCAGAATTGCAAGCTGATAAATTTGCATTGTTTTAAGCCACTGTGTTTCTGATGATTTGTTACACTGGTAATGGGAACCTCATACAAATGGAAACTATATTTCCTAGAATCCCCTTTCCTATATGTACTGCTTCGAATTGGCTGGCCAAAGTTCAAACTTGGACAAGATTTGGGAATGGGGGTGAATGAGGCAGGAGGCATTCCTTTCTGAGGGTCTTTGTGATAGGTACCCTGTAGGGTCTGGGTGGGCCTCACTCTCCTCTGCTCCCTGTCTAGTTCTTCTTCCAGA
This sequence comes from Manis javanica, assembly GCF_040802235.1. Lineage (NCBI taxonomy): Eukaryota > Metazoa > Chordata > Mammalia > Pholidota > Manidae > Manis > Manis javanica. Next base: position 212,681,514 of record NC_133156.1, on the reverse strand, counting down.
CTGCAAGTGCTATTGACCCATAGCAGCCACAGGCTTCATCAGCCTGGCTGTAAACCCACAGAGGTGATAGCTACACTGAGGCAAGAGCTTTCTTTCCCACAGGCCCCCTCCATGGGTTCCCCTTCATAGCTCCACTTCAGCGCTGGACACTTGGCCTCTCAGATTGCATTGCATTCACCATCCTGTACTCCAATACCAGAGCCTGGAGATTAGTTAGATAATGTTGGAGTTTTTCAAAGTGATTATGCCATTTACTTTGCTGAGAGTGGAAGTTTCTATTGACCCATAACCTCAACAACACTACTATTGGCTGAGTCTTAAATTTTGCCCCAGCTGTAAGCTATCTCCTTCTGCCCCATCTCCTTATGCTTTCATATCCATTTCCCTAATAACTAACAAGGGTGGGCATCTTTTAATATTTTTAGTGGCCTTCTGGATTTCCTTGTTTCTGAAGTGCATGTGACTTTTGCCCATTCTTCTGCTGGGCTGTCTGCCTTTTTTCTTACTGATTTATGCTTCTTTATATGCTATGTATAGCAAATATCTTATTTCAGTGTATGGCTTGCCTTTTCACTATCTTTAAAAAGTTCCTAATGTTGATGTGATGAAATTCATCAGTCTTTTTTTGGAGGTGTGATTTGTGCTTATATGCATGCAGTAAAACCCAGGAATTCTACTTCTAGAAATATACCTTAGGAAAATTAATGCAAAATTCTCCAGGTGCAAGAATATTCATAGAAACATCATTCTAACAGAAAACAAAACAAAACAAACCCAAACTAGAAGTTTTCCTACATGTCCTTCAAGAAAGGAGATAAATTCATATAGATATGTCCATACAGAGAAATGAACTACAAACACATGCATCCATCCACATGGATTTGTGTCACAAACATACTGTTAACCGAAAAAAAATAATCCTTTTATTAAAAATTCAAAATCAGTCCAAGTTAGGTAATATGTTATTTAGGAATAAAAACAGAAGTGGTAAGCTTTAAAGAGAAGGAAGGGACAGAGCCTTACCAACCTTAGGATTAAGGTTGCCTCTGAGGAGTGAGGGGGACGAGACCAGAGGGACACACAGGGCTCCAAGGGGCAGGAGCCATTCCGCTTTTCATCATGCCCTTTGACTTCTGCCAGAGCAGGGCTGTTAAAAGCTGCAGAGAAAGGCATCCCTGAGGCAGATGAATGCTCTGGGGCTGCTGCTTCCCCACCTCATCCTCCTTCCCCCTCCTTCATAGTCAGAGTTTCTGATCCCTGACGTTGAGCCTGGAAAGGGCAGGTTCACTCAGAAAAATCCTGGAATTGGCGTAACTCAAAGTAGGGGCCAGGACAAGACCAGGGGCAGATGCCAAGTGTACAGAGTCCCCCGTCACTTTGCCCCATCTCTGTCCCCAGCTCAGACCCACAAGAGAATCCTGGACTTAGACCCTGTTATTGTATATGGCCGCTGACCTCTCTTGAGTGAATGAGTCCCTGCTTCCTCCCCAGGAGGTCATAACCTGCCCCACGGAAGGTGGTGTAGAGTAATGATTAAAAATGTGTATTTAGTATAAGAATTGGCTTGATATCTCTGCTTGCTTATATACTGGGTAGTCTTGGAACATTATTGTAACATCTCTAACCCTCAATTTCCTCCTCTGTAAAATGAGGATAATAATATTTAACTCAATGTTTGTTGTTATTAAATAAGACAGAGCATGAAGAAATGCTTATCATGTATCATACTCATGGAAATAATAAATATAATTTTTATTTATTATGCAGTCTAGACCTTTAATGCTCAAGAGCTGAATCTTAGGGGCAGAGTCCTTTGGAGGCCTGGGCAGCATCCATTGCCCAATCTCCTTTCAGAACTGTCAGCTCCTCGGGGACTCGCTAGAGAACACCCCAGTGGGATCCCATTCTTACTGTCCCCTCCAAATTCTGCCACGACTGACCCAGCAGCCAGAATCTCGCCCTCCGCTAGGGATCTCCCCACCCTTCCAGGCAGTCAAGTCAGCCCAAGGGCCATGCTCTGTCAGGAGAGCGAGCCCCAGTTCTTGTTTACCCTCCTGCGGCTCGCCTCCCCTCCTCCCTGTCACATTCTCTCACCTACACTTCCAGGAGTGTTCTATCCACATCCATGTACTGTCCCTCAGTCTGGGGACTGAGGCTTCCTGGTTCAGAGACCACTGTGTTTCCTAGTCAGGTGTCACATAGCTACATGTTTCAAATGCAATGGGTAAATCCCTCAAAGCAACTCTTCCAAGTCTCTCAAGAAAACAACACAAAGCAAGCAAGCAAAAAGCAACAAACAGGTTCCGTGCCTGGTTTCTCTGTTGTGAAGCCCTCCATGCTCATGGTCAACACTCCTAGCAGCCTCTGCTCCCCACCCTTGGCCCTCCCTTGCTTACTCAGGGCCCTCTTTCTCCTGCCCTCCCAAGTCAAGTCTCCATGGTGAGGACCATGGAGCACTTGTGGGTCACCTCCTCCTTGGAGGCGGCAGTCCCAGGCGTGCCAAGATGGCCCTTCCTGGGGATGAGAGCATTGGTCAGAATTCATACCCAAGGCAACCTCTGTCCGACTCAGGCGGGATGTTTCCTTAAAGCTTCCCTCTGTTCTCGAGCACACAGCCTGGAGCATTACTAGAAAACTGTGAGAATACTTGCCTTGCATTAAACCGTAACACAAACTATTTTTATTTGTATGCTGCCACAACTCCAAGAATAATGCCCTCTAACAACTGTTTCAAAGGCATGGGAGAAGAAGGAGGCTCTCTTTATGCATCTCTTGCTTTTTAGGAGTGAGGAAGATTTCCCCAGCCATTCCTTATGTCTCAATGGCTGTAAGTGATCATACCTATGCCAGAAGGACAGGTATGAAGGGGAGCTTATTCTAGAAAAACAAGTAACCATCATTTGCACATTGATTGTGAGAGACAGCCCCTGTTAAACAGCAAGAATGAGGGTTGGGGGATGGGGAACGGCTGTTGTGCTGGGGACCTTCCTGGGGATCAAACAAAATCACTTAAAGAACAGATCTGGTATTTTCTTTAGGTGTTTCAATCCAAGTTGGTTAGATTTCTAAACCTGGCTTCCTATCAAAATAGTTCAGGCTCAGATATTTTCTATCTCCTGAGAGTAATTCTAGCCAATTAACTGACTTTAGGGAATAGAATGTGGATCACAAGCCTGAGCTAGTTCTCCTCCTAATGTGTTTTTGTACTTTAAGGAGTAATGTCTGTATTAAAAAGGAGAATGTGTTCCAGCACCCTATTTTGTTGCCAGAAACATTATTAACAGAAGCCTAAAAACTACAGGAGGTCAAGAAAGGTTTTGTTTCCTGTGTGTAAATTACATTCTGTATTCACACAAAACAACTTAATGTTTTTTTCTCTGTACACATAGAAACAAATTTCCAATTGGACATGAAAAATTTGTGGGATGCTCATGCCTAGTGGCACTTAAGATTTCAGCTTTTATCATCACAAAGCGATGTGGGAGTTGGGGAGTTAGCAGATCCTTATGGGTGGGGCTCCACTATAATATCCTTCAGTAAACAAAATATGGCTAGTATAGCAGGTAAGCCTTTCAGTTGAAAGATCCAAACATGCAGAGCTGTCCCTGTCTTTCTTCACCTGTCACTGACCTGAGTGGTGGAACTCATGGCCCAGCTCGCAATGCAGTGGAAGGAAGCAAAATCAGCCATCCAGTGACTCAGGTGCTTCCAGATTTTAAGTACAGGGCCCCTAGCAGATGCCCCTCTGGTTCACCTCCTCTCCTTTTCCCTGAGGGTGAGCTAAGGCTCACGGATCACCCTGGCACCCCGGGAGTGTGTTCCTGCCCCAACCCCCACCCCGCTCCTCCCACCCCTCCACAAAACACCATTTGGGGGTTCATGTTTTGGCTCCAGTGGCTGGTGTCTGTGGTCATTGCCATGGCCTTCCAGTTTCAAGGTCCAGCATTTTGTTTCTTTTGTGGACCAACGATGAACCTTCTCTGGTCTCTGGCCCTGTCAGCCCTCTGCTTTTCCCCACTCCATTCCATCCCTAGGGGTTTTAGAAACTCTTGCCCGCTTTCCTACCCAGGTTAGGTAGCAGAACTTCCTGCGACAAACTGGCCTGTTCATCGAACTAAAGGTGACACAATTCAGCATAATTATCTAACAAGAGACTTCCTGACCATGAGATTTTGCAAAATCCCTAATTGCCTTTTATGAAGTTGTTCAAAAGTTGCAATAGAGGAAAGTAAGAAATCAGCATTGCTTCCAACAGTACCAGGATTGCTCTGGGACTGCTCTGGGAAAGCAGGAAGAACTTGATCCTCTCTTCTTAGATAAGGGAACAAAGTCAGAGATAAGATAATGCTGCCTTGGGAAAAAGTCTTTGTTTTCAGTGGTTTTCCTCCTGGGAGGCTGACTGGTCTTTGGGGGTTCAAGACTCAGAGCTGAACCATAATCTTTACATATAAAGCCTCCAGCTTCTGAAATGAAGAGCTGCCAACTGCTAAGTAACCCTACATGGATTCTGTGGCACCAAACCCTGGGTAGCGTGGGCACTGTGCACTGAAATTGAGCTTTCTTGCTTTAAAAAAAGCATGGAAAGAAAAAGCTGATCAATATAGTTTCACCACTCTCTCCTAATGTTCTTTCATGTGGGTTTCATGTTTCATGCACATTAAAGGAAGAGGTTTGAATTATGACAATCAACGTTTGAAATACGTGCCGTTTTGAAGGTTAAAGTTAGGTTAAGAAGTTTTGCGTGGATGTAAATCTTTCAAGAATTTTTCTGGGGGTGGTGGTGAGGAGTTGTTCTAATCCTGGGCTGTCTTGATGGACTAAACCTGGGAGGCAGACCTGGGTTGCTGTTCTGGCCTCTGAAACTGATTTACGTTGTGACATCAAGCAAGCTTGTCATAGATGAGCCAAGAGCCTAGTCTCTTGAGGTTGTATTGAGGAATAAAGCAAGAGGACATATTGTCTGAATGACTGGAGCTTCTCGGGTTTCACCAACGGTGAAAGAAGAAGCACTCTGATGACTGGACATAGAGAACAGTAAGCCCCGCAGGCCAGGGAAAACACGACAGTGTCTGAATTTCAAGACACTGGCAGAACTAGTAAGTCCATACAGACAATAAAGTAGGTCTTTTGACTCAACATGTTAGCCTATATATATAACCCAGATTTCACCAAGACTCCCCAAACTGGGGGTCTAAGTAATTTCACATTAATATTAATACTCATGTGATGGTTCCTTGTTCCAGTTACTGATATAATACCTCAATATCTCAAAATTAGTATCCCCGAACATTTCTTGAAGCGCTCAGGAGGTGTCTTACATGTCTTCCAAACAAACACAACACTTCTGCTTTTAGAAAACACTCTGGGCCTCCTCTGAGTCTGACCGTATGCACTGAACATCAGCTGTCTCCCAGCGGACACCATGGTTTCCTCTAGGGCTAGGCCCTGGTCCCCCAGACCTCGCATTGCACACATTAGTCTTCCTGGTGACAAAGAATCTTCATGCCCATTACCCTGTACCTCACTTGCCACCCAGACCAAGGAGTACTAGAGAGATCACACTGGAACATCAGGCCAGCCTCTTCATCTTGTTATCTTTCTCTAGGTCCCTAACCTTCTCCTTCCTACTTTGTATGAGCAGAATTTTATTATACAGTAAGCTCTCAGGGTTTGCCCTTTTAGTTCACAATGTAAGACCAGTCATGCCCAAGTCCCAGCACACTTTCTTTCCATGTCCCCTGCTGCCTCCCAGTCTACTCCACCTTGCCTCACCACTGGATGAACCAAAAGCCTCCCAGCTGGACTCTCTGCTTCTACATTTCCTAAGTAATCCCTCAGTTTCTTACCAATTTCTCATGCCATCCATATCTGGGCCAATTATTGGTCTCTAGTCTTGTCCATTAATTACACCATTCCTGATGCTGTGCTGTTTTATCCATTTTAGAGTAATTTTTCATAATTGGGACAGCTGGTGTAACTTCATTATTATTCAGATTTTTTCTGATTGTTCTTATATGTTTGTTCTTCCAGTTGAACATTAATAATTTTGTGAAGTGTCCTCAAATGGCCAGTTTTTGGTTGAAAATTTGTGGGTTAAAATGAAGAAATATCCTTAAAATAGTAAATCTTTGTATTCAAGAACACTGTATGGCTTTTCATTTATTCCAGCCCACTTTTAGCTCATTCAGTAGGGCTTTTTCTTAATGTAGACCGTGAGCATTTCCCATTACTGTAATGTGGCACCATGGGACAGTGGTTATAAGCAGGGGCTCTCGAGCCAGATGTTGGTTCAAATCCCAGCTCCAACAGTTCCAGGCCATGTAACCTCTAATCACATAATTGCATAACCTCTAATCACTGCAGTTTTCTCGTCTCTAAAATAGGAATAATATAATTTACATCATGGGTTTTGTATGAGGATTAACAAGAGGTTGTTTATAACATGGAAAAAAAAGAGTGATTGGTTCATTGTAACCAATGTTATTATAAAAATGGAAATTTTACACACCCAATAGCAAAACCGCTGGAGAGCATTTAAAATGGTACAGCATTTGGAGGACAATTAGGCAGTATAATCACAATTTTAAACACTTGTCCCTTTGACCCAAGAATTCCAGTTAAAAAGAATGCTACCTTCATACTTAAAAAATTTAATAATTTAACTGTCCATACTGTCCAGACAAAGACCTCCAGGAAGACATCTATAGTTGGTTGTGAGGTGTCTCAGTATGCACATATTAGAATGAACTTATTACAGGATTGGGTTTTGGCTTTGTGATTTTAAGGAAGGTCTAAAAAATACTCTAGACTGCGTTTTCATAAAAAGGGAGCAATTCTGTGAAGGGGTATCTTAGTAAACATTACTGATATGGAGGGCAGACTAGAGATAGGGGCAAATTGTAACTAGTAAAGAATTCACAGTCACTCATTTAGCAAGAGAGACATGTGTTTGGCATTTTGTGTTACACAGTATCTTTGTCTGAATTGGATGATCTGTGAGATATTCGTGTCCAACAGGAGAACAATATGATTTACCTGTGTGTGTCAGATCAGTTTATGATATTGAGGCCTGCCGTGTCAGATCTGATCCTAGACCACAGGGTCTGGTTTTATTTTTCTTTCTGGTTATATACATGCAATGAGCCATTGTTTAATAGCAAATAATGGAAACAATCTAAATGGGCTGTGATAGGGTCTCTCTTCGGTGTTTCTTGGGTACATTTTACATTTCCTGCTCTCCACCTGGCCACATTGCCTTGCCATCCTGCTCAGGGTTCTTCCCAGACTCTGCTAGCACTGGGGGCAGGATAGCAAGCCCTGACTCAAAGATATCCCGCTGGAGATGAAGAGGACAGACTCCTTTTCTTGCATCACAAGCAATTTTCTTGGCACATCCCCACCCCTTCACAAACTCCACAGCTATACAACGGGCATGGAGCACCCAGCCTCTCTTTACGAACACTGCTTCTCCCGTGAGGTTAGTTCTCCCTGCACAGACTCAAGAACCAAGCTGGAGTCTGCTGCGGGGCAGGAGAGGCTGCCACAGTTGGAGAGATGGCCCCTCTTCACAAGCTCAGTGGGCAGGTGGCTATTGTTCTTTCCACTTACAGTGTGAGTTACTCAGCACTTCTTGTTTTCAGCTTAGGATCCCATCAGCAATCCCAAGAAAAACAAGAATGATCCCATTGGCATCTTTTCTCTTTCTGGTGGTTCACAAGCCCTCCTTCCTTCTCTGTCCTCTCAGTATCAACCTCTCAGTGCCCTGCCTCCACTTTCAGTTTTCCCTGATAAGAATTTCTCTGGAACCCTGTTTTTACAGTGCTTTTAGATGGCTTTGCATAGTACCATGGCAGATCAAATAAAAGACTTACTTATTAACCTGTATATTTAGATATTGAAACCATACATGTGCAGAGTAACCTCTGTGCTATTTTTTGTGACCCTATCTCCACCTAGATTTTCATTCTTTACATTTTTCCTCTTCCTACCACAACTCTTAATCAATTATTCCCTATGCGATTTCCTTCAGTGATCTAACTGATTATTCAGTAGGTTAGTCTAATAAGGGCCTAAAACCATAGTGCACAGGATAAGCAAAAAGTACTAAGAGGCGTATTCCCTTTGAGGTGGAATCTTGAAAATGGCTCCTCAGCAATTCATATAATAAATGTGGGCCTTCCTTATCTTTGTTAGTTGTGGGAAAAGTTCAAGGGCTGCCAAATTTTATCATTCTTTTATTCCTAAAATATACTTCAAGAGGCTCTTACTTTTTGTGAGAATCGTTGTTAGAAATTGAGGCAATATTATGAAAAGTAAATTTCTGATTGCTTAAGTGTTTTGAACCTGCATACTTAAAATTTTCCTTATCAGTGATTCTAAGCTTTCATTTGAAAGTAAATTAAATGCTTGCTCTATCTGGTACAAGTATAACAGACTTTCCTTCAAGCTGTGCTACTAAAGGTCATAAGCATAGCCACCCACCACAAGGCCTCTGACTTTATTTGTAAAACCCTAGAAAGGCTCTTTTAGATATCATCTGAAGATATTTGAAAATCTACATGACCTCCCTAAGTCCTTTCTAAGTATATGAATTTACAAACACACTACAGAACCTTATAGTAAAGATAGGAATAAACTGTGCTCTCCAGAATAGCCATAGACTGGAAATAATCTGAAGGTAACTGGAAATCAATGCCAGGTGAAGATAATGAGCATGCTTTATCATCTTTAAGGTCAAAACTTGGAAGACATACCATAAAAAACTTGGCATCTCTGGAGGCAACTGGTATTTTGCTAGGCACTTAATAATAATGGGTAGCATTTTTATTCTTTAATATTTAAAAATTTTCTTTTCCTACTAAGTAAAATAAATAATGCACAAAAGGAAAATTTTAAAGCAACTTATTTTGTGCAATGAAAATTAGTTAGCACTATCTTACTGTTCTGTGCACTTATTTTCTGAGCCTAAGCTTGCTATCACTGCTCAGCCAACATAAAGCAGCAAAATATACCAGCAATGAGATTTGAGCAGGAGACATGAAAGAGCCCCGAATTGTAAGTGAAGAGCTCTGAGCTTCTATTTACTTAGTGAGCTGGGTAAGTCACAGAATCTCTGAGAGGCTGTTTCCTCATCTATATTACAGAAATGAAAATCCATGCTCTGCCCATTTCAGAGATTAGGGTGACAATCAAACACAAACACCTAATAGTACTTTAATACTCCAAAGAGCCCATGAATGCAAAGTGTTATGTGTCTGATAAAGGAGGCAGGAAATGTTCTCATCCTCTTGCATTGAGTCTTTGACTACATCCACTGGATATATACAACCTGAGAATTAACTTGTGGGAGTAAAATAATTTGGCAAGCAGAAAACCACTGTGACACAAATGTTTAATCTAGGTGATAACAATAAACCTGTTGGTCAAGTATGAAAGAGCAGGTGCTGCTCATATGATCATTGCCTCATTTCAGGCCATGGAGGCTTCTAGAAAACATGAGCAATGCAAGCTCGCAAACAGGACGTGCACTGAGAGTGCACCTATTGGGAGAGGATGGAGAAGCAGGACAGTTTCCTCTCATGCTGAGAGAAAGGGACTATTTTCTTCTCTGTCTCTGTCTCTCTCTGCAATTTCACGATAAATTTTAAGGTGAACTGTTAATGAAGTCTTCAGTTTCCAAAACCGGGATTTCATTTGGTTTCTTTCAACATGGTCTTGGAACCTCTTTTTGCATGAAAGACCAAAAGTGAATTAAGAACAGATTCAACAGTGGTTCCTCTGCCTAATCTCATTTTAATTTTAGAAATTCAGCAGTTCATCATCCATTCAGCTACAATATTTCTCAGAGGGTGGTCCATGCAACATCAACTCAGGATAATATTTTGAAATGCAAATTTCTGGGCTCCATCTCAGAACTAAGAATCTGAAGTTTTGGTGGTCAGAAAATCTACGAAGTCAGCAAGCAAACCAGTTAATTTATAGACACACAAACATCCCAAATCTGTCAGTTTGCTATCTTAGTTACAAATGCTACCTAAAAGGTTTAGTGGGCCTTGCAAAGCAGAAACCAGTGACACTAAAACATTTTAAAGTATACATATATTTAGAAAGGATTCCAAACACTGGAAAGTATAATTGTGATTAGAAAAGTGCTTCACAAGCCTGCCCTAGCATTTTTTAATTCTCTAGGAAAATACATTGGTGCCTTGTGCTATTCCCTGTTAATTTAGGGCTGACATTCTATGAAGTTACATGTAAACTTGTAGATCTACCATCAGCTAGTGGGTAGAGGCCAGGGGTGCTGCTGAATATCTTACAAGGGAGAATTCTCCCTACAACAAATAATTATCTCACCTAAAAGGTCAATAGGACTGAGGTTGAATAAACCCTCTTCTAAAGAGATCAAAAAGCCACTAATGTGGGAAATCAGGAGGCCTTTACCCTCCTCTGTGAGAGCAATTTCAGTGCAGTTTTAGTGTTTTCTGCAGTGGCAGATAAATGGTTAGGAAGTCAGGAAGTGAAGCCTACAAGTGGAAATGTTTCTTTTCGGGTTTTGGGGTGTGAAGTGTGTGAGATAAAGTAGTGACACAACAGGAGACACAGCATTAATGGAAGTTTTTTTTTTAGAGAAGACAATTTGTAATACCAAAGTATTTTAAAGTATTTAGATCAACTGAAATTTTCCTTTTGCATTTAGATGTTCCACGCCTTTGAAGCCATAACCTGAGCTACGGTAGCAATCTATTTTGTTGATGAAAGATCTTTACAGTTTCTACATCTTTAAAGGGAGAAAAAATAACAGTACTTGTTTATGATCATATCTCCACCATTGCAAATAATTACCAAAGGAAAATAATAAAGGTGCCTTTATATCTAAAGTTGGATTCTTACAATAAAATATTTTATGAAAATCTTTCAAGCTATTGTCACTCTGTAAAGTCTTATTGCATTTCTCTATGTAAATATATACACACATCCCTTAAATTATGCTTCCTGTAGCATGTGTGAGTAGCCAGTCATTAAGCCCAGAAGAAAAGTTTCTCTTGGTGCCCTTCTGTTTGAGAAATGGGAGTTTTCCATTACTAAGAGAAGGAGTAAATGTCATTGCTGGCAGACTTGTCTTTTTTTTTTTTTTTAAGGAGAGTTGGCAGGGCTGTTTTGCCTCAAGAGAGAAAGCCAAAGAGCTCTGTGGCCGAATGGGTAGCTCTTTTATTGCTAGAAACCTGGCACAGGCTGTAGCTGGGAGAAGGAAGAATTTTTTGTTTTTAATTAGCTGGTAAGCAAACACCATAGCTGGACAGTGGGTCTCTCTTTCTATTGGACAGTGATTAGGTGCAGTGCTGACAGACAAGCCCATTTTTTGTTTTTGTTTTTTTAAAGTGGAAACAGTCAAGGCCCTAGCAACAGACTAATGATTTCCTAAGATCAATAGTTCTGAGTGAGAATTCAGCAGAAATCCTATATAGTATGTGATCACATAGATTATGAAGGATTTTATGGAGTTACTTAGGAAACAAACCACAGTTTATAGCATGATTCTCATAAGATATTTGCCAAGTTCAAAACAATCAATTATTTTGGATCATAATACATATGGGTCTGTCACTTGCTTTTAAAAGAGGCAAGCTTTCTTCTAAAATCATTACAGTGGTGAATTTCAATTTTCACCTTTTTCTAAATTCACTACACTGAATGAGAGTCTAAAGATGTGTCTTAATTATAATGACAGCACTACACTTCTTATAAAATGGAAAACATTTTAGCAATGGTTGATTAATCCATGTGTCTCTGTTACAGCACAAGGGTGGATCCTCTTAATCGACTTATTTGTATACCAGGAGACTGTCTCTATCTACTAAATGACTTTTTGAAAGAGATCTGCTACTAAGGGAAAAAATGACTTCTCTTCATATAGTCTGAGGACAGTGGATCTGGAAAACTGCTAACCTAAACTTTTCCCAGTAGAACCTGGTACAAAACTGACATACAACCTAAATCCAAAATGAAATCCTTTATTCTACTTACATATAATTAAAATTATCCAGTTATTTTAACTAATTTGTGCATTCACGTAACACTTTTTTTGATATTGGAATGTCTGATGAACATTTGACTTTTAAATCTGCCACAATGAAACTGACCTTGGCTTGTGAAATTGATATAGTTACTGTCAAGGATGTCCCTGAAAATTTTCTTTCACGATGAAGAAAGAATGCAGAGGAGCAAAATACTCTTTAATCTGGATCTATTGAATTCCATTTTAGAGTGTATCCAATACTGTGCTTTGAAAAGGTTAAATACAGAAGAGTAGTATAAGAATGTGACTTAGAAAGTCTCCTGCAATTTTTGAAAATTTCATTCCTATCTTGAAGGGTCACAGATAAACTGCTGATAATCACTGAGCAAGGTTAGTATCAATTGCGCAAAGCATATGCCTTTCTGAAAATGTTTCTTCATTGAACAAAAACTTAATTTTTCTAACCAAAGTTTCTAATAAGAATTCTATATTTCAATGAGGTAGTCATATTTTTAGTAAACTGTTTCAACATTAAGTTGAATAAATATTGTTGCTAGTTTTTCTTTCAAATATATTTTTCTGAATACCATTTAAGATTCGTTCAGTGCAGGAATATTCAGTGCACTAATTAACTATTTACTACACTAATCACTTAGTCTTGTGTAAATAGTAAATAAACTTATCCTCATGCCCTTTTCAAAGAAAGTATTTTCCCCTTGAAAGATCAAATTTAGTCAAAGTAATCTTTCCTGAAATTTTTTTGGGTAATTTTCTTACATTCTAGAGATCCCCCAAAATGAAAAATAATAATAATAATACAAAAAAAACCTGTTAACATTAGACACAGTATTATTTTTCCTCTATTCCCCAAACTATTCCTAGCCTTACCTGCATGTGATAGACCCACCATAGTGTTATTCCCTGTGGTTTGGAGGTAATGGTAAACCCCTAGAAGGAAGCCCTTCATGGGGTAATGGCTCTGAACTTGGGGTTCAGACCCTTCTATGAGAGGAACAGTGAAGGCAGAGCCCCAAATAACTGATGCAGACAGAACAATATCATGTGAGAAGAGCTATGATGTACCTATGAAAGGGGCTTCGAATGTTCTAGTGGAGGCAGCAAAGCCTGGCTGTGTAGGCTGGGCTCACGAGGAGTGGTTAAGAGGACAGGCTCTCAGACAAAGCTATGTTTGATTATTACCTCTAAAACTGTCCATGTGGACTGGGACGAGTTTCTTCACCTCTCTAAGCCTCAGTTTCAGGTAATTTATTTACCTTACTGGATTAGAGAAAATGGAATAATTCATGTGAAGAACAAAGGAAGAACTGAGTATGAGACTCAAATCAGTGTTTTTGCTGCGTCTGTCCTTGTCTGCTCTCCTTCCAGGTTACAGATCCGATCTGAGCAACCTGGGGCTTCAGTTATGCCTGGCCGGCTCCTTCCTTCACCCCTGCTCTTGTCTGTACAACCAGCCTTGAGTCTCTGCTTGCCCTCTCTCATTCTCTAAGGGTTAGTGTGTTCTTAATTTTTAAATAAGTTCTTCTTTACTTAGCAATAAAATACTTTTTTAACCCCAAACTGGAAAAGAGGGTAGATTTTGCTGTTTTAGGTGGGATTTGGGGATGACATGGTGTTACTAATTCCCCTTACAGTTCAGCCTGCAGTTTATAAATGAAGAAACTCAGGTTGTAAATTTAAAAATTTGAAAAGCAATAATGTTTGGAATTTTAATTATAATATCTGACCATCATCAATGCCTGAGCCTTAAAGTAAAATCAAGATCAAATTTCTAGATCAAAAAGAGTAGGTCTTCTCAAGGAAACGGAGGCAAACCCTCTGATTTCCTTCTAACTAAACAGTCTATCCACTGAGTAAGCTGACAGGTCATAAAAAGATTTGGAGATAATTATACAATGAGGAAATATAAGAATAGCTAGCTATAGAGTATACTGGCAACTGTTACAGGGCTAAAACCAACTTTGTCATTCAGTTGCTACCTGGAAATATAACCACTTATATAAAACCCAATAAATAAAAATAAAGCAAAAAACTAACAAACCCATAACATATACTTCTCATATTACTACTAAATGGTAAGTTTCTTGATGTCTTTCTTTTAAGTGTACATATTACTTCCAAAGCAATTTTTTCCGGTACTTATCTAATATTGGCATGTGCACTATGCCAGGCACTGGGTATACAAAGATAAACACATCTTTGCCTTGAAGATGTCCACAGTTTCAAGGACAGAGCAGTCACTGACCAGCAGTAATAATACAGTGTAGATGAGAGAGGTGCTGAGAAAGAGCAGGGAGGGTTTTGTATTCATTTAAACTCCATAACCTTCCACAAAAGTTCCGTTGAAGCAGGGATGAATACATCTTGGTGGGAGGAGAACATGCAAGGAAGCAGATTGAACTGGATGAATTGGTTTTTAACAAGTGGCAAAAAACAGGGTATTCCAGGCACATTGAGCAGCCCAGAAAGGAGAAAGGCTGGAAAATGTATGGCTTATGGGAAGATGATAAGGTGGGAGTAGAGGATGATGCCTGGTAGAAATAGTAAGAAAAAGCTGAAGGGCCTGTACGCCACTGGGGCCAGATGATTTAATGCCGTGCTAGTTGTGATGAATAAAACTGTCTCAGTCACTTCAAACAAATTATCATAGACTGGGTAGCCTAAATAATACTTGTTTCCCACAGTTGTAGAGGCTGGAATCCAAGATCATGGTGTAAATACGGTTGGCCTCTGGTGAGAATCCTCTTTCTGGTTGCAGACAGCTGGCTTCTCATTGCATCCTCACATGACTGAAAAAGAGAGAGCTGGTCTCTTACTCTTCTTATAAGGGCATTAATCCCATTCTTGATGTCTCTAATCTCATGACCTAATTCGCAAATGCTTCACCTCCAATAGCATCACACTGGGGACTAGGGCTTAAACACATGAATTTTAGGGGCAGTCCATGACAAACTCTGAGATTTCAAGTGGGTGGTGGTTTTTTCTTTTCCTTTGTAAGTTCCTTTCAGACTACATTCCTAGTAAGGGTCAGGGGAGTAATTTCTTCTTTTCTATGTCATCCCTACAACGGTGCCTGGCAAAGATAGCTCCTCCCTGTACTGCTTAGTTTTAACTTTAACAAAGATCAATGGCTACCATTATCTGAATTTTTACCTCTCAGGTAACTTTTACTGATCTAGGAACAGAGTAAAAGGCACTGGAGGGCAGGCAGAGGAGCAGGCAGACAGGAAAAGTACAGCTACTTTATCATACCTGAATTGAAGACCAATCAATACCAGCTGCCACCTTCCTCTTGGAGCAGGGTGGGTAAGGCTTGTTCTTAGGCCACATTCCGTCTTTTTATTGAGGTCCTCTTCTGTGCTGTGTGCTGGGGAAGCAGCAGTGGACGACTCATGTGGTCCTTCTGGAAAAGCTTACATCTAAAGGTGCTTTAAGCCTCTTTTAAGTATTATTGGCGAGACAGTAAAGATAAACACAACTTTGTTAGAATCCTGTTAAAAAAGAAACCTACTTTCACCCTGCATGACAGGTTTACATTATATTGTGTTCTGGTTAAATAAAGCAAATATTAGCATTATATTAAAGTATCTTTGCAAACCATAAGAAAATGGGGATGAAAGTGGTTCTTAGGAGTACTATATTAGGTTCAGATCTTAGAGGTTAAATATTAGTCTGTCTCCCAAAATAGAGTTTTAATAAAATGACCGTATCTAGGCTTATTCTTGAATGTATTTTGCTTAAAACTCAAGACATCCTAGTTTTAAGGATCCTGTTGAATTCTCATTACTAAATAGTATTGTAATGGTTGTAAATGAGCCTTCTGATCTCTTTAAAGCTGGAGTTTTTTGATAAATAGGAGTGACCCGTTTTTAATTCCACTCAGTACATTGGTAGTAGAGAATTTAGGAATCGAGACTAAATTCTCTGCAAGCCTTAAGTTCAACGTAAGGGCAAAACAGAAGTGAGTGTACAGTTTTAAAGAGCGTATCTGACGGAATCTTTTTTTTCACCATACAAACCATAGAAAGCAAAATGGGTAAAATCTCAAGTATTACGCATCCAAGAAGACAGCTTTTCACCAAAAGGAAACTCATAATGGTGCGGGGACGAAGAGGTTGGGGATTTTGTTCGTTAAAAGATTAAGTGATTTACAGAGAAGTTTGGAAAACGTGGCTGTGGATGTGATTACTAATTAGAGTAAGACTGTTACACGAAGCAAGGCTTAAGGCTGCGCCTAAGGGAGCGAAAGGGTGTAAGGCGGCGGAGCGGGGCAAGGTCGGCGAGGAAGGCCCCGAGCCAGGGCGCGGGGGCGCCGGGCCGAGCGGAGGCGACGTGCGGACAAACACGCCCGGTGCGGGCCGAGGCGCGCGGCGGAGCGCAGGTCTCCCCTGTAAAAGGTGCGCCGGCGCCCGCCCCGGGTGAGCAGAACGCCCCGCGGAGGGAGCCGCGGAGCGGGCGGCCGCGGGCTCCGCCCCCAGCGGCTCTGCCATCTGGGTCAGGACGAGGCGGCCGCGGTGCCGGACCTCAGGACCCGCCGGCTCGGGGACCACTGCCGCCCGCCGCTTCCCTTGCGCTTGCCTCGCCCGCAGGTCCCCGGTCCCCAGCCACGAACTACAGGGAAACCACTGCGAGCACAGGTGCGGGCCCGGGAGGGCGGTGGGCGGGAGGCCCGCAGGGTGGAACGCGGCCGGGCTGGAGGGGGCTGAGGCGGTGCTTCCGGCCGCGGCCACCGCACTTCCGGGTCTCCCGGGCTTCCGCGGGGAGGCCACATAGCTGCAGGCGCCTTCCCGCCGCCCGGCGTTGCTGTGCGTTACACCAGCCCAGAGAGACAGGCAGCGGCTTCTCCCGGTGCCACCGTCTCCGAGCCGGCGCCTCAGAAGCTCCCACCGGCGGTCGCCAGCATTTGCGCGCCGGCAGCCCGTCGTGGTGTGCGTGGGGACCTGACAGTGGGCCGCCTCCGCCCGGCCGGTCCCTGCAGATGCAGAGGAATTTCTGTCGGACACACACGATCGCCTCTTCCTCGGCTCCCTGGGTCTTTCTACCGTTCAGCCTCCAGCAAACACTTTTCTTTTGTTTTGCACGAACTCGTATTGCCACCTATTTTACCCAAAACGAAGGACAGATTTTCAGTGCGACAAACATTTGCAAATAAGCAAAACATCAGGGAGACCTAAATTATAAAACTTATAAAATAGGAAAAACAGTGAAAACCTGATTAAATAAGAGTAGAAAAATTCACTTAGAAAGTGTCAGCCAGGTCTCTGTAGGCAATCTGATCACAAATTCAGGGTCTCAAAGTGATTGCTTAGGCAGGCAAACCTCAGGCTTGTCTGTAAGCCCTGATGTGTTCTTTACCCTTCTTGCAAAGTTTTGCACACATTCCTCGAGTTTTTCAAAATTAATATTTTATGTTTTTCCCTAGGAATCTAGAGATTCCTAGAGAATCGGGGCAGCAATGAACTTGAGAAGGCAAAGGGGATGGATGATTTTTAGCGCACAAGTATGGCAGTTGACCTTTGATGGCAACTCAACCATTCACTCACAGTAATGAAAGAAAAGGCAGATGATGTGAGCAGATTCGGGAAGGTGGGTAGATGCCATGGTGGGAGTTTATGAAAGTTCTCTTTGATTGCCTCATTGTTTTATGTGAAACAAGAAACAAAACAGCTGAAGTGAGAATGGGGGAGGGAGGATTGGAGAGATACAAATTGAGAATTCAGTTATACCTTCCCCTGGTTTATATCCTGTGATCCCACATGCAGAGCACACGCTAAATGCCCAACTAAATATGATGTCTCAAATGATACTCTATGGAAGAGAAAGAATAAGGAGCAAGAATCTATTTCCAAGAAGTCTAAGAGAATGTCTGTCTTTAATTCCTGATTAATACACTAGACTATATGCATTGAACATCCTGTTTGGATGCCCTGTTTCATTACAGGTCTAAGTGTAAAAGGGTAGGATTAATGGTTTTAAAATAATAATCTTCCAGAAATTGCCTCAGGGGTTGCTGAATATTACATACAAAAGAATTAGGAATCCTTCTCAAGCTCATTGCTACAGCAATTCTCTAAACTTTGTTTTTTAACTTCATTAATTTATCTTCCTTTTATGAAAACTTGGATCTTTTCCATTGATAAACAGAAATACTGTTATTTCTTTGATATTTTTCACACCGTTTTCCTATATAGCCATGATATTTCTTTCTTCCTTACCTGTTTTCTATTTGCCCATATATTCTTTTTCCTCTTCCCTTACTTCTTTTGGACTAACTGAATATCTTTAATATTCCATTGTTATCTCCACTATTGGCTTATTTTTATGCCTTTGTGGAGGTTTCATTGTTGTTGTTATTTGTTTTTTTAGTGGTCACCCTTGGGTTTATAACAATACATTTTTAATTTTATTAAATTATAATCTAAGAGCGCTGCATTATAATCTAAGAGTCCTACAACACTTTATTTGTCCCTTCCTATCCTTTCAGCTGTTGTTGCCCTAATTTTTTACTTCTGTATATTATAAATCCCATGATATGTTATTATCATTTTTGCTGTAATAAGCAAGTCTTTTATTTAAAAAATCTTGAAATGAGAAAAATGACCTTTATATTTACCCACATATTTGGTGCTCTTCCTGTGTGTAGATTCCAGGTTTCTCTGTCATCATTGTCCTTCTGCGTGATGAACCTCTGTTAGCACTTCTTGCAGTGCATGTCTGCTGGCAATGAATTCTCTCAACTTTTCCTTGTCTGAAAAAGTCTTTATTTTATGCTCATTTTTGAGAAATATTTCACTGGTTGTAAAAATTGAAGTTGACAGTTCTTTTCAACACTTGAAAGATGTCATTCCATTGTTATCTTGTTTGAATAGTTAATATCTGCTGAAATCTGATCTATTCTCTATACTTAATATGTCTTTTTTTCTGATGGCTACTTTTAAGATTTCTTTATCACTTTTTTTTTTTTTTTAGCATTTTGATAATGTACCTTGGTTTACTTTTCTTTACTTATTTGGCTGGGATTATGTTTACCTTCTTGGATCTCTGGGTTTATAGGTTTTTGTCCAATTTGGAAAATTTTTTGGCCATTTTTCCCTCAAGTACTTTTTGCCCCACCCCTCCCCCACCCCTCACTTCCCTATAACTTTATGTATGTTTTAGATAGTTTGATCTTGCCGCACAGGCTCTGCTGGTTTTTTGTTTTGGTTGGGTTTTTTAGGGTTTTTTTTTTTTTTTGCCTCATCTGTGTGCTTCATTTTGTATGGTGTCTTAGTCCATTTGTGCTGCTATAACAAAATGCCATAGACTGGGTAGCTTATAAAAGCAGAAATTTATTTCCCACAGTTCTGGAGGATGAGAAATCTCAGGTCAAGGTGCCAGCAGAGTCATCAGTGTCTTGTGAGGGTCTGCTTCTGGGTCATAGCACCTTCTCCCTGTAACCTTACATGGTGGAAAGGCCTTCTGGGGTCACTTTTATAAGGGTACTCATCCCGTTTATGAGGGCTCCACCTCCTAATACCATCACCTTGGGATTCGGATTTCAACATATGAATTTGAAGGGAGGGACCACAAGCATTTAGTCTGTAGCAGATGGTTTTTACTGCTGTGTCTTCACGTTTGCTGACTTCCGCCCAACACACACACACACACACACACACTATTTTCTGCTGTTGATCTCATTCAGTGAAATTTTATTTCAAATATTTTTCATTTCTCGGAGTTCCATTTGGATCTGCTTAATCCTTCTATTTCTCTTATCATGGTCATATTTTCCTTTAATTTTTTAAATAGTGAACATATTTGTGATAGTACTTTAACATCCTTGTCTGTTAATTATGTAATCTGTCATTTTCCTGTTTCATTTCATATCTAGTAATTTTTTATTTTATGTTGTTGAGTTCTGGATTTTTTTTTTATACTCCTTTGAAGAGCATTGGACCTTCTCTTGAAGACAGTTAAATTAATTGTGAATCGATCTGATTCTTTGGAGACTCATTTTAGGGCAAGTCTAAATAGCTTTAACTCTAGGACTAATTTAGCCCCATTACCAAGGCGTTGTCCTTCTGAGATCTCTACTGTAAGCCCCAAGTATTTCGTAAATGCTCTCCATTATGGCTGGTGGGAACTTGAATATTCCCCAGCTCTGTGCAGCTTTAGACATAGCTCAGTTTATAGCTCCCTGGTAATTACTCTTTTCCTGAAACTATTCTCTTTCTGGCCTGATGGAGTTTCATACCGTGTATGTGAAGACTGGTATTCAATTAAAGATTCAAGGAGATCCCTATGCATATTTGTGGAGTGCTTTCTCTGCACACCTTCCTCATCTTCAGTGCTACGCTGCACAGCCGAGGTGCTTCAGTTTCCCTCAACACTGACCTCTGTCCCGCTCAGTGAGACTCCCAGCTCTATTTGATCTTCCCCTCCCTGTGCCACAGTCCAGAAATTGCCTCCAACTGGAAAGATCACAGACTTACTTCATTTGTTTCCTTTATCTTGGGGATAATAGGTGGCAGTGCTGTAATAATCTGCTTTCTGAGAAAGTGTAAGGAAAAAAATACCAAAAAATTAGCAAATTTAATTTCCTGTAACTGAAAGTTTACCATTATTTGTAACATTTCTCCCAAGTTTCAAACCAAATTTAATACATATGTTTTCCTTTTTACAAAATAGGAGAAAATTAATGGGAAAATAATTTGGGGACTTCAAAGTCTATAAAAAGCCTTACAATATTTTACTCTAATTACAAAAGTTTATCA
This sequence comes from Manis javanica, assembly GCF_040802235.1. NCBI lineage: Eukaryota > Metazoa > Chordata > Mammalia > Pholidota > Manidae > Manis > Manis javanica. The sequence goes on along the minus strand of NC_133156.1, from coordinate 212,660,727 downwards.
TATTACTCTCGAAGGAAAGGGGCTTTATATTATTGGTTTCCTTCAATGGTCTTCTGATTTTAAGATCAGAATAAGCAATAAAACTAGTTAGTGAAAATAGGATATACTAAAGAAAGATCATGATATCTTGCATCAAAGTTGCTGAGTTTATGTGGAATTAAGTGGGCCAAAGCTTGGGCCTTGGATACGAAATGGTGAAAGTTTAGAAAGCTAAAGGAAACAAAGAAATGACATTTTCGTTATTTTTTGAAAAGGCAAAATTTGACAGAAAATAAAGACATTCAGATCTCTGAGAGAAATAGAAATGTAAGGAGCAGAGAAGTTCTGGGTCTGAAGATGAAAGGAGATAAAGCCAGCACATATGTTAGCATCTCTGCTTTCTGTGTTGACTAAAACAGAGATAGGGTGGGTTACAAATCTGCCAAAGCTCTCTAATGTATTTTATATCCCAAATCCCCGAGCTTTTAAAATGTTGTCACTTTAAATTTAAGTACAAGGTGCTAAGAAACAGCTTCTTGGCCTTTCTTAAAGATTAGGTAAGATTCATAAATCAGCACACTACTTAGTTTTATACAGATAAAAGTTCCAGACACAGCCAAGCATAATTTGAATTTGCAAAAAGTATTTTTTTCAGAAATTAATGATGATTCTTTTACCTCTATTACATCCTTTAAAATATATGGTAAAGCATAAATTTCAGATCAGTATAGAATACAAGTTTTAAATTAAAGCTGATACTTTACACTGGACTTCAGTGATATCCTTAAAGCAGAAATTTCCATTGGGCCACATACGTTATAGAGGTAGTTATTACTCTGGGCGTATTTTAGTTTATGATTCATCAGGATTTTTTTGTTTGTTTTGGTAATGTAAACATAGTTTTGTTGATTGAGAAAGCTCTGAAATTTTTGTCTTAGGCAAAGACAAGAACAACTTTCATTGATATCTATGCTTTTAATTTTAGTAACAAAAAACAAGAAATGCCTCATTCCACCAACAAAGAGCTGATCCTTGGCATCATGGTGGGAACTACTGGAATCAGCTTGCTGCTTCTGTGGTACCACAAGGTTCGCAAACCAAGGACAGCAATGAATTTACCTAAGTTTCTTTCTCTGGGTAATACATTTGATTCGATGACTTTGCAAGATGAACATGGCCAAGGAACAGCAGCCATCTTTCAAGAAAGGCAACTTCAGATATTGGAGAAGTTAAATGAATTACTGACAAATATGGAAGAACTCAAAAAGGAGATCAGAGTTCTTAAAGAGGCCATCCCAAAGCTGGAGGAATATATCCAAGGCGAACTTGGAGGAAAGGTAACTGTCCATAAGATAAGTCCTCAGCACAGAGCTAGAAAAAGAAGACTTGCCATGGCTCAAAATTCAGCAACAAGTAATAGTTCAGAGGAAGCAGAAAGTGAAGGAGGGTAAGTTTCTTTAAGGTTTTGCCATGTCAAATTGATTATTTATTGCCTTGTTGCTGTCTTTTAAGTGCTTTCATTATGCATTTCTAGTCATATATTCTGCTACTAACAAGACATAAAAGGAGTGATTATTTTAGCTTACATTATAAGTCAGTAGTGGTATGTAAGAATTAGTACTAGGTGACATGATGCGAGTATTAAGCAAGCCAGTAATTGTTTGCCAAAATGTGTAACCTATTTTTTTATGTGTGGCCCATGTCACATATTATATAAGAATTGTCCAATAAGTGCTGTCCAACAGACCTTTCCACAATGATGGAAGTGTGGTCTATGTTGCTCAATATGGTAGCCATTAGCCACCACATTAAGCACTTGAAATGTAACTAGTGCAACTGAGAAACTGAATTTTAATTTTATTTAATTGTAATTAATTTAAGTTTAAATAGCCACATGAGACTAGTGGCTACTTGATTGGACAGTGCAGACATAGAAAGATTTGCGAATGTATAAGTGATTCAGCATCATCCTTGCCTGGGGTAATTCATTGAATTCTAAAACCAAATACATAAATAATATTCTTGTAGAAGAAAAACAAATGATTTATTAATGAAGAAATTATGCCTAGCTAGTGTTTTTGAGGAGCAAAATAGACTTGTTCAAGAAATTCTAGAAAAAGAAGCAACCTTTGATAAATTGAAGACAAGTAAAAAGAAGATAAATTGTAGGACTTAATTAACTTCAAGTAATGTTATTGGCATAAATTTTTTATGTGGGTTCAAGAAGGGTTTGTGGAATTTATGAGTAACAGTCACAGAGGACTAACAGGAAAAATTAGACATATCAAAACTTTGATGTCAAGACATTCCCTCCTCTTGCTTGATCCTGGGTATCTTTGTTAGCAATAGAATACTAGAATAGACCCTAATGACTAGTCAGAATCACTACTCTCCAAATGATAAGAAATAACAAGTATTGGTAATGATGTGAGAAAAGAAAACCCTCCTGCAGTGTTGGTGGGAATGTCAATTGGTGCAGCCACTGTGGAAAGCAGAATGGAGGTTCCTTAAAATTACTAGAAATAGAATTACCATATGACCCAGTAATTCCACTTCTAGGTATATACCTGAAGAAAACAAAATGTCTGATTTGAAAAGATATCTGCACCCCTATGCTTGTTGCTGTTTTTTAAGTGCTTTCATTATGCATTTCCACATTATTTACAATATCCAAGATACGGAAGCAACCAAAGTGCTCACCAATAGGTGAATAGGTAAAGGTGATATGGCACATATACACAATGGAATATTATTCAGCCATAAAAAGGAAAGAAATCTTGCCATTTGCAACAGCACAGGTGGACTAAGCAAAATAAGCCAGACAGAGAAAGACAAAAATTATATGACTTCACTTACATGCGAAATCTAAAAACAAAACAAAAACAAAATATAATAAATGAATAAAACAGAAATAGACTTGTAGACACAGAGAAGGGACTGGTGGTTACAATGGGGGTGGGGGGTGAAATAGATGAAGAGCATAAAGAAGAGCAAGATCTCAATCATGATATAAATTAGCCACAGGATGAATGTACAGCAGAGAGAACATAATAATTTTTTAGTATAATTCTGTGTTGACAGGTAGTAACTACACATTGGGGTGAGCACTTAATAATGTAACTAACTGCCAAATCACTATGTTGTATACTTGAAACCAATATAATATTGTGTATCAACTATACTTCAATAAAATATAATAGTTAAAAAAAAAAAAACATTGCTATACTCCCCTGCCAAAAACAACTGTAGTGACTTGGAGTAGATTACAGTGAGTGACACTTAATAAAGTAGAAGGAAAGAAACTTTATCTGTTTAGTCATACTTCAGAGAAATAAAACAAGCAAACAAACAAACTTAATGTGGATTTTTTTTTTTAGAGAAAGAGGAGTAAGATACAGAAAGGTTTAACACATCTTTCTAAATAAATACCTAGAAACAAACCTTTAAATAAATAAATAATTTCTTAAAACAAGGTCTTTATAAAGTGTATTTGTGTAAATCTTAGATTGCCTGTCCTTTTATAACCTCCCATGAGACATAAATGACTAGTCTTAGTAAGATACAGCCACAACCACAACCCCATTATCACATTTAAGATGCGGTAGACAGTGTCCTTGATAGCAAAATTAAAACATCAAACAACAATTACATGTTCCATATGTCAGATTTCTCTTTTGCAAGAGACACCTAAAAATTTTGACTTTTTACTAAAACAGATGTCAGTCACAATTTACTGATACTATTAGTTTTATACAAGAAAGAAAAAATTCTAAGTTGTCATACACTTGAGTGGGTAGATGAATAGAATGCATTTTCTGTAAACATTATTAGAATCTTCTGCATGCCTCTTTTAGTGTACAGTATCATCATGGACATGTGGATTTATGCCTTTTTTGGACTTGGCTAATTTCATAGTTGTGGAGGTAACAGTGACTGAGGCTCAAATTCTCATAATGTGGCATCAGAGGGTCTTTCAAGGTCCTTTCTTTTCCTTCTTAGCACTTGGGTGAACATCTTAGAAAGTGTCTTTGCTTCTTGGTGATAATCATATTTCAATTGATTCTGTTTTTGTGCCTGCTCCAAGACTTGGAATCTGCTACTGCCTTGGCAGCGTTGGTCCCTTTCAGTGGGAACAGCACCAGACACCCCCCAAAATCAGGGTGTATGGAGTACTGTTTTCAGTTAGGATCATACCAGAAGTCGTTTTGGCCCCTGAGGGACTGGATAAGGAAAAATTGTTTTAAATATTTTTAAGGTCTCTAGTGCACACTGATGTTTGCAATTTAAATTTAAGGACTTCCTTATTGCTGAAAACTTTTTAGTTCACTTTCTTTTTGAAGCTGCTCGCTGCTCTTTTCTCTATCAGCCTTTACCTGTATTGCTCTATGAAACTATGGGTTTAAAAGGTTATTTAAATCACAGTGTTATGTAAAGCTTTAGAAACCTCTCTTTCAGAAGTTACATCTATTCCAGCTTAAAGTAATATCCCATAATAAATTCCTTGTGCTTCTATTTCATGTGAGCTTTAAGAAGAATGCATATGTTTCACATACACGATTCGGTTAGGTAAAGCAGGGTTGCATAGTGATCCTATGAGCCCTCTTTCTTTCTTTTTTTGATGTAAATATTTTCATTTTAGTGTTAAGTCCATATGATACCTTCAAATAGTATCAAGAGACTCAATATTGATGTTCTGAAAAGAGAAAGAAAACTCACAAATCTACCCTAAAAAGAACACCAGCATAAAATAAGCCATAATACCTAATACCTGAGAAGGTACTGCTTTATGAATAATACAGGATGATGACGAAACAAGGTCACAGACAGACATAGGCTTTGGAGGCTTTGTTTAAAACTCCTTAAGCTTTCATTTTCATGAGGCCAAATACAGACTTTGCTTTTTGTTCATTTACATTTTTATTCTTGTTGTTATTTACTTAAGCCAAATCCACTTTAGTGTTGAATTTCACTTTTTCAAGACCTTGAGAAAAAGACAAATTCAGATTATTCATTATGTGGTGATTCTGTATTCTTGCGTGTTGTAGTGTTATGGAAAATACTGGAAAACCTGGACTGGATCACTGAAGGAAGAACCAGGCGGCACTCGGAGGTCTTGGAGTGCTGAGGTTTATTTTACACCAGCGGGCTCAGAGGGGAGTGATCTCCCAAGGTCTGAGCCCTGAGCACAGGCGAGGGGAGCAATTTATATTATTTTGATATGTGGCATTTCGGCTCACGCAGGGCAAAAGAGGAGCCTGGAGGAGGGGAGAGGGGAGCTGGGAGGGCTTTGCCAACTGGAGGAAAAAAGTGGTTTGCTGACCTTGATGGTTGTGTTGAATATTTTCCTTATCAGTAGAAGTACAAGTTGGCAAAAAATTGTCTTTTGGATTTTTTAAAATAAAATATGACACATAAAATTGAAATCTTCTTTATACTCCCCTCTCTCAGAGGTAACCATCATCCTGAAGTTGGTGTAGATTCTTCCTTTGAATGTTTTAATGTTTCTCCTACATGTTCATGTTTACATAAACAATGAATAAATGGTCTTTGGTTCTTATAATTCACATAAATGGCATGATATGGTACCTACCATTTTGTAACATGCTTCTGCATCAAATGCTTTATTGAGATTTTTTCCATATTGATATGTGTCAACTTATTTCATTCTTTTCAGGTGCTGTGCTGCATTCCATCATATGAGTATCCTTACTTTATTTCCCTATTAATGGATATTTAGGTCACCATTTTCTTATTAACAATGCTGTGTTGAATACCTTTCTTTATAATTCCCTATGTACATTTGTAATAATTTGAAAGTATATACTTAGATGTGGATGCCGAGTTACAGGCTAAATATTATTGTGTATTGCTCAGTTATTCTGTGGAGTGTAGCCATCCACAGTCCTATAAGCTGTGTATGAGAAATCTCATTTTTCCATACAAATTATTATACTGTTCGATTTTTCAATTTTAACCAATTTGGTGGAGATTAAGTAGTAACTAATCATTATTTGGACTTGCAGTTCCCTGAACACTTACATGAGTGGTCATCTTTTCATAGCTTATTTGCCATTCAGGTCTTCTTATCTGTGATTTCTTTGAAAATGAGTACAAAAAGGAAGGGTGGCACTAACAGTTGCAGTCCCCTTTATCCATTCAACAAGAGTGTCTGCTCTGTGCTAGGTGCTGTGTAGGCTCTCAAGATACAGCAGGGAACAAAACAACACCTCACAAGTCAAACAGGTTTTTAAAAAACATGTAACAGCATGTTAAAGAGGGATGCCCAGACTCAATTTTAACCAGAGCCCTGAAGACCAAGAACAAAGCAGCAAGTGCCAAGTCCCCTCGCGTCCCTCCTCGCAGGAGGCGGTCGACCCTCCTGGGCGGGACTTGGTAGGAGGTGGAAGCCACTGCCAGCATGAGTGGCCATCTGCCTGTGGCCCATGAAAGCAAGTGGCTGAAGGGCTGAGCCACGCCTCCATGGGCAATGTTCCTGTGCTGAACATCCCACCCGTAGATGTATGATGCTGAACGCTGTCGGTCTAGATGCTGCTGCTCAGGCAGAACACGCGGCATGGGAAGAGAGAAGAGGGTAGGGAACAGAGCCTCTTGGAGCCAGTACTGAGGAAGTGGGCAGAAGTGGATGAGCCTGCAGAAGAAAGACTGAACATAATCAAAGTGGGAAATGAACCCCAGGAGGAGGATGTCAAAGAAACTGAAAGAGGACGAGGTTTCAAAAACAGAGGTGAAGGCCACAGATTTTGGAATCACACTGACCCGAGTATGAATCCTGTCTGAGCTTCTAACTAGCTGTGTCACTTCACTTCCCTAAACCTGAATTTATTCATCTTAAAATATGGTTAGTAATACATGCCTCATATTGTGTTAAGTCATAATAAAATGATATAAGAAGAGACTTTACACTGTGTCTAAGCCATACTAAGTTCTAAAAATAAAAATTTAGTTACTTTAGCAATAATGTGAAATGATCAAATGTATCGTGTACTAGAATATGGGTTGGCCAACTTATTCTTTAAGAGTTTTAAGTTTTGAGGATCATCCAGTCTCTGCCTCAACTATTCAACTCTGCCTTGTAGCTTGAAAGCAGCCATAGACAGTGTGGGTATGGCTGTCTTCCAATACAATTTTATTTATAAAATTGGTGTCAGACAGATTATACCCCCAGGGTATAGTATAGTTTGCCCACCCCTGAGGTAGAAAAATATATTTAATAGTAGCCTTTCAGTTGTAATGTTTCTGATCAAGTAAAATGAAGACTGAACTGTGTTTCTTGGATTTGGGTCTTTGGAGATCATTTACCGATGAGCTTCTCAGAAGCAGTTGTTGGGTAGTGATAAGTACAGAAATTTGATCTAGACCTGGGCAAGGGCATGAGAGGTAGTTGTGGATACCAGAATGGTAGGCCCTTATTTCAAGGAACTTAACTTTGAGCAGAAAGAGAGTGCATAATGCAAAAAGGGGATATTAGGTTCAGAGAGGATTTATTTTTCTCCCATTCTGTGGCTTCTCATTCTCTTGGCATTGTCTCCTGCAGAACAAAAGCTAACCACTTACTTCTTTCATAAATTGTGCTTTTGGTCTTGTATCTAAAAGTCAACTTTATCTGAGTTTTCTCTTATGTTATCGTCTAGAAATTTTATAGTTTTGGATTTTCTATTTAGGTCTGGGATCCATTTGAGTTAATGTTTATGAAAGGTATAAGGTTGCATGACCAGTAGGAGAATATTAAGGAGTAATATATATTTGAGGGAGTATTTTATGTCATAAGTGGCTATACACCTACATCTGTTATATGGACAGTGCTCCAAGTGGGTTTGGAAAAGAGGACAATATGTCTTTTGTAATAACTGTTAACCTCCTTTAAATGAATATGTTGGTTATAAGCAGGAATACAGCAGATCATAATCTGCATGTGGCCCGCGCAGTCAGATGGTATGCTTTACTACCGAGGTAGATGAAGCTTGTTTGATTTGGGAGGGCATTGACTTTGGCTACTTAGGCATTTTTTTCTTTCTCAATATATCTTCAAGCCAAAGTCTGTAACATATCACTGGAGGTCATAAAAACCTGGGGTAAAAAGCATTCAAGTGAGAGAAGAAAGAGTTAGTGGATCAGGGGTGTGGAAGGTAACCAGTAAAAGAGACAGTCCCAAATAAAGGATTGTGTGGATATCTTATATGATATTGCCTTCATCTTGCTGTTTTCTCATCCCTTGATTTGTTGACTGACTCACTGAACACAATGAAGTAGGAATACACGTTCCACAGTCGCGTTCATTGCAGCATTTCAGAAAAGTTAGCCACAAAACAATTTTGTTGCAAAACTGCTGTCGTTAGATTCTAGAGCCTGCTGTCATCACAATCTGTATTATTGCCATGTTAATTCCACATGCAGCTTAAGCATTCAGTCTTCTGACCTGTTCCACCTACACGGGACATTTATGGCTTAAAAAGGAAGGGAAAGATTTACTTTGATTAAATCAATATGGGAAAATGCTTAAGGTAAGCCTTTAAAAAGAAAAACACTTCTCCATATGTTTCATGTGCTAAAGAACATTGAACTATTCAGAAACCAAGCTTTAATACTTCCTGTAGCATCCCACAACAACTGAATTATCTGGAATATCTGAATAATTATCTGAAATATTTTCTCCAGAGAAGGTTCTGCTTCATCTACAGTTAATATTTTAAAAAAGCATTAGTTGGCAGGGTATAGATTTATTCTACTAAGCCCCTTTAAATATAGTAGTTTAATACTCTCAAACAGATATTATGACCTATTGTTTTTAAAACGGGAAGTTCTCCCTTTTCATTCAGGGGATCCTTCAGTTCAGGTGCCCCGTCAGGTTTCCCCTGACCTTCCCTTCTGCCTGCTTCCTTGAGTCTTTCAACGTATCTTCCCGAGGTTGAATAGATTGGGCAGGTGCCATGGAGGTGGAGATAATCTTAGAGACTTAAGGGATAATCTTTTAGACTTAAATATTCTTTTGGGTGCCTCTGTGTGACCTCAACTTCAGCTGCCATAATTTTCTTATTCCCTGTTGTTTCTATGATAAGGTAGATGTTATTCTTCAGAAGGCTTGGCAGGTTTCCGCTTCTGCCCCCTATTTTTTTCCCCCTCTTTTGACGCTTTTCTCCCTCTAGCTGCTGCAAAGAGGACCAGGCCTGCCAACCCAAGCGTCCTGCGGACCCTCTTACTCCAGGACTCCTGCACCCTGGAGCCTGTGCTGTTACACAGTCAGCCGGATATTTTTATCTTAAAACAACTCGTCCTTCTGCAATACGTCGAATCAGTTCATCTGGAGGAAGTAAAATTTTATCTTTTTCATCAAATACATCTCGTCGCTCATCTTCTGGAAGAAGACATTTTGTATTTGTTAAATTTCAGAAAAGCAGTGCTTCTTTTCATCAACAAAGTCGAGCTAACTTTAATTCTCAAGAAAAAAGAATCTTCAGTAATTTAAAATCTTCCTTAGACCATTTTGGCTTTAGATCCTACAGACTCTTCTCAGCCCCTAAGCTAAGTGTAGTTTCCTGTTACGAGAGTGCTAATTTCTTTGATCTTCCATCAAGTAGCGATAGCATATTTAATCCAAATGAAATTGAAATCATTTCTAAAAAGCTAAGTGTTGCCAATGCCGAAAAATATATGAACTCTTGTTCTCTTGAATATAACAAACATTTTATGAATTTTCAAACAAAAGCTAATTCCTCATCCCGTCGAAACACTGTTGATAGAAGCGCCTGTCAAGACAGCACAGCCACCTTCCTTCCTTTTCCAGCTGTTATTTCTCGTTCCTGTCAACGAAACGGAATTGCCACCGATATTGAGGAAAGTGGCCAATCAAGGAAAGATTCCCTTCATCCTGGTTCTCAATGCAGTGCAAATGATTCACCAGCTGCAACTCATCAGCATGCCTCTCAAAGTCTAACCTCCCCTGTTCTCCGTAATTTTGGATTTTCTTCATTTTGTAAAGATGGTAGCTTTGCCTTATGTCAAAATGAAGTTACTTCGGATCCCTTTGAAGATGAAAACACTGCTATGTCATCTCAAAATGAAGACCAGTCTTCACCTATTGCAATTCCTAAAATAAGGTCACCTCAGACTTTACCCTCTCTTAGAAAGGCGGCTCAAATCAGTTCTCCCACTAGGAATACTAAATAGTCTGTAGAAATCATTGCTCAGATCTCGTGGAAATCTCCCATACTAAGCCTCACTGCATTTGCTGAGAGAGATCACCTTGCAATCTAGATTTTTTAATTGCTGTACTTTTTGAAAGTTAGTTTATTAACTTTATTGGAATATGGAAGTCAAAGATTATTCACCTGGTTTCAGGCTTTTGACAGATTTACTGCTTATAGATTGACTAGTCCCAAATTTCTGAGTGACTATTGTAATACTCCTGTGGTCTGAAATAATATCAAGCTTTGATATTTAGGTCTTCTAAATGTATTATGTTCTTTGGGAATTTAACATCAGATTTTATCCTACTCTAATTATTAGAGAGAGTGTTGTCATTTAATCTATAAAGCTATATTAATGAGTCAGAAATTTTCTTTTGTATCAGCCTTGCTGTGTTTCTCATGCCAGATATCTCACTGAGAATGTTTTTATTAATACAAGGATCAAATCATAAGTAAAAACATATTGTAATCTAGGGAAAATATAGAATATATTGAAGCTGGGTATTTAAAATAATTTTAATACACATTTGTGTATGCATATGTCAGAATTTAGAGAACTCTGAAATTAGAGATAAAAATGTATATATTAGTCTTTTTGTTTTTTAAAAGTATTTTTCATATTTCTCCCAGAATTTTTATTTAAAAAATTTTAAAGAAAATTTTCATTTTAAAAAGTGTCTCCAAAATTTTATTTTTAAGAGTGAATATTTTTCTATTTTTTTCCCGTTAAAGTTTGTAAAGACATTTATCAGAATAACTAATGAATGGAAATTGCATATAGTCAATTAAATTACTGAAGTTAGAATATAATTAGTCGTTAATAGAGGCAGGGAATTTGCATTCTTTTTTATTATTTATCATAATAAAATGCTCCCTAAATCTTTATCATTGGGATATGATGTTAGTTTTACTTTTGTGTTTTTCTCTTCCTCTTAGCATGTATCAGTAGGAAAATTTTTTTCTATTTCAGTTTTTTTAGGTGTGGTGGAATACATATGACATAAAATTTACCATCTTAATCATTTTTAAGTTCAGTGGCATTAAATGCATTCATATGTCTTGCAAGCACCATCACCATCCATTTCCAGAACTCTTCATCTTGCAAAATTCTGCACCCATTAAATAATGACTCCCCATTCCTCTCTCCCCCTCAGTCTCTGGCAACCACTATTCTACTTTCTGTCTCTGTGAATTTGATTCCTCTAGGTACCTTATATGAGTGGAATTATATAGTATTTGTCTTTTTGTGACTGGCTTATTTCATTTAGCATGATGTTCCTCAAGGTTTAATCCATGTTGTAGTATGTGTCAGCATTTTTCCATTATATGTAATATATCCACATTTTACTTATCGATTCATCTTTTGATGGACACTTGGGTTGCTTTTACCTTTGAATATTGTAAATAATGTTGCTCTAAACATGGGTGAACAAATATTTCTTCAAGACTCTATTTTTAAATTATTTTGATTATATATCCAGGAATTGCTGGATCATACAGTAATCCTATTTTTTGAGGAACTGCCATCCTTTTTTTCCATAGTGACTACACCATTTTGCATTCCTACTTTTTTCTGTTTTTCTTTTTTTTAGTAGTAACCATCCTAATGAATATGAGGTATTATCTCATCGTGGTTTTTATTTGCATTTCTTCAATGATTAAGTGACACTGTAATTTTTTCATGTGCCCAATAGCTGTTTGTGTATCTTACTTGGAGAAATGTCTATTCAAGTCCTTTACCCATTTTTTAATCGGATTGTTTGTTTTTTTGTTGAGTTGTAGGAGTTCTCTATATATTCTGGATCATTAACCCTTTATCAAATATATGAGTTACAAATATTTTCTCCTATTGTAGGGTTGCCTTTTACTCTGTTGATTGTGTCCTTTGATGTGCAGAGTTTTTCATTCTGATATCTAGTTAATTTTTTTTGTTATCTGTGCTATCAGTGTTACGGCTAAGAAATCATTGCTAAATACAATGTCTTAAAGCTTTTCCCCTGTGTTTTCTAAGAGTTTTATACTTTTAGATTTTACATTTAGGTCTTTGATCTATTTTGGGTTAATTTCTGTATGTAGTATAAGTTATGGATCTATTTTTCCATGTGAGTATCCAGTTTTCCTAGCACCATTTATTGAAAAGACTGTTTTTCTTCATTGAATGGTGTTGGCACCCTTGTCAAACATCGTTAGATCATATGAGGATTTACTTTTGGGCTTTCTTTCTATTCCATTGATGTATCTGTCCTATTTCATGTGGATATACATTGTAGCTTTATAATAACTTTTAAAATCAGGAAGTGTGAGACCTCCAACTTTGTACTTTTCAAGATTGTTTTGGCTATTCAGAGTCCCTTGATACTCCATATGAATTTTAGGATGGATTTTTCTCTTTATGAAAAAAAATTGTTGGTATTTGAGAGGGATTGTACTGAATCCATAATCACTTTGGGTAGTATTCACATCTTGACACTATTAGGTCTTCTAATCCATGGCATAACATTCCATTTGTGTCTTCTTTAATATCTTTGGCAATGTGTTTTGTAGTTTTCAGTGTAGAGATCTTCAGCTTCCTTGGTTAAGTTTATTCTTAAATATTTTATTCTTTATGATGCTGTTATCAGTAGAGTTGTTTTCTTTATTTGCATTTCAGATTGCTCATATTTAATGTATGGAAATAAGTTATTTTTGCAAATTGAGTTTGAATCCTGCAACTTTGTTGAATTATTTATTCTTACAGTTTGTGTGTGTGCTTGTGGGTGTGTTTGTGGGTGTGTGAAAACCTTTAGCGTTTTCTACATATAAGGTAGTATCATCTGCTAAGAGAGATTTCACTTCTGCCTTTCCAGTTTAGGTGCATTTTATTTCTTTTCTTGCCCAATTGCTCTGGCTAGACTTCCAGCACTGTGTTGGATAAAAGTGGCAAGGGCAGGAACCCTTGTCTTATTCCTGTTCTTCGAGGAAAACTTTCAGTCTTTCACCACTGAGTATGATGTTAACTGTGGGCTCTTCATATATGACTTTTCTTATGTTGAGGTAGTTTGCTACTATTGCTAGTCTGTCACACATTTTTATCATGAAAGGGTATTGATTTTTGTCAAATGCTTTCTTTCTGCACCAGTTGAGATGATCATGTGGTTTTTTCCCCCCTTCATTCTGTTAATGTGGTGTATTACATTGATTGATTTTAAAATGTTGAACCATCCTTGCATTCCCAGAATAAATCTCACTTGATTATGGTATAATCATTTTAATGTGCTTTTACATTGTTTGCTAGTATTTTGTCAAGGATTTTTGCTTTAATATTCATCAAGGATATTGGTCTAATATTCTTGTAGTGTATTTAAATGGCTTTGATGTCAGGGTAATGATGGCCTCATAGACTGAGATGGAAAGTGTGCCTTTCTCTTCACTTTTTTTGAAGGAGTTTAAGGAATACTGGTGTTAATTCTTGAAATATTTGGTGTAATTTACCAGTAAAGCCATATAGTCCTGGGATTTCCCTTGTTGGGGTTTTTTTGATTACTGATTCAGTCTCCATACTAGTGTGGATCTGTTCAAATTTTCTATTTCTTCCTGATTCATTCTTGGTAGGTTGTATTTCTAGGAATTTGCCCATACCATTTAAGTTATCCAATTTGTTAGCATACTATTCTTCATAGTACTCTCTTATAATCCTTCTTTTTTTTTTGCAAAATTGGTAGATAGCTCCTCTTTCATTTCAATTTTAGCTATTTGATTCTTCTCTCCTTTTTTCTTAGTAATCTAAGCTAAAAGTTTTTCAACTTTGTAAATCTTTTTGAAGAACAAGCTCTTGTTTCATTGATTTTCCCCATTATTTTTCTTTTATTCTCTGTATCTATTTCTGCTCCAGTCTTTATTATTACCTTCATTAGCTGTGGGTTGAGTTTGTGGTTTTTTTTTTTCTAGTTCCTTAAGGTATAAATTTAGGTTGTTGATTTGAGACCTTCCTTTTCAATGAAAACATCTACTGTTGTAAGTTTCCCTCTTAACACTGCTTTCTCTGTATGCCATACATTTTGGTATATTGTTCTCATTTTCTTTTAACTCAAGATACTTTTTTATACTTTTCTTTGTAATTTCTCCTTTGACCCATTGGTTGTTTAGGAGTATCTTGTTTAATTTCCACATATTTGTGGGTTTTCCAGTTGTCCTTATGCAGTTGATTTCTAGTTTCATTTCATTGCAGTCAGAAAACATCCTTTGTACAATTTTGGTCTTTTAAAATTTTATTAAAATAGTTTCATGGTCTGACATATGAGCTATCCTGGAGAATGTTACATGTGTACTTAAGAAGAATGTGTATTCTGTTATTGTTGAATGGAGTATTCTGTATGTCTTTTAGGTCAAATTGGTCTATAGTGTCATTCAAGTCCTCTTTTTCCTTACTGATCTTCTGCCTAGTTGTTCTATTATTGAAAGTGAGGTATTGAACATCTCCTACTATTATTATGTTGCTGTCTCTTTCTCCCTTCAATTCTCTCAGTGTTTGCTTCATATACTTAGGAGCACTAATGTTTAGCATAATGATAATATGTTTATTATCATTAATTATTCTTGGCAAATTAACTTATAATTATTTAATGCCTTTTTTTATCTCTTGTAAATTTTTGACTTAAAAGCCCATTTTGTCTGATACTAGTAATAGCCATCCCTGTTCTCTTTTGGTTATCCTTTACTTGGAATATCTCTTTTATTCTTTTACTTTCAACCCATATGTATCCTTAGTTCTAAAGTGAGTCAGTTGTAAGCAGCATATAGCTGTTCCTGATTTTTTATCTATTCTACCAACCTCTGTCTTTTGATTGGGGAATTTAGTCCACTTACATTTAAAGCAATTACTAATAGGAAGGACTCAACTATTGTTATTTTGTTATCTGTTTTTTCTTGTCTTACAGCTTTTTTTGTCTTTTGTTTCCTCTCTTACTGTCTTCCTTTTTGTTTATTTTTTATAGTGATACATTTTGATTCCCTTCTCAGTTCCTTTTGTGTATATTCTATAGATAGATTTTTTTTATATTTACAATGGGCATTGCACTTAACATCCTGATGTTATAACAATTTATTTTGAACTGATACCAACTTAACTTCCATTCCATACAAAAACTCTTCTTTACAGCTCTACACCCATTTATGTTATTGGTATCACAAGTTACAGCTTTATATATCATTGACATAGATTTATTGTTATTTTTATTCTTTTCTCTTTTAAATACTGTAAAAGAATAAAAAGTGAAGGTATGAATCAAAATTACAATAATACTGGTTTTTATATTTATGTATTTACCTTACCAGAAAACTTTATATTTCATATGGCTTCAAGTTACTACCTAATGTCATTTCATTTCAACCTGAAGGACTTCCTTTAGCATTTCTTGTAGAGCAAATCTAGAGGTAATAAACTCCTTAAGATTTTGTTCACCTGAGTATGTCTTATTTTTTTTTGAAGGATAATCTCACTAGTTTTTTCTTTTTTTTCCACTGCATTCAGGCCTAAAAGGTTTCCCCTTGAGAAACCTGCTGATAAGCTTATTGAGGATCCCTTATATGTGATGAGTTGTTTTTCTCTTGCTGCTTTCAAGATTTTTAAGATTTGTTTTTAACTTTCCACTGTTTTGAGTATGTGTCTTGGTATGGATCTCTTTGAGTTTAATCCTACTTAGAATTCATTGAGCTTCTTATATTTAATATATTCATGTCTTTCCTCAACTGGTAGTTTTTGGCCATTTTTCCTCAAAATAAACTCTCTTCTCCTTTCTCTCTTCTCCTTCTGGGACTCTCACAATATGTATATTGATCTGATTTATGATGTTCCATAAAATCTCTTAGGCTCTCTTCACTTTTCTTAATTCTTTTTTCTTTTGACTCTTCAGACTCAACAGTTTTAAATGGGCTGTGTTCAGGTTTGCAGATTCTTTCTTCTGCTTGTTCTAATGTGTTGTTGATACCCTAGTAAATTTTTCAACATAGTTGTTATATTTTTTCAACTCCAGAATTTCTGTTTGGTCATCTTAATAATTTTTAGTTCTTTGTTGACATTCTATTTTGTTTGTATATTGTTTCCCTGATTTCCTTTTGTTCTTTCTCCATGTTTTCCTGTAACTCTTTTAGCATGCATAAGACCATTGTTTTAAAATTGTTGTCTTATAAGTCCAAAGCCTGTATTTCTTTAGAGTCAGGTTCTGAAAACTTATTTTGTTTCATTTAAATGGGCCACATTTCCCTATTTTTTTGTATGCTTTGTGATATTTTATTGAAAATTATAAATTTGTAAAAACAGCCACCTAGCCTAGCTTTTGTAGACTGGCTCATGCAGTGGGAAGACCTCGCTAATTATCCCATTATGAGGGCTTAAGGTTTTGTCAGGTCTTCTAGGCATTAGTTTTCCCTGGGCCTGTTTATGTGCTTTCCCTCCCTCCCCCAATTCCCCTATATACAAAAATATCCCCCATATAAGATATTTATAAGTATCTTAGTTTCAGTAAGAGTCTCACCCCTATTCTTCTTAGTGTCTTATAGCACCAATACTTAGATGTCCTGTAGTACTCCTATTCCCATAACCACTTGCACCCAGGTACCCATGAGTCTGAAGTCCAGCTGTAGCTCACTCATGCCACAGTGCCTGCCACTGCTTTCAGAAGCCTCTAATATGATATCCAAACTATGCTTTCATTTCCCTCTGAGCTCTGAGGCAAGTGAAAAGAAACCAGCCTCAGGAAGCCCCTAGACATGCCAGAACATTGCAAACAAGATCCATTCTTTTATGTCCGTCCCAAGGGTGGAGTCAGGAATTGGACAACTTCTTCCCACCCATCCGTTGTCATTCTAGGGAGGGGTGAGGCAAGGATGAGCAAAAGCACCACGAAGTGTCCTACCATTTTGAGTATGGCTTTTTCTTGATTGGGCATTCACTTGGTTGTTACAAATCCTTGGCTAGTTTCTAGATTTCTCACAAAGCTGTTTCAATCTATTATTGTTCATTTAGTATATCCATGGAGGAGCAAGGACCTAGAGTTTCCTACTCCACCATCTTGTTGATGTCAGTCTCTGTTAGCATGTACCTTTTGGGAAAAAAAAAGGAATGGTTGAGGGGTGGGAGTGAGGTGTTAGGTAAGGCTGAACAAAAAGAATAGAATCAGGGGCCTGATGTAGGGAGATGCCATATTACTATGGCCAGGTATGTTTTTGCCAAATCTGCTTCAACTCATTACTGATATACTTCTGTAAATACACTACTTTATTCTCAAAGTACATAATGTCATTTTCTCTTTAAATAATGCAACTATACTTTCATTTTCTCTTTACATAATGCAATTATTGCTGTTGAAGCAGGTAATTGTGCAGAAATGAGAAGATAAAGAAAATGGCATAGTTTTTATTCAAATTGGGGGCAGAAAATACAGCCAGAAAAGTTCATGAGGAGACAAATGTTCTTAAGTAAATTTGACATTTTAGGTTGAACTTCCCCAGACCTGCTAAAAAAGTGTTGAAAAATTGTTTGGCATTAGATACCATTTGGCAATGAGATACCATTTTTGTTTTTTTTGTCCCAACGCAAATCTAAGTTCTAACTCAAAGTTAATACATATGTTTGAATTTTCTCAGTTATATTTAGATCTGCTCTATTTTTAAAATTTGTTTTCAAAACTTTCTCATACTTTTTGATAAATGCCTTGTTATAAATAGAAGGTTCCTGTCCAAAGTTGGAAAACAATTTTCCTGCACTTAGGTGTTTTTTAATATGGGGAAGATACTAGCCTAGATATTCTCTTTTGTTTTCTTGGCCAGTTTTCTATTTTTATGCCAATACCACATTGACTTACTATAACTTTATCCTTTATGCTATAGTTAGTTCTGATATCTGTTCTTTAAAATTGCCTTCACTTTTCAGGTAAGTTCCATAGGAAAACATTATTGTGTTTTTTTTATTAGAATTATATTAAAAGTGTAGATAAATTTGTAGCCATATGAAATTGGTTTAATGTTAAATTTTCCTGTTCATGGATATGACATCTTTTTCAATTTATTGAGGTACTCTTTGATGTCCTCAGAGGTATTTATAATTTTCTATAGAGAAGCCATAAAACACTTTTGTGGAATTTTTTCCTAGGTATTGTATACTTTTCCTGCTATTACAAATGTATTTATAAAATAACATTGTCTAACTTGTTTTATGATGTAAGAACACAATTGATTGTCAAAAATTAAGTATTAGTTTTATTTACTTAGCTGTAAATTCTGTTAGTTTTTTTGTTCTATTGAATAATCTTAAAAAAATAAGTTCTGTTTCTTCTTTCCCAATTCTTAAAGTTTTAACTGTTTTTCTTTTAATATTGTGCTAACAGCACCTACAGTACAATGTTGAATGAAACAGTAATATTAGACATACTTCTCTATTCCTGATTTTAAGGAGAATGCTTCTAATATTTCATCATCAAATGTGAAATGTATTATAGTTTTTGTACATAATCTTTATCAGGCTCAGAAGTCCACTTCTGTTATTGTTTATGAGTTTGTTATTTCTTTTATCCTGAAATTGTGTTGAATTCATTGAAGAAATTTTTTTGGTAACCACTAAAATGATCATATGGTTTATCTGTTGTGCTGGAGAAATTGTCGAATATCAAATGTGGTTGTCATTCCTTGGAGAAACTCAGTTTGGTTATGATGCATTCATTCCTTTATGTTTGTTGCCAGGTTTTTTTGGTTGATTCACATCTATGTATATGTGTGAAATTGGCATGTAATTTTCATTACTTTTATTCTCCTTGTTTGGTTTTGATACCAGTTTACTGGCTTCAGAAAATGAGCAAATGGTATTCCCTCTTTTGTAATTCCTTAGAAGAATTTGGGTAAATCAAATTGAATATTTGGTAGAATTCACTATAAGACTACCTGTGTTTCCTCTTATGTGTGTGTGTATTGGAATAGATACATAAAATCTGATATAATTAATGACAATAGGAATATTCAGTTTTTGTTCTTTTTTCTTAAAAAAGTAACATCTTTATTGAGATATTATTCATATACCATATAATTCATGTTTTTAAAGTGTACATTTTGATGGGGTTTACTTTATTCACAGCCATCACTTAATATACAGCCATCACCACTAACCAATTTCCAAGCAATCTCATCACCCTGAAAGAAACCCTTACCCATTCATTTTCTCTCCCCTCATCCCTGTCAATCTGTTTCCCTGGTTTTGCATAATCTGTACATTTCATAAAATGGAATCATATAACATGTAATCTTTCACTTAGAATAATGATTTCAGGGTTCATTCATGTTTAATTATGCAACAGTACTCCATTCCCCTATATTACTGAATAATATTCCATTGTTTACTCATTTTGTTCACCCATTCCTCCACTGATGGACATTTTAGTTGTTTTCATTTTGGGGCTGTTATGAATAATGTTTTTCTGAGCATTCCTGTGTAGATTTTTGTGCGGACATATGTTTTTAGTTGTACGTGATATGTATTTAGGAGTGTAATTGCTGAGTCATATGGTAATTATGTTAAGCATTTTGAGAAACTACCAAATTGTTTTCCAAACTTAATGCACCATTTTACAATCCCATCAACAATGTAAGAGGGTTCCAATTTTATCCACATCTTTATCAACACTTGTTATTGTCTCATTTATTTTAGCTATCCTAGAAGGTGTGAAGTAATATTTCACTGTGGTTTTGATTTGCATTTGATTGATCATTCCCTAATGACTGATAATATTGAACGTCTTTTCATGTGTTCATTGGCCATTTGTTACTGAGGGTTTTTTTAAATTATTAAGTTATAAGAGTACTGTATATATTCTATATACAAGTCCCTTATCAAATGTATGGTTTGTAAGTATTTTCTTTACATTCAGTATATTCCAATCTGTGAATTATATTTTCATATTCTTGATGATGTCCTTTGAAACATGAAAGTTTTAAATTTTGATAAATTCTGTTTTGTCTGATTTCTTTGGTCACTTATGCTTGTAGTGTTAAATCTGTGAAACCATTGGCTAATCCACAGTCACAAGTATTTACTCCTATGTTTTATTCTTAGAGTTTTATAGTTTTAGATCTTACATTTAGGTATTTGTTCATTTTGAGTTAATCTTTAAATCTGGTGTGAGATATGGGTTCAGTTTCATCTTCCACATGTGGGTGTCCATTTGTTGAAGATAATAGTTTTGTCCACCAAATTGTCTTGATACTGTTGTCAAAGAAATTGACCATAAATATAAGGGTTTATTTCTGGACCCTTAATTCTTAATAGACCCTTAATCTCTATTCCATACATTTATCCTTATGCCAGTACCACACTGTCTTGATTTCTGTAGATTTATAGTAAATTTTGAAGTATGGAAGGATAATCCTGTAACTTTGTTGTTCTTTTAGAAGATTAGTTTGACTATTCTTGGTCCCTTGTGTTTCCATATGACATTTAGGATCAACTTGTGATTATGTGGAAAAAAATTGCCAGCTGAGATTTTAATAGGAATTGTTTTGAATTTATAGATAAATTCGGGGAATATTACCATCATAGCAATACTAAGTTTTCTGACCCATAAGCATGAGATTTATTTTCATGTATTTAGATCTTTAATCTCAGTGTTTGTAGATTTCAGTGTACAAACCTTGCATATATTCAGTTACATATATTCCTAAGAATTTTATTCTTTTTAATGCTATTGTAAGTGAAAATATTTTCATCATTTCACTTTTGGATTGCTCATTACTAGCATATAGAAATACAATTGATTTCTGCATGTTGACCTTAAATCTTACAACCCTGTTGAATTCATTTATAAGTTCTAATAGTTTTTTTGTGGGTCCTTAGGATTTTCTATAAACAAGATAATGTCATTTGTCAACAGAGATAACTTCTTTTTTTTAGTTTGAGTTTTCATTTTCTTGGCTAATTGTTTGGTTTCTTGTCAAGAGTTCTAGCCAAGTATATTTTCTAGGTGATTGTCTATTTCACTTCAAAGTTGAAATTTATTAGTATAAAATTGTTTATCGTAGTCTGTTATTTAAAATCTGTGCTCTGTCTATAGTAATAAAGGCTCTTTGGTTCATTCCTAATGCTATTTATAACTTCTGCATTCTTTTCTTACATTTTCTTCTATATGAGATGTGCATTTTTAAAATTATTTTTAAACTTTTTGAAATACAATACACATCTAAAAAAGCATGCAGATAACAACTATAGAGGTGAATGGATTTTCACAAACTGAATACAGTTATGAAGTCAGCACCCAGATTTAGAGACAGAAAATTATCAGCACCTCAGATATTCCCAGTATGCCCTCTTCCAGTGACTCCCTGCCCTCACCCCACAGGATAACCCATCTTGATTTGTAAATATGGAAATTAGTTAAAATTATTTGTCTACTTTATGTAAATGATATAATGCACTCTTGAGTCTAGCTTATCTCAGTTGACATTATCTGGTGATACTTATTTTGTATGCAGTTATGGATCACTCATTCTCACTAACTAGTTATCCATTATATAAATAAACTATAATATTTAAGTTTTCTATTCCTAATAGGCATTTGGTAGTTTCCAGTCATGGGCTATTATGATGGGATAAATGTACATACACATTTCTTTTGGGTATATACCTAGAAGTGAAATTGCTGGATCCATAGAGTATACATGTGCCAACTTTAGGATATATTGCCAAACATATTTCCAAAGTGGTGGTATCAATTTACATACCCATCAGTCATGTGTTAGAGCTCCATTTTCTCCATACCCTCAACCAACCCTTGGTATTTTTGTCTTTTTCTTTTTAGTCCTTCTGGTAAGCATATAATCAGGCATGCATTTATTTTCAAATTATTTCAAAGTATTTAAAAATATTGGGTTATTTCACCTAGTTTTTAATGGTGATTTCTAAGTCAGTTGCATTTTGAACAGAGAATATGGTCTACATAATAGATTGCCATCTTTTATGGCTATGGATTGCTTGTGGCCTTGTGCACATGGCAGTTTCATAAATGTACACATGTGCTGGAGAAGAAAGTGTTCTCTAAATGTTTGAATGTCTAGTTCTATATATGGTGGTTGGATCTGAACTTCTTAATATTGTTGTTTAAATTCTATCCTTACTACTTTTCATGTACTTTACTTACCAATTATTTAGAATATTATGTTAAAAATCTTCCATTCTGATAGATTTAATTTTCTTTGTATATCTGTTAATTCATGTTTTTTATATATTTTCAGGCTTGTGTTTTTACATGTAGAGAAGTCTGAAACTGCTCTTTCTTCCTCATGAATTGAACCATTTGGTGGTGTTTTATGTTCTTCTTTAAATTTGATGCTTTTTGCTCTAAAGAATAGTGTGTCTGATATCAACCTAATTACTTTCTTTTGGTTATCATTGTTCTATATTTCCCCTGCATAGCATTGGATTAAATAAACTACAGTCATACCTCAGAGATATTGTGGATTTGGTTTCAGACCACCACAATCAAGCAAATACCACAATAAAGAGAGTCAAAGAACTTCTTTTGTTTCTCTGTTATGTGAACATTATACTGTAATCTATTAACTTTACAATAGCATTAGGTCTAAAAAACAATGAGTATACTTTAATTTAAAAATACTTTATTGGTAAAAAATGCTGACCTTTAAGCTTTCCGTGAGCCATAATCTTTCAGCTGGCGGAGGGTCCCGCCTTGATGCTGACGACTGCTGACTGATCAGGGTGGTGGTTGCTGGAGGCTGGGGTGGCTGCGGCAATTTCTTAAACTAAGACAACAGTGAAGTTTGCCACATCAGTTCACTCTTCCTTTCACAGATAATTTCCTTGTAGCCTGTTACGCTGTTTGAGAGCATTTTACCCTTAATGGACTGCTTTCAAAACTGGAGTCAGTCCTCTCAAACCTGGCTGCTACTCTATCTACTAAATTTATGTAATGTTCTAAATCCTTTGTTGTTCTTTCAGTAGTCATCATAGCATCTTCACCAGGAATAGATTCCTTCTCCAGAAACCATTTTCTTTGCTCATCCATTAAGAAGCAGCTCATCCATTAAAGTTTTATTACGAGATTGTAGCAATTCAGTCACATCTTCGAACTCCACCAGTCATTGTAGTTCTCTCCTGTTTCCATCACATCTGCTGTTACTTCCTCCACTTATCTGCAATAATGTTACATTTGAACAAGGGTGTGAAACAGGCCAGGAAGTAAACTATGTACATATCCAGGGAAGAACGTACCAGACAGAAGGAACAGCAAATTCAAAGATATTAAAGCAGAAACATGACCGATGTGTTCAAAGAATAGCAAGGAAGCCAGAGGGCCTGGAGTGCTCTGAGTAAGCAAGAGGGTGGTTGGAGACGAGGTGTTGGACTGGATTATATAGGACCTCATAGACTCCTGTAAGGACTTTGGTTTTCACTGTAATTTGGGCATCCATTGGGAGATTTTAAGCAAAGGGCCACATGATCTGATACAGGTTTTTAAAGGACCGTTCTGACTAACCATGTTGAAAATAAACTATAAGGGTCAAGCATTAAAGCAGGGAGATGTGATAGGAGGCCATTGCAGTACTCAAGACGAGGTGATGGTGGTTTAAACCAGGACACAGTAGAGGTTGTGAGAACTGGCTAGATTCCAGATATATTTTGAAGCTAGAACAAACAGGAACTTCTAACAGGCTGGATGTTGCTTAGGCAAGAAAAGTAAATCAAGGATGATTCTAAGTTTTTTGGTTTGAGCAACTGGAAGAATGAAGTTTCCATTAATAATGCTATTGAAGAACTTGAGTATCATTTCATATAGTGTCTTCTTTATAAGGACTTTGAAATTTATCTTAAGTCTTTGTATTGGAAATAGTTGTGCTTCTCTCAAGAACTTGCTTTGTTTGAATCTCTGTTACTATCTGCTGGAGGTTTTGATTACAGTAACTGTCAGAAGATGTAGAGCCACATTTGTGTCCCTTGTAGCAAGGGAATGGATATCATTAGTAGATGTATTTTTTTATTGGTTTCACATTTGGCTTTGTTTTTATCTTTTCTCACCACTTCTAATTTCTCTTATATATTATATATCCTAATATACCTCTTCAAAATCTTTTTTAGAACAGGACAGAGTTTGAATAATAAAAGGAAATTGTTTGCCTTAAATGCCACCAAAACGAAAATGTGGGAAGTAGCATAAATTTTTTTTTAATTAAGCTAAGAGTAACAACATCTTGAAATAAAAATAAACATATATATATATATATTTAACATTCCTAATACACACACACATACACATACACATGTATGTGTATGTGTGTGTGTATTTGAGTACCTGCTGAGTTCCTACAACTTTGTACTGTCCATTCAACAATGTTCAGTGAGTATCCATGTGTCAGGTGCTATTGTAGGCACTTGATACAACAGTTAATAAAGAATCCTGTTGTCAGGGAACATATATTTTAGTGGCGGAGATACTAACAAAAAATAGCACATGTAGTAGATTAGTAAGTTGTATAGTATATTAGAAGATAGTACTGACTACAGGAGGAAAAAAATAAAGCATAGTAAAGGAGACTGGAGGTAAAGAGAACGTGGTGGGTGGGCCAGGGCATGGAAGTTACAGCATTAAATGAAGTGGTCTGGATGGCCCACACTGAGAAGATGACATTGGAGCAGAGGCTTGAAAGAGTGAGGGCGTGAGTTATGTGCCATTCTGAAGGAACAACATCCCATCAGAGGGAACAGCAAGCAAAGGTCCTAAGGCAGGAGTATGCCTGGCATGTTTAAGGACCAGCTAGGTGGCCAGTATTAAGATGAATGAGTTGTGAAGACAAGGTCAGGGAGATGAAAGGCTTAGAAGACAAATCTCATAGGGCCTTGTACGCTGTTGTTAGGACTTGAGCTTTTTCTCTGAGTGAAAATGGGCACCATTACTGCAAGGGTTCAGCCTAAGAGTGGAATGATCTGACTTGCATTTTAAAAGAGTCACTCTGGCTATTATAATAGAATTTTCAGGAGAGTTGATGATTATGTCTGTGATTTTAGGTATATTACAGCTAATACTGACACAGAAGAACAGAGTTTTCCAGTCTCTAAAGCATTTAACACACGTGTGCAAGAATTAAATTTAGATGTCCTTCTTCAGAAAGCAGACAATTTACGTATGAATGAGTCTAGCAAGATGGAGAGTTTTGAACTACTTTGTGACCACAAAGAAAAGGTAGGAGATATGTTAAAATAAGATGCTCGTATAGTTTTGATTTTTTGTTTAATCTATTGTCCCACTCATGTGATGACCATAGCAATTGTGTCACAGTTTGTACACGCTTAATGACTGGTGCAAAATTATTCTGTAATATGATTAAAATGTTTTTGAAGTAAATGTAAGAGGTTATTATTAGGCCCTAAGATAATAAAAATGAGAACCAGAGAGAGGATTATACAGATTTTTTTTATTTTTATTAAATCATTGTACTTAATAAATATTTTACAACAGATAAATAACATGACATACTGTTTATCTTAGAGGAGGAAAAGCTACATTTTAAGTTTTCTATTTTATAGTTATTAATATAACAGCCATCATTGTTTCAATCTATTTCTACTAAGTTATTAATATAACAGCCATCATTGTTTCAATCTATTTCTACTAATACCAGTGGTCATTCTTCAGTGTTAATGTCAGGCTGAACAGGGAAAGCCCATCCCTTCCTCTCTCTCCACAACCCCTCCCAAAAAAAGGTGGGGGGCAGTTTGCAGCATCCCAAGCAGCAATAAATCTTTCTTTCCCATGAACAATATAAGTCATATCTTTGAGGATACAGCAATCCTAAGCACACTTGTCTAAAATTTTTTAATCTACAGGATTATATTTAGGTAATACAGGATTATATTTAGGTAATATGGCTGCTTTTTTGAGTACTTGTGATCTTGAATAACAGATATAATCTGAAATGCTCATTGAGGCATCATATTGATAGTAGGTAACTTAGGAAGGAAAGTAAGAAGAGGCTACCAGCACCCAGGGGGAACGCCTGTTAGTCTTCGCTTCTGGGTGCATGTGGAGCTCAGGTCTGGGTAATAGTCATTGGTTTTAAGATCCAAATGTAATACTATATTAAATCACATTTTGTAGCCATGAATAAATTCAAAATGTTATACATATATGAATAGATGCAGTCATCTATAAATACCAGTTTACCTGCCTAATTTTTAAAAATTTCCAGTGGAAAACATTGATAGTCTGGTCAGGTTACTTAACCTAAGATGTAGTTCTATCTTTTCTTTTCAGTTTAGAGATGAAATAGAGTTTATTTGGCGGTTTGCTCGTGCTTATGGAGACATGTATGAGCTATCTACAAATACTCAAGAAAAGAAATATTATGCTAATATTGGTAAGTATTTTGTAAAAATTGAGTATCTGCAAGTGATAATTTTTATCTATAAATAAACCAGTAATGAATTTTAATACAAGCTAAATTGGCTAAAACCAATATGTTTCAATATATCTATTTCAATATGTTGTGATTCTGAGAAATGCACCTAGCTTAAGGACAGAAAGGATTTTTGGAAAGTATAGGTCCTTTAAAGCATTTAAACATATTAGAATAGGTAAGTGAAAACTCAAATTTCAGCTATTACCATTTATAAAGTCACAGAAAGATGAGACATTAAAGTGATAATGTTTGAGAAGTAATAGTAGGCAGAGGACATCTGTCTTCAGCTATAGTACTTGACCCCAATTAAAATAACCTTCCTTACTTCCTGCAACATAGAACACCAGGTACTACAAAGAAAAGACTACTCAGACTTTAATGTTTTTTCCAAATTTATCTTGATAAAATAGGGTTAGCCTTAGGTTGGTAATTGTTTAAGCTGAGTGATGACTACATGGTGGTTCATTATACTGCCCTCTATTACTTCTTTTTGCATAGTTTTAGAATTTTCCACAGTAAAAACCATCCAGAATATCCAGTCATTTATACATGTATTTCTCACCTTGACTCTCACTGAGTATCAGAACTTGTTCTTGCAAAAAAAAATCCCTTAACTGCCATCTCTCTGAGCTTCCTGGTAGCAATCTGACATCAGAACATCTTTAATACTTCTTGTATGTCAAAGCTTTCTCTTTTCCAAGCTTACCTTCTCAAGAGAGCGCGAGGAAGAGCAGCAAGAAGATACTGTCCTTCCAGTCTAGTTCCATCATGCTTATTTCCAAGAAGGAAATATCTCCAAACTCCTTGCACCTACATTTCTTCCTCAGCAGATTTCCTTGCCAAATGACCTCTGCACTTTAATTCTCCCTCAGTGGAAGGAGAATGAGGAATTCCCCCTCTTGTTCTTTACATATTCACCATTAACTTGGTGGGGCTGTTTTTCTGTAGCACTTCATATACAAAATGGAATTCTAGAGAACAGACTTATATTACTCTTTAGGTAAATAAAAATTTAACCAAAGAGAACAAACTAATTTATTTTCATATCTACTGGGAAAATTGCAGCTTATCCTTATAAACCATTCCAACATTCATTAATATCATACATGCTTTTTTTTTCCTTAAGTACCTGCCCTACATTAGAACATCTCCTATTTTAGGAGGTAGAAACAATAACCAGATAAATAGACATGTTCTCAGACTGTAGAGGAGCTTAAGCTTTGTGGAGGAGGCAGTGTTATTCAAATGAGCATACATTTCAAGAAACAAATGAAAATAAGTTGTGAGTAAAGAAAAATGCAGGCTGTTAAGATTGTGTCTCATAGGAGGGTATGACGGCAGGGGCTGGGGCTGGCTTAAGGAGGCTTTCCTGTGGCTGTAAGAGTTGCACAAAGGTAAAATTACTCAGGACGTCTACTTTAAAATGGAGTGGGAGTTTAACTGAATTAATGTAGGAGATGGTGAAAGAGGAAAAAAAATGGACTGGAAGAAATTTGGGCACAAGAATGGGGCCCAGAGGAAATAGGATATATCCAGAAAAGGAGAAAAGTTCATAGTGTCAAAGGAAAAGGAGTGAAGCCCCAGGTGTGTTCATTCAGATACTGAAATAAAAAGAACTCCTTTTTTTTGTGCATTTAAGACATGTGTTCAAAATTACTGTGCCTGAGATCAATGTTAAAATGAGGGGTGGAAGGAAGCAGAGGAGGGACATAAATATGACTAAGACATAAGGAACTCAGTGCTTACGTGGAGCCACTTCTGATCCAGTGTGCAGGCGGTGAGTGCTTGGTAAAGGAGCCGACAGACTGCGCTGGCGCCGAGAGCAGCTGCTGAGGGACATTGGAAGTCAGGGAGGGAGGGAGAAATGCTGGGTGTTACTCCTCATAAGAGCATTCTGAAATTGTTGCTGAGGGAAGATTTGGTCACTGGAGAGGGCCGAATTCTTTCATAAAACTGAAAATTCTTTCATACCATCATGCAGTACATCTTTTGAAGTACTATGATTGATCATAATTTGTATTCCAAGTAAAATATGAGTCTTATATCTAAAGGAACATTATTATATTTTCCAGAATTAGATGATGATTGATACAAATGTCTCAAATAGAATAAATACAATTTTGTAAAGGCAGTAGCTTTCCTTTTAAACTTTGGCTACATAAATGAGGCTGCAATACCAGTCTCTAACTAACCACCTTCCTTTTATATTCTCAGTGATGTAATCTTCTCTCTTTTAGGCTATGGTAGTGTACTAAAAGCTAGTTTTGTTCATTTGGCAATGTAGCTAAAATGTTGACTTAGCTTTTAATGTTTGTACATTAAAAAGTATTAATGATTTTCAATCTTTGATTAAAAAATTACTCTTTTAATGTATGTCTACAATGTAGTATCAGTTATTATTAAAATAGTTAACTTTTTAATTTTTTCCAGTTTTTGTAGATTTCTATCCAGGGTAGTTCTCATAGATAGATAGATAGATAGATAGATAGATAGATAGATAGATAGAGCAAGCTACAAAGTACCACCTTAAGAAATTAACATATAGGAGAATGGTTTTGAAATAAAAGATCCTTATTTATAAAGATTATCTCATCTACTTATTTAGAACAGCATTTTGCAGATGATTGGATATTCTCTTCAAGGTAAAAAAAAAATGGACTGGGGAAAAATGAGGGTATAAAACAAAGCAGCACCCTTTTGAGAGAGATTTCAGAATGTGGCCCAGTTTTGTTGCATTTTGATTTTTCAAGCCAACAGAAAAAGCTATATCCAAATTATTACATTATTAAAAGTCATTCTAAATCTAAGTAAAATGATATGGGAGAATTATTTATGAACTGAGCCTGTTCATCATTGAGAATGATGAGGCAAGAACTTCTCTGGGAAGCCTTCCCT
Source organism: Manis javanica (assembly GCF_040802235.1). Classification (NCBI taxonomy): domain Eukaryota; kingdom Metazoa; phylum Chordata; class Mammalia; order Pholidota; family Manidae; genus Manis; species Manis javanica. The sequence continues at coordinate 212,631,220 of NC_133156.1, read as the reverse complement.
TACCCCTTTAGGTAGAGTAACTGTTTCCTCTGCTATGCTCTCTTTTTTATCTTGCTGTTAGTTTTTGCATGTAATTTGTTTGTTTATACACCTGCTTCCTGTTGAACTGTGAACCCCTTGGAAGCCTAAAAGTCGATCTTATTTAACTTTCTATTCTCGGAGGCTCAAATAATGATATTTAGAAGGCACCAGTAAATGTTGGTTAATTACAAAACAATTTTTATTAACACTTTTAAAGAATGATTGAATGATTTTTCTTGGTTGAATCCCTTAGTCCAGTGAGTCTCAAACTTGAGGAATTGTCTCATTGAGACAATGAGTCTCAAACTTCAGAATCACTAGAGGCTTATTAAAACAGATTGCTGAATCCCAGAGTTTGTGATCAAGTAAGTCACCCATGTGGCTAAAATTTGCTCTTCTAACAAGTTTCCAGGTGATGCTCTGGTCTTGGGACCGTACTTTGGGAACCACTGAGTTAATTCATTGATCCACCTCCCACCAGTTCACATGAAGGTACTAAGTGTAAGTACATTTATCTTTCAGGAAAGACATTAGGTGAAAAAGCTATTACTAGAGCACCCATGAACGGATATTGTCATCTGTGGTAAGTATATAGAACTTAAGCAATCTTTTTAAATCCTAATATGCCATTAATAAATTATGATGGATTTCAAAAATATTATTGACTCATTTAACCTGCCTTTCACATTCACTGAAAAATATATTTAGTAGCTAGCACAGTAACTGTTTCTGTTGTGTTTACTCTCATGTTTTTTCAATATGTGTATTTTAAATATATTTAAGGTCAACTTTCATTGAAGATTTCATAAGTAAATCTACCAAGTCCAGTGGCTTTGAATATGATAAATTTTAATTAAGTCTAATTTAATATAAGATTTTGTTTGAAAACAAACACTAAAATGGTGACATGTTTCTAAACAAAATATAGAAAGAAAGCTTTAAAGAATAAAAACACATCAGCCATTTTTTATACCTTGATGAGTCAAGGTATACAAATTCCACAGATCAAAGGAGAGACATTTATAATACAAGAAAGCTCAAGCAAAGGGAGTTTAATTAGCTGGATGGGTACAGGTGAATGTCCTTGGGACAAAAAAAAATTTATTCTTGAATATGTTTTGTTTGGAGTCTTTTGTATGTTTCAAATTATAAAAAACGTAAAAGGAGAAATATGCTTTTTTATCTAACCCTTCTTTTACTTGTAGTTGCATTTTTACAACATTTTTTTTCTTTTCTCTACAGCAATATAGGTACTTAAGTGCTAGGAAGATATGATAATTTATGACCCTGTCGCAGACCTACATTTCCAGAAATCTGCCCCTATTCAGGATTATTTCATTCTTCTGGGGCACTGTTAGGCAAAACCTCTCTCAAAATGTCTCCCTTTCTGCAGGTTCACATTTGTTCCACAGCAAATTGTTTTTTGCCCCACCAACTCAAGTGCAAACCACTTTCCCGAAACAGACCTGTTTCTTTGCTCTGCCACCAGCAGAGGGCGCACCACTCACACTCTCATCTTAAAACTTCCCTGGGTGGGAGTCTGGTAACATTTTTTTATGTCCCCCAAATTACAAGGGACACGTGCCAAATAAGAATATATCTTTTGAAGTCCCTTAGCTTAAGATGAAATGCAAGCCTGCCCCCTGCCCTTTTACCTGAGAAGGTGGGAAGCAGAACCCAGTACCAACAATTCCATCCACAGAAGAACCTCACTCCAGGTCTCTTCCTGCCACGCGAGTCCTTTGCCTTCTTTTACATGGCCTGGAGGTGGGTGAAGGGTTAAGCCTGACAGAGCCTGTGAATCATTTCCTGAGCGTGCCATTTAATGGGTGCTAGAGGGTCTTGCTTTAGGAATTGGAGTACCTAAGAGAGTACCTAATAAAGTATTGTTTTGCGCCCTTGATGCCCCTGCCAAAACCCTAGGAGAAGGGCAACTTTACAGTTAATATCCTGATACATATCCTTAAGATCACTTCCCCAGTATCCTTGGCTATTACTTCTATAGCCAGCTTTACCTTGCCTGTCTGACTTGCAGAGTACTAATATTAATAAAATCACGTATGTGTGCATTAAGTGCTTCTGTTGGCCCAGTTTCAGTAGTAGGTCGTAAGCTTACCCTGATCCAGCCTCTGTTCATCTGCTTTGATACTAAAGGTGTTTGGGAGCGGCCGGCAGACTTGGATGCAGGAGCGCCCACGTCCTACTCCATCCACTCTGAGCTGCTCTGTCCCTCCTCCTCTTCCTCTTCTTTTTCTCATACATGTGTCTGCATCCATGAAGAATCACATTAAACGTGCATTTGTTATTATTCCTCGATTTGAGGACATTTATCAGTGTGACCTTCAAATTTTCTTAGAGAAATAGTCTTGAATCGTTGAGGGCTTTATCAGCACCTTGCGATCCGTCTTGTGAGGACAGACAATGCTTAACTCTTCCTTAGTGCATTACCCAGTCTGTCCTTCACTTATCTGGCTACTTCCTCTTTGTTCAAGTTTTTTCACTTTTTGTCATGAATTCTCATTTATAACCATGGGATTTAACCCCAAAGTTAAATCTTACTAACACACATACACACAGAGTAATGATCCAATTGTGTTTCATGTAATTTCTTAGTATCAGTTTTTAATTTTAAAAAATATTAAAATCTAATCAGTTTATAAAAGTTAATAAATTCCAGTGTCCATCTTATCTAAATTCCGAGAATGTATTGTAATGTACCTACTGAATACAAGAGTTCTCATTTAATAGAGACTTAGGATGATGAAAACGAGAATTCAAACTATGACTTGACAAGCAACAAGTGAAATTTCAGTTAACTGATTACATAATTGTAATAAAACGTCGCAAAATGTTCTTACTCTTCTGAAATCTTTTTCAGCATGTTAAGACATTTTTCTCATTCACCCCGTATAGCGTGTAGCCTACAGGCCAAATCCAACTGCCTACTTTTGTCAGTAGAGCTTTGTTGGAGCACGGCCATACCCATGCATTCGAGCGCAGTGATGATGTTGAGTAACGGCAGTAGAGACTCTGACCCCAGAGTCTAAGTTGATTGTTACCTGACCCTGCAGCAGAAGTTTGCAGACCCATGACTTACAGGGGTATGTAGTGGTTCATAAGCCTTCAGTTTGAAATAAAAGGGGCAATCTTCAGGAAATAATTATCATAAAAAATGAACTCTGAGGGAATAATTAAAAAACAAATACATTTTAAAGACCATTTTTCATCTTAATATTTTTGAAAAAGAAATTTCTTTAACTTTAAAGCTACATTTTACAATTTCTGTAAAATTCTGTCATTTTTCTTGTGCCAGCCTAAAATACTTATAGAAGCAGAGAGAAAAACACCAATGGCTTTGCAGTCTGTCAGCCAAATAAGCTTGACCTTAATTTTAATTAATGTTTTACATGTGCATTGTGTTCTACCATTCACAAATTATAACCACATGCCATATACTGTGTGATTCTCAAAACAACCTGCTTTCTTTTTACAGATATGATAAGCAAGGCAGTGCATGTGGTGTGTGTGTGGTACATTGTGATGATTAGTAACCAAGGGTCACACAATAAGTGGAAAAACAAAAACCACATCTTCTGTTCCCATAGTCATATTTCTTCATACATTATTCTTCCTCCACTTTGCTGAATCAAAAGCATTGCAGGGAAACTGATGGAGTTGTTTTAGTAGTTGTTAAAATACAGAAATGTTGTCAGTTACTAAAGATACAGTCTTTATCAGTGCAAAGAGAATACAGGGTTTTTGTCAAAGCAACCTCTAGAGGGAGGTAATAGACCATATTGTGAGTTAACTTTCTTCAGAGTTCCCATCAACCTGAGAGCTTAAGGAATACAATTTTAAATTATTTTTTTAAAGAATAGCAATATAAACAACAACACAGTCACAGACATAGGTTGAACTGATTACCAGAAAAGAAGTGATAATCCTTTGGGAAAAAGCAGTCAGGTGAACTTCAAATTTATGATAACATAGGAAGATAAATAATGTTCTAGACTTCAAAGAAGGAAGACTTCAAAAAAGATTATGAAAAACATAAGACTGTAGTGACAAGTTATTTTAAAGGAAAATTTAAACATTTTATCTAATGGTATCCAGAAGTCATGGGCTCTTTTCTTCACTCAGAGTATCTTGGAAAGAATGTACTGAGAGAGCACTATAAACACCTAGAGATGCACATAAGTAGTTCTGATTTTCAGAAAATAGAAGATTGGTTCCACTCCTGTAGATCAGTGAAAATAAAATCTGTTCCTTTGCTTCTCGCAGATAGTTGGGTGGTTCTGTGAGTCTCTAGATGAGGAAATTCAAGTAGACCCAATGTAGATTTTTCTAAAAATGCGACATGATCTGTTTTATATTTTTCTGCTAGTAGATAGAGTAGGGAAATCAAGCTGGTATATATGTGGATTTAAGCAAGGCATTCAGGCATAAGGTTCTTGTGGACAAGATGTAGAAATGTGGGCAAGCTTCTGGGTTACCCATGCTGACAGAAGGATTTGAGCCTCGGTTATTCAACAGAGTAACTATTGAAATATCATTGTCAATCTGGAGATGATTCTAGGGTTCCAGGTCTGTATCTTAGAGATCAGTGTATTCCACAATTTTGTCAGTGGGTGAAGATATAGAAGACATGCTTATAAAAGTTGCAAAATAACAGAAAGAGGAAAAGGATATATGATGGATGATAATAGTAATTCAAAAGATTTTCACATATTGAATAAATACTGAATGAAGTGCGAACAGGAAAAAACATGGGAGGAGGAATGGAGAAAAAAATCAAAATGTAAGGACATTAGGGAAAAACAGATGGAAATTGAATGAAGTATGCAGTTTAGGTAATAATTTATTAGTATTGGCTCATTGTGAGAAGTATGAACACTGTATGTCAATACTGGAACAGTTGTGATAAATGTACTATAGCAACATGAGTTGTAAATAACAGAGAAAACTGTATATGTGTATGTGGGAACTGTGTACTGTCCTTGCAACTTTCCTGTAAAAGTCAGGCTATTTTAAAATAGTAGTTTGTTTGTTTTTTTAAGTGCTAAAATTTTAAGTCCATAGCGAACTGGGGAGGTAGGGAATGTAGTAGCGTGGAGTTCCGCTCCGCAATCTGGACTTTTTTGGAAGGCATGATAGAACAGAATGACAGAGAGCCTTTCAAAAGAATATGGTACGGCTGGAAGCAAGTACAGTTTTCACAAGAGAGCTGGACGGTCTTTTACTTTTTCTTTTTTTCTTTTTATTAAGCTTTGATTGATGTATACTCTTATGAACGTTTCACATGAAAAACACTGTGGTTACTACATTCACCCATATTATCAAGTCCTTCCCATACCCCACTGAAGTGACTGTCCATCAGTGTAGTAATGGACAGTCTTTTTCTACTGATCTTTTCTTATATGGCAAACTCCTTTATGGGCAGAAAAAGATGGGTAACACAGTCTGATTTTACAATTTGTGAGTAGTAGTATCTCCTCGTCCAGTTACATTCTCACATCACTTTTTTTTTGGTATCATTAATATACAATTACATGAGCAATATTGTGGTTACTAGATTCCCCCCATTATCAAGTCCCCACCACATACCCCATTACAGTCACTGTCCATCAGCATAGTAAGATGCTATAGAATCACTACTTGTCTTCTCTGTGCTATACTGCCTTCCCCATGCCCCCCACTACATTATGTCTGCTATTCGTAATGCCCCTTTTTCCACCTTATCCCTCCATTCCCACTCACCCACCCCAGTCCCTTTCCCTTTGGTAACTGTTAGTCCATTCTTGGGTTCTGTGAGCCTGCTGCTGTTTCTTCGTTCCTTCAGTTTTTGCTTTGTTCTTACACTCTACAGATGAGTGAAATCATTTGATACTTGTCTTTCTCCACCTGGCTTATTACACTGAGCATAGTACCCTCTAGCTCCATCCATGTTGTTGCAAATGGTAGGATTTGTTTTCTTCTTATGGCTGAATAATATTCCATTGTGTATATGTACCACCTCTTCTTTGTCCATTCATCTACTGATGGACATTTAGGTTGCTTCTATTTCTTGGCTATTGTAAATGGTGCTGTGATAAACATAGGGATGCATATGTCTTTTTTCAAACTGGGCTGCTGCATTCATAGGGTAGATTCCTGGGAGGGAATTTATGGGTCAAATGGTATTTCTATTTTGAGTTTTTTGAGGAACCTCCATACTGCTTTCCACAATGGTTGAACTAGTTTACATTCCCACCAGCAGTGTGTGGGGGGTCTCCCTTTCTCCACATCCTCACCAACATTTGTTGTTGTTTGTCTTTTGGATGGCAGCCATCCTTACTGGTGTGAGGTGATACCTCATTGTGGTTTTAATTTGCATTTCTCTGATGATTAGCAATGTGGAGCATTTTTTTATGTGCCTGTTAGCCATCTGAATTTCTTCTTTGGAGAAGTGTCTGTTCAGATCCTCTGCCCATTTTTTAATTGAATTATTTGATTTTTGTTTGTTGAGGTGTGTGAGCTCTTTGTATATTTTGGATGTCAGCCCCTTATTGGATATGTCATCTATGAATATATTCTCCCATACTGTAGAATGTCTTTTTGTTCTACTGATGGTGTCCTTTGCTGTACAGAAGCTTTTTAGTTTGATATAGTCCCACTTGTTCATTTTTGCTTTTTTTTCCCTTGCCCAGGGAGATATGTTCATGAAGAAGTTGTTCATGTTTATATTCAAGAGAGTTTTGCCTATGTTTTCTTCTAAGAGTTTTATGGTTTCATGACTTACATTCAGGTCTTTGATCCATTTAGAGTTTACTTTTGTGTATGGGGTTAGACAGTAATCCAGTTTCATTCTCTTACATGTAGCTGTCTAGTTTTGCCAACACCAGCTGTTGAAGAGGCTGTCATTTCCCCATTGTATGTCCATGGCTCCTTTATCATATATTAGTTGACCATATATGTTTGGGTTAATATCTGTACTCTATTCTGTTCCACTGGTCTGTGGGTCTGTTCTTGTGCCAGTACCAAACTGTCTTGATTACTGTGGCTTTGTAGTAGAGCTCGAGTTGGGAAGCAAGATCCCCCCTATTTTATTCTTCCTTCTCAGGATTGCTTTGGCTATTCGGAGTCGTTTGTGGTTCCATATGAATTTTTGAACTATTTGTTCCAGTTCGTTGAAGAATGCTGTTGGTATTTTGATAGGGATTGCATGGAATCTGTAGATTGCTTTAGGCAGGATAGCCATTTTGACAACATTAATTCTTCCTACCCAAGAGCATGGGATGAGTTTCTATTTGTTAGTGTCCTCTTTAATTTCTCTTAAGAGTGTCTTGTAGTTTTCAGGGTGTATGTCTTTTACTTCCTTGGTTAGGTCTATTCCTAGGTATTTTATTCTTTTTGATACAATTGTGAATGGAATTGTTTTTCTGGTTTCTCTTTCTGCTAGTTCATTGTTAGTGTATAGGAATGCAAGAGTTCTGTTTATTATTTTTGTATCCTGCAACTTTGCTGAATTCAGATATTAGTTCTAGTAGTTTTGGAGTGGATTCTTTAGGGTTTTTTATTATGTACAGTATCATGTCATCTGCAAGCAGTGACAGTTTAACTTCTTCCTTACCAATCTGGATGCCTTCTGTTTCTTTGTGTTGTCTGATTGCTGTGGCTAGGACCTCCAGTACTATGTTGAATAAAAACGGAAGAGTGGGCATCCTTGTCTTGTTCCTGATCTGAGAGGAAAAGCTTTCAGCTTCTCACTGTTAAGTATGATGTTGGCTTGTTGGTTTGTCATATATGGCCTTTATTATGTTGAGGTACTTGCCCTCTATACTCATCTTGGTGAGAGTTTTTATCATGGATGGATATTGAATTTTGTTGAATACTCTTTCAGCATCTGTGGAGATGATCGTGTGGTTTTTGTCCTCTTTGTTGATGTGGTGGATGATGTTGATGGATTTTTGAATGTTGTACCATCCTTGCATCCCTGGGATGAATTCCACTTGATCATGATGTATGATCCTCTTGATGTATTTTTGAATTTGGTTTGCTAATATTTTGTTGAGTATTTTTGCATCTTTGTTCATCAGGGATATTGGTCTGTAGTTTTCTTTTTTTGTGGGGTCTTTGCCTGGTTTGGGTATTAGAGTGATGCTGACTTCATAGAATGAGTTTGGAAGAAAACTTTAAGGAGAATGGGTATTATGTCTTCTCTATATGTCTGATAAAATTCAGCGGTGAATCCATCTGGTCCAGAGGTTTTGTTCTTGGGTAGTTTTTTGATTACTGATTCAATTTCATTGCTGGTAATTGGTCTGTTTAGATTTTCTGTTTCTTCTTGGGTCAGTGTTGGGAGGTTGTATTTTTGTAGAAACTTGTCCATTTCTTTTGGGTTATCCAGTTTGTTAGCATATAGATTTTCATAGTATTCTCTAATAATTCTTTGTATTTCTGTGGAGTCTGTCGTGATTTTTCCATTCTCATTTCTGATTATGTTGATTTGTGTTGACTCTCTTTTTCTCTTAATAAGTTGGGCTAGAGGCTTATCTATTTTGTTTATTTTCTCAAAGAACCAGCTCTTGGTTTCATTGATTTTTGCTATTGTTTTATTCTTCTCAATTTTATTTATTTTTTCTCTGATCTTTATTATGTCCCTCCTTCTGCCGACTTTGGGCCTCGTTTGTTCTTCTTGTTCCAGTTTCAATACTTGTGACTTTAGACTATTCATTTGGGATTGTTATTCCTTCTTTAAATAGGCCTGGATTGCTATATACTTTCCTCTTAGAACTGCCTTTGCTGCATCCCACAGAAGTTGAGGTTTTGTGCTGTTGTTGTCATTTGTGTCCATATATTGCTTGATCTCTATTTTAATTTGCTCATTGATCCACTGGTTATTTAGGAGTGTGTTGTTAAGCCTCCATGTGTTTGTGAGCCTTTTTGTTTTCTTTGTACAATTTATTTCTAGTTTTATACCTTTGTGATCAATCACTTTTAATGGGTTGACTTAGTCCTCTCTCCTCCTCCTGTTGTAGCAGATTTCCTTGATCATATAGAACCTGAAAATTAAGAGGTCAAAGAGGTCATAACTGAGCAGTGGACATTTTACTGATAAGTCATATGAATTATGTGATCTTTTGTTTCCAGGAATGGGCTTACTGTTCCAAACTAAGAAAATTGTTCACTTCGTTTTTGTACTTGAAAGTTATGCTTGTCCACAGTAATGCCCAAGATAAATAACACCAAAAATTACATTTTTCATTTCACTTATGTCAATTCAAGTAAAAACTAACACCTATTCTTGAAATGAATATTTTCAGTATATGGATATTTTGCCTCAGGCAGAAACACTCTGAAATACTCTGAAGATTGTACAAACAGGAACACTCTGAATGTGAAAAGTAATATATTCCCAATTTTTAGAGTAAGCAAATTGCCAAACAATGTATAGTTAAATAATCACATATAAATTTTGTATTACCAATGGGAAAAAAGGCAAATAATCCATGGCAAACCCAAGCCTAGTAATGCAGTGTTTCCAAGGAAAGATTAAAGGATATGGGGAATTTTTTGAGAAAAGCATATTCTCAAGTTATCTTTGACTTTCTTTTTAGTCATGATACTTATTTTTATTTTCAAATGTCAAGGGAAGCCACAAAATTTTTATTATTTATATTTTTATTAAGGAAGAGCAGGGATCTGTTGACCTATATGTTTTTCAATTTTAATACATATGTCACTAGACTTTTTCTGAGAACCTCTTTGTGACTTTGAGGTTGATGACAGTAATAACACCAGATAACATTTCTTGAAACTCACTATGCACCAAGCACTATTCTGAGCTATTACATGTTTTAGGTATTTTCCCCTCCCAGCATACATATGAAGTACATGAAATTAGCATCCCCAGTTGTAGATAAGGAAACTGGCCTGATGTTAATATCAAGTATTTACTGGCAGCTATATGAATACTTCTGTTAAATATTAATGAATGCTTTAGAGATATTTTTTGAGTGTTATATTTGTGGTATTTGATTAAAAGTTCACACCATATCCACTATTTTTATCCTTTGTAGGTATGCTGTTTTGTGTGGCTATATGTCTGAGTTTGAAGGCTTACAAAACAAAATCAACTATGGACATCGCTTCAAGGTATTTTTTGACATTAAAAATACCTTCATGTAGTTATATGTTCACTAACAGGTGTAAATCAGATTACTCAGCATGTTATTCTCTAGGAACTTATCTTTTTTACTTAAATTACAGTTTTTAAATAGTACTGTGCTGAAAATAATAAACTATTTGGGTGATTAAAGATTAATGTTATTCTAGGTCGTGTAAGAATTCATTGTAAATGAGTATCATTCTTTCAAAGACAGAGAATTAGGCTTTCAGTCATGAGTTTGCCAATACCATAAACATGGCCAGGGCTGATTAGTTAACATTTTCTGCATGTAGATTTGGTGGGAGGAGCAGAATCCAATCTAGGACTTAAATTTACCATGATAGATGAATAAAATAACTAATGCACATATACATCATTTGCAGTGTGCCTCTAGTTATAATAACTCAATAAATAAGCCCTCAGGGTCAATAGGGACGGGTGAAGAGTTCTTTGCTTTCAGCTCCCTGTAACCATTCTGACAATATCAGGGAGTAATTTTTCCTCTACCACTTCTTCCTTTCCCCCATTATACCCTAATCATTTCATATTTGTAATCTTGCCTCTAAACTGATAAATGTTAGCTAAGCAAGTCATGGATAGACCAAAATGTGACCCGGATATTTGCTATTTTTATAGAGACATTGGGCTGTACATTATCTGTAGCCTTATTTAATCATAGTTACAGTTCTCATTCCAGATAAGAATAATAATTTTTAATAATTGGATTACTGATAAGGCTTAACTGTAGTAATGATAGGGATTGAGGAGGGGGATGACACAAAATTATAAAGCCCTTTGAATTTACTAAGCACAGTTCCATTCAACACTACCTGAAACTTGGGAGATGATACTTCTTTTGGATTTTCTTTCAGGAACATCTAGATAAAGCAATTGAATTTTTACCTGAAGAACCCTTTTTGTATTACCTGAGGGGAAGATACTGTTATACTGTAAGTTGAATGCTTTTATCTATAAGTCTTATTTAAATATACTGTGATTATATGATATATTTGCAGTGACTTATTATTTTGTTTTACCCCATACCTACTGTAGGGAAAATGACAAAATCATTATACACTTATGAGTTCATGACTTACACATTTTATAAGTAATATGTATATATATTTACATTATATGCAGTGTATGATTTTACAGATGTATGTATATTTTTTCCCTTCTCTGCCTTTCCATTTCCCCTCCCAGCAGTCACACTGTCTCCCTTTATGCCCAGCTGCCTACAGACAGGTGCCCTCTATCAGTGCATAACCCTCTGTTTCGTTGGAGGACTTTTTCATTTATCGGAGTATAATGAGCATAAGTTATGTGCTCACTGGCCAAAAAATAAGTAAAGCACTGTCCTTGTCTTCAAGAAACTTAATTTAGAAGGGAATATGAGGCATATAGAAATAAAGATAGCTGGCTAATCTAAGACCCAGGGTCTTAAATGACATTAGTTTATGGAAAATTAACAGAATTTGAAAATATATTTTTTAAAGATGCATGAAAAATTGTCATGAAGAGAAATGTTATTTATGAATGAGAAAATTAGGATAGGCAATAGAAGAAGCTTTTCAGTTGAGGCTTGAAGAGGAATATGGATGAAGAAGGAAGCTTGCTTTTTTTTTTTTTTGGTATCATTAATCTACAATTACATGAGGCACATTATGTTTACTAGACTCCCCCCATCACCAAGTTCCCCTCACATACCCCATTACAGTCACTGTCCATCAACATAGTAAGATGCTGTAGAATCACTACTTGTCTTCTCTGTGTTGTACAGCCCTCCCCATGCCCCCCACTACATTATGTCTGCTATTCGTAATGCCCCCTTATCCCTCCCTTCACACCCATCCTCCCCAGTCCCTTTCCCTTTGGTAACTGTTAGTCCATTCTTGGGTTCTGTGAGCCTGCTACTGTTTCGTTCCTTCAGTTTTTGCTTTGTTCTTATACTCTACAGAAGAGTGAAATCATTTGATACTTGTCTTTCTCTGCCTCGCTTATTATACTGAGCATAGTACCCTCTAGCTCCATCCATGTTGTTGCAAATGGTAGGATTTGTTTTCTTCTTATGGCTGAATAATATTCCATTGTGTATATGTACCACATCTTCTTTATCCATTCATCTACTGATGGACACTTAGGTTGCTTCCATTTCTTGGCTATTGTAAACAGTGCTGTGATAAACATAGGGATGCATATGCCCTTTTCAAACTGGGCTGCTGCATTCTTAGGGTAAATTCCTAGGAGTGCAATTCCTGGGTAAAATGGTATTTCCAGTTTGAGTTTTTTGAGGAACCTCCATACTGCTTTCCACAATGGTTGAACTAGTTTACATCCCTGCCAGCAGTGTGGGAGGGTTCCCCTTTCTCCACAACCTCGCCAACATTTGTTGTTGTTTGTCTTTTGGATGGTGGCGATCCTTACTGGTATGAGGTGATATCTCATTGTGGTTTTAATTTGCATTTCTCCAATGACTAGCGATGTGGAGCATCTTTTCATGTGTCTGTTGGCTATCTGAATTTCTTCTTTGGAGAACTGTCTATTGAGCTCCTCTGAGCATTTTTTAATAGGATTGTTTGCTTTTTGTTTGTTGAGGTGTGTGAGCTCTTTATATATTTTGGATGTCAACCCTTTATCAGATCTGTCGTTTATGAATATATTCTCCCATACTGTAGGGTGCCTTTTTGTTCTATTGATGGTATCCTTTGCTGTACAGAAGCTTTTCAGCTTGATATAGTCCCACTTGTTCATTTTTGCTTTTGTTTCCCTTGCCCAGGAAGGTATGTTCATGAAGAAGTTGCTCATGTTTTTGTCCAAGGGATTTTTTTCCTATGTCTTTTTCTAAGAGTTTTATGTTTTCATGACTTACATTCAGGTGTTTGATCCATTTAGAGTTTACTTTTGTGTATGGGGTTAGACAATAATCCAGTTTCATTCTCGTACATGTAGCTGTCCAGTTTTGCCAACACCAGCTGTTGAAGAGGCTGTCATTTCCCCATTGTATGTCCATGGCTCCTTTATCATATATTAGTTGACCATATATGTTTGGGTTAATATCTGGACTCTATTCTGTTCCACTGGTCTGTGGGTCTGTTCTTGTGCCAGTACCAAACTGTCTTGATTACTGTGGCTTTGTAGTAGAGCTCGAGTTGGGAAGCAAGATCCCCCCTATTTTATTCTTCCTTCTCAGGATTGCTTTGGCTATTCGGAGTCGTTTGTGGTTCCATATGAATTTTTGAACTATTTGTTCCAGTTCGTTGAAGAATGCTGTTGGTATTTTGATAGGGATTGCATGGAATCTGTAGATTGCTTTAGGCAGGATAGCCATTTTGACAACATTAATTCTTCCTACCCAAGAGCATGGGATGAGTTTCTATTTGTTAGTGTCCTCTTTAATTTCTCTTAAGAGTGTCTTGTAGTTTTCAGGGTGTATGTCTTTTACTTCCTTGGTTAGGTCTATTCCTAGGTATTTTATTCTTTTTGATACAATTGTGAATGGAATTGTTTTTCTGGTTTCTCTTTCTGCTAGTTCATTGTTAGTGTATAGGAATGCAAGAGTTCTGTTTATTATTTTTGTATCCTGCAACTTTGCTGAATTCAGATATTAGTTCTAGTAGTTTTGGAGTGGATTCTTTAGGGTTTTTTTATTATGTACAGTATCATGTCATCTGCAAGCAGTGACAGTTTAACTTCTTCCTTACCAATCTGGATGCCTTCTGTTTCTTTGTGTTGTCTGATTGCTGTGGCTAGGACCTCCAGTACTATGTTGAATAAAAACGGGAGAGTGGGCATCCTTGTCTTGTTCCTGATCTGAGAGGAAAAGCTTTCAGCTTCTCACTGTTAAGTATGATGTTGGCTTGTTGGTTTGTCATATATGGCCTTTATTATGTTGAGGTACTTGCCCTCTATACTCATCTTGGTGAGAGTTTTTATCATGAATGGATGTTGAATTTTGTTGAATGCTTTTTCAGCATCTGTGGAGATGATCGTGTGGTTTTTGTCCTTTTTGTTGATGTGGTAGATGATGTTGATGGATTTTTGAATGTTGTACCATCCTTGCATCCCTGGGATGAATTCCACTTGATCATGATGTATGATCCTATTGATGTATTTTTGAATTTGGTTTGCTAATATTTTGTTGAGTATTTTTGCATCTATGTTCATCAGGGATATTGGTCTGTAGTTTTCTTTTTTTGTGGGGTCTTTGCCTGGTTTGAGTGTTGGAGTGATACTGACAAAGAATGAGTTTGGAAGTATTCCCTCCTATTTTTTGGAAAACTTTAAGGAGAATGGGTATTATGTCTTCTCTATATGTCTGATAAATTCAGCGGTGAATCCATCTGGTCCAGAGGTTTTGTTCTTGGGTAGCTTTTTGATTACTGATTCAATTTCATTGCTGGTAATTGGTCTGTTTAGATTTTCTGTTTCTTCTTGGGTTGTTGTATTTTTGTAGAAACTTGTCCATTTCTTTTGGGTTATCCAGTTTGTTAGCATATAGATTTTCATAGTATTCTCTAATAATTCTTTGTATTTCTGTGGTGTCCATCGTGATTTTTCCTTTCTCATTTCTGATTCTGTTTATGTGTGTAGATTCTCTTTTTTTCTTCATAAGTCTGGCTAGGGGTTTATCTATTTTGTTTATTTTCTCAAAGAACCAGCTCTTGGTTTCATTGATTTTTGCTATTGTTTTATTCTTCTCAATTTTATTTATTTTTTCTCTGATCTTTATTATGTCCCTCCTTCTGCCGACTTTGGGCCTCGTTTGTTCTTTTTGTTCCAGTTTCAATACTTGTGACTTTAGACTATTCATTTGGGATTGTTCTTCCTTCTTTAAATAAGCCTGGATTGCTATATACTTTCCTCTTAGAACTGCCTTTGCTGCATCCCACAGATGTTGGGGTTTTGTGCTGTTGTTGTCATTTGTGTCCATATATTGCTTGATCTCTATTTTAATTTGCTCATTGATCCATTGGTTATTTAGGAGTGTGTTGTTAAGCCTCCATGTGTTTGTGAGCCTTTTTGCTTTCTTTGTATAATTTATTTCTAGTTTTATACCTTTGTTGTCTGAGAATTTGGTTCATAGAATTTCAATATTTTTGAATTTACTGAGCCCCTTTTTGTGGCTTAGTATGTGGTCTACTCTGGAAAATTTGCAAAGAATGTGCATCGTGCTGGTTTTGGGTATAGAGTTCTGTAGATGTCTGTTAGGTCATCTGTTCTAGTGTGTTGTTCAGTGCCTCTGTGTCTTTACTTATTTTCTGTCTGGTGGATCTGTCCTTTGGAGTGAGTGCTGTGTTGAAGTCTCCTAGAATGAATGCATTGCGTTCTATTTCCACCTTTAATTCTGTTAGTATTTGTTTCACATATGTTGGTGCTCCTGTATTGGGTGCATATATATTTATAATGGTTATATCCTCTTGTTGGACTGACCCCTTTATCAATTTGTAATGTCCTTCTTTATCTCTTGTTACTTTCTTTGTTTTTAAGTCTGTTTTGTCTGGTACAAGTACTGCAACACCTGCTTTTTTCTTCCTATTGTTTGCATGAAATATCTTTTTTCATCCCTTGACTTTTAGTCTGTGTATGTCTTTGGGTTTGAGGTGAGTCTCTTGTAAGCAGCATATAGATGGGTCTTGCTTTTTTATCCATTTTATTTTACTCTGTGTCTTTTGAATGGTACATTCAGTCCATTTACATTTAGGGTGATTATTGATAGATATGTACTTATTTCCATTTCAGGCTTTAGATTTGTGGTTACCAAAGGTTCAAGGGTAGCTTCTTTACTATCTAACCATCTAACTTAACTGTCTTATTAAGCTATTATAAACACAATCTGATGATTCTTTATTTCTCTTCCTTCTTTTTCCTCCTCCTCCATTCTTTATAGATTAGGTGTTTTATTCTGTATTCTTTTGTGTTTCCTTTTATGGATTTTGTGAATAGTTGATTTTATTTTTTGCCTTTAGTTAGCATTTAGTTGATCTGCTTTCTTTGCTTTGATTTTATTTTCTCTGGTGACATCTATTTAGCCTTAGGAGTGCTTCCATCTAGTGAAGTCCCTTTGAAATATCCTATAGAGGTGGTTTGTGGGAGGCAAATTCCCTCAACTTTTGCTTGTCTGGGAATTGTTTAATCCCTCCTTCATATTTAAAGGATAATCGTGCTGGATACAGTATTCTTGGTTTAAGGCCTTTCTGTTTTATTGCATTAAATATATCATGCCATTCTCTTCTGGCCTGTTAGGTTTCTGTTGAGAAGTCTGATGATAGCCTGATGGGTTTTCCTTTATAGGTGACCTTTTTTCTCTCTCTGGCTGCCTTTAATACTCTATCCTTTTATTTGATCTTTGCCATTTTAATTATTATATGTCTTGGTGTTGTCCTCTTTGGGTCCCTTGTGTTGGGAAATCTGTGGCCCTCCATGGTCTGAGAGACTATTTCCTCCCCCAGTTTGGGGAAGTTTTCAACAATTATTTCTTCAAAGACACTTTCTATCCATTTGTCTGTCTCTTCTTCTTCTGGTACCCCTATAATGTGAATATTGTTCTGTTTGGATTGGTCACACAGTTCTCTTAATATTCTTTCATTCCCAGACATCCTTTTCTCTCTCTGCCTCGGCTTCTCTGTATTCCTGTTCTCTGATTTCTATTCCATTAACAATCTATTGCACCTCATCCAATCTGCTCTTATGTCCTTCCAGAGATTGTTTTATTTATGTATTCTCCCTCTTGACTTGATCCCTTAGCTCTTGCATATTTCTCTGCAGATCCATCAGCATGGTTATGACCTATATTTTGAATTCTTTTTCAGGAATATTTTCTACATCTATTTCCCCAGGCCCTCTCTCGGGGGTTGTCTTGGCAATTCCGGACTTGACCAAATTCTTCTGCCTTTTCATGGTGATAGAGGTAGTTGCAGGCAGGTGGTGGGTGTATCAGCTGGGAGAACAAAGTCCCTTCCTGCTTGCTGGTTGCCTTACCCTTCTCCGCTGCCTGTGTTGGTTACCTGCACATCGGGAGGCACATCTAGGTTAATCCCCTGAGCTGCTGTGGGTCGGGCAGCCCTCGGGGTAGCCCAGAGCCCTGCAGGGAGAGGCAGGCACACTGGGTGTGCTCTCCTGCGAGAAGAGTGCCCCTTTGTGACTTGCCCAGAGCAAGCTTGCTTTTATTGAACACCTGCTTTATATCAGATGTGCATTTTATACTGTATAGTTCTTATCTCATTGAATCCTCATAACAATGCTATAAGCAGTTTTTATTATGCCAGTTTTAAATACTAAGAATCTGAGTGTTCATGAAGGTAAGGAGACACCCCTCACATTGGAAAACCATTGACCCAACTGTACATGAGTCTGGGACTTGAGTGTACATTATTTGTTTAGGAGTAAAAAACCCAAGAAGGAAATTTTAACTTCAGAAAGAACTAATCTTAGTGCCATAGTCAAATGGCAGAAACTAACGTTAATCCTCCCTGGAAGCATGTACTTTCACACAGGCCTTATAAAACTCTTGGAGAGTAGCCCAAAAATGATGAGCCCACAGTCAAAAATAATAGAATACACAAAGAATAAGCTATCAGAAATGACAGTCAACAGAAACAAAAAAGGAACAGAAATAGATCTAAAAGTACTTCAGATTTTGGGAACATGGAATGCAGAACATTAAGCATCTATCAGTATGAAGAATTATGAAAAAGGAAGGCTGGATATAATACCACAAAGGTGGTATCTCTCATATATATATATTATTTATGAGTATATATATGTATACACACACACACACACACACACACACACACACACATATATATATATGCCCACACACATACACATCTAGCCGGGGAGAGATTGTTCCTTCAAAAGGTAAACAGGTTTCCAAGAGTGATGTTGCTCTATATTTGTAGGTCTCAAAACTGAGCTGGATTGAAAAAAAAATGGCTGCTACTCTGTTTGGAAAAATACCATCCTCAACTATACAAGAAGCTTTACAAAATTTCCTTAAGGTATATTTTGTTTATCCATTATTTTAGAGTCAAACTGGCTATTACCTGCACCACTCCCTCCCACCCTGTTGTCAAGAGAATTTTTCTTTCCTCCATGTACAGATCTCTAACTGAAACTCCAGTTCAAATTCTAGCTTCGACATAACCAAACTACTTCTTAGAGCTGCTAGTTAGACCCTAGGCCCTAGGTGCGGCAGCCCTTACTACCAAATCCCAGCACAGCTCTTGAGGTCTATGAGAATGTGCAAAAGTGTTTATGCCCTGATTATTAGACTTGGGCTCAGATACTCCTGATCAGCCCAATATAGAACCAGTTTCATCTTAAAGAAGACAAGGAGTCAGGAGAGCTTTTCTCCATATCAGTGCAATAGCCACGGGCACCGAGGAGCCTAGAGTGCGGAGGGCTGTGGCTGTGGAACAAATAAGAAGTCTGGCAGGTGGAGGGGAGGAGGAGAAGGAAGCAGCACATACCTTGGATCCCACCCCTAGGAGAGTCTGCAGCCCTCTGCTCCCAACAGGAGGTCATGTCGTTGGACCCAGCCTGTAGGACTCGTGTACCTTACTCCGTCCCTCCAAAGAGGGGGCTAGGACTGTGTCTCCAGAGCTATCCAGTATGATCCTGTAAAGATCAAGAGCGCTGGCTTTAGAATCAGATAGTATAAGACCTGAGCCTTGTCCTGTCTGATGACCTGGGTGCATTTCTTTATTTCTCCTCATTGTAAATTCCTTATCTGTAAAGTAAGCATAATAATACCTATTTCCTATGAATTTTGTGAAGATTGCATAAAATACGTGTAATTTTCTTGGCCTGTAGTCTAATACATTAAAGACTTTAACTAAAAATAAATGTTAGCTAGTATTATTTTGCTCTTATAGCAGGTGAAATCTGGTCCTCTCCTCCACAGTCTCAAAGCATCTAGAGAGGTGGTTTTAGACCAGTAATTATCTGTGAATTCCCTGTGGGAATTCTTTCAAAATATAGCATGCTTCCCACCTCCTCCAAAATTCTGGCATGATTTCCTCGGGCAGTGGTTCTCAACGTTGGCTACCCATTGAAATCACTTGGCAAGCTTTCAAAAAGGCCATCGCAGCCCATGACCCAGACAAATTATGCCAGAATCTCTGAATATATTATAGTGTAGTTTATATGCAATATAATGCACCCATTTTAAGTGTACAATTCAATCAAGTTTGACAAATTTATGTACTCATGTAACCACCACATTTCAAGATATAAAACATTTCCATCACCCTAGAGAGTATCTTTGCCCCTTTACTGTCAATTTCCCATACCCTCTGCCCCAGGCAACCACTGATCTGCTTTCTATCACTATAGGTTAGTTTCTCCAATTTTAAAATTTTATAAAAATGGAGTCTTGGTGCTTGTGCTTTTGTGCCTATATGGCTTCTTTTGCTCAATATAATGTTTTGAGATTCATTCAGTTTACTGACTTCACTAGTTCCTTTCTATCTATGGCATGGTTGAGAACCATGGGGCCAGTGGATGGACTGGGTGGTAGATGACAGGTAGGGGCCATGTTGGGGGACAGGCTACCCTGAGCTAACCCACTGTTTACAATCATGTGATTCCTGGATCTCCCTTAGTGGTTTCACCAGCTATACAGCTTTCTTCTGTGTCCTTATGTGATGGAGGGCTGCTGCTTGAAAGCACAAAATATTTTAAAACAAAGTTTATTTATTCAGCAATATTTATTATGTACCTGCCTAGTAAATCAAATATAGGGAATACAGAAATGACCAACATAGCTCCTGCATCCAGGGACAGCCAAGACCAAGTAAACAAGTACACTACTCTTTGCCAGATGTTATGACAAAGAGCGTTCTGAGAGCTTAGCTAGAAAATTCCCCTTCATTAGAACATTCTACTGAGTAACACTACCTTCCTTGTTATTCAGCCAAGGCCAGGCTCAGAATCTGCTCCATTTTAGGAATTCAATGTTGTTAGTAGGCTGTGTTCTTTTGGTCCTTTGGGCTGCTGCTTTTTGTTTTCTTTTTTTTGAACCATAAGAGAAAAAGATATGTCCTTATTTATAATCACTCTGGTTAAACAGTGTCAAGGTGTATATGTAAAATTAAAATGCCAACATTAAAGAAATAAAAGCTGCTCATATGTACATATGTTGGGGCAAATGATCCAAATAAGATTTGGACAGAGTTGAAACAACTACTTGGACATAGAAAAAGGTACAATTGAACCAAGTTCAGTCTAGGTCCATCTTATTAGAATGGCTGAGGAAATGCACTTAGTAAACTCAAAGAGTTGAAAAGGAAATAACTGGACAAGAGAGAAGAAGCAGGAGAGCCAGAGTCCCTCAGCACCACGGCTGGCTCTGCAGGATGTTCCGGGCTCTGGCTAGGACTGAACTTAGTAACATTTCAATCTGTCAGCAGCCGTGCTGCCTCACTAGCAGGTTCTAGGCCAGATCCATACACTGCTCAACCACTCGGTCTTAAAGAGTTACACCCGGTCTGGCTCCCCAACCCAAGAGACTTCTCCTCCTCCTCCCAGAACCCTTCCCTTTTGGATTCTGTAGAAAGTGAATGTCCTTTGCAAAGGACATGCTCTCTTTAGGTGTTGGGGCACTCCTCAGCACCCTAAGTCTTGGATTCCCGTCTATTAGTATCCATCCTTAAGATGTCTGTATCCTTTGAGTCAGCAATTCAGCTCTAGGAATTCCTCCTGCAGACACAGTCACACGTGTAAGAGCATATAGGAGCAGGTATGCTCACTGATGGTTAGTAGAAGTAGTGAAAAATAAGTCTCAATGTCTAGTGAGGAATGCTAATTTAATTACAGTGTATGTGTATTAGAAATACACTCTTAGGAACAATGATATAGACCTGTGTATGCTACTGTGAAAATGTGTCTGTGATATGTTGTGGGGAAAAGCTTTTGGACCAACATGTAGAAAATGGCCCCATTTAAAAAAAAATTTTTTTTAAACCAATTTTGCTTGTTTTGCCCATGCTTGGTAAAAAGTCTGGTAGGATGCATGTCAAACTTGATAGTGGTGATCCCCCCAAGGAATGACTTGAAATTGAGAACAAAATTAGAGAAACTTTCACTTTTTAATTTTCAAAATGCCTCTATTTTTTTTATAGCTTTTAATACAAGCATATTATTACAAAATTTTTAAAATATCCTTTTTCTCCTGGGTCCTTCACCCATCCGGGTTGGGGTCCAGGGTCAGATTGGGAGCTTGCTTGCTAGGCCTTTACAGCAGTAAAAGCTGGCTTTGATGGAGGCTCTAAGACTAGTTCTAAGACGAGCTCCCCAGGAGCAATACCATATGCCTGAAAGAATTCTTACTGGCCAAAGATAGAGAAAAGGAACTGGTGCATAGGCGATTAGCAGATGAGGAATAAAGTACTATCATAACAAAGCTTACTAAAGTCTGTAAGTAGGTCAATACTTTAGAGTAATTATTTCAAGAAGCTGTCTTTTCTTTAAAAATGCTTCAGGTACTATTTAACTCATATGGAATGTGTTGAAATCTTAAGAAATCAAATATTAATATAGTGGAAGAGGTTTGCCATGGGAAACCAGTCATGCTCAACTCTTGTTCCCTGAATAGATTGTGAAATGTTTAGGACTTGTCCTGGGGTGAGTGGGTCACCAGTTATTTTTGTTCTTGAAAGGAGAAAAAGGGGGAGTGAAGAAAATGGTTACACAAAGGAATCTCAAAATCATATCTCATTGCTTTGTAAGTTTTATGGCCATAATAATTGTTTCATTTTAACGAATAAACTCGAAAGCTATATTTCCACCCAAAGGATACTTGAACTGATAAAATGATTCAGAAGTGACCCAACCAATGTAAATTATTAAGCCATTTTGGTTAATATTTGATTTATTGCAATATATCCTCTTCACTGATTGTTACTGTTGTTTTACTATTGCCCTGTTATTCTCTGTTCTGTTTTCTCTTATAATCAGGTTGAAGAACTACACCCTGGTTTTTCTATATCCAATTACATGTTTTTGGCCAAGGTAACAAGGACCACTGTTTTATGACCACTTTGAATCCATTACATAAAAATGTGCTTCCCTTTGATATTGATTATTTTTTATTTCTAGTGTTATGTCAATCTTGAGCAAATCAATGATGCTGAGAAGTTCTGTAATCTGGCAGTGTTGCTTCCATGTGTAACCAAAGAGGTAAGTCCAAACAGTGACCATGAGTGCTGTCATTTTGTCAGCACTGTTCCAGCTTCAGGTGTGAACAACTGGCTTAGATACACGGGAGTTTCCTTTTATGCTAAAACATTTTGGATTTCATATGTGCTATGAATGTTTAACACTGCTGTAGGTAACCCTTCACCAGAAGACCCCTGTATCTTTAAGGGGCAAGGAAATCATGGGCTTGCAATTAAAACATTCTGATGCTTCTTAGGTATCAGACAGCAGGGACAGGGATAAGCCCCCCTAGGAAGGACGGAGGACAGCATAATTTTGGGGAACTGGTGATGAAACTATGATAGGCTTGCAAACAAGCTGGACAGGCTGCCCACCTCGGAGCAAAACGAGTGTCCATGGGATGACTGACTACCAGCAGTCCCCAGCTACAGCAGGCTGTGGCCGTTTGAGGCCAGGAAGAAGATTTAAAATTTTTATCAACATTTTCTTGGTCTTTGAACACATGCCATTAATGGAAAAGAATCTAATTTATTCACTAATTCAGGATTCTGGATGAGCTCTAAGTTTTAGGAATTTCACAGTTGACAGCTCAGTCTGTGTTCCTGTGAGCCATTTACTGGTATTGTGGGAACAAAAGGAAATAGGTGAATGATTTCCTGCTGCCCTCTCATTCCACCAAGCATACCATCCTCTGAATCACAACTGAAAAGAAATGCCTCACAAATAAACTCTCTTTCCTGTTGGACCAGGACAGGCTCAGACGTTTGTTGTGATCTGGAATATAAACATGCTCTTTCCAGGAGCTTATAGCCTGGAAGGGGGCATAAGGTTTAAAGCCAGATAACTATAGTTCAGGTAGAAAGCCTGAAGCACTAAGAGAGATACAAATAATTGGTTGTGGAAATATTGTAAAGGGAGAGATTATTTTCATCTGGAGGAGATCATGTAGCATCAGAGGTGGACTTTGAAAGATGCATCTAATCTAGAGATGTAGGCAAAGCACATCACAGGTCAGGAACAGAGGCACGGGGGTGGAAAAGCAAAGATTTGTTTACCTGAAGGGGAAGAAATATTGAGGGCAGTCATGGGAAGTAAGGCTGAAAGGAGAAAGGGAGATAAAACCTACGGGACAGTCAGGGAGCAAGGGTGCTGGGTCTTTGAACAGGCCCTCCAGGCTCCACCAGGCCTCTTCCTGCGCACTTCCCAGCCTGCTCATCTGCGTCTTCTGGAAGGCTGGGATTTTCCACACGGTTTATTGTCCTTGTTAGTCAATCCCTCAATTGGTTCTAATGGTTAATGGTGCAAAACAACAGAGTCTCAGTAGCGGCATTCCTTCTTCAGAAACTTGTAACTTTTTTCAGCAGGAAACTGATTTTGTCATCCCTGGTTGCTAGCTCTGTGTTGGTCATTGGGACTCTCCTGTCTTTTATGACTCTCCTGAATAATGTCAGTTTGGGTTATGTGCAGTCATTTTAAACTGAACATCTGTGCGTTCTTACTAGAATGTGAGACTCCAATACAGTATGATGATGAGGTGTGCTACCTGGGGTGAATGCAAATGTTTATGTGTGAATTTAGAGCTCTCACGGGAGGGCTAAACATGGGAGATCCTCAAGGTTTGGTCCTTGGTCCCTAATCTCTTGTCTCCTTTCCCCTTTCCTCCTCCCTGCCTGTACAAACCTATTGTCCATGGCTTCAAGTGCTATCTGCCTGCCAGGGGTCCTCAAAGTTACCTCTCTAGACCGTTCTTCTGAGCTCTAGACTTGATTATCCAGCTTCCGGCTTGACCTCTCCATTGAGATTCCATGCAGACA
The DNA here is from genome assembly GCF_040802235.1 of Manis javanica. Lineage (NCBI taxonomy): Eukaryota > Metazoa > Chordata > Mammalia > Pholidota > Manidae > Manis > Manis javanica. The sequence goes on along the minus strand of NC_133156.1, from coordinate 212,607,079 downwards.
CCTCAAACTTAACGCGTCATCAGGCCTTTGGATTTGCTCTTTGCCATCTTCCCCTCTTAGTAAATGACTTTTCCATCCACCTAATTAGGAAATCTTGGAATCATCTCTGACACTTGCTTCTCCTCAGCCTTCCAACCTGGACAACCACCCAGTCACCAACTTTTTGGAATTCCTCTTCTGAAACATGCCTTGAGCCCAACTGCTCTCTCTCTCCCTGTTGCCACCTCTCTGAGCAGGGCACCACGGTTCCACCTGAACCAGGACTGTGCCGGCGTCCCAAATGGTCTCCTCACAGCTTCTTGCCTCCCTCCCTGTCATTCATGGCTCTCAGTAGCAGCCAAAGCAACAGTTAAACATAAACCCTAACATGTCACTCCCTGTTTTAAAACCCCTTGCTTTTAGGATAAAGTTCAACATTTTTAGCATATCCTTCATGAGTCTGATCTAGCTCCGACCAATCTCTCAAGCTTCATTTGTTCCCTCTTTTTGAAACACTCCCACCAAACCTGCCGCTCCCTCCACCAGTTTTATTTCTTCTCACCCTTCAAGCCTCACTGTAAGTGTCATTTCTTTGGGAAAGACTTCCTCGACACCCTCAAGCAAGAAAATACCTCATACTGTTCCTTCAGGTCACTTAGCACAGCTGTGATTGTCTCATTTGTGTAACTGGTCCACCACACAATGAAAACGGGGCAACGAGGTGTGTCTCATTCGGCACTCTTTGCCCTGCCCAGTGCCAGGTAGAGTGCCTGCCTTACAATAAGCACTCAGTCAGTATTGGTAGGAAGAATCAGAAAACTAATACCATACAAATAAAAATAATAGTTCTAATAGTACTAATAAACAGGACCGGAAATAATTGTAACTAAGGAAGCTGGATACTGTGGAAATAGTTATGTAATAATGTACTAAATGGCATCAGAAAATATTTCCCACATTCCTTTTCTTTTTTCAGGGATGTTTCCATTTGTATTTCTAGGAAGTTTCCTTTTATCTTTTTTTGTTAATAGTGAACATACTATCAAAAATATCTCAATTTCTTTTTCAATTAGAAAGTAGAGTCAGGCAAGTTATCTCTAGTACCCCCTATCTCTATCAAGTTTTTCCAGATTGAAATATGCCCAGTTAGTGATTTTTCTGACCAGCTTATTCATTTCCAAAATGTCTGGCAGTGCCACTAATTACAAGAAATCACACACTAATCACAACCCAGCCATCACTTTTCTCTCCCGCATGTGAACTCGCATGATACCTTTGCCTCTTTCTTGTAGCACCCATAACTGCTTCCTTGCATCATGTTTGTGTTATTTGTGACATGTCTTCTGTCTCTTTCAGGGAATCGTAAGCTTGCTACACTGCACTTGATATTAGGAACGTTAGTCCTTGGGCTCTGGAGTCTAGATTCTTGCATAGAAGCAGCTTTACATTCCCAGAATTTGAAACTACAGACTTTATTATTCATGTGGACGTTTCTTGATCTTAAGAGGGTAATCTCAGGTCCTGGAAAACATTCCTTTTTTTTTAATAAAAAGGATTCCTGTGTCTAAGGCAACATGAGAATGATTGCTGATGAAATGATGACTCCCCAGGCAGCCACAAAGTTGTTCGCCTGGAGGAAGTATTCACATTTTTGACAGAGTGTACTGAGAAAGCTCAAATGCAAAAAGCATTACAAGGTATTTTTGTCGTATGATGAGGGATGTGCTAATCTGGGTAAAAGAAGAAACTGTTTTAAAATTGTTGTAATATTTTGAAGTGACATTAATTGCTCTTCTGAGCCAAAACTCTTAGAGGATAGTAAAAACAGTGTAGCAGAAACAACCTGAGGGAGAAGAGGACTTTGGGAGTGCTGGGAGGAAGGAATACTTCTTCATAATTACAGGGGTATAGTTGTCTTTGAAGTTGCCTATTGTTTAAAATCCTGGACTGCATTTCCAACCTGTATAGATTGAGAATCATCTCTTCCATTAGTAATCACTCTTAGTTATATAATCCTAATCCCACTTTAAGTGTTCTATCTTAAATAAAGTTGGTGTTTGATGATCATTACTCAAATGCTAGAAGCATAACAATTTAATATAAACAAGTCTCTCTCTTATGTATACAAAGTCTTTAGCAGATAGTGTATTTTCCCAAATATATATTCTAACATTTTCAGGTCAAAACAAATTTTTGTTTTTGGATGCGTGTGTCTGAGTGAGTGAAAAATATTTATTCATTTATATTACAAATATGGGGTCCTCTGTTAGAGGCTTGGAATACAATGAGAAAAAAATCCTATTTTTGCTGCTATGAATTCTGTGTTCTAGCAGAAAAGGCAGGCACTGAATAAGTCACTCTTTGCACAATTCAAAAAATTAATAAGGCCTAAAGTTAATATACTTTTACACAGTTAATATATTTTTTACTAATAGCAGTCAAGTGTGATGAATGTTACAGAAATGAAATTCATGAGAAAATGTAACTGGGTCTGCAACCTGCACCAGAAGTTAAGCAAGTCATTCCTGAGGCTTTAATATTTAACATGAAATTCTAAGGAAATTAGAATTTAAACCTGGTGGTTTAAATCTTTTAAGACTTGCTTGGTTGTGGGGGTCTTGTTAAAAATACAGATTCCTGGCCCTTCTATGGAGAGAGAAAGAAGCTCTGAGCTGCAGAGGGGATGACACCTCATGATCAATGTGATCTCACTCAGGTGTCCACCTACTGGGGTTCTGCTCTCCGAGCATCGGGCTCAGACAGTCCCTGGGTGAGAGGACAGAAGAAGACAGCTGGTGGCTGAGCTCTTGGTGATGCAAGCCAGGAAATGATGAGCCTTGAGGCCAGGGCTGTGGACTTCACTCAGGAAGAGTGGACCTGCTGGATCCATCTCAGAAGAAGGAATGTGAGCTCTAAAAAATCATACCTGACTTCCCAGTTGGTATAGGGGAAAAGCTGTCCGAGGAAGGAAGAGGATTTCTCCAAGGCCAGAGGCCAGGCAGGAAATTCTTAAAAACCAAGAGGTAACTTCCATGCAGAATATCTACAGGGAGAGCCATCCAGTGTCTTAGTAAGGTTCTGGAGTGTGAGCCCTGCTGCTCCCCATTAGACTTGGCCCGGGAGTGGGAGAAGTTCGGAGTTCAGCACAATCACGTGACTTCAGTCTGAGGCGAGAGAAAGTGTGTTGTCTCAGCAGGTTTGGATGTCTTGAATCTGGGGACAAAAAGGACTCACCTGAGCTCAAAACCATAATCTGAGTTCTTATACAAGGAAATTTACAAATATGATCAGTATAACAAGTCTTTAAAACATAATGAAAATCTCAAAATTAATCAAATACTATGCTATTGACATGCTGCAAAGAAAGAGACGTCCGTGCATGCAAGAAAACAGCAGTCCAACGAATGTAAAGAATGAGGCAATGATGTTAGCTGGACATCATCCCCGAATGATCAGCATAGAATTCGTATGTAGAAAAATGAACAGATGAGTGAGTGGGTGTGAGAAAACCTTTAACAGCCTCTCATCTCAGGAGCAGAGATTTCATGCTGGAAAGGAGCTCTATAAATGAAAATGGGGAAATACTCACTCACAGCTCAACATTAACTAGAGAGAAACCCAACAATTGTAACAAATATGGGAAGCATCTTAACCTGAGAGCTAACTTTTGTTCATACCAGAGAATTCACACAGGAAAAACCCTTTGTCTATAATCAGTGTGTAAATGCTCCAGTAACAATTCATCCTTTAAACATGAGTGAATTCACACTGCAGAGAAATCATATAAAAGTCATCTGTGTGATAAAGCCTTTAGTCAGTGTTCTAACCTTAGCTGTTGTGAGACAATATACATTGGCAAGTCTTCAACCTCAGCTCTAACCTTCATGGGCAGCAGAGAGTTCACGCTCAAAGCCTTGGTGTGCACAGAACACTGAGTATAACAGGAAGGAAAGCAGCAAGTCTTTACTAAGAGGAAGCCATTTGGAAAATACCAGATAATTCACATTGGAGAAGCAATTCAGTGAAATAAACATGGGAAACCCTTTATTCATAGAGCAACATTCCAGGACATGTGAGAATTCTCACTGTATAAAAAACTCCAGGTATCATGAATAAATGAAAGAAAGACACATACCTTAGTCAACCTTCACGTTCTCATCCTGGGTAGTTCCTCCATCCTCAAGTCAATGTAGAAATACCTCTACCAGGAATTTATATAAGAAAACTTATACTGGGGAGTGAGGGGGAACCTTATCAAGAACCCTTTAGAACAAAATTACAATTCAACATAATTTAGGCTTTTGCCATATGACATATTACTGAAAATAATAAAATATAAAGATGTCAAACTATGATGCATTCTTGGAAACACTGAATGCAGAATTTAGTAAGATGTAAGATGTAATAAGATCACCCTTCTTCAGCAGACTAATGCAAGTTGTTGATGAAAAATCTAATACATTGGTATTTGTCTTCTAAAAATTATGAAACCTTATGCTGAATATTTGGGGGCATTTATTACCACTCTTTCTAACTTCCCCACTTATTTTAAAGAAATAACAATACAGGTGGAGTCCTGTAAAACACATTACATGATTTTTACTCTTAAATATAAACTAACTGATAAAGTCAATACTAAAACGTGTTTTTGTTTGTCTGGATCTTGGGATGGAATCTCAGATATCTTCAAAACCTGCTGCCAGGGCTAGAACTTCTTCCACATCTTACAGTTGAGGAAAGAAACAGTGTTATCATTAATATGCTGGTGGGTTCCAATGTGTCAGCCTCCATGGAAGGCTCACCCCTTCCTGTATCCCACCACTCCAGACCTAATGGAGGAAGAACCTGGAAATAGCTCTGTACTTTATACACATTCTCGGAGATCTAAATCATGCATGGCCCTAGGAAATCTAGTTTCTTTGTAATAGTCTTTCAAAAAATATCTTACTCAACAAAAGTCTATTTCAAAGTACCTAGAGTATCAAGATGAATGTGTGAAATTTCATTGTGTATTTGTATTTTCTTTGTAGGACAAAGATGCACAGAAAGAAGCGAAAAAAATAAGTACTTCCTTGAAAAGATAAATAAAAGAACTTACTCTTCAACAAATCAGATGTGGTCTATCTACTAAGATTTAAACTTAAACTAATCAAAGCTGTGCTTTTTATTTTGTTTTCTTTTTGATGTAAGGGTAATGTGCTCAGATTTGAAGGTAAAACCATGTTTCTGCAGAATGCATTCCACTTGTAGCACTAGAGAACTAACTTTGTTACTTGGAGAAATCTATTCCCTATAATGTCAGTACAAAATGATCTTTAAACATGTATGCTTTATATTTTTCCTATCAATAAACTATAGTCCTCAGAATATTTCTTCAAATAAAATATTTAAATCAATCCAATAAATGAACTCTAGTGAATGTTTTATTGTTGCTTCAGTGGAAACTTTACAAAACAAAATAATTTCATTAATGCGGATGAAAAGTGGAAAAAACAGGCAAAGATCATGAACAAGTTGTTGATAGAAGAAGAAAAACAAGAGGATATATATTGTAACTAGTAATGAGAGGGATGTGAATAAAATTATAATTAAGATACTGTTGGTGAAATGTATCCAGAGCCTTAAAAATGTATTAATTCTTCAATCTTGTAATTTATTTCACAGAAATAATCCTAAAGAGAAAAAGTCCCCTATTGATATACAAATGTTCCTAACAGCATTATTTATTGTAACAAAACACTATGCCCAACAATAAGAATGCAGTTAACAATATTAGAATATAACTATGATAGAATATTATTTCAATATTAAGAAAATTACAAAAAATGTACGGGAATGCACAAAGAATGTTAAGTGCAAGTATAAGACAAAATAGTATATACATATGATCTCAACTATATGATATTGTGACAGAAAAGCACTTACTGAAAATACACTAAACTGGTAGTAATTCATATTTCTGTAGAGCTGTGTTTTATTTCTTACATTTCTCAATTCTTAATAATTAACAATTTTTAAAATTGCACTAGCTAACAGTCATCTGTAAAGATTCCCCACTACCCTTTAACCCTCATCATCCTGGAAATCAGATCAAAACTTGAATTTCCTGTTTGCTATTTCCATTGCCTCAAATGTGGTACACATGCACACACACACTTATACATTCAAAATTTCAAGCCCTGACCTAGTGATACCAGTTAATCAAACTGAGCTAGTTTCTTCCTCTCATCTTTTATAAAATGGCCCATCAAGAAACCTGAATCAATCCAACTGATTCTTGCCCAGAAATCTGACAAATGGTCTAATGTTGAAACTACTAACTAAAAAGGATACAAGTCTTGCAGGTACCCTCACAGATACACAGTGTTCACAAGGCTTTGTCCACCTCTTTCTATCTCTAAATAACTGAAAGAATGTGCAAGTTGAGAAAAGGTCATTCTAGCAGCAAATGACAAAGAATCAACCACATAGGCTTTGTGGGATCAGCTCGTTCCTGAAGAGTACAAAGACTTCCACTAAGAATTATGAGGAACATCAAAAAATGCTCTTTGTAGGACTTGGAACTCATAATTGAAACACAGCATTGGATCTAATCAATCTTTGTTTTAACAAAATTCCCTTTCATCCCTATAGTCAATATGTGTTCAGTGGACAAGTTGATGTCCCTTGACTGAGTGATCAGTTTCTGGATAAGGGCTTGACCCAATAAAAGTGTAACATTCCTTAAAGTTACTTGAATCTTTTAATTATTAGGAATTTCTGACACACTTGACAATTTTTCCAGAAAGATATTAACAGAGGAAATCTCCCTCATCATGGTAATACTGTAGCCCCTTCAAATTAACCTTAAAACCCTATTTAATGTTAAATTGTGTGCTCTATTCCAGAGTCACACCTAGTCATATCTAGTCTTCATCAAGTTCTACTATAATCAAAGGATTTACGTGTAATGAAGCCAACTAAAGACAGTTTCCACATTAAATCTCCCCCCTTTTACAGGCTGAGGGATGTCAGCACTATATGTAGATTATTACACATAGTCCAGTAAGTTTCACACAAAGTGATCCATGTGACCTGTAGCTTTCCTTTGTCTGGTTACTTCACTTCCATTCATGCTGCTGAGCTGGGAAAAGTCTGAGTAGCTGCAGAATGTTTCTGAAGTGATACCTCCTAGTGGGTCACTAAGGCCAAGCCCATTTTGCACCATCCACCACAGAGAAAACACAAACTCCTAAACTTTCAAGAGACTTCATGCACAGCTTTGTAAAGGGGGAATTCTGATCCAGAAATTGAGTCATGTTCTTCAAAAGATAAAGAACTGTGCATCAAAACTGTCAAAAAGCTTTTCATTTGATAATATTTGTATGCTTTGAAGGATATCAAAAGCACTGTTAACATTTGGATGGGGCCATAGAGACAATTTTCTAGACCAGTCTTCCCATTGTACCAATGAACAGTTTGAGCTCTATTGTATAAGTGACATGGATGGGGTCAGAGAACTGGTTACTGGCCGAGCCAGGTCTAGGTTCCAGGTCTTGGAATCTCATGCCTTCTGCACTCTTCTCTGAGCCCAAGGCTTTTCACATTTAACTGAGGAAAGTCCAGTGTGTCTGTCATAGACTAGGGTCTCTGAGAATGGTCACTTACCTGGTTGTACCTGTTCTAAGTGCTCTACTTACATTAACTCATTTAATCCTCACAGCAATCCCTTGAGGAAGGAACCTTTGTTATTACTGTATTTACAGACAGGCGAGCTAAAGCATAGGATAGTAAATAACATTCACTTCCTCCACCTTCTCAGGACTAATGCATCATGAGATTTGAACTTGGGCAGTCTGCTCCAGTGTCTGCGCTGTAGTCTGAACTGCTGTGCAATCAAATACTGCCAGCAAAGCAGGTGAAGGGATGGGGCAAGTAAAAGACAGAAGGTGGAAGGAGAGCAGGAAAAATAGGAAGAAAGGGGATATTTTTTAAAAAATGATAGAGATAGCAAGGAAAGAGGGAAAATAAAAGCAAAAGTAAAGAAATCTTTCCTTGCATCTATTTTTTGGATTCTGGTTTCACATCATAAATTTCCAAAAACCTACTGTGTATCTTGCCTTACATTAAATCTGTTTTTGTATTAAGGTATCATTGATACACAATCTTATGAAGGCTTTTACAACATTCACCCATATTATGAAGTCCCCTCCCATACCCCATTGTTGTCACTTTCCATCGGCGTAATAAGATGCTGTAGAGTCACTACTTGTCTTCTTTGTGCTACAATGCCTTCCCTGTGCCCCACCTATGTTATGTATGCTAATCATAATGCCCCTTAAGCCTCTTCTCCCTCCCTCCCCACCCACCTTCCTCAACCCCTCCCCTTTGGTAACCACTAGTCCCTTCTTGAGTTCTGTGAGTCTGCTGCTGTTTTGTTCCCTCAGTTTTGCTTTGTTGTTATACTCCACAAATGAGTGAAATCATTTGATACTTGTGTCTGTCCACCTAGCTTATTTCACTGAACATAATACCCTCCAACTCCATCCATGTTGTTGCAAATGTTAGGGTTTGTTTTCTTCTTATGGCTGAATAGTATTCCATTGTGTATATGTACCACATCTTCTTTATCCATTCATTTACTGATAGACACTTAGGTTGCTTCCATGTCTTGGCTGTTGTAAATAGTGCTGTGAGAAACAGGGGTTCATAAGTCTTTTAGAATCAGGGATCTTGTTTTCCTTGGGTAAATTCCCAGGAGTGGAATTCCTGGGTCAAATGGTATTTCTATTTTTAGTTTTTTGAGGAAACTCCATACTGCTTTACACAATGGTTGAACTAATTAAATTAACATTCCAACCAGGAGTGTAGGAGGGTTCCCTTTTCTCCGCATCCTCATCAGCATTTGTTGTTGTTTGTCTTTTGGATGGTGGCCATCCTAACTGGTGTGAAGTGATATCTCATTGTGCTTTTAATTTGCATTTCCCTGATGATTAGCAATGTGGAGCATCTTTTCATATCCCTGTTAGCCATCTGAATTTCTTTGAAGAAATGTCTGTTCAGACCCTCAGCCCATTTTTTTAATCAGGTTATTTGCTTTTTTGGTTGTTGAGGTGTGTGAACTCTTTATATATGTTAGATGTTAACCCCTTATTGAATATATCACTTATGAATATATTCTCCCATACCATAGGGTGCTGCTTTGTCCTGCTGATGGTGTCCTTTGCTGTACAGAAGCTTTTTAGCTTGATGTAGTCCCATTTATTCATTTCTGTTTTTGTTTCCCTTGCCTGAGGAGATGTGTTCAGGAAAAATTTGCTCATGTTTATATTCAAGAGATTTTTGCCTATGTTTTATCCTAAAAGTTTTATGATTTCATGACTTACATTCAAGTCTTTGTTCCATTTTGAGTTTACTTATGTGCATGGAGTTAGACAATAATCCAGTTTCATTCTCTTACATGTAGCTGTCCAGTTTTGACAACACCAGTTGTTGAAGAGGCTGTCATTTCCCCATTGTATATCCATGGCTCCCTTATCATATGTTAATTTATATCTGGGCTCTCTATTCTGTTCCATTGATCTATGGGTCTGTTCTTGGGCTAGTACCAAATTGTCTTGATTACTATGGCTTTGTAGTAGAGCTTGAAGTTGGTGAGTGTAATCCCCCCTGCTTTATTCTTCCTTCTCAGGATTGCTTTGGCTATTCAAGGTCTTTTGTGGTTCCATATGAATTTTGGAACTATTTGCTCTAGCTCGCTGAAGAATGATGTTGAATTTTGAATGGGATTGCATTGAATCTGTAGATTGCTTTAGGGAGGATGGCCATGTTGACAATATTAATTCTTCCTATCCATGAGCACAGGATGTGTTTCCATTTATTGGTACTTTCTTTAATTTCTCTCATGAGTGTCTTGTAGTTTTCAGGGTATTGGTCTTTCAGTTTTCCTTGGTTAGGTTTATTCCTAGGTATTTTATTCTTTTTGATGCAGTTGTGAATGGGATTGTTTTCCTGATTTCTCTTTCTGCTAGTTCATCATTAGTGTATAGGAATGCCACAGATTTCTGTGTATTAATTTTGTGTCATGCAACTTTGCTGAATTCAGATATTAGTTCTAGTAGTTTTGGAGTAGATTCTTTAGGATTTTTTATGTACAATATCATGTCATCTACAAATAGGGACAGTTCCATGTCTTCCTTGCCAATCTGGATGCCTTTTATTTCTTTGTGTTGTCTGATTGCCATGGCTAGGACCTACAGTACTATGTTGAATAAAAGTGGGGAGAGTGTGCATCCTTGTCTTGTTTCCAATCTTGGAGGAAAAGCTTTCAGCTTCTCACTATTAAGTATGATGATGGCTGTGGGTTTGTCATATATGGTCTTTATTATGTTGAGGTACTTGCCCTCTATATCCATTTTGTTGAGAGTTTTTTATCATGAATGGATGTTGAATTTTGTCAAATGCTTTTTCAGCATCTGTGGAGATGATCATGTGGTTTTTGTCCTTCTTTTTGTTGATGTGGTGTATGATGTTGATGGATTTTGAATATTGTACCCTCCTTGCATCCCTGGAATAAATCCCACTTGGTCATGATGTAAATATACTTCTTGATGTATTTTTTAATTGTGTTTGCTCATATTTTGTTGAGTATTTTTGCATTTCTATTCATCAGGAATATTGGTCTGTAATTGTCTTTTTTTTGTGGTGTCTTTGCCTGATTTTGTATTAGAGTGATGCTGGCCCCACAGGACAAGTTTAGAAGTATTCCCTCCTCTTCTACTTTTTTGGAAAACTTTAAGGAGAATGGGTATTATGTCTTCTCTAAATGTTGGATAAAATTCAGCAGTGAAGCAATCTGGTCCAGGGTTTTGTTCTTAGGTAGTTTTTGATTACCAATTTAATTTCATTGCTGGTAATTGGTCTGTTCAGATTTTATGTTTCTTCCTTGGTCAGTCTTGGAAGGTTGTACTTTTCTAGAAAGTTGTCCAGCTTATCCAATTTGTTAGCATATAATTTTTCATAGTATTCTCTAGTAATTCTTTGTATTTCTGTGGTGTCTTTAGTGTATTTTCCTTTTTCATTTCTGAGTCCGTTTTGTGTAGACTCTCTTTTTTTCTTGATAAGTCTGGCTAGGGGCTTATCTATTTTGTTTATTTTCTCAAAGAACCAGCTCCTGACTTCATTGATTCTTTCTATTGTTTCATTATTCTCAATTTTATTTATTTCCTCCCTGATCTTTATTATGTCCCTCCTTCTACTGACTTTGGGTCTCATTTGTTCTTTTCTCTCTGGTCTCATTAATTGTGAGTTTAGACTGTTCATTTGGGATTATTCTTTTTTCTTGAGGTAAGCCTGTACTGCAATATACTTTCCTCTTAGCACGGCCTTCGCTGCATCCCACATATTTTGTGGTCTTGAGTAGTTGTTTTCCTTTGTCTCCATATATTGCTTGATATCTGTTTTAATTTGGTCATTGATCCATTGATTATTTGGGAACATGTTGTTAAGCTTCCATGTGTTTGTGGGCTTTTTTGTTTTCTTTGCATAATTTATTTCTAGTTTCATACCTTTGAGGTCTGAGAAACTGGTTGGCACAATTTCATTCTTTCTGAATTTGCTAAGGCTTTTTTTGTGCCCTAGTATGTGATCTATTCTTGAAAATGTTCCATGTGCACTTGAGAAGAATGTGGATCCTGCTTCTTTTGGGTAGAGAGTTCTGTAGATGTCTGTTAGGTCCATCTGTTTTAATGTGTTGTTCAGTGCCTCTGTCTTCTTACTTATTTTATGTCTGGTTGATCTGTCCTTTGGAGTGAGTGGTGTGTTGAATTCTCCTAAAATGAATGCATTACATTCTATTTCCCCCTTTAATTCTGTTAGTATTTGTTTCACATGTGTAGGTGCTCCTGTATTGGGTGCATAGATATTTATTATGGTTATATACTCTTTTTAGACTGACCCCTTTATCTTTATGTAATGTCCTTCTTTGTCTCTTGTTACTTTCTTTGTTTTGAAGTCTATTTTGTCTGATACAAGTACTGCAACTCCTGCTCTTTTCTCCCTATTATTTGCATGAAATATCTTTTCCATCTCTTCACTTAGTCTGTGTATGACTTTGAGTTTGAAGTGGGTCTCTTGTAGACAAGGTTACATTTTATAACCAAGTATAGTTAATATCTTGAAGTTCCATGATCTTTGCAGCAACAGTATCTATATTTTGCTTCAGGTGCCTGAAGCCTAATCATGGTTTAAAAATAACTTTGTTGAGATATAATTGACATACCAAAATGTACTTATTTAAAGTGTATAATTTAATATATATTTGATATATATATATATATGTGGTGATGAAACCATCACCACAAGACAATGAACATTTCCATCACCCCAAAACTTTCTTCATGCCTCTGTGCGACACCCCTCTCCTGCCTCTCCCTGCACCTCCCATGCCCAAAGCAACCACTGATATGCTTTCTGTCATGATAGATTGCATTTTCTAGACCTTTTAAGTAATTGGAATTGTACATCATGTTCTCTTTTTTTGTCTGATTTCTTCACTCAACATAATTAGTTTGAGATTCATCCATGTTGTTGTGTGTACTAATAGTTCATTTCTTTTGATTGCTGAGTGGTATTATATTGCATGGATATACCACAGGTTGTTTTCTCCATGTGTTGATGAACATTTTAGTGGTTTCCAGGATTTGAGTCTTACAAATAAAGCTATATTCATATAAATTCTTCTAATTGCCATATGCCTTCAAATAGAATGTCTGGACTATTAAATTTATGTCTAGCATTTTTAAAAACTGTTAAACTTTTCCACAGTTGTTGTACCATTTTGCATTCTCACCAGCAGTGAATAAGAGTTTCACTTCCTTCACCTTCTCAACAACACTTGGTATTGTAGGTCTTTGTAATTTCAGCTACTCTCTAGATGTGCTGACATCTAATTGGGTTTTTAACTTGTATTTCCCTAATGACAAATCATGTTGAGCATTTTTCATGTACTATTGACTGTTCATATATCTTCTTTGGTGAAGTGTCTTTTCAAATTTTTTACCCATTTTAATTGAGACTCTTGTTTCTTTTTTAGTGAGTTTTGAGAGTTCTTTGTATATTCTGGATTGAAGTCCTTTATTAGCTGTGTAATTTGCCAATGCTTTCTCTCCATCTGGCTTTTTCTTTAGTTCCCTTAATAGTGTCTTTCACAGGACAAGTTTCTCATCTTAATGAATCAGTTTATACTTTCAATTATCTTGTTTTTGGTGTTGTGTCTAAATATCTTTGCCTAATCCAAGGTCATAAAGATTCTCTCCTATATTTTCTTCTAAAAGTTTTGTACTTTTGGTTTTACATTTAAATCTGTGATCTATTCTGGGTTGATTTTTGTATATGGTATGAGATATAGATTGAAATTCATTTGTTGTGTATATGGACATACAATTGTTCCAGTATCATCTGTTGAAAAGACTATCATTTCTCCACCAAATGGCCCTTGCACCTTTGTCACAAATCAGTTTTCCATATATTCATGTGGGTCTATTTATTGCTTTCTATTTTGCTCCATTGATCTGTTTTTAAGTATTAATGCCAAACCACACTCTGTTGATTACCATGTTTTATATTATCTTGAAATCAGATATTGTATTCCTCCAGCTTTGTTCCTTTTCAAACTTGTTTTAGCTATTCTAGGTTCTTTGCATTTCTTAGTGAATTTTAGAATCAGCTTTTAAATTTCTACAAAAAAAAATCTAGCTAGGATTTTGGTTGGGATTGTGTTGATCAATTTGTCTCCTCAACTCAAGGAGATTGTGGGACTCCCTTAGGGTTCCCCCTTCTGTGCACTGTTGCCTGAAAACTCTCCTAAAACAGCAATCTGAGGCCATTATAGGGCTTGCCTTATTTGTTACCCATCTCTCAGGGATCACAGTCCTTTCTTTCCGGTTGTCCAATATCTTGAAAACAACTGATTCACATATTTTGTCCATGTTTTGGATTTTGAAATACAGAAATTGCAACTTTGGAGAGTTGTAACTCTGAAGCTTTTTTCAGTCCTATTAACCATTACTTCATATACACCAAACTTAAAAATATTAAATTGCTTTTTAAAACAAGTTTCTATAATGTTCAAATGTATACATTTGATACAATTTTTAAAAGTTAGCAATTATATTATGAAATTAATTATTTAATTGGACTTTGGTTAGAACTCACTAATTTTTTGTTTTTAAATACCATTCTTAAGCTTTGGAAAATAAAGTTATAAAGAATTAAATTACTCCTTCTTGAATACTTTACACATCCAGCTAATTTAACATTGGAAAACCAGATAAGGAAAATAATCTGCTGAAAATTAAAAGTAAAAATGACATTAGATATTATTAACACCACATAACTGTGCTTCTAGCAGAAACCTAATAAAACAGCCACTTCCAGGCAGATAGACTGGCTCCTCCTTGCTGTAGTGTTGAATTCATCTGGAGCCCAGAATTGGCTGTCCTAATTTTCAAAAGGCCCCTGGTCATAATCCAGCCCTGGTGATTATCCAGCCAATGTACTAATACAGCTATTTTGTTTCTTTGTTTGAAATGCATTTTATTTTCTTAATGTTCTTGAGTCCTAGGAGCTCAGTGTCCTTAGCAATCATAATTAATCAAATATTTAATGAGCCAATATTACAGAATCATCCAAGAGCTGATCCAAGTTTGTGGGACCATAAGCTTATACAAATTGGAGAACGAATCATTAGGAAAAAATAGAAAATTTCAAATACAAAATTAGGTATTAAAGTAACTTTATTCTAACATGAAAAAGACATCACAACAAATTAAAAAATTATTAGTAATGCATGCTGTTTCCCCAGGGTGGCTCAGCTCTTGGAACATGTTGAACTGGGCCAGGATGGCCCTGCTGCAGCTGTCCAGCTCTGCCCAGCCACAGCACCTCCACTTCCCAGCCCGTCTCCTCCCCCAGCCATAAGTAGGTCCAGTGAGCCTTGAAGCTTGAGTCATAGAGGGCTCTGAGCAGAGAACCAAGCAGCACCTTGTTCAAATCCTTCTCCATGGAGTCAAAGTCTGGGTCTGAAGCTCCATGCCAGCCCCCGAAAGCCAGCTATCACTGGGGCTGGCTGATATGGAAGTTGGAAGCCACCCACCGACCGTCCCCACTGCTAAATCCACCATAGGGGACCCTCGGGCTGGGTGGCTCCCCAAGCCTTCCTCCTAGGGCTAGGGAGCTCTTGTTGGGGGAGGGGACAGGGAAAAAGAAGGGGTGGGCACAACCCATTCAAGTGAGGTCCCCTGAATACAAAGCAGGTTGATACCAGTATCTCACCATCCTCTTCCAACTGCCTACAGTGTAACGGCCAAATTGTCAGCAGGGTTTCCAAGACTCCCTATTTTCCTGTGCCCCAACCAATCTGTTTTTCCAGTGTTGCTCCACCCATTCCCCCACCTCACGCACTGCCCTGCCTGCATCCCAGGACTGAACTGACTGCTGCTCAAAGCTTGCCTGCTGCTTTTCTGTCCTTGGCTTGGGGAATTTGATCCTATAGGGCCCCTCTCACTCTATGCCTGGCTCAAGCGATGGAAATTCTGCCCCAAAACCATCCTAACCCAGGTAGCTACATGTGCTCTCTCTCCCCCAAGAAGAGCAGGGCACTTTCTGTGTCCTCTTTTAGCCCAGCCAACTATCAGCTCTTTAGCAGGTGAGAGCAAAGACCATGTATTATTTACCTTTGTATCCTTGTCTGGCTTATGTGCTCAGTTAACATGTGCTCAGCTAAATATAACAACTCAAGAAGGAGAAAAGCACCCCATATGTTCCTAAGGTTCCTACAAGGGAAAACTGAGAGTCATCTCTACCCTCATATATGATGTGACAGGAAGATAGCAGAGGGGAGGGGTTAGCCAGGGCCTGGAGACACCCAGCAGGTCAGGCACTAGGCAAGAGACAGTGAGCCCGAGAGAGGCAAGGCCAGCTCCTGACTTCCAATTCATGGTGCTCTTATTCCATAAGAACAATGCAGACATGTGTGTGTTCTATTTTATTTTTTACTGCTAAACAATTGAATGCAATGCTGACTACATACTAGGTCAGAATTTCTATGACCTAATTATTTTTTATTTTTTATTGTTATTCCATTTCTAGGCTTCACTTTCCCGTCTGTTGTTTTAATAACAAAATAATTCCTGCAACACCCCAGTGTGAAGTTTAAAATGATTTATAGCAGCCACAGAGAACCATTCCTGACAACGTGGTAAGAGTGGGTGTTGCTCTTGGTGGCTACTTAACCCCTGTGCTCATTGCTAACTGACTGGAAAATGAAAAGATGACAGATGATTTTTATTGCTTTAGAGACTGGTCCTACAACATATGCGTAGTAGTGATAGCACATGTATTATCTTATATATTACAATATATAAATGTTATAATATATTTTAAAAGTCTGATCTTTTAAATGCAACAGTGCCAGCTTTATATTCATATTACACTTTTAATTTTTCAAAGTGTTATCACCTCTAATATTTCAAAGAAAGCTTTTTACTTGTTGAGATGGGTTAAGGAAATGGTACCATCCTTGGAACAAAGTTTAGATTTGCTTGAAGTCACATACCTAGTTAAGGAGCACAAAGAGATAGACCCACTGTGTGTCCTGATTACTAGCTCTGGCCTGTGCATTGAGGAAAGAAATCATACTCTGAGCCATGCAATTAGTCAAGCCATTTAAGAGTTAATGTCTTTAGGAACTCATTCTTTGTTTCTTTTTCCTTTGTCCTGTTTACCTAAAAAATGCTTAAGGCAGCTAAAAAAGATAACTTCTAAAAACAAAGACTTACTGAAACTCATGTAATTGTTAACTTAGCCAACAACTTACAAATATCTCCCACAGTGGGGGAAATGGTTCATTGGAAGGAAAACAGTAATTTAAGATGGGCTTTGGATATGGCATTTAGTGTCCATATAAGATAAATTCATGGGAATGGCTTGGGAGGGTGCCTTCTTCTACTTAGGGAACAATTTACGTACATCTGGTTGTGATAATTTCTCCACAGAATGTTGCTCATAGTCATACTCAGCTTCCCATTTAATTTTGATGAAAATATGTAAATTTTCACTGTTCCATAACTATAATTTAGATTTCATAACATACTTAGTTGAGATTACGATCTATCACACAGTTGCAAATCTCCCCCAAACTGGGCTGTTCCACTTGGTTCATTGAATTGGCTGAGAAATTTGGAGGTAAGGGGAAAGTTTATTTGGATTTTCCTGAACTCAGGTGTGCGTTATGAACACCCGGTTTCCCCACCAAGAGGACCACTTCTGAGGCAGCAAAAGCAATAGCTGTGTGTCTCCTCTGACATCGCCCTTGGTCTCAGACGGGGCATGCTTTCAGAGCAGGGACTGCCCTCAGAGTGCACAGGGCCCGTGGGGAACACCCCGCCGAACCACAGCTAGGCCCCAACTTAAGTTCTTGTTCAAGGGAGGAGCCAGTGAATTGAGTGAATCAGACCAACCAGGCGGGTTGTACACCACAGCTGCCTGCGGACAACCAGCCTCGTTGCTTTCACAGCCTTTCAGCAGACTGGGAGGGGAGCGGCTCCACTCCGTCCCCCCAGGAGAGCTGCCTCCCACTGGGCCACTGTCCCAAAAGCCCCTTCCTTAGAAGAGGTGCTTCCTCTTTACATCAGCTTTATTGAGGTATAAATTACAGACAACGAAATGTGCCCATTTTAAGTGTACTGTTTGATGTGTTTGGACAAATTTAGACACCAGTTTAACCCCTGCTACAGTCAAGATATGAAATATGGGCACCCCTCCTGAAGATCCCTGTGTCCCTTCCCACTCAGTCTCTCACCTGCACCCCAGCCACAGATCTGCTTTCTGTCACTCTGGGTTGTTTTTTTAGAATACCATATAAATAGAATCATTCTTTCAATGAGCACATTTTTGAGATTCATCTATGTTGTCAGGCATAGCAATAGTTCATTCCATTTTGTAGCTGTGTAATTTCGTACAGCCTGAATACACCATAAATTGTTTATCAGTTCCCCTGTTCTGGGTTGTTTGCAGTTTGGGATTCTTGTGAATGAAACTGATATGATTGAACGTTCACATACAAGTCTTTCTAAGGACATGTTCTTATTTGGAGGGTGGAGGTAAAAACTGAGAAGTGGAATTATGTCACTTGTTAAGTGTGTATTAGCTTTACAAGAAACTCCGTACAGGTTTTCAGATGGCTGTACCATGCTGCATTCCCTGTCAGTTAGTCCCTGTCCTCATGTCCTCACTAACACTTGGCATGCTCACTCTTGTCTTTAATTTTACCCATACTAATGGATGGGCAGTGGTATCTCATTGTGTTTTAATGTGCACTTCCCTGACTAATGAGTTGAACATCTCCTCACGTGCCCATTGGTATCTCCTTCCTTGACTCAACTGATCTGACCAGCCCAGTGGCACTGAATTCAGTAGCCCTATAGCCAAAAGCATCCTTGTCCACTGCTGGACAGTTTTTACTTACTTGACTCAGCACAGGAGAAAGCCAACAGAAGCTCTGACTTCCTCCCCTGTGGTGAGGTCGTCATTGCAGACGTGGGGAAACCCCATGCATAGGAAGTTGAGCAGGTAGAGTGAGCCTGTGGTGTTAGAACATTGCTGGGAGAAAGGAGGTATAAATCATATGTTCCACTTTCCCCCTGGCTAGGCTATATTTATAGGAACCATAACAGCCAGTCATGAGTTTTCTGACCTCTCACAACTCAGTCTGTGCTTCTTATTTTGTTATTCAGTTTTATATTTCTTTGACTCATTATCTACTCTACATGCACATGTATTCATTCTCTAAATAGATTAAAAGACCCTCCATTTTCTCTTGCTTCTGTGTTCCCATGGTGCTAAATAAGTACTTTCAAAGTTGAATTAATTTGCCATTTTATATAGAGAGAGAGACTGAGACAGAGACAGAGAGACAGAGAGAATCTGAGACTTAATCTACTGTAGATTTCAGAGTAGTCATTTTATATGAACTCAAACTTCATCTCCAAGACTTTATGAGATTCCGCTTCCCACCCCTACTCTTGTTGACAATGTGAAACAAACCACAGTTAGCCTGGAAATTATCTTTATGGAATAAGTCAGCATATTGTTTTGAGTTTTTGTACTGCATGTATTAATTTAAAATGAACACATGTCTTGGTTCAGTAAAAATTTGCAGAAAGCCAGACATCCCATAAAAAGAACTTGTTGGTTGGGATGTTTATCCCTCCAGCTATCTTTCCCCTTTTTATGACTACAAAGAATACTGGTGTTTCTTTACTTTTCAGAATAATCTACTGAGGAAGACTTCTGTCAGTGGCCTTGACAGGAAGTCCCACTGTGTCAAAGCAATGGATCTTTACAAAGTCTGGCTCCTTCCTCCCCTTTGACTGGTCCTCTGATAAATGTACCATCACCTTGCCTCTGCCAGAAAAGCAACTTTAGCCAAGACACCCTACTGTGCAAGGTGTGATCCAGAGAGACTGGGCCCAGGTCACACTGCTCACTCTCTCTGCTGCCATCATACTGTGGTTCCTGCATGATGGGAGGTTCAGGGCCTGGGGGGTCCCAGTGTGTTGCTGCTCACTGGACCTGTCCCATGTAGAAGAGGGCATTCAAAGGGCCACAAAACACAGACTTTTTCAGAGGACAACTAAGGCATTCCAGTGATTGATCCTCAGTTAACCAGTCTTCCATCAACTAATATGATAACCAGTATCCATAATGATGAACCTAAAGTATTTGAGATCCTCATATTCCTTCTGCATTAAAAAGGAAAGATATATGTGGTAAATGTTAATATTTTAATATGAGTAACTTTATTATAATCTTCTAAACCCATTGGTTCCTAAACTTGTTTGATTGCATGCTTGAATCCATTTTTAGAAATTGGCATTTCCCAATACATTTATGTTTGCTTATTTATAAGTTATACATGTTATACTCAACTAAAATGTTCATGATAAAGCATACACGTGGATAGAAAGAACATTTTAAAGGGCAAAATCACTTCCTTTCTTTACTAAAAAGAAACTCTTAGCAAAGTAGAAATAAAAGAATGCTTTCTTGACATGATGAAAGATACTTACCTGAGCCTGTCATGCTTCCTAACACAGAATTTAGAAGCATTTGTGCTAAAGTCAGGGACAGAACAGGATGACATTATCACTACTATTCCTTAGTTATTCTAGAGCTACTAGCTCTAATTAGAAAGGACTAGTAAACTAACGTATCCATTTGAGAGTAATATATTAATGGAATGTAATAAATATCATTATTTATGTAGGTAAATCGACTTGTATTCATGAAGACTTGAGAGAATTAACTGCAAAACCATTTTCCACAATAAGAAAATTTATTAAGTCCATGCAGTCATAAGTAATTAGTAAAATTCTACTAATGTGTAGAAATCAATAGCCATCACAAATAGATGTAGCAGCCAGAGAGAAGATGTCGTGGAAGGTAACGTCCTATTTACCGTAACCACAGAGCAAAGTCAAATATCTAGGAATAAACATAAGAACGGTGCCTGAAAGACAAGCAGAAATCTAAGGAGCCTAAGGGTTTGAACAAATAGAAAGGCATATTATATTTGGCCTAAGAATACAGCATCCTAAAGTTATCAAAGATTCCTCAGTAAACCGACAAATTTAGTGTTATTCCAATTAAAATATCAAGTGGATTCTTTTTGTATTCTGAGATTCAAGTGGAAAAACAAACAGCAAACCTGTGGAAATCCTGAAAAAGTCAAGTAAGGAGGGGCAACCCTATCTATCAGATACAGGAAAACTGCATTGTAAAGCCATGATAATTAAAGCAGTATTGTGAATGAATAGATCAATGAAACAGAATAGAAAGGCCATAAATACATCCAAATAAACATGCAAATTTAACGTGTGATGTTTAAATGGTGGCATGTAGGTGGATTTATTCAACAAATGAACCCTTGGAAGAAAAGGAGAGTGGGAAAGATGAGACAGACTAAAATTGTGAAGCCCCCGGTTTAAATCTAGTTTAACCAGCAGGAGGCAGCAGCAGCTTCCCCTGGCACCATGGGTTCACAGATCCACCTCCCGGCACCAACAGTGTTACACAGCTTGTGACATTTCAAGCCTGCACCACCGTGTTTGGAACTACACACAGTAACCGCTTGGCAGAGATCCACATGCTCTTTTGCCCTGAGTATCAGAGCAGAGGAAAGGTATGCCAACCAGAAACAAAATCAAGGCTCAGAAGAAAAGATGACAAGTAGAAAAGGAGAGGAAAAGGCAGAGAGAGAATAGCCTAGCTGGTTCACACAAGGGGACCCTTGTTGATGGGCCCAACTTGAAGATAAAGAAAGAGGTGCCTGTGATAGAGAATCACGGGGCTCTCATCACAGAGAGATCTGACATGTCATCTGGGAGAGCATCCATCACCTGCAGGACATCCATACTAGGAGCCCAGAGGCACAGCTCTGTGCCCTTGGGCAGGCCAAGTGCCCGTTGCTGGGGATACTCCCTGCTCTGCCCAGCTCAGAGGGTTCACCTAAGTGGGATGTGAAGTGATGAACGTGAGTATGCTTGGCAAAATGACTTGTTCACTTTGAGCTGAGCCTTGCTTGTAACAGGCCTTCACTTCTGTGGTCACCTTTTATTTCCAGAGGAACCGTGAGCTATGGACACCCAGCAAGGACCCAGCAACCCTTCCCCACAGGAAATTAAGGCTGGAAGCTATGAAAGAAACAGCATCTTCTTGTTACCGTGTCTGAATGCAGGTCCTGGGAAGGAACGTTTACCCCGAGTCTCCTGTTTCCTTTGCTATCATCTCGGCAGGCCGTGGGGCATTCATCTACAGATGAAAGACACAGAGCTCCAGCAGGAGTGCCGCAACAGTGAGGGCTTCTGGATGCAGAGCTCACGTCACAGCCGGCTCTGTCTGTGCTGACATGTGTAACTCTTTAGCTGGTCTGATAACACACTCAGAGGCAGACTCTGGTTCCTGTGGGGAGAAAACAGAGCCAGGGATGTGCTGCACTGAGCAGGCCAATCCGGTGCTCTTTCTGTAAAAGTCTGATGGGAAAGCAATGAGGCCTAAATCCACTGTGCTGACTCTAGAGCAAGGATGACTGAGGCTGCCTCAGAGATCCTGGTGGCCTTATTACCTATTTTCAGAGAAAGAGCAGGAAGAGATCAAGAATAAAGAACATGGGAAAACATGCTGCTGTATCACTGGAGTTCACTTATTTCCCAGAGATGCCATCTTCTAAGGAAAGGTGACATGATATAAAAGAGGGAAAGAAGTATGTTCCCTCAGAATTGGATTCAAATCCAGACCTGGCATTTGCTTTGTGCACAAATTTGGGCAAGTGACTCAAGCTTTCTGGGTCTTCTTTTCCTTGCCTGTAAAATGATGACACAAACTCCTACTATGTAGGATTTTGTTAGGAAGATTAAATAAGTGTACATAAAATAATTGGCACATAGAAATGGAAAGTATTCGTCAGTTTCCCTCCTGGAAGGAAGGACAGAGACTTTTCTGGCTACTTATATCTTCTCTAGATGTTTCCACATTGCTTCTTATCCACACATCCCTGAAGTGCCACTAAGGTTACCCCATATAAGAAGTTGGTTAAGTGCTTATTGACTAGGCCCCTAAATTCCAGTTGTTTAATGAATATCTTCAGAAACAGGCCCAGCAATGAGCTCACTGCCCTGAATGCCAGGGGAAGTGCATGGCAGCACCACAGGACTTCATGCAAATCCTGCGTCTGTCGCTTTGAGCTGTGCTGCCTGTAATTAGAAAGGACTAGTAAACTAACGTTTACTAGGGCACATGCTAGGTGGTGAATCGGTGCCAGTGCTCTTGACTTACTTGGCTCTCAAAACATAATTCAGAACCCTGGTGAAACTTCCCTGAATTCACATCCTCTGTTTGATGGTGTTTTCAGTTCCCCATTGGTTACTGAGAGCTTGAAAGAAACTCAAGGAAGGAAGCCCACGAAGTGCTCATAGAAGATGCTATGTGAAATGCTTTGCACGTGTGGCTCTTTTAATCCTTCCCACAAGGCCAGAGTGCCCATCTTACAGAAGATGAGACATGTCCCTGAGGCTCACTCACTCACACCCTGGGACAGAGCCAGTGAGCACCTCAGCTGAGCACCCTGTCCAGTGCTTTCAGAATGAGGTGGTGAGAGAATGAGAATGTTAAGAAGAGATAAAAATGCAAGACTTCCGGGATTCTTCTAAGCCTGTAGAAGCCTCTGGAGCCTGGTAGTTGACTTTGCCTACAAGCCCGGTGTGCAGGACTCTGCCTTCCTTCCCTCCTCTCTTCTCTATTGTCTCTCCCCTTCTTTTCTTTCTTGCAAATCTTCCCCTCTTTAGGCAACGGGAAGGCCCCTACTGGTGTCATTTCAGCCAACAGAAATCTCCCAGGCTCCGGGAGAGGGCTTTGGGGGCTTTCTGCTGGAGGGTCTTGGGAGCCCTTCGCGAGGCCTGCAAGCAGCAGCAGGGCAAGGCCAGCCACCGCTAACTGTGAGTCTGTCTTTGCACAAAGCACTTTGCCCTTGCTGCCCTCGGGGTGTTTTTGGTTTTTCCCAACAACCATATAAGCTGAGTTCTGTGTTATTGGTTCACTTATTTCGACATGGGGGAAAGAGCCAAGGAGAAAACTGATACCCCTCGTTGTGTGAGCTGTTTTCTGGGAAATTCAGAACTGTCTCCTGTGTGGTTCAGAGCTGCTTACCACTGCCAGTGCCTTTAGAGAGAGAGCCTCCGTGTTTGGGGCATGGACTGCATCACCCCTTCATCTTCCTGAGCTATGGGCAGCCAAACAGAAACCACACAGATTCAATCTTTGTGCCCATAGCATCAAGAATAAAACCTGCCATGTAGCAGGCATCCAGGATATGTCTTTTCTAACCAGAACAGAAGGTGGATTGATTACCACTGAATGCTTCTCATAAGCTGACCAGGTTGACAGTGGACAGGTAGAGAAAGCGACACCTTGATCTTGCCAGACCTGATTCTGGCATCCACACTTGAGAACCATGAGTCATTTCTTAGCATCTTCCATACCAGCCCTGCTCTGAGAGCTTTTGCCCCTCTCAGCACAAGGAGGGCCAAGCCATGGCTTCCACTAAGATCTGCCCCCTGGAAGCCAAACAGGGTGCTGAATTCCTTTGTGGCCAGCTTTGATTTAAATTTTTAAGTGGTGATGAAAATAATGCTATTTTTTGAGCAACAGATTAAAAGCCAGTTGCTGTTCAACACTTCATTTACATATCATTTTAATCCATAAGATTGTCCTTTAGGATTTTACTCATCTGGGATTGTTCTCATTTTACAAATGAGAGAAACATTACCCAGAGAGGCTAAGTAACTTCCCTAAGATCACACAACTAGTGAATCACAGAAACATGATTCTAACTCAGACCCTTCTGGTTCCAAAGCCCATAGACTGGCCACGGAGGCTGCCAAGCAGTCTGTAAAGTTTATCATGAGCACCCCAGGCACTCTGACTCCTCACTTCCTCCTCAGAAGTCCCACCTTCCTTCATTTAAGCCTCCCCATCTACACCCACTGCTCCTCTAATATATCATTGCGGTTTTGAGGGAAGCAGTCACCCTCCCTTTCTCTCCTGTCTTTAACTCAGAGAGGAATTAGGTTTAAGGACAGATGAGGGAGACCCTCTTCCCCTCTTGTCAGAACAGCACCCATTGTCTGAGGCTGAGCGGTGTGCTCCCCAGGGGTCAGGAAGGACAGAAGGATGCTCTGTGGGCCCTGCCCACCCATGGCCCTAAGGTCTCCACTTTCACCATCTGCCCCAAGGTGCCAGATCAGGCCTTGCTGGCAGGATTAAATAAGACAAGGAATGCTAGCCAGCCCGGCACTGGGTCTGACAGAGCACACTGCCACCCCTCCTCCTGCCTCTTGGCCTCTCCTCCCCTCCTCTGGCTGTGCTGCCGGCCTCCCTGCGGGAGCACCCCTTTCCTCACTGCAGAATTGTGTCCCAAGCAGGCCCCAGACCCCTGCCCTTGCGTACCCAGCAGACAAGCAGCAGGGAGCCACTTCAAGTCGAGGGAAGGGTCGTGTGGGGTGGGAGGACAGAGAGCGCCAGCTCTGAGACCCAGTGATGAGGAGGCAGGTTGTTAGGTTGAGGATTTGACTTTTCACCACATGTGAATGACTTCAGGGGGAGCAGTGAGAGAGAAATAATAGCTATGACTAATAGTCACCATTTGGGGAGCACCTATGATCTAGACCTGGGGTTCAGTCCTGACCCATTATTAACCATCTGTATGACCGTGAACAAGTCATTCAAACTAGGCCAATATGATCTTAGGCTTTACTGTGTGAGAGAAGTACTGTTATTGCTATTTTACTAATGAACATACTGGCTCAAGTCACATAGCTAGAGAAACTGCTATAGTAACATATTATGTCCCAAGCTTAATAACGAGCATCTTTTATGTACTACCTTAATTTTCACAAAAATGCAAGAAAATATTAATAGTACCATTTTTCTGGTCAAAAAAAAAATAAAGACTTAGAGATATTAAGTAGTTTGTTCAAGATCTCATAACAAATAAGCAGAATATTTAAGGTGGAAAACTGAACTAATTATATAATATTAGAGGATAATAGCAACAAAATAATAATAGTACCCATTATTTTTATGCCATGTGTGGTTGGCCCTGAGCTAAGCCCTTTATTCTCATTTTCTCCTTTTGGCAATGTGAGTAAAGAGAATGCTATAAACATTATATACTATATACTATAATAGATACTATACACTATATATATAATGTAAACAGTATAAACCATAGAGAATTATACACTATAGAAACTGCTATGAACATTCATGTACAGGTTTTTATGTAGACATAAGTTTTCAGCTCATTTGGTTAAATACATAGGAATATGATTGTTGGATTGCATGGTAAGAGTATGTTTCGTTTTGTAATAAACTGCCAAACTGTCTTTCAAAGCGGCTGTACCATTTTGCCTTCCACCAGCAGTGAACGAAGGCGCATGTTGCTCACGTTAGCATTTGGTATTGTCAGTGTTTTGGAAGTCAGCCTTTCCAATAGGTGTGCAGTGGTTTCTCATTATTGTTTTAGTTTGCCCTAATGACAAATAGTGTTGAGCATCTTTTCAAACACTTACTTGTCATCTGCATATCTTTTCTGGTGAGGTATCTGCATCTTTTCCCCATTTTTTAACTGGGTTGTTGGCTTCTTATTGTTGAGTTTGAAGAGGTCTTTGTATAATTTAGATATAAGCCATTCATCAGATATGTGTTTTGCAAATATATTCTCTCAGTCTGTGGTTCATCTCTTATTTCTTTGCAGGGACTTTTGCAGAGTAGAACATTTTAATTTCAATAAAGTCCAACTTACCAATTCTTTTCATGGATTACACTTTTGTTATTGTGTCTAAAAAATGATCACCAAACCTAAGTCACCTTGGTTTTCTCCTAGAATTTTTATAGTTTTGCATTTTACATTTAAGTTCATGATGAATTTTGAGTTGATTTTTGTGAAAGGTATAAGATTTGTGTTGTCTAGATTCTTTTTTTTTTCCTCTGCATATAGCTGTCTAATTGTTCCAGCACCATTTGTTGAAAAGAATATTCTTGCTCCATTGAATTGCCTTTGTTCTATTGTCAAAAACTGATTGACTATATGTGTGGATCTATTTCTGGGCTCTCTCTTCTGTTCTTTTGATCTGTGTTGATTGTTTTCATCAGTACCATGCTACCTTGATAATTTTATAGTTAGTCCTGAAGTTAGGCCGTGTTAGTCCTCAACTTTGTTCTTCTCAGTACTTTATTGACGTTGTGGGTCTTTGGCCTTGCCATATAAGCTTTAGAATTTGTTTTTCAGTATCTGAAAATAACATGATATTAATCAGAACCCACTAAATCTACAGATTAAGTTGGGAAGAATTGACTCTTCATATATTCAGACTTTGGATCCATGAACACAGATAACTGGTAAAAAGAAAGACACAGGCCCAGCATGGGGTCACCTCTGCTGGGCCAAGTCTTCAAACCAGGGCTTAACACCTGACCTAATGGTAGTTTCAACCTCTCCCAGAAATGTAGTCAGTCAGGAATCTTCTGGTCAGCATTGATAAGATAATGTCACACTACCCTCTTTCTCCCCAAAGAAAGATGAGGTAACCCATTTAATGAGACCTTATCCTTGCCTCCTCTCACACACATAGATAGCATCAGAATGCATATAGCACGATTCAGGATACTAACTAGATAAATCCATGCCATGCTGCCTGATAAGTTGATAAATGTACCGTCTTTTCTGCACGTATCCCCTGCTCTAGAGAAAGTATTTAAGATGTCTCCAAAGGGCCTTTAGAGGGGTTTATCAGAGCACACTGATGGGCTGCTCTCGGGCATCCTCAGTGAGACTGTGAACAAACTCTGACTTTCTTAAATAAAGCAGTCATGTTAATTTCAGTTGGCACATCTTACCATTTTAGATCTTTGATTTCTTTCATCAGAGTTTCATAGTTTCCACATATATATTATGAACATATTTTGCTTGATTTATATGTAGGTATCTCCTTTTTGTGTATTGTAAATGGTATTTTTAATTTCAAATTCCAATTGTCCGTAGCAGATATATAGGAGGACAATTGACTTCTATGTGTTACCTTGTATCTGTAACCTTGCTATATATATAACTGCTCACTAGTTTCAGGAGTTTTTTGTTGATTCTTTGGGATTTTCTATATAGAAAATATGTCATGTCCTCTGCAAACAGTTTTAATTCTTTCTTTATAGTCTGTATACTTTTTTTCCTTTTCTTGTCTTAACTGTACTAGTTAGGACTTCCAGTACAATGTTGAATAGGGCTGATGAAAGGAGACATTCATGCCTTTTTCTTGGTTTTTGGAATAAAGTGTCCAATTTCTCACCATTCACTATGATGTTGATTGTAGGCTTTTTAAAAATCATCTTTACCAAGGTGAGAAAAATTCCTCACTATTCCTACTTTTTAAAATACTTTTAATCATGCATAGGTGTTGGTTTTTGTCAAATGCTTTTTGCATCAATGATCATATGATTTTTCTTCTTTAACCTGTTCATGTGATGCATGACATTGGTTGATTTTTAGATGTGAGACCAGCCTTTCATACCTGGAATAAACCCCACTTGGTTGTGGTGTACATTTTTTTATACACTGTTAGATTTGATTTGTTACTATTTTAAGGATTTTTGCATGTATGTTCATGAGAGATATTGATCTGTAGTTTTCCTTTCTTGCTTTCTCTTTATCTGATTTTGATATTAAAATATTGGATGCTGGCCTTATAGAATGAGTTAAGAAGTTTTCACTCTATTATTTAAAAGAGACTATAGATAATTAGTATAATTTCTTCCTTAAATTCACCAGAGAAACCATCTGAGCCTAGTGCTCTTTTCTGGAAGGTTATTAGCTATGCATTACATCTCTTTAGTAGATACAGGCTTACTTAGATGGTCTAGTTCTCCTTCTATGAGTTTTGGTAGCTTTGCATTCTTTCAAGGAATCAGTCCATTTTGTGTAAGTTATCAAAGTGTTGGGCATTCTTTTTCCTTTTATTTTTATCCCTTGGGAATAAAATAAATGCAGGATCTCCAAAAATTGAACCAGGTTCTGCGTTTCTAAGCGGCTTAGAGGAGATGATGCCTGTAACACACGTAGCACTGATCTGACAAATTGAAATACGGGATAAATTTTAGCTGCTGTTATATGATTATATTCAATGCTTACTAGCCTCATAAATTCTACATGTGTGTTTGAGCTCAACAGTTTGCTTCTCACCTAGCCTAATCTTTCAAAGGAAAGGGCAACCGATTCTTTCTAGATTGGACTTCTATAATAGTGGACAAGGAGCTTGGAAATTCTCTCCCTCCAAAATTACGATAAAACTGGACAAAATTATAAAAGCAACTATTTTGGGATTCTGGAAATTGATCAAAGGCATACAACAAATTAAGAATCATTAATTGAAAAAAGTCACTGACACTTAGTTAAGAACAATAGGAATCTATAGCAGTTTTGCCTAAAGCTGGTCTCATTTATCTCCACCCACCTCTAACACAATCAGTGTGGTAGTTCTACCAGGGGGAAGCAAGCAATGAAATCTTGTCATTTCTCTGCAAGGGCTACTGACCTGATTTGGAACAAAACAGAAAAACCGAGTGCCAATGGGTGTTGCCATGAGCAGTAGCAACCTCTATGAGAAACCAGCAGGGAGGGCCAACTTCACAGCTAGCCTGAAGCTGTGATCCCGATCAAGGCAAGCAACAGAGGGACAGTCTGGCCAGCAATTTAACCGGATAATCCAGGGCACAAGGTAGACTGAGTTCCCACATACCCCTGGTGGTCTGAAAGGCTGCACACATGCCCGTAGCTACATACCCACTCGTGAGAAACCAGAGAGAGCCCTAGCTACTCACACGTCCCTGGTTGAACATGAGTCCTTGGAGTGGCAAAACACAAAAGAGCTTGCAGGAAAGTAAAAGTCTGCTATAGACTTGTTAAAACTGTCTAAAATTTGAGTGCATTTAATACTCACTGGCAAAGGACATAAGATTGTTTGACTCAAAGTATTAAAGAATAACCTCTAACCCATCATGGGCTGACCACTAAGCTATGTGATTCCAGGGAAACCACCAATGAAACTAGGCTTATGGATAAAAATAAGAACATTTTTTAAAAAAACTAAGCAGAAACATCAGCAATAGAGAAAGGGGTAGAAAAAAATTTTGAAGCAATATTGCCCACAAACTTCCAAACTTTGAGGAAAACATTCCTTACACTTCTAAGAAGCTCCAAGTAAACAGAAAGAAATCCACACCTAAGCACATCATAGTCAAACTGTTAAAAACTAGAAATGATGAAAAATGATTGAGAGCAGCAAGAGAAAAAAGGCTCGTTATCTGCAGAGGCACAACAGTGAAAATACAGAGAACATGGTCTCATCCTCTTATTAAATGGGGCTTGTTCCCCTCACAGGGGGAGGGGTTATTGCTTATTACTCCAACCATGGGCTCCAGCAAATCAAACCTGGAGAGCCTGCCTCTTCAGGAGCAGCTGCCTTCTCTCTCTGTGGGCAAGGAAGGAGAGCAAGTGAGGAAAGGAAGGGTAGTGGGGAGGGAGTTAGGGCATCAGTTAGAGGCCAGCAAGAGCCACAAAGCCCTGACAGTAGACTGGACCATCCAGCTGTGAAGAGGGAAAAAGGAAGAGCAAACAAGACACCTATGGGTACAATCCTCTAGCCTCAGGAATGACACCCCAGGGCTTTCACTGGCCTACGGATCCCTATTGAGAGTGAAATGTGAAGACTATAGAAGCAATGACTGAATTCTGTCGCGACCCTTCAAGGACCGAAGCAACACGCCCAAGATCTTGATTCTTCTCTAGGCTTTATTGTCTAATCTCTCACGGCGGTTACAGCAGTTGTCGGGCAGCTCTCCTCCCTCCCGGCGGGCTCCCTTATATTCAGTCACCCAACCAATCCGGGACAGTATCATGCGTGACCTTTAAGCGGATAGGTGTCACGCACCACTCTAAGCGGGCAGCATGAGCTATGCACAGGTACGGAAGTCTGCTGGGCCAATCCCCAACAGGGAAGAGGGGAAAGGGTGGTGAGCAGGAAGCAGGCGCCATCTTTAGGGCGTTGTCCAGCTAGAGTGGGGCTCAGCCTCGGCTGTAGGCCAGGCCCCCACATCTCCCCCTTTATTGTTTTACTCTAGGGGAGATGCCTTCCTCTAGCACTGCCATGGCCTGCAACAGGACCTTCCGTTCTCCCCGTTGCTGTTTTTGTAACAGACTTTCCTCCCAAGCAGGAGAGGCCCACAATTAGCAATATTCCTATGACACCTACACCTGACCAGGCTTTGGTGGCGTTTAACATCTTGCCTAACTGTCTGGACAAGTTGGCAGCTTTAGAATAATTATGAAAAGG
This sequence comes from Manis javanica, assembly GCF_040802235.1. Lineage (NCBI taxonomy): Eukaryota > Metazoa > Chordata > Mammalia > Pholidota > Manidae > Manis > Manis javanica. Next base: position 212,576,123 of record NC_133156.1, on the reverse strand, counting down.
AATACCAGTAATACACCCTCATATACGCAGCCCACAGACAAAACCTCCCCCAAGAGGTCCAATTGTTCTTGAAGAAGGTTCAGTGGCCTGGGACAGACCATTCAGCGTCTCTGCCATAGGAATGGTGATAGCGTGGCGGTGGCTGCAGCTGCAGCTCGGCTCCGCCGTCGCCTGCTGTAGGATCCATGGCAGGAGCAGAAGCAGTGCGATCATCTTGTACCTCCGCTCCGGGGTTTTCCACTCTGAGTATCAGACGTTCAGGCACCCAAACGGGGTTCTGCTGGTCCTGTGGAAAAACACAAACCGAGCCTCGGGTCCAGATTATCACTGGGTCCAGGCCTTTCCATGTTCCTTCCAACACATCCTTCCACAAAACTTTAGGCATGTGTTTTGGATTGGATTGTTGGCCGTGCCACTCTGCTGCACTGCGGCCATTTTTGTCCAATGTTCTAAAATCTTCTCCTATTCCCCTTTTTTGTTTATATAAGGTATTCTTGAGGGTGAGGTGGGTGCGTTCCACCATACCCTGACCCTGAGGGTTGTCTCTAGCTCCCTGCTGCTCTCATGACACAAAAGGATGTCATCCATATAATGATAGATGATTATCAGGGGAAACTGTTTCCTGACAGTTTGTAAGGCCTTCTTTACATACACATGGTGGGGCTATTAGCCATGCCCTGTGGCAATAAACCTTTGACAGTCTCTGGGGTGAAGCCGGATGGAGAAGAAACAGTCTTTGATACTTTTTCCTAATTACAAAAATAGGTGTGTTCCATGGCGAGGTAGAGGGCTGGAGGTGACCAGCTGCTATCTGTTCTTGTACTAAAGTGTGGGCTGCTTCCTTCTTTTCTTTGGTGAGGGGCCACTGAGGTACCCACACAGGCCTTTTTAGGCTGTTTTCCCTCAGTGGCCCCGAAGAAAAACCCAATCCTGGTCCTCCGGGCCCTTTGGGCGGTCTCCCTGCTAAAAGGATTGGTTGTTCTTTCCCTTGGAGATCCTTCCCTAGTCCTCTAGTGCCCGCATACCCCTGTTTTTTCATTATGGCATTAGACTGCTCACTGTAAAGAGTCTCTGTGGTTAGTTTAACTCTATTAAACCTGTTCTCTAGCTCGTCCCCCGAAAGTTCCCCGTCTTCATCCTCATCAGATTGCAGTCCCTGTTCAGATCCCCCTTCCGATGCCTTTGCGGAGGCATGCTCTTCTCGTACTTCCTCTAATATTTCCTCCCTCTCTTGGATGGCCTCTCGGCAGCTTGGCTTCTGTCCCTTCAGGCAATTTTTTACTCGACCCCAAATAGGGATTGTCCCTGGTGGAAGGGGCTCCCTCTTGTCTGAGGAGTGCTTTCAGAGGTTCTTCGGCCCTAACCCTAGAGGCCTCCGTCCCCATCCTCTCTCTAAAGGGGCAAGTATCCTAGTTATGATTTAGTTGGACTACGTCGCTAATTCCGCGAACCTTTTGATTTCGTCGCCACTCTGCGAACCTTTTGATTTCGTCGCTGCTCTGCGAACCTTTACTGGCGGCTCCTCATTCCATATATTATAATAAACAATGTCACAAACACTAACAGGACACACACACTACACATAATATCACAAACACTAACAGGACACACACACTACACATAAACACCCACTGCAACTGCCTGCTGTCTGCCCTGCCACGTATACTTTCAGTTTACTCGCCGATCCACTCACCCTCCTCGGTTCCCTCTCCCGGTCTGGCCAGCCGACCGAACGGCGTCCAGCGATGTTCATCAGCAGGCACCAGGGTCAGCGGATCAGGTCGCGACGAGGTTTAGCGATTCCCGGGGTTCGGCACCACTTGTCGCGACCCTTCAGGGACCGAGGCAACACACCCAAGGTGTTGATTCTTCTCTAGGCTTTATTGTCTAATCTCTCGTGGCGGTTACAGCAGTTGTCGGGCAGCTTTTTCTCCCTCCCGGCGGGCTCCCTTATATTCAGTCACCCAACCAATCCGGGACAGTATCATGCGTGACCTTTAAGCGGATAGGTGTCACGCGCCACTCTAAGCGGGCAGCACGAGCTGTGCACGGGTACAGAAGTCTGCTGGGCCAATCCCCAACAGGGAAGCAGGCGCCATCTTTAGGGCATTGTCCAGCTAGAGTGGGGTTCAGCCTCGGCCGTAGGCCGGGCCCCCACAAATTCTGCTTAATATTCCCATTATTCACACATTTCACTCACACACTGAATTTTCCACCCCTCTTGCGGAGACCATGATCTCTACATCTTCTTGTCATCTTGCAGCCCCAGCCTCCGTGCCTAACATTAATCCTAATAATAATCATGATGGCAATTGTAGCTAACATTCACGGCATGCTTACTTTATTCCAAGTACTGTGCTAAGGACGTAGCATGCATTGTTTACTTGAATACTCAAAACAATCACTGAATTTAAGAATTTACTCCCTCCATTCTACATGTAAGGAATCATGGCCACCTAAAGAGGTTAATTTGCACAAATTCACACTTTTCTACAAACTGGCAGAGACAAGATTTGAACCCAAAATTTGAAGAATGCCCTTAACCCCACAGTACCTGAACTTGTGTCCTAGCACAGGGTGCCACGTGCAGTGCATCACAGCCCCATGTGCCCTCCAGGGACCTCTCTCCTACCACTGGCTCCTTCCTGTCCTGCCTCATCCTTTCTTCTCCCTATGGGCCCATTGTGGCCAGCATATACACAGGCCTCAGTGTCACCTACTTTGAAAAAAGATCCCCCTTGACCATGTATCTCTTTGCATATATCCCCACATTGAGTCCCAATTTTGACGATTTCCTCCTCTTGTGTTGTTCCTGAAAAGCAAACAGTGTAACCAGCCCATTACATTGGTTTCAGATCTCAGCTATTGTTGGGAAGCCTTAAAAATTCAGCCCCAAGGTTCTGTGCCCTGCCTGACCAGGATGGAATCTAGTTTTCAGCTGGACAGAAAAGCTGGCCCACATATCCTACCATAGAGCTCCTCATTGCCTCACTAAAAACTTGGAGTCGAGAGAAAACTGGATTCTGCAAGAATTCCACATACATTTCTTAATGTAAGAACAAAGGGTTATTCCACTTTAGGGCCCTGAGTGATCACTTTAACCTCCTCCTCTACTGAATTGGTATATCATGTGTCATTCCATTGAATTAGTATGTTTCATGTTATTAGCTACAGGACCTCTATAAAGAGAAAATCAGACAGTAAACATAAAAAGAACTTTAAAAGTTAGGAGCACACCATGAAAGCAAGTTACTACTTAAAGACATGCATTTAAGAGATTGAAGTGAGTTCTAAATTAATTTGGGGTGATTATTATCATTTTTATTTATGGCTTCCTCCTGATATATGCTCTAACAGAAGCATCATAATTTGAAGTTGAACAGCAATTCTTAATCTGAGTCTAGCTTCCTGGCTATGAGAGAGATTCACTGAACTTGAATCTCAAAGTGGTCAATCCCCAAATTTTGAAGCCTAGGAATCAGAGCATATGAGAGAGAGAGTGGACTACAGGAAAGGCCATGTGTAACGGCTTCTGTGACCTTCCACCTGGAAATATACCTGGAAAGTATCATGAAGGGCACATCATTTACAAGTGCCAGGATCAGAGTAGAGGAGGAGGACAAGTTATAACATGGCCTCATGACACTGTGCCTGTGGGAATGAGCCTCTTCAGGAAAGACACCACCAGCACCAGTGACAAGGATTAAGACTTACTTTAGGGAAAGAAACCTCATTAGCTCAGGCTTGATTAATCTAGAATTTATGCAATTAGATAAGTCTGGTTTGATGTTTGTCTTGGATTTGCCAGTCCCTTCGGGATCATGCAAATCACAATGGGAACAAAATAGAAAAGGGAATAAGAAGACAGAGCCAGCCTTTCCCCTTCAGTGGGCATGTGACTGGAGGTGTTTGTGCCTAGCAATGGATTTTAAATTCCCTCTTACAATGCAGTCAAGTGGAAATGAAAATTCTGAGTGACCCTCATATTCTTAATGATTCTCCATAGACATTGATGAATCTGCCTCGGCACCCTTCTTTGTCTGACTACTTCTCTTCTAACTGGTAATGGGAGCAGTTACTCTTTTTTTCTGGAGGCATTTTCTACAAGCTTAGTTTTTATCAGTTCCCCAGAATTACAGAGACTCTGCAGACAAGTAGAAAATGTTAATGCTACTTTGGCATGAGGGGATGGGCAGTGGGCTGTGCACACGAGCTAATAGATTCACCCCCAGACTCTGGCCTGCTGTCCATGGGATTCAATTTGTGCCTCAGCAAAATGATTGTGTGAAATGGATCCTCAGCCACTAACTCCAGAGCTGCCACATCTACAAACATCAAGGCTCTGTTGTAGTTCAAAGCACTGGTTCCAATCCCAGTTATTATATCTTAATTTGTTGTGAGATTGAAAATAATTTACTAATAAAAATAAAGTACCAACAAATGAAAATAATGTCACTTAAAAAAAATGAGTCAGAGTGGTTAAGATTTTCCTGGTAACATAATTTTCTCACTTGAATTGTGATATGCTTTTTTTGAGTGACAGGAAAAAAACAGCTCCTTCCAAATTCAATTGCCTAAGACCCACAGCCTGTCTTAATTAAGACCAGACATTCAACAGCAAGTGACCATTACTGACATCTCATTAACAGTTGAGTACTTCAGTATATTAGCTTGAATATCCTGGGAGGTCTTGGAAGTTTCATGGAAATGTCAAATATGTGCATGTTGTCTACCATATGTGCCAGAGCAAATAAGAACGTCAGAAAGGCTGCTGAAGAAAGAGTACTAGTTATTTCCAAAAGCTCCAAGAAGTGCCTATTTATTTATCCAAAGACACTTGAAATATTAAAAGTCAGTCTCATCTAGTGCCTGAATTGGTTCCTAGATAGCAAATTACTAAGCATACACACATGCACTTCCCTGCTCCACCAGGATTATCACAACCCCCAAGCACATCATCTTCATTCATTCAACAGATATTTATCGAGCACCTATGAGATGCCAGCACTGTACCATGCTCTGGGGACCCAGGGGGAAAATGACCAAGACCATGTGCTTCCACATCTCAGAACCTTGTCCAGAATCTTTGCATCTCCCTTCCCCAGTATTGTGTTCCTCTGGATAACCCCTAAGCATCCTTCTAGGCCCCGCTCACATAGCACCTCCTTGTGGAGCCTTTCTGAACTCTCCTCCCCCACATTCCCCAGGAGAATCAGGCATTTCCTCATCGGTATGCTCACAGAGCTCCGTACGCATCTCCATAGCACCAGTGCACGGTGTCAGGGATGAGGAGCGTATCTGAATCAGGAAGTGTGCTTATTTTTATGACAGTTTTATCTTACAACAATATCTAATGGTGACTAACAATATTTAGAAATGTAAATGAGATGCTGTATCAATGATAGCCTGGCCCATCTGAATGTATATAAAATCACACTTGGTTTGCTATGCTCTCATGTAAGAACACATGAGAATTCCTCAAAAATGCATTTCTGTGTCCCCTGTGACCATGGAAGAGGAAGAAGAGTTGATTTGATTGCTTGTATTATCTTAGGCTATGTGTAATAATTGCAAAACTATGGCATCTTCTCAAATGACATCAAGTTGCAGAGGCCAAATAGCTCAAGAAGAAAATAATTGAGTAAGGACTTAAAATACTGATTTCTGTTTTAGTGATGTCATTGCACTGCATGGGTCTGAATTTTGCCTGAATTTAATTGCTGTGTTCTCTAGTCTGTGATGAAACGCCTACACGTTCAAACAATCTGGAATATTGCATTTGTGAAAAATGCTTCGGCTGATTGTGCTCCTTAATGACCTCATTTGGGTGTTGGCTCAGTGGGTCTGTGTCTCCCTGTGAAGTGGCATCAGCCTGCCAGGGCGCTGGCACAGTACAGGACAATTCGGGACAGGGGTGGAAATGGTGCATGTGGAAGTAGTTTGTTAACCATAAAATATCTGAGAGGAATGAGGAGATTATCATCATTATTAGCTGGAGCCTGAGAAGTTCATGGTATCGACAAAGATTGGCAAGCTTTGCCTGTAAAAGGTCAGATAGTAAATTGTTCAGGCTTTGCAGGCCATGTGGTCTCTATCACAACTACTCAGTTCTGCCCTTGTAGCAGGAAAGCAGTCATAGACAAAAAGTAAACAAATGAGCATAGCTTTGTTCCAAAATAACTTTATTTATGGATACTGAAATTTGAATTTCATAAAATGTTCATGTGTCACAAAATATTTTTCTTCTTTTGATTTTTTGCCAACCATTAAAAATGTAGAAACCATTCATAGCTCACAAGCTGCACAAAAACAGGCAGTGGGCAAGATTTGGCCTGGGGACCACAGGTTGCTGACCTCTGGTATAAACATAGAACATTCATCTACCAAGATGTCTAGTGGATATTGGAGTCCATTGAGGCTATCTGAGCAGTACCAGAATAAATGCTGAGGAAACATTCAAGTTGAATTAGCGGCATTAGAGAGCCACACTAGCTCTTGGATATTTCATTTTTTTCTTTGGAAATAATCGTGCTCCTCACACACCTTGTTTCTTTGACCTGAGATTATTGGGCTCTCCATCCAGGGATGGAGGCCTGGTCAATATGCACCAGCCCCTGGGCTCAGGCGAACAGGTATATGAGCCCAGGGTAGAAAATCCCAGCTCTCTGAAAAATCACATTCAATCACGCAGCATTACCCTAATACAGCTCTTTACAGCAAGGCTTCAAGCTTTGTCTGGCAAAGAGAAGCAATATTAGGAGACTACCCATCTTGGATTGAAGTTCCCAGACAGAGAGAAAGGATTGGAGCAACAACTGTCCATTCTGTTAGTCTCCACCTGCTGTTTTCAGCTCTGTGCAAGCCAAGGCCATCTTTGTTTATGCAGATGTGGGGACTATTTCTACCCAGGGAGAGGTGAGGGAGAAGAAAAAGCAGAACTTTAAAGCCCTGGAAACCATAGCTTTGAATCTTCTTATCTGGAGTTACTTTCCTATCAGATTACTTTATATAGGTTCTCCCCTGTTCTTATCTCAAGGCTGTGAGTGTTCTGTGCTACAGGGAGGTGCTGGGAAGTTTTCTGTTTCAAACCTACCTCCTCCAAGAAGCCTTCATTGATTTCCTACCCAGAACTGGGAAATACAAATCTCTCCTTCCTTCGAATTCCTGCAACACTTTATCTGTATCTACCTCAAGGCTGGGGATACTATCTTCATTTTATATTTACCTTCAGACCCACTTGTTGGAAGAGGCAAGATCTCTGAATCCTCCTTGAGCAGCCCCTATTTCTTAGGGTGTCTTACTCAAAGTAGACACTAAACAGACAGTTACCAATGGAATAAATGAAAAAATCCATTAACTTGACAGACTGGTTCATCCATAGCCCCACTGTCCAATAGAACTTTCTGCTACGATGGAAGTGTTCTTTATCTGTGCAGTCCACAACAGCAGCCACTAGCCACATGTGGCTACTGAGCACCAGAATTATGGCCACTGTTACTCAGGAACTGAACTTTCAATTTTATTTAATCTAAATTACTGAAATTTAAATGGCCACATGTGATTAATGGTTACCTTATTGAATAACACAGGTCTATAAGACAATAAATGACTAATTTCTTTCTGTGAGTGGATTGTTGATTTAGGTGGTGATCAGACCACACCGATATTGTGTAGAAAATCCAGCAGGATGATAGGATCCTCTACCATTCAAGCAACATAAAGAGGCCTACCCTGTGGCATTTACAATCTGGGGAGCAGGGTTCAGTAGAGACAGACAATAAACCACAAACAAGATTAAAAGGTTAAATTTGTATTATAATAACAGGAGATACATGCTACAAAAAAGAAAGAGTAAAACAAGGTAAAGCAAGTGCAGAGTGCCTTGCAGGGGCAGGTTAAGTATTAAACAGAGTGGTAAGATAGGGTCGGTCCATTAGAAGGTGACATCTGAGCCTGGACCAGAGGGAGGTGAGGGTGGGCAAAGAAAGTGAGAAATATGCCGAACCCTACAGAGCCACATGGCAGCTCTAGATCATGAACTGAATTCCCTCACACAAAGAAAATGAGCCAGCTGGGGCACTGAGTAAGAAGGACAGTTTTTATTGGTCTTTGTTAATAAGCCCTTGACAGATATTTCTAGAACCATCATTTGAAGTTATAAATCAAAACTAAGTGGCAGGCAGGTTGGCTCTGCTTTTTAGTGCAATAAGTTTCTGGAAAACACAACAGTAAAAAAATCAACTTTATTCCCCCACCTCTTTGTCTAGCCTGTTACCTCACTTTTCCCTCAATGTCAATGCCGAGTATTAGGAAAGCAGAGCACCAACTGGATTTGCTTGGGGGCTGTGGAAATTGCAGAAGCAGAGTCTTAAATAAAGATGACGACTGCCAGGAAGTGCAGGAGGAGAGCTGAGGTGCCCTTCTGGTTGGCTGAAGGAGGGCAGCAGGGAAATGTCAACAGAGGAGGCACAAGGGCCTGCCAGACCCAAGGATTGGCTAGCAACTTCCACTAAGTGTTGGGATGGAATTGTGTGGCATTCTCAGAGCCAGTGTGACCCGAATCCTGGTGTCCTAAGGCCTAGATGATAGCAAGAGCTGTGCAGTAAATACTAAAGTGAGACCCAGCAAGGGAAGCATCACTGGTGCGGTAAGTATACACCAGGGATGTGAGACCCTGGGAACAGCAGCCCCACTGAGAGTAGGGTAGAAATCCTTTTCAATCAGATAGAATAAAGATTTCATTCAAGGGCCAGAGGAAGAGGCTATGAAATAGTCCAGGAAAAGACCCAGTAAATGCTTCATAGGATCAATTTGAAATTAAAGAATTGACAGCCCATTTTAATCTCTATTTTCGAACCATCATTGTCAAGTATGTTAGCTCCAACATACTTAGGTATGCAGAGAGCCTGCCCTCTGGTAATTCTTCAGGAATTATTTCATTGCTCCCAAGGGAACATGATCAGGAAGGAGCTTGGGAGTCAAAGGCAGGAAATGGTCTGGCCCATACCAATGCTATTTGGCAAAACCGAAAGCCACAGCTGGTTAAGGGGCTGTGTCTACATCTGCCATTGAGGGTACTGAGGTTATTTTATTTCAGACTGTGGGCTGTGACTCATGAGTGCCCATAGAATCAATTTAATGACTTGCAACAAACTTTTTTTAAAAGATAATTTTTAATTTATTTTTAGATAATTTATTGCTTGATAATTCAGGACTGGTATTTTGTTGACATGGGAAAGAGGAAGAGGATGCCTGTCCTTAATCTACTCCTTTGTGTCACCTCCTTCAGAAAGAGTCCCCAACACACGCACAAATACCCCAACTCTGTTTTATTGTCTTTACACACCACAGCACTTAAAATTAACTGAGATGTTACTGCTTTATTTTCTGTCCCCATACCCATCCCAGATGAAGATCAGCACTAGGAGCTCAGGGCCTGGGTGTTTTGTTCATTGTTAATGTCCCCTGTGCCACCTTGTAGTTGCTCAATTAACACTAAGACCATTGAGTTACAATTGGCCTGATTGGCAGGTTCCAGCCCACAACTGTAGCTGCTGTTGTTCATCCCAAGGGCTGATGTTCTACCTTCCTGTTCTGCTAGAACCTGGTGCCACCCTTTTCCCTCAGCCTGCAAGGACTGGTTCACACATCTGGGCTTTACCTTCTTTGTCAGTGTTTCTCTGTCTGCCAGCAACTGCATTTAAGCTCATTTGTACCAACTCTCCTTTAAGAATATTTTTCAATCTATTTTAATATACAGTTTTATGAATTTAAACACATGCATGCCACAATCAGAAAATCCAAAAAACACATCATGCTTTGCAGTCACACCCTCCCTCCATCCCTAGCCCTTGGCAACCAGTGATTTGCTCTCCAACATTTTTATTTTGTCTTTTTGAGACCATCATACAACTGGATTCATACAGCCTTTTGAGGCTGGCTTCTTTTCCTCAACATTATTCCTTGAGACTAATCCAGGTTGTTGCATGGATCAATAATTCTTCCTTATTATTGCTGAGTGTCATTCCATTTTATGGATGTACCACAGTTTGTTTAGCCAATCACCTGTTGCAGGACACATAGGTAGTTTCCAGTTTTGGGTGATTATGAATAGAGCTACAATAAATATTCATATAAAACTGTTATGTGAATGAATTTTCACTTCTCTAGGATAAATATCTAGGAGTGGGATTTCTGGGTCATACTGTACCATTTTGTACTCCCCACCCAGCAATGTTTGGGAGTTCTAGTAGCTTCACATTCTATCCAGCACTTGTTATTACATCAGATGTTCATTGTTTTTTTTTTTAAGTTTAACCCCTATAATAGGTTTGTAGTGGTATCTCATTTGGGTGCATTTTTTAATGGAAACTAATAAAAAAGACTGGAAAAGATTGCATCACAAAAACAATGGTAAACACTGTTTTATGCAAGTATAAATGTACATAAGTATGCACAATCACATACATGGATGTGTTACTATGTCCTAATGCAAAATACATTCCATACTGTGGGTTATGTTAAAAAATGTTTGAAAGCTACTGTTCACACCAAGGAATGGATTCCTAGGGTTGGCATTTCTGCTTGCTTCAGAGGGAGTTAGAGGAAACCTGGAAACTTTAAATAAACTCAACATTACAGGGAGAAGAAACCAAAATCAGACTTCAAGGGTACCAACTGCAAACAGGGGAAAAGTAATGATATCATCAGTGCTAAGAAGCAGGTTTCCCAGAACTCCTTCTGTGTTCATTCATACTTCTATATGCAAAATACTAGTCAGCAACAAATTATCAGGCCCACTCCCTACTTTCAATGAACGTACCATCTATGAGAGGAGATGTAATATCAACACAAATATATCTACAGGAAGTATTGAAAAATGAGTGTAAATGTCCTTTTTTCTGGTTAAAAAAATCTGTTTAATGCATTATCCCTCCCTAGAGAGTATATTTCACTGAAAAATGAGGTTGTGCCATGTGTTGGTGGAGATACGGGTACAGGGGAAACCTCACGGGCAGCGATGGGGATATGGGCTGGTTTGGCATCCTGGAGATCGTGCTTCGGTTACATGGGTAGAGACTTTCTTACCTGGCAATTCTAGTCATGGGTGTGGTGTGTATTAAAAACTGTTCACGGGTCCATAGGGAGCACATACAAGGATATTCCCTGTAGCATTATTTGGGGACACTTGAAGTTGGAGGCCATCTGGGTGCCCATTCCCAAGGAAATGGACAGAGAAAATGTGGAGAATGAATGCCATGGAGTAACAGGCAGCAGTTAGAAACTGTAGGGTGAGACAGGAACGGGACTTTAAAATACTGTGCTAAGAGATGAAGCAACAGGATGAGATATGGAGAGCATTTACACAAATTAAAAACACATGCATACAAAACAATACTACTAGTTTTGCTGGAACACATGTAAAGAGTACACATTAAGCACGATTGAGAGGGAGAGAAAATTGAGAGGGAGAAGGAGAGAAACAGGTCAGTGAATAGGAATAAATCACAGTTAAAATTTTTAAAAAGAGGCCGGGAGATTTTTCAAGGCTTGTGGAATGACTCTTAACTCTAATGGGAAGAGATCTCAGTGGCCATTAGGTTTGTGCTGTAATGTTGTATAATTTGTGTAATATTGTGTTCTTTGTTGAATATAACATTTATTTAGTTCCTTTAGCCTCTCTACCACCTAAAGAGGGATCTCAATTGGTCCAAAACCAGTTCTAGCAGCTCCTCCTTTCAAAGGCAGTCTTCCCATCAGCAAGCTTGTCTCGTTCCTGCCTTGGCTGTGTGCTCGCTCTGGCCAGTGCTCCCGCTGTTTGTTCTACCCAGTCTGAGAGCAGCAAAAGTTCTGGGGAGTCAGTGAGCAACATTCAGTGCGGTGCACCCCTACCGGAGAAAGGGGTTGTCAGGCCGCTTCAAAGGCAACTGACCCAGCCTGTGGGTGACCTTTGGCTCAGGCAAGGATCCCTGGCCCAAACTGATTATAGGACAAAGGTTTAGGATTTTAAGACAAAGCATGACTTTTTTTTTCTTTTTCTTTTTCTTTTTAAGGAACAGCTTCAATATGCTTTTCTCAGAAGAGAGGAGGGTTGTCAGTCTTCCTGGCACTTCACAATGTCAGTTACTCCTCGACTGTCGCATGGAATGCACCCTAGACAAAGGAGGCAATTGCTTGTGAAACTCCAAGGCTCACAGAGACTGAAAAAATAAATGAACTAGACTGTATGTATACCCAAACATGGGAAGGTCGGGAAGCTATAGAACGAAGACAGCACCCTTTGGAGTCAGCTCACCACTACGAAACATCCAGACAGTGCCACTTCTAAATGTACAATCTTGGCACGTTACATTGCTGCTTCCCTCACAGGATTGTCATGTGATAATGCATTCGAGCACTTAGCGTGGTGATTCACGTTCAACATATTTTTGTTCCATTTCTCCCCTTCCTACCTGATACCTGTTGAAAAGTGGTAATGAAGACCACATGGCCTTTGTTGTGTTTAAGTGACTGAAAGGCTACAAGCAGTAAGCTGTTATCTGCCTGTAGCTTGCCTATACCCACTTAAACTAGATTATTTTCCTCCAGTCCTTCCCATTAAAAACAATTGCCTCTGGGTGTATTTGAATGTATTAATTTTTTTTCTTTCTCTTCCCTTCTCTCAGAGTTATAACTAATGGGTCAAAACTGAAGAACAGAGAGTATGTGAGTCACTGAGCAAAAAAGAAGGGAGAGTTAACAGCCAAAGCTTCTGTGGCACTTATGCAGAAAAATGACTGATTTCAAGCTTCTAGAAACAATCTCTGTGAGTTCACAACAACCACCACCCATCTTATGCCCAAAGCTGCATTCACTTCCCACCTGTGCTTGTCTTATATTCTCGTGGATTGGTTGGATAGAATCCAACTCAGCTTGACATTTTTGCGAACACCTGACCTGAATTAACAATTTTGTTAAAGAAACTTTTTTCTCAGAAAATATTTCACTTGTCCTGAACCTTTATGACCCTTTCCAAGATCCTGTGTTAGTACCTCTAGAAACAATGAGTATTCTCTTCAAAATTTATCGCCTTATCTTTTAGCTGTTAAAATGATGTTCTATAGCCAAGGTATCAGTGACATTGTGTGCAATTTTCCATCATGGCTTCTTTTTTTGTTTTCACAGTAATGGGAGCTGAAGCCTGGAAAAATAAGAGCCCTTCCTTGGCTGTGCACGGCCCTGCCATCTGTGTGGGTGGGGCAGTGGAAGCCTGGAGAGTCCTAGCAAGGCCCCTGTGAGTCAAATCTTTTACCAGGTAAAAAGGTCAGCAGAAAAATATATCTGCATAATATATTACAGAATACTCTCATCCATTCTGTTTTGTTGGACATTAATTGCACTTATTAATTAAAGCACATGTACCTTAAAAGATGAATGAATGGGGGCGGAGCCAGGATGGCGGTGTGAGTAGAGCAGTGGAAATCTCCTCCCAAAAACACATAGAGCTATGAAAATATAACAAAGAAAAATCTTCCTAAAATAGAGACCACAGGACACAGGACAACATCCAGACCACATCCACACCTGCAAGGAACCAGCGCCTTGCGAAGGGGGTAAGATACAAGCTCCTGCCCGGCGGGACCCGAGCGCCCCTCCCCCCGGCTCCCGGCGGGTGGAGAGAAACCAGAGCGGTTGTTTTTTTTGTTTTTTTTTTTTGGCGAGCGCTTTTTGGAAGCCTTAGAGGGACGGGCCCCCGTTGCTGGGGAGGTAGGGTGGCGGGACCGGAGAGCAGGTGCCTGGGAACGGCGCTGGAGGACAAAGAACACCCCGCGTTTCTCCCTGCGGGACCAGCGGGCCGGTGCCTGAGACCGGTGCCTGAGGACGGAGGAGGTCGCGCGTTTTTCCCCCTTTTTTTTTTTTTTTTCTCTTTTTGGCGAGCGCTTTTTGGAAGCCTTGAAGGGACGGGGACCCCAGTGCTAGGGAGGCAGGGTGGCGGGACTGGTGAGCGGGTGCCTGGGACCGGCGCCTGAGGACAAAGAATATCCCACGTTTTTCCCTGCGGGACCGGTGGGCGGGTGCCTGAGACCGGCACTTGAGGACAGAGGAAATCGCGCGTTTTTCCCCCTTTTTTTTTCTCTTTTCTGCGAGTGCTTTTTGGAAGCCTAAAAGGGACAGGGACCCCGGTGCTAGGGAGGCAGGGCGGCGGGACTGGTGAGCGGGTGCCTGGGACCGGCACCTGAGGACAAAGAATATCCCGCGTTTTTCCCTGTGGGACCGGTGGGTGGGTGCCTGAGACCGGCACCTGAGGACGGAAGAAATCGCGCGTTTTTCCCCTTTTTTTCTCTCTTTTTGGCGAGTGCTTTTTGGAAGCCTTGAAGGGACAGGGACCCCGGTGCTAGGGAGGCAGGGCGGCGGGACTGGTGAGCGGGTGCCTGGGACCAGTGCCTGAGGACAAAGAATATCGAGCGTTCCTTCCCTGCGGGACCGGTGGGTGGGTGCTTTTTGGAAGCCTTGAAAGGACAGGGACCCTGGTGCTAGGGAGACAGGGCAGCAGGACCAGTGAGCGGGTGCCTGGGACCGGCACCTGAGGACAAAAAAAATTGCTTGTTTTTTCCTTTTTTTTTTTTTTTTTTTCCATTCTTTCTGTTCCCTCTCTCATTGTTGCTGTTGTTGTTTTGGTTTGGAGAGTGCTTTTTGGAAGTCTTAAAGGGGCAGGACAGGTCACTTAGACCAGAGGCAGGGAATCTGGGGATCTCTGGGCACTCTAACCCCCTGGGCAGCAGGGAGCACAGAGGCCCCTTACGGAGATAAATAGCCTCCTGGCCGCTCCCCCTCCAACGGGGCTCCACCATTTTGGAGGAACAGCCCCAGCCAGGCCAAGCCCACAGCAACAGCAGAGATAAACCCCAAAGCAACTGGGCAGGAAGCAGAAGCCCTGTCTGCGCACAGCTGCCCAGCACAAGCAACTAGAGGTCGCTATTCTCCCAGGAAAAGGCTACAAACCAACAAGAAGGGAAGCTCTTCCAGCAGTCACTTGTACCAGCTCTGCAAACTATCTCTATCACCATGAAAAGGCAAAACTACAGGCAGACAAAGATCACAGAGACAACACCTGAGAAGGAGACAGACCTAACTAGTCCTCCTGAAAAAGAATTCAAAATAAAAATCATGAACATGCTGACAGAGATGCAGAAAAAAATGCAAGAGCAATGGGATGAGATGCAGAGAAAAATGCAAGAGCAGTGGGATGAGATGCAGAGAAAAATGCAAGAGCAGTGGGATGAAGTCCGGAAGGAGATCACAGATGTCAGGAAAGAGATCACAGAAGTGAAACAATCCCTGGAAGGATTTATAAGCAGAATGGATAAGATGCAAGAGGCCATTGAAGGAATAGAAGCCAGAGAACAGGAACGTATAGAAGCTGACATAGAGAGAGATAAAAGGATCTCCAGGAATGAAACAACACTAAGAGAAATATGTGACCAATACAAAAGGAAAAACATTCGTATTATAGGGATACCAGAAGAGGAAGAAACAGGAAAAGGGATAGAAAGTGTCTTTGAAGAAATAATTGCTGAAAACTTCCCCAAACTGGGGGAGGAAATAATCGAACAGACCATGGAATTATACAGAACCCCCAACAGAAAGGATCCAAGGAGGACAACACCAAGACACATAATAATTAAAATGGCAAGGATCAAGGACAAGGAAAGAGTTTTAAAGGCAGCTAGAGAGAAAAAGGTCACCTATAAAGGAAAACCAATCAGGCTAACATCAGACTTCTCAACAGAAACCCTACAGGCCAGAAGAGAATGGCATGATATACTTAATGCAATGAAACAGAAGGGCCTTGAACCAAGGATACTGTATCCAGCACGACTATCATTTAAATATGATGGTGGGATCAAACAATTCCCAGACAAGCAAAAGCTGAGGGAATTTGCTTCCCACAAACCACCTCTACAGGGCATCCTACAGGGACTGCTCTAGATGGGAGCACCCCTAAAAAGAGCACAGAACAAAATACACAACATATGAAGAATGGAGGAGGAGGAATAAGAAGGGAGAGAAGAAAAGAATCTCCAGACAGTGTATATAACAGCTCAATAAGCGAGCTAAGTTAGGCAGTAAGATACTAAAGAAGCTAACCTTGAACCTTTGGTAACCACGAATCTAAAGCCTGCAATGGCAATAAGTACATATCTTTCAATAGTCACCCTAAATGTAAATGGACTTAATGCACCAATCAAAAGACATAGAGTAATAGAATGGATAAAAAAGCAAGACCCATCTATATGCTGCTTACAAGAAACTCACCTTAAACCCAAAGATAAGCATAGACTAAAAGTCAAGGGATGGAAAAACATATTTCAGGCAAACAACAGTGAGAAGAAAGCAGGGGTTGCAGTACTAATATCAGACAAAATAGACTTCAAAACAAAGAAAGTAACAAGAGATAAAGAAGGCCACTACATAATGATAAAGGGCTCAGTCCAACAAGAGGATATAACCATTCTAAATATATATGCACCCAATACAGGAGCACCAGCATATGTGAAGCAAATACTAACAGAACTAAAGAGGGAAATAGACTGCAATGCATTCATTTTAGGAGACTTCAACACACCACTCACCCCAAAGGATAGATCCACCGGGCAGAAAATAAGTAAAGACACACAGGCACTGAACAACACACTAGAACAGATGGACCTAATAGACATCTATAGAACTTTACATCCAAAAGCAACAGGATATACATTCTTCTCAAGTGCACATGGAACATTCTCCAGAATAGACCACATACTAGCTCACAAAAAGAGCCTCAGTAAATTCCACAATATTGAAATTCTACCAACCAATTTTTCAGACCACAAAGGTATGAAAGTAGAAATAAATTCTACAAAGAAAACAAAAAGGCTCACAAACACATGGAGGCTTAACAACATGCTACTAAATAATGAATGGATCAATGAACAAATCAAAATAGAGATCAAGGAATATATAGAAACAAATGACAACAACAACACTAAGCCCCAACTTCTGTGGGATGCAGCGAAAGCAGTCTTAAGAGGAAAGTATATAGCAATCCAGGCACACTTGAAGAAGGAAGAACAATCCCAAATGAATAGTCTAACATCACAATTATTAAAACTGGAAAAAGAAGAACAAATGAGGCCTAAAGTCAGCAGAAGGAGGGACATAATAAAGATCAGAGAAGAAATAAACAAAATTGAGAAGAATAAAACAATAGCAAAAATCAACGAAACCAAGAGCTGGTTCTTTGAGAAAATAAACAAAATAGATAAGCCTCTAGCCCAACTTATTAAGAGAAAAAGAGAGTCAACACAAATCAACATAATCAGAAATGAGAATGGAAAAATCACGACAGACTCCACAGAAATACAAAGAATTATTAAAGACTACTATGAAAACCTATATGCCAACAAGCTGGAAAACCTAGAAGAAATGGACAACTTCCTAGAAAAATACAACCTCCCAAGACTGACCAAGGAAGAAACACAAAAGTTAAACAAACCAATTACAAGCAAAGAAATTGAAACAGTAATCAAAAAACTACCCAAGAACAAAACCCCGGGGCTGGACGGATTTACCTCGGAATTTTATCAGACACACAGAGAAGACATAATACCCATTCTCCTTAAAGTGTTCCACAAAATAGAAGAAGAGGGAATACTCCCAAACTCATTCTATGAAGCCAACATCACCCTAATACCAAAACCAGGAAAAGACCCCACCAAAAAAGAAAATTACAGACCAATATCCCTGATGAATGTAGATGCAAAAATACTCAATAAAATATTAGCAAACAGAATTCAACAGTATATCAAAAGGATCATACACCATGACCAAGTGGGGTTCATCCCAGGGATGCAAGGATGGTACAACAGTCGAAAATCCATCAACATCATCCACCACATCAACAAAAAGAAAGACAAAAACCACATGATCATCTCCATAGATGCTGAAAAAGCATTTGACAAAATTCAACATCCATTCATGATAAAAACTCTCAGCAAAATGGGAATAGAGGGCAAGTACCTCAACATAATAAAGGCCATATATGATAAACCCACAGCCAGCATTATACTGAACAGCGAGAAGCTGAAAGCATTTCCACTGAGATCGGGAACCAGACAGGGATGCCCACTCTCCCCAGTGTTATTTAACATAGTACTGGAGGTCCTAGCCACGGCAATCAGACAAAACAAAGAAATACAAGGAATCCAGATTGGTAAAGAAGAAGTTAAACTGTCACTATTTGCAGATGATATGATACTGTACATAAAAAACCCTAAAGACTCCACTCCAGAGTCTACTAGAACTGATATCGGAATACAGCAAAGTTGCAGGATACAAAATCAACACACAGAAATCTGTAGCTTTCCTGTACACTAACAACGAATCAATAGAAAGAGAAATCAGGAAAACAATTCCATTCACCATTGCATCAAAAAGAATAAAATACCTAGGAATAAACCTAACCAAGGAAGTGAAAGACTTATACTCTGAAAACTACAAGTCACTCTTAAGAGAAATTAAAGGGGACACTAATAAATGGAAACTCATCCCATGCTCATGGCTAGGAAGAATTAATATCGTCAAAATGGCCATCCTGCCCAAAGCAATATACAGATTTGATGCAATCCCTCTCAAATTACCAGCAACATTCTTCAATGAATTGGAACAAATAATTCAAAAATTCATATGGAAACACCAAAGACCCCGAATAGCCAAAGCAATCCTGAAAAAGAAGAACAAAGTAGGGGGGATCTCACTCTCCAACTTCAAGCTCTACTACAAAGCCATAGTAATCAAGACAATTTGGTACTGGCACAAGAACAGAGCCACAGACCAGTGGAACAGATTAGAGACCCCAGAAATTAACCCAAACATATATGGTCAATTAATATTTGATAAAGGAGCCATGGACATACAATGGCAAAATGACAGTCTCTTCAACAGATGGTGCTGGCAAAACTGGACAGCTACATGTAGGAGAATGAAACTGGACCATAGTCTAACCCCATATACAAAGGTAAACTCAAAATGGATCAAAGACCTGAATGTAAGGCATGAAACCATTAAACTCTTGGAAAAAAACATAGGCAAAAACCTCTTAGACATAAACATGAGTGATCTCTTCTTGAACATATCTCCCCGGGCAAGGAAAACAACAGCAAAAATGAGCAAGTGGGACTACATTAAGCTGAAAAGCTTCTGTACAGCGAAAGACACCATCAATAGAACAAAAAGGAACCCTACAGTATGGGAGAATATATTTGAAAATGACAGATCCGATAAAGGCTTGACGTCCAGAATATATAAAGAGCTCACACGCCTCAACAAACAAAAAACAAATAACCCAATTAAAAAATGGGCAGAGGAACTGAACAGACAGTTCTCCAAAAAAGAAATACAGATGGCCAAGAGACACATGAAAAGATGCTCCACATCGCTAATTATCAGAGAAATGCAAATTAAAACTACAATGAGGTATCACCTCACACCAGTAAGGATAGCTGCCATCCAAAAGACAAACAACAACAAATGTTGGCGAGGCTGTGGAGAAAGGGGAACCCTCCTACGCTGCTGGTGGGAATGTAAATTAGTTCAACCATTGTGGAAAGCAGTTTGGAGGTTCATCAAAATGCTCAAAACAGACCTACCTTTTGACCCAGGAATCCCACTCCTAGGAATTTACCCTAAGAACGCAGCAATCAAGTTTGAGAAAGACAGATGCACCCCTATGTTTATCGCAGCACTATTTACAATAGCCAAGAATTGGAAGCAACCTAAATGTCCATCGGTAGATGAATGGATAAAGAAGATGTGGTACATATACACAATGGAATACTACTCAGCCATAAGAAGTGGAAAAATCCAACCATTTGCAGCAACATGGATGGAGCTGGAGAGTATTATGTTCAGTGAAATAAGCCAAGCGGAGAAAGAGAAATACCAAATGATGTCACTCATCTGAGGAGTATAGGAACAAAGGAAAAACTGAAGGAACAAAACAGCAGTGGAATTACAGCACCCAAAAATGGACTAACAGGTACCAAAGGGAAAGGAACTGGGGAGGATGGGTGGGCAGGGAGGGATAAGGGGGGGGGAGAAAAAGGGGGTTATTAAGATTAGCATGCATGGGGGGGAGGGAGCAAGGGGAGGGTGGGCTGCACAACACAGAGAGGACAAGTAGTGACTCTACAACATTTTGCTAAGCTGATGGACAGTAACCGTAATGTGGTTGTTAGGGGGGACCTGATATAGGGGAGAGCATAGTAAACATAGTATTCTTCATGTAAGTGTAGATTAAAAAAAAAAAAAAAAAAGAAAGAAAGAAAGAAAGAAGGAAAAGGGGCATTACTCCTTAACAGGATAAAACTAGTGGTAAATCAAAGATCAACGCATGCTTTAAGTATCCTTAATGTTGATCACTTAAAGGGTGTCAGATGATCAGCTATGGAGGTACTCTTTTCTGATAATATTCCTTTCTCTTAATTTAAAAAAAAAAAAAAAAGCAGTTACTGTGTGCTGACCTCCAATGAGTTCTGCACAGTGGTATAGAGGGCATGTCAAAGTGTGGGCAAAGGGTCTGTTTGTTTCTATGCAGGAGATCAAGGCCTAGCTTGGATACCCAGAAAATGAACTAAGATACGATATGAGGAGGAGCTTCCGGCATCAGCACTCTCTGGAGGACTTGTGCCGGGGGATGATCATCAAAAAGCCTCCACAGGGATTCGGACGATGCTGCGGTTGTGGCTGCATCCAGCCCACCATCTCCTGGACTTGCCATAAGAATGAGGAGGGAGATGTCTAGGCTGGCATGTGCATACAGTGAGACAACGAATTTGACCGGATCTGTACTGTTGGAACTCAACCAGGAGTTGGGAGGGGTGCAAGTTGTAGCACTCCAAAATCTCATGACTATAGACTATCTATGGTTAAAAGAACATATGGGATGTGAACAGATCCCAGAAATGGGCTGCTTTAATTTGTCTGATGGTTCAAGTACAGTTGGACAATATCCATCATATCATAGATAAATTTTCACAAATGCCTAGGGTGCCTAAATGGTTTTCTTGGCTTCATTGGAGATGGATGGTAATTATAGATTTGCTTTGTTTATGTCATCGTATTCCTATTATGTTAATATATGTGTGCAAATTAGTTAGTAGTTTAAAACCTATACATACTTAAGGTACTATACAAGAAGATATGTCAAAGAAATAATCAATCCTCCCAAGTTTCCTTCGTATGCTACATCTATAGCTTTTCTTCTTCCTTCCTAATTACAACCCTTAAATAGATTTCGTGCCTCATATCGAATTTACCGAGTATCATAATTCCTCCAGGTGGTAAAGATACCTTGAGACAAGTGCTGGGCATAGAAGCCACAGGGCATAAATCTGCAAAGAAGTAAAAAGCTAACCTTTGCAAACAATATGGCTTCTCTCTCACTTACCAACTTTACATTTCCCTGTATGGCCCCGGAAGATGACTGGTTAGCCAGAGACGGGTAAGATTCCTCAAGGGAGGAACAACCTAAGACAGGCACAGTCGCAGGGGGGCCATCAGGTGAGAATTTGGGGATCAACAGAGGTGAGGCTCAGAACCTCACCCCCCCTGCTTTGAGAGAAATCTTCTGCATCCGTGGATGTCTTGATGCCCTTGTCTAGCCTGGATTAATACTTAGTCCATAGGCACACACCTGATCATCTGATCATCTACATTTGCCTTCTTACAGCACTAAACTATGTTTTCTACCTTTATCTTGCATCTACCTACCACTTCAGCATTTTATTAAAAATAAAAATAATAATAATAGTAGGAGAAATGAGGGATCAACATATAGATCAAGTACAAAAATCAAACGAATATTCATATTTGACCTGATTGTTTATAGGTCATATTGCATGATCAAAACCGAAAGTTTCTGTGATGACTGCCCTTGTACTGTTCACCATGTAAGAATTTATTCACTATGTAAGAATTCGTTCACCATGTAAGAACTTGTTCGTTATGCTTCAGAAGATTGGAGACGAGAATTAGGCTTGAGATGGATTAATGATTGTACATTGAGCGTTGACCCCCCTATACTGAATTTTATTGTTGTTAACAACCATTTGATCAATAAATATGAGAGATGCCCTCTCAAAAAAAAATAATAAATAAATAAATAAAATAATAAATAAATAAATAAATAAATAAATAAAAAGATGAATGAATGAACATGCATCAAACAAATTAAAAACAAAAGCTTTCATGTCAAAAGGAAAAAAAATGAATGTATGACATTCTCAAGGAAAGGACTGGTGTGCTGTGAGGGGGAAAAAATGTGTCCTCCATTTTTTAGATTAAGCAGAAATATAAGGTCCAAATGTTAAAGTCTCAATCTATCCCATCTTTCAAATTAAAAATTTTAATTTTCACTTTGCTAGGTGTTTCCCATTGCAAATTAACTTCACATTGTTTCTTACAATTCAAAAATAAAGAGATTAGGAATTTGGTAGGAAACTGAATGCCAAATCCCTATTTTTTAAAAAAGCAAGCAGCCTAACCCAGAAAATGAACTAAGATACGATAGGAGGAGGAGCTTCCGGCATCAGCACTCTCTGGAGGACTTGTGCCAGGGGGATGATCAACAAAAAGCCTTCACAGGGATCTGGGCGATGCTGCGGTTGTGGCTGCATCCACCCCACCGTTTCCTGGACTTGCCATTGGAATGAGGAGGGAGATGTCTAGGCTGGCATGTGCATACAGTGAGACAACGAATTTGACCAGATCTGTACTGTTGGAACTCAACCAGGAGTTGGGAGGGGTGCAAGGTGTAGCACTCCAAAATCTTTTGACTATAGACTATCTACGGTTAAAAGAACATATGGGATGTGAACAGATCCCAGAAATGGGCTGCTTTAATTTGTCTGATTTCTCTCAGACTGTTCAAGTACAGTTGGACAATATCCATCATATCATAGACAAATTTTCACAAATGCCTAGGGTGCCTAAATGGTTTTCTTGGCTTCACTGGAGATGGATGGTAATTATAGATTTGCTTTGTTTATGTCACTGTATTCCTATTATGTTAATATGTGTGTGCAAATTAGTTAGTAGTTTAAAACCTATACATACTTAAGGTACTCTACAAGAAGATATGTCAAAGAAATAATCAGTCCTCCCATGTTTTCTTCCATATGCTACCTCTATACCTTTTCTTCTTCCTTCCTAATTACAACCCTTAAATAGAATTCGTGCCTCATATCGAATTTACCGAGTATCATAATTCCTCCAGGTGGTAAAGATACCTCGAGACAAGTGCTGGGCATAGAAGCCACAGGGCATAAATCTGCAAAGAAGTAAAAAGCTAACCTTTGCAAACAATATGGCTTCTCTCTCACTTACCAACTTTACATTTCCCTGTATGGCCCCGGAAGATGACTGGTTAGCCAGAGACAGGTAAGATTCCTCAAGGGAGGAACAACCTAAGACAGTCACAGTCACAGGGGGGCCATCAGGTGAGAAATTGGGGGTCAACAGAGGTGAGGCTCAGAACCTCACCCCCTCTGCTTTGAGAGAAATCTTCTGCATCCGTGGATGTTTTGCTGCCCTTGTCTAGCTTGGATTAATAGTCCATAGGCACACACCTGATCATCTACATTTGCCCTCTTACAGCACTAAACTATGTTTCCTACCTTTATCTTGCATCTACCTACCACTTCAGCATTTTATTAAAAATAAAAATAATAATAATAATAAAGGGAGAAATGTGGGATCAACATATAAATCAAGTATAAAAATCAAACGAATATTCATATTTGACCTGATTGTTTATAGTTCATAATGCGTGATCAAAACCGAAAGTTTCTGTGATGAATGCCCTTGTACTGTTCACCATGTAAGAATTTATTCACTATGTAAGAATTTGTTCACCATGTAAGAACTTGTTCGTTATGCTTCAGAAGATTGGAGACTGACGAGAATTGGGCTTGAGATGGATTAATGATTGTGCATTGAGCATTGACCCCCCTATACAGAATTTTGTTGTTGTTGACAACCGTTTGATCAATGAATATGAGAGATGCCCTCTCAAAAAAAAAAATATGAGCTGTGTCATAATGCATGAGTAAAACCAGAAGTTTCTGTGATGACTGCCCTTGTACTGTTCACCATGTAACAACTTATTCACTATGTAAGAATTTGTTCTCCATGTAAGAACTTGTTCGCTATGCTTTAGAAGATTGGAGACTGATGAAAATTAGGCTTGGGGTGGATTAATGATTGTGCATTGAGCATTGACTCCCCTATACAGAATTTTATTGTTGTTAACAACCATTTGATCAATAATATGAGAGATGCCCTCTCAAAAAAAAAAAAAAAGTACACACTTCCAATTGTAAAATAAATAAGTAACCGGGATGTAATGTATAGCATAAAGAATATAGTCAAAATATTGTAACAACTTTGTATGGTGATAGCTGGTAGCTAGAATTATCATGTATATAAATGTTGAATCACTGTGTTGTACACCTGAAACTAATCTAATACTGTGTGTCAACTACCCTTCAATAAAAAATAATTAAAAAAAAAAAAAAGCAAGCAGCCTAAAATGTAGAATGGCCAAATAAAATGTTTACAGTGCAACATTTTAATTCAAGCACTTACAAATAGTAGTTGAAATAAAGAAATGCATTAGACTATATTTGCTAAAACATAAAGTAAAACTTCATAACAAGATTATGAAAGTGACTTTTATTATTTTGGTAATGGTGTCCTGTAAATACAGATACAGTTTTGGTAATTGTGTATAGGTAACTATAGATACAAAATTTTTTTAATTTGGCATATCAAAGAACAAAAGTTACATATTAATGCTGTGTCCCCAAATCTATTTCAGTTACAACTATGTATTATAGTTGCTATATACATGTTAAAAGAATATATGATAAAATGCAAGAAAAAGTTAGAGAGTTCATCTTGATAAATGAGTTAAACAAATCTAAAGAATACCTTTCCATCACAGCTGTATTATAGCTAAAAGCATACAAATTAATATATAATGCTATGTAACTATTTGATCTAATATAGATCTAATATGAAATATTAAGGCAATTAATAATATTTCACAGGTAAAGGCTAAGTTCTGAGACATAAAAGCTTTCAGATAATCCATGAAACAAACCTGAGACATCTTTTGTTTTGGGCAAAAGCAATTTTCTTACAAAGTCAAAGGTTTAATATATAAAGAAGTATTTAATAAATAATATACCTTATTACAATAACCTAGAGTAGATGTTCTGACTCTAATGGTGACCAGAGAATACAGTCTTTCTCTGACACAAATAAAATGAGGTTTCCTGATTAAGCCAGTAACCCAATTACTGGAGCCCCCAAATTTGGTTATTTTTGTTTGGTTTTGCTTTTGCTTTCTTTCCTTTAATAGATTATAAACATATTAAATAAACCAGGTAACTGCCAAGTGCCCACCTTACTTTCCTCTATATAAGCACAGCTTTCCAATTGCCAAAAACACCAGAGGAACTGAGCCTATGTGCATTAAAACAGATTTTAGCACATCTGGACCTGGTTCACTTAATGAGGCGTCCTGATTGGTACATGATTACTTTTGCTGCCACACATCTCTCAAAGTAAATATGCTAGGGCAGCCCCAAATCACTGTCTCAGCACAACTGGGGGACAGGGAGGTAATGTTTTGGAATAGCCAGTGCCAAAAAGTTTAAATGCATTGGGTAAGCCTGCTTTCTATAGTTGACTTTAGTGCCTTTAAAAATACTGGTACAGTTTTCCACATTCGAGAGGTGCAGCTATGAAACTTTATAATTAAAATTATATGAAATGTTTAATGTAAAAATCCCAAATTCAAAATAGATCTTCTGTGTTGCTAATCTTCAAAAAGAAAGGCCACTTGGGATTTAACATTAGCACATGAAACATCTTTTTTCTAAATGTCCATGCTTCAAAATAATGAATTTGTAATTGGTGGGGGAAATGCTTAATCATGTTTCTTCCTTTTCATTTTTCCCTCTTTTCTCTTACCACCCCCTGATGCAACTATCATGTACTTTCCTTTATAATTTTGATGAAAAGATTCCCAAAATCATTTTAATAAAATGTAATAAGCAGTAAGCTCACTTCCTTTGGAAGTTTATGTGCTGTGAAAGTTAAAACCTCCAACTTCACTTTGTACCTCTGCAATCTTTCATCGCATTTTTGTAAGGTTTTCAGATTATTTAGATAAACTGAACATATATTTTGTTCGAGCTTTACAATTTCACAGTTAGCAAAGTGACTGCTCGCTGGCTTGACCATCCTGAACGGCACAACCCATCTGATCAGCTCCACAGGAACACAGTGCAATCCTCAAAACAGACTCCTAAGACTACCGTCTGATTCTGACTTTCCAAAACACAACGTTACTTTTTAAAAACCATTTGAAAAAGAAACTAGGCCTCCTGTAATGGAAATTTCCCCCCTTGATACCTAATAAAGAGAACATCCAGATAAGTCACTGAATTTTTCGTTATTCATCAGGCAGACACAGGTTAAATTTCCCTGCTTTTCACAGCCTAACGGTCAGATTCCCAGTAACTTCAACTAGAAGTCGATTACCAGAATTTACAATTAAAATTTAAGCATGCCAAAAGCTTGAAATCATAACATACTAACCAGATCAATTTCAAAAAGTTTCCATGTCAAAAATATATATATATGATTGATTTAATCAAGCTCATTTCATGTATTTGAGCCCAAAATTAGTTGAATTGGTTGTACTATATGATTTGCTATGACATTATAAAAGACATACACTTTTCCAAACTTTGCTTGACTAAAATAATTAATACTATTTAATGCAATACCTAATATATACTGCTTATGAATAATTATATATGTATACATATTGAATATTATTTAGTGACTTTATTTTTAACCTACAAGACTTAATGAAATCAGTGCACTACAATCACATAATTTAAAGCTTAGCTGGGCTGTTAAATCTTTTTTTTCTTTTTTTGCTCATAATTGAAATTCTGTACTTTGGCAACAAAGACAGATATGACTTCAGTTTGGAATTTTTACAGTTTAGCAACTTACACTTTAAAATTCATGGTAAATCACTGAAACCCACTATAACCACTAAATCTTCTACTATTAATTTCTTTTTGAGCAAAATGACCATTTGACTCATGCAAAAAAGTAAGAGAAAGCATACCAGTAGGCAAAAAGATAAGTCCCTCCATAGACACTAGAGCCTATTTTATTGAAAAGGTAAGAAGGGAATGTCTGGTCCTTACCTTTTTCCTTATCACCCTCAATCATATGTCTTACACTGAAATTATTTGCCTTTGCATGTTTGACAATATATTCTGAAACTTTGCTTAATATAGTTTTCCATGGAACTAATTTCTGTACAAGGAGCATCAATCTTGGATCCCACCCATGAATGCATGGTTACTGAAGTATTTCCTCATTGGGTAGTTTTGTGTGTGCATGCATGTGTGTTTTAACTCCAAAGAATGCTCCCTCGAGAAATTATTATTACCAACATTTGAGATATATATAAAAATTCTTTGGGCCCTTTAATGCTGCCTCAAAAAATCTTCCTGTAGCTCCTGCCTAGCCCAGTGCTCATCTGAGCACATGTGTGTGAAACACATCATCTGTGGGTCAGTTGGTTTATGCTCACCTCTAAGGCAAATTGAGAAAGTGGCACAGAGGGGCTAGAAAATGTTACTCCCCATCCCCCAAATTTTACTCCACTTCTACCATATCAGCTCGCTTCTAGTTTCCTACTGGCAGTCTTCCCCAGCTTGGAACTTTTGGACAGCACTATCAAGGAGCTCCATGGACTCTCTGAGGGTCACATTGACTTTAAATGGCTTGGGTTTAATGCTCAGGCCATAATTAAAATCCATTTTCGAGGGCTCGTCTGGATTGGCCTTGAAATTGCACTGGTGGGCCAGGATGGAGATGAAGAGAAACAGCTGCACCTTGGAAAGCTCTTCCCCAATGCACCGCCGTTTGCCCACTGAAAAAATCATGACGCTGCTGGCCAGGTCCTTGTTGATGAGGCCATTGTTGTCCAGGAACCGGGCTGGATCAAAGTCATCTGGGTTAGGCCACTTCACTGGGTCATGGTTCACGGACCACTGGTTAACGAAAACCACTGTGTCCTTGGGAATGTGGTAGCCCAAGACAGAGGCACTGGCAGTAGTGGAATGAGGAATGGTAACGGGCACAAAGCTGGAGAAGCGCATGGCTTCATAAAGAAAGGCCATGACGTAGGGCAGCTTGGGCTGGTCGTCCAAGCAGGGTAGACGCTCTCTCCCCACGACCTGATCCACTTCTGCCTGTACCTGAGCCTGCACTGTAGGGTATCTGTTTGGGTTTCAAGGCAGAGGGAGAAAAAAGGTGAGGAAAATGAATTCTTCTTTCATCTAGAAAGCACATTACAATTTATTTTAATTCCACTTTTCTTTATCTAAATCAGTGACTAAATTAACATTTCTGCCCCTCCCCCCAAGAATGTTAAGACAGTTTCCTAATGTCTCACTAAATTACAAGATGGACAAATTGATCATTGTATTTCTAGTAATAAACCTCACACGGCTAATGTTCTCCCTATCATAAGTCACAAAATGTCTAAGTTTTCTCAGCCTGAAAAAGCATGATAATTTTAGGCCAAGGCTGGCTTCTCCATTTGGCATAGGAAGCCCAGGGATCAGGACCCACAATACTTTTCAGGGGTCCATGGAAGTCTTTTCATTTCTTTAAAAATCAAAAGAAAACATCTTAGTATATAATTTGAGTATGTTTATAGCAATGTAGTCATAACACACAGTTAAAAAATGTTTTTATGGAGGAAGGCATCTACAAAGGCAAAAGAGCCTAGAACCCACGAAAGTCTAAATGCAGTGCTTAAAGCAGACCCTTTTTATCCCCTCATCTCCCTAGACAATTCTAACAGATACACTGTTCTCATTTTATTCAAAGATAATTGCTCTCATAATAAAAAAGCTACATATCTCCTAAATATTTAAAGGCGAACTTCTAGTGTTCATGATATTATGGTACAAACTACAATACTTATTCACTGCTGGTGATACAAACTAGTACAATGCTTTTGGAAAACAAAAGCTTAGTACAAAGCAAGATCCATGAAGATGACCCCTCTTCCCTTTTTTAGCCCAGTAATTCATGCCTGGAAATGTATTTTTAGCAAATAACAGGTACTAAAATATATAATCACAACAATAGCTGAAATTTTTTAAAAGGCAATCAACAACATAAAAGATCAAGAAATCGTTAACATGATGATATGTTATGGCAAAATATTATGTAGCCATCAAAAATTACTAAAATAAAGTTTAAAAGATGGAGAAACATCAAAAGTAAAAAAAATGTAAATACTGCAACTCTAAAAAAAATTAAAGCAATGTATGTGCTGAAATTATGGGTGATTTTAAAAATTGCTTCATTGGCATCATACTTCAGACGTTTGCAAACTTTTTCATAAGGAGCGAGACAGTAAATATTTTAGGCTTTGCTAACCAAACCTTCTATGTTGCAGCTATTTAACCCTGCCTTGTGCCATAATGTGAAAACAGCCATAGATAATACGTAAATGAGTCAGCATGGCCATACTATGATAAATCTTATATACAAAAATAGGTAGTGTGATTTGCCAACACCTGTCATATTGTCTTTTCACTAAAAAGAAGAAAAACATATCAGCTATACTGAATCTAAAGTGACCCAAATTTTATATTCTTTTGCTGCCCAATTCAGTTTCTAATGAAACAGAAAGGATGTTTCTAAAGATAATATACTTAAGGGAGATGCAAAAGACCTATTGATCCCAGATTGGGATGTCTTTTTCCTGGCCTATTATTGACTTTATACAGGATCTTAATATTGAAAATCGATTTTAAATATACAGAAAAATTCAATTTGTAAGAGTAGCTGTATAGTAGCTTAGGAAATATAGGTTGCAGTGAATTCTAATATGAAAAGAAGCTGTCTTTGCCTTCCAGTTTCTGGAGCGCCAGCAAATTTGGCATCTCTCATCGCTTGCTTATGTGCCAAGGAATGGCACAACCAGGATTTCTGGTCTCTCAAGGATTTCTGGCCCCAAGGGTAGGGTTAGCCAGAAAAAATACAGGCCGCCCAGCTAAATCTGAAGCTCAGATAAACAATGGCTAATCTTCTAGCGTAAGTATGTCTTATGTAAAATGTATCAATTTGCTAGCAAATTCCGATACCTGAAACCTGTTCGATTTGTGCGTGCACTGAGCCTCATAGAAGTCTGAGACCTTAATCAAGGTGGGTACTGGGGACCGGCTAACCAACTGAGTCAGGACCAGGGGGCCAGAAAGGTCTGCAGGCGCCTCGTGACTTCCCTTTTTGCCTTTCTAGATGCTGCCGTTTCTTTACCCCGGCACTACTGCTACAATAGCGCTGCGGTTTTATAAACCCAATACAGCCCGCTGGTTTCTGGCCGCCTTCCTAAACTTCAGTTCGGGTTAACTGTCTGCGGGGCCAGGCCTGCGGGCCTCAGGGCTGACCTCCCAGCGCTTCCTTTGCTTGGGAGCAAAGCCCGGACGCACGGCTGGCTTTTAGCACCAGGGCTGGGCGGTCTCGGATCCGCGCTGACTACTGGCGGAGCCGATTGGGCTGCTGTGTTTACTTAACATATTTACTGCGTTACCCGTTCTTTCGGAATAGTTCCAATTTTGATTCTCCTTTGCTAAGGAGGAAGAGATCAGGGCTGATATGCGAGCACTTTGAAAATCTTATTTTTTCGGGGGGGGGTTCTCACAAATTGTTCCCACTCGGAATGGTAGCTGGCGGGTCAGAAATGCTGAGCGGCCGGGGCTCCCTCGGTGGTATGTGTGCGCGCCCCTCTCCGCCCGCGTTGTGCTTTTCCTGAGCTGCGCTTCCCGAACATGATCTGGCACATGATTAGTGGGGACCTGAAGCGAAACCCCAACCCTGGGCGCTGGTCACGACCTCAGCATATTCTTGTCCTACTCTGCCTTTTACAGAAGAGGAAGGGAAGGTCCGGTCCACGCCTCCTGGAGGCTTTACCTGGTGAACAGGATGAGCAGCCACTGCAGCGCGGTGGAGAGAGTATCTTGGCTGGCGCCAAAGATGTCAGTGACAGTGGCCGGCACGTACTCCACGTCCAGCCGCGCGCCACCGTTGCCCGAGCCTTCTACCGCCATTTTTCCCGCCGAGAGGATGAAGGCGTCCATCAGGTCGCGGGGGTCGGCCCCGGGCCGTAGGCTTTCGCGGTGACTCAAGAACTTGTCCAGGACAAAGTTGCTGAAGTTGCGGTTGAGCTGCTCGAATTCGCGGAACGCCGTGCGCACAGGGTTGGGGAAGCGCTGCAGCCAGGGCAGCACGTCCACCAGGCTGCCCGCGCCCACGGTGCGCCCAAACGCCTCGTTGTGGCTGAGCAGCTCGCGGAACTCGGCGTCGTCGTGGCTGTAACGGCAGCCGAAGCACACGGCGCTCATGACGTTGGCCACGGCCACCACGGTCAGTGGCCGCGGGTCCAGGAAGGCGCCCCCCGCGCTGCCGCGCACCAGCAGCGCCACCAACTCGCGCGCCTCGCCCAGCACATGGCTCTCGAGGACGCGGCGGCTGTGCGGCTGGCGAGCGGAGAAGGCTCGCAGGGTGCTGTGCGCCGCGCGCCGCTGCACCTTCCAGAGCTGGGAATACTGGCCGAAAGCCAGGCTGCGGCCGCCCGACACCACGCGGAAAGAGGCGAAGGGAGGCCGGTCAGCGAAGGCGGCGCTCTGCTGCACCAGGGCCTGGCGGATGGCGCGCTCGCCGTTCAGCACCACCACCCGGCAGCTGCCCAGGCGGATCTGGAAGACGTCGCCGTAGCGCCGCGCCAGGCGCGCGAAAGCGAGGTGCGGCGCCGGGCCCAGAGCTGCGGCGTTTCCGATCAGCGGCCACGCAAAGGGGCCGGGGGGCGCGGACCCCGGCTGTCGCCGCCGCTGCCTCAGCCACTGGCCCACATGCACCGCGGCCAGAACCGAGAGGAACAGCAGGAGCGTGGTCTGCTGGGCCGACAGCGGGCCCGGCGGCAGAGGATCGTCCGGGCTGAAGTTGGTGGCCATGCTGGAGAGAGAAGGACGAAAGCGTGACACTCAGGTGTGCGGAGAAAGGAGCGGGCGCCCCATGCCCCTACCGTGTACCCATCCTCGGGCCACCGTGCGCTGTTGGGTAGGGAGGAGGTCGTACGTAGGTCAGGTCAGGACTGGCTCACTGGAGAGGCCGCCGAAAATGCCACTTCCCACCCCAAACCCATTTCCCAAAGGAGAAGGGAAGGGGCTTGTTTCCGCCTCTCGGTGACCCAGACTCCTCGCCCCACCCCAGCCGCGTAACGGTTCCTGCAATTCAGGGCATCAAGGCAGTAGCGCTCACTAAGTGCCCACCACCCCGGCTTCTGCGCCACCCGTACCCTGGTCTGCGAGAACACATCACACAAGGCCGCTGGGAAGGCCGCTCGGCGGATGCACTGACCTGCGAGGAGACGCAGTTTCCAGCGGCACGGGACTGCGGGCTCCGAAAGCAGGCTGGGGCCTTTATGAAAGGCAAAACGTCAACCAGGGTGTCCTGAGGAAAACGGAGCCCGCCCTGGACACCTGCTACCAGCTTTGGGAGCTTTAGCGCCCACTCTGGAGTCTCTAGGCGTCGTCAGAGGCAGGGGTGCTTGGATTAGGATGGGAACGGAGGACAGTGCCTCCTTTGTCCAGCAGCGCTGCACCTTGGGGCCTTGGCAAAGTCGGGGTTTTCTCACAGCGTGGGGATTAAGACTGGGGGTCGAGTGGAATAAATACCCAGCCCTCACGACCCCCGCGCGGCTCGGACAGCTTGAGTTGCAGAGGTGTATCCCGTTTGCACACAGTCACCCCAGAGAGTCAGAATGCGCCATCCACTTCTCTGGTTTTTAAGGTCTGTGTAGGGGGTGGAGGCAGCACGACCTGGTGGGGCGGGGCTTGCGGGGGCGGGGCTTGCGGGACCATTCCCGCTGCATGGACACCGACAGGGGTTCCCGCGCGCTGACGGTCGCGCGAGGCGGCCGCCGTGCACCCCGACGGCCTCGGCGCAGTAGCTGGCAGCTTTGCTAGCTGTGGCAGTTTGTCCGAAAACCACTCTTAATTATAGTCACCCCCAATCGAGGCCGCACTGTTTCCTTGGAAGTGCACTAGGGACAGAACCTGACCAATCCCGCTGCGCTGTCCCTGGGAGCGCGCCGTGTCCCGAGCGCACGACCTCTTCTCGCGCAGTGACTTGAACTTCGTTCCCCTAGAGAAAACAGCGCGGAATCTTTAGGCGCCCGAGCCAAGAAAGGAAACCTGTGAGTTTGGAAAGGTTCGCCTTACAGCATCCCTAGTTTTTTCTTTTTTTTTCATAACGTTCTCGCAAACAAATCGGTTCCTCAGATAAGGCCCTTTGGCGCACAAAGTTCTTCCATCTCGTGCGGCGAGATCAAGAATCCCTAAAGATCGCCTGTCCTCCGCCCCAGGGCCCCGACTGTGCTTGGCGCACAAAGGCCGGCACTGGCCCTGAGGTTCGAGCGTAGAAACACCTCCAGGTGGCGCCGCCCACTGGAGGACGCGGGGCCGCGCTGGCCGCGTCCCAGGCCCTGGCCGCAGGGCCGGGAGCCAAGGTGGGGCGAACACCGGGGCAAGGAGGGGAGGGAGAGCGCTCTGAAATTCTCTGGAAGGAGGAGGAGACAAATCGCGCGCCTGAGAACTCCATCGGGTTGAAAAGTTTCTCTGCTGTCGCCTCCCCCTTGCGTGCGGAGCTCGGGCTTGCGTGCTTCTGCTTCTGGAAAGTCGGCACCAGTCATATCCCTGGGCGCTTCTCACGGCACCTGACACGCCGAGGCGGCGGCGGGGGCGGGGGCCGAGGGCGGGGTGCGCGCCGCCACCACCCTCCGCGGCGCACGCACAGCCGCGCCTGCCGGGTCAGCGAGGCGGCCGCCCGGGCCACCACCCGAAGGCCGGATCTGGGCGCGCGCGCGGGAGGTGGGGACGCTTCCTTCAAAGAGGAAGCCGCAGGTGCCGGGGCGGTGGTAGCCTACCGGCCGGCTGCACCCTTCCTACCGGCTGGTACAAAGTATTTTCAACTCCCTGAAGAGAAAAAGCCTTCTCCACAAGCTAGGGAAAGGTGGGTTGTGTGATAGTTAACTAGGTAGCAATTGTACCTCCGGACCTCTGGTGTCCTCAAAAGTAAATATAAGTTTTGCGCGTTTACCACGTGACAACCCTGAGCTTTGAGCTTTCCTTGAGTTTGGAATCTCTATTGTTTACCGTTTACAGATGCGGAAACGGGGGTTCAGAGAGGTTACGTGACTTACTCAAGATCACACACACTATAATAATACAGTTACACTCATATGTTCTCAAATGATTCCTCTTTCCAAGGAAATGATTGAAATGATTAAATGGTCAAAGTGGGGTGTTTTTCTACCTCCCTACCTTCTCTCTCACCAGCTATCAAGAGATGGAGCCAGGGTTTGAACTCATGAAGTTCCACTCTGTACCCGTTATACAGGTTTATAAGGAAAGAAATCCTTAGATAAAAGGATATTGGGATAGAATATATGCATAAATGCCTTCTTTCCTGCCTGCTAAAAAAAAATGGCTGGAAGAATAATTTTAATAGTTATTTTTGTTTACAGAACTGAGAATTCTGAGATGACAAAGAACTGGAAATTGGTTTTATATGAGGGAGGCTGTGGACTGTGCCTCATACCTAACATTGGAATAACTGGTTAAATTTGAAAGAAAAATAAAGGAGCATCTGAAAAGAGTCTGACTTCTTAAGCAACTGAAACCAACAAATAAAAAATCTGACCTGATAAGAAAAAAAACATGTTTTTTTAAAGTTTCCATTCAGTAGTTTTTGAGAGGTTCTCTGGAAATGATGTCACACACCATAATGGAGTACTCAGATCCATAATGAAGTTAGTTTTTGAGCAACTGGGTAGATCAGCTCTGGTTTCCCAGAGTGTATTGGCCTACCTATCCTCTGAAATGCGTTTCATAGCAACCTTACAATGTCCAGCTTTATCAAGACCCTTGTCTAATAATTCAAGACTGCTGCATGCATCAATCACTAGACTTTAATTTAGTAGATGGAAATTGTCTAGGAGCTAATGCCAATTCTGAGCTACCAACATTCCTGAAAGCCTTTAATCACAGTATCTCTACCAGCATCATAGTGAATGGAGACTGTCTTTAACCCAAGTCAATTCCTATCTTATAAAGTATAAAATGAGGCTGTTCTAAGACCTCCTGTTAAGGCCATGAAGTTTTTAGATAAACTAGATGCCCACCTTCCTACCACAGCAAATAGTTCAAGCATATCCTCCAGGCTATGGTGCCTTGGGCCTCAGCTCTTGTTCTAGGACATACCTTTAAAAAGCAGAAGAACCAGTTGGGCAAATGCTTTCAGAAAGATAGGCCCTTATCAATTACGACAAACCAAATGACAGGCTATGGGAACACCTTCTTCAGAATTTGCAGGCCTCAGGTTCTCCCAGGCTCTGTGGGGTAGACCTCTGTTGGAAGGTCCATCTGGTACCTGATGAAGACTTTAGGTGAATCAAAAGTGGCCTTTGGGTATCCCTGACGCAGCTTAAAGTAAGGCCTCCCTCTAGTGAGAAGCCACCCCAGGCTGTTGAATTGTCAACACAACTTCTCCACCAAAGCCAGCCTCCAAGGCCCTGGGAGTCAACACAGAATATGGGGATTTCAACCCACCTCCCCATCTCAAACTGCAATTGTGTGCTGCAAATAACTTTCAAAAGAACAGTTAAGCTAGAGAAAAAGTGTAAAGTAGAGGTTTAAAACACCCTGTATTGTACTGATTCCAAAGAACAGAAACCCAGCTTAAGCTTGTTTAAGCAGGACAGGAATGCCCACACTGGCTCATGGGCAGGGAAGGATGACTGTGGTACTTCACATAACAGAGAATCTGGGGCTGCTCTCTCCTATCCCTGCCATGCTGGTCTCTGCTTGGGCTTTGTTCTGCACACTCCCTTCATGTGGGAAGGCTGGCTGTGGGCGGCCTCAGATTAACCATCCCAAGAAAAAGAGAATATCTCTGCCAAGGTCATTTTACAGGCCCCTGGAAGGATGCCTACATGCCAGGCCAGTATCAGGCCATCTCTGTAGCCAAGGGGTTAGGTCTGTTCTGAGGAAAAAGGACGGCAGGGAAAGGACATACCAGGAAACCAAAGATTAGAGCCTCCACAGTTCTCATGCATCCCCTTTGGGTTGAAGGATGACCCCAACTTTTTTATTATTATTTTAAATCAGCGAATGAGATAGTTGCACTACACCTGGAGCCAGTATCCAGGAAAGCCCATCCCTGATGTCATCATGCTAGAAGCTGGTTTTCTTCATGGGCTTACTCTCTAGCCTAATCCCTGTCTGGATTTTATAAGTAGACGCTGTGCTCCTCCCACCCCCTCCAAACGCACATATATACATGCACTGAGAAGAGAGTGGAGTAGAAGCAGCAATCTCTGACAAGTCTTTGACGTGAAGGGTGGGCAAGAATCAGTAACCAGACACACACTCTGTAGGCAGAGAAACGAAAAAGGAGACACACCAAGTGTCCAAGGCGGCTGAGAGTACAGCAGAGGGGGGAGCGGTAGGATCCATGGGCTGGGGATTGAGAGGATCCTTAGGAGTTAATACCAACACCCTTTGCCCCACCTGACCAGCTTTTGCTTCTTTCCTCCTGGTAATACACAGGCTGAGAATTGCACAGCTAAAATATATACCTTATTTCATTAATCTGAGAGGTGATCATTTGTAGGATGCACCATTATTTATGTACTAACATAAAGGCAGGGGAGCTATTGATAGTAATTATGCCATTGACTGTGAAACATATTCTGATTTCAGAGATGTTAAAATTGTTTTCTTTTTAAGTGCATTTTAGAGTTGACAAAATACTCTGCATGCCTGCAACGACCCCTGGACTCTGTACCTTTGTAGAGATGAAGCGGTGGTGATCCTGGGGTTTCTTGGGATAGGACAGTTGGGGCTAGGAGCCTCCCCTTCCATTTGTATAATTTGATGTGGACAATGATGTTTTCTCCATCCTATGTAAAGTGTGGATAGAAGCTGCTTCGGAGATTTTGCTAATTTTATCGACCTAAATAAATCTAATAAAAAGACAGTCACTTGCTAAATCAGTGAATCTTAGCACAAGGTTTCTCAGCCCTCCTCCCCTTCCAACCTGTTTGCCCCACTAACCTCTTTCCATATAATCTGGTATTTGGGAAAGCCACACAGCTGTGCTATATTATTCTAGTTTCACACAAAAATACTTTCATAGGTATTTAGAAGTAAAAGGACATCAGTGTCTGCAATTTACTCTCAAATGGTCAAGGAAAAAGAGAAAGAGAAGGGAAGAGAGAAGATGATGATAAAGCAAATGTGGTAAAGTGTTCATAATTGGAGAACTTGGGTAAATCAGAGTTCTTTGTAATGTTTTTGGAACATGTCTGTAAATTTGAAATAATATGTTAATATTAAAAGTTACTAAAAATAAAAAATAAGAAAAAATATCTTCCTAACATCATGATCTTACATTGTCTTCTCAGCTTTTATTGGGAATCTCTTATAAAAAAGACCATGAGAGGAACCTGGGATTGAGACGTCATTCAATCGTCTCTGTCTGATATGTTGTTCCTAGGATTCAGGACTAAGAAAAAGTTGGTGCTTAATTGCAGTAGTTTTCCTCAGCATAATGTGATACAACATTTACCTTCTTTGCTGTCCTTGCTCTTCGAATAGTTTGAATGCACAGTAAGTCTTTAGGTGAATGATCTTTTTTCTTTTCCCTAAAAATAAACATTTACCAAGTCACTGAGAAAATGCATAAATTAACAACAAGTAAAGCACACACGCATATGGAAAATGTACATTTGAGGTCAGCTAAATTTCAACATTAGCCAAAGGCATGTTGACTGGTACAGGTTCCAGATCTGGGA
This sequence comes from Manis javanica, assembly GCF_040802235.1. Lineage (NCBI taxonomy): Eukaryota > Metazoa > Chordata > Mammalia > Pholidota > Manidae > Manis > Manis javanica. The sequence goes on along the minus strand of NC_133156.1, from coordinate 212,538,076 downwards.
TAGATTCTTGGTTGAGGATCTCTCTTGGTTGATAAGATTCCAGTCCTTTTTTTTCTTCATTAACTTCTTAGTTTTTAGGATTATATCTGTATTTCACACATGTTTCCTTCTGTTTCCACAAAGGGACAAAAACTCAGGTCAAAAACAGCAGTCACATCCAGGCTTGAGAAAATAACTGGTAGTTAAATAACTTGGGTGGTTACTCCCCAACAATAATTTCCCAAAACGGAACACAAGGGCTGGAAATTATATATTGACTTTTGACTGTCAACCCCAAGCAGGGTTTTTCCATCTATGATGGAAGCATTCATTGGTCAGCTGTAGCCTGTCACGTGGCTGGACAACTAGGGTTAGAAAGCTCTAAATGTTAGGAGGTTCTCCCCAGCATAAGGAAGGAATCTAGAGAAAATGTTCTTGTCTTCCACTGAACTCAAGGCTACCCTTAGGAGGAAAATAAACCAAGACTAATTCCCCTTTCACACACCAGCATGTCACATGTTTGAAGGTGGCTTTTGTGCTGCCCTGGAGCCATCCTCTCACCAAATAAGAAACACCCCAATTTCTTCCATTACTCTTTAAGTAACTGGGCTTTCTAGAACCTTATCCAGCTTATCTATGCCTTCTAGACAATAAGTTTCCAATATGCCTAAGTATATACCTAAAACTGAACACAATACCCCCAAAGGTGACATTCTGTCCAGCCCAGAGCGACATTAGTTACTTCCCACCAGCCAGGTAGCCTTTCTTCTGATGCAGTTTTTGGACTGTTTAAAAATATCTGCATCCCACTGTTGTGCCCATACTAAGCTTGTGATCAAACTAAAGTCTTCAACTTTTATTATAAGACTCAATACCACTCTGAGTCTTTAATGGCACTTGTGCAACTGATTAAAAAAAAAGAAATATGAGATTTTATATTGATTTCTCTTAAATGCATTTTGAGGCTTTAAGGCAGTTTTCCAGCTCATGGAGTCTATATTGATACTGTTGCTGGCCCTGAGGGCCAGAGACCAGAACAGGAGCAGGGAAACAATATGAGGTAAGCATGTCCAAGGGCCAGGTGACCACTAGCCCACTCTGGACTACTTCTAGGTCAAAAAACTTGGGACTGTGGTTTGTATTATACATCCACATTATTATACATCCACAATGTTACATATATGTGTGTGTTTGTGTGTGTGTATATAAAAAAATCTGTTTTGCCAGATATAAATTCTTAAAACACACACACATAGTACATGAATAGACACTTGCTGCAAATGATTCCATCAGTACATAAGAATATGCAGAAAAATCAGAAAGCCCGTATTCCTCCTCCTCTTCAGATGTCGCCATGGGAACCATGTGCCTTCTGTCTGTGTATGTGTGTATGTTTGTGCAAATGTATGTATTTTTCATACAAGTGAGATCATACTAGAATTACTTCTCTGTGACTTTTTTTCCCCACTTAACAATTGTCTTGGTGACCACAATAGAAGGTATATATCTACGTCGTGCTTTTCAACTATTATATGGTATGACTGTAACATAATTTATTGAAACAATTCTCTTAGTCATTTGTGTTGTTTCCAACTTACCAGTAGTCTCCACAGTAGGGACTCCACTTTTCTGTGCTATCACATATACATTTGCATGTGTTTCTTATGCATTTTTTAAAAGGTCTTGATACGCTCTCCTTGTCTTTCCAAAAGGCCTGTCAGTCTGCATCCTCAGGAACCTGGAATTTTCTGCCAAGTAGTGTACTAAAATACTTTTCCATCTATAAAGAACTGTTGCCTTAATTTAGCTTTGCAAATGTAGAACAAAAACAAACAAAACAAAAATGTTACTTGTCTTTCACACCTACTCCTTACTTGTGTGTGGATCGACTCCTCTTCCTGACCGAGGAGGGAAATCCCCAGATTAAAACCTGTAAGACGTTATAGGGGTAACATTCCAACTTTCCACATCCATGTGTAAGATAGCACAGAAGCCAAGGTGGGAGAGTGGCCTCGGTGTGCCATGATATCCTCTCTGAGATGATGGCAATTCTTTACAGGCCCCTGGGCACAGACCCAAATACCTGCCGGGCTTGTCTAATCCTCCAGAGGAGAGTAAAAGCAATAAAAGCAGCATGCCGTGATCATCAAGGGTTTGGCTTCTGGGACCAGGTACTCCTCTGTGTGAGGCCCAGCTCTCTTATTTACAAGCAGGAACACTGGCCATACCTTTTAACTTTTCTGAGTCTTTTGTACAGGAGGGATAATAATATCCCAACCCCAGAGGGTAGTCATGAAGATTAAAGGAGATGCTGTGAGGGAACTAACCAGTTTAGATAACGGCAGAGTGAATTCTCACTGAAGTTAGCCATTCTTATCATTACTGCCACTGCTGCAGAGCCCTTATTCCTGTCCAGTAAAATCAGAGTCAAGCAAGGGCTTGGATCTCACAAGAATAAATACATGGTCTGCTTGGTTCAGTGTGACGACTCTCAGGACGAAACACCTTTAACCACCCACAAGCTCCTGAAAGTCTAAGGGGACATCGGCCACCTGGCTTCCTGAGGCTGTACCTGGAGTGGTTAATAGCACCACTCCAAGCCAGCCTGTGTCTGCATCTGGCTTTGCCTCTCATAGCTGAGTGACTGTACGGCTGCAAATCCCTTTTCCTGGTACAGTTTGCCCTTGGGCAACATGGAAGTGACACGAGGACCTACTGCAGAGGGTTGTGGAGAGGCTAAATGAGCGATGCATGTGAAGCTTTTAAAGCAGTACCTGGCACCTGGCAGGGACTTAGACAGCATCAGCTATTATCATTTGTTGCCTCCTCTAAAAGGCTGACCTCAGAGCCGTCTGCTCTTGGCAGAAGGGCTCAGCACCAAGAGTCAATTTGCGCTGTCCTCCAACTCCCAGATGGCGGCTGTCCAGTACTTCCTCACCTCAGTTCACCTCACCCAGATGTGCTCCATTCAGGACCGTGAGTACAGAGGCAGTCCTCTAGGTTAGAGGATGCCATGTTCCCAGGAGACCCTGGGCGAAAGATCTGCTGGGTTCCATCCTAAAAGTATTGCCAGTCCCTCTGTGGCTTTCATGCTTTGCAGCCCTGTGGTAGGAGGCTCCAGAAGAACACTCATGCAATTACTGCCAAGGAGAGTAGAGAAAACACCACTCTACACAGTGCAAATGGGAAAGAGCTCAAAGGTATTCTGCTGTGGAGCCACCCAGTGATTTATATAAATGAAACAATGCTCTCCAGCTTCCCAGAAGATACCACCTTCTTTTCTTTACATTACAGGCCTGGGTGGCAGCGCACTATGGCCTCAGACCTGGGGCATACGGCACATCTAGGAACTACACTGAAGAAGCTGAGGCCATCCCGGCAGCCTGTCCCCAAAAGCAGGACAGGGAAGCTCTCAGCTCTCCCTTCTTAAGTGCCAGGGAGGAAATTGTCCAGAATGCTCCCCCATCCAAAATGAGAAGTTAAATTCAATAGTCCTAACTTTGGTGGTAACTAAGCTCAGTGTCTGCTTTGCTAGTGTGCTGAGTCAGTCCCTGGGGGCTTATTCACTCTAAGTGTTGGAATGCAGAAAGAAGGAGGGGCTTGTCAGTTTCTGAGCCCTGAAAGCACGGCATCTGGCCTGTTCAGGTATGGTTGGGCCCTCTTACCACTGCTGAGCCCTTAGGCACCTGCTCTCCATCCACTATTTCAGGGACTTCCTGTTACAATAAAGATGTCACAGAGTTCTGAGCTCCCAGGTGACCAGCACCAAACCCCAGTGGAATACCTGGGCTAGTGGTGAAATGGAAATGTCCTTCCCCAGCAAGGACACATGAGGGACTCTGGGCTAGCAGGAGCCCTCATCTCTGTTCCCTTTTTCTGCTGGGCTCTGTGCACAATAGTTGAGACCCCTAAGGCAGAACAGAGAAATGAAAATCAAATTACACATACCATTTAATTTACAAGGAATAAACACACCAACAGTTTTGAGTGCCATGTGCAGAGCACTGTGTCCAGCTTAATGGGTGGACAACCCTCCTCTCTGATGTTAGAGTCCTAAGACTAGAGCCTGTGGCCTAATGTCTAGACTCTGTCCTCTTAGGGTGCCTCACAGCATAAAACAAGTCAGCACAGAGAAAGGAAAGAGGCTAATGTTCCCCCAGTGTCAGGCATGGTGTTCTATACTTTACATCCACTATTTCACTTACTTCTCCTAATCATCCTAAAAGTACTGCTAGTTTTAGCTTACTTTACATATAAGGGGATTAAGGTTCAGAGGTGGTGAGCTATTTGCCACAAGTTACACAGGAAACTTGGGGGCTAAGATCTGAATTCTTTGGGCTCCAGGCCCATCTGTCCCACAGCAGTAAACACTCATTACCTTACTGCCTAGCATCCTAGATCTTACAGAAGGCCCTGCCCTCCCTTCTGACTCCCTATGTGAAGATTTCTCTGGCGCTGTTATGCTTGCTGAGGACCCAAGTCTGTCACACCAGATTTGCTGACTCCTTGGTTCCTGAAGCATCTTGGTTCCAGGGCATGACTCCATTCAAACCCTTGTCCACCCTTCCCAGTGCAGAGCACCCTGGGTATCTGCCCTTAAACAACATTTAATCTCTGTAACACACAATCCAATCTTAGGAGGGCTTAGGAAATTTTCCTTTAAAGTAGTGGCTGATACATGCAGAAAACTGGAATGAAACCTCCACATGCTCACGACTAGATCTGCTACACTCAAATCCATTTACTGAGATTACTATAAAATTCTCACTGTCCCAAATCCCCATAAATGATCATTTTATTTAGAAGTAAATGAGCAAAGGGATGATCTCATAGGCCTCCATGCCAAAATCTTATCTCAAGGCTTCTCAGATGCTCTGTTCTGGGGACCTTTTTATACTCTTAAAAATTATTGTAGAAACAAGAGCTTTGTTTAATCTAATTTATTCCTATCAATATTTATAATTTTAGCCATGAAAACAGAACAAAATTTAAAATATTTATTCACTAAAAAATAATAAACCTATTACGTGTTAAAATATTTTATGGAAAATAACATTTTCCCAAACCAGAAATATTTAGCAAGAGTGGCATCATTTTACATTTTTATAAATCTGATTAATTTCTGACTTAACAGAAGACAGATGAATACTCATATCTGATTCTGCATGCAATCTATAGTGATATCAAATGTCAGGCAGCCCCTGAAAGACCCCTGGTAAACTTGCAAGAGAAGGGCAGTGAGAAAGGCAAAGAATGTCTTATTACCAGAGTTTTAACCTTGCAGTTCCCTGGGAAGGGTCTCAAGGACCACCTGCTCTCCCAAGGAGTCCTTGGACCACACTTTGAGAAACCACTGTCTAAGCTTAAAAGTGTGACTTTTTTTTTTCTTGTGTCTCTCCATCCAAGAAATAGCTAAAGGGCTATTATCTTGAAATGCAAGTTGTTGGTGGGAGTAGGGGTAGATTTTAGAGGTAGTAATGCCCAGCTACTGATGGTAGAAGGAAAGCCCCCGAGGCAAGTGGGGCACATTCAAACTGTAGGCAGCCCTGCTGGACTGTTGCAGAGGCAGTGCCCCCAGGGGTCTGGCTGGCATGATGATGCATCAGGAAGGTGAGGCAGAGTAAGTACCCAAATCTCTGCTGCCCAGAGCCCAGGCCATATCCTGGTCAAGTGGCTGGGAGAGCGTGGCTCAGTGGAAGAGGTCAGAGTAACTGTGGGGGTGGAGGGTGATCCAGCTCAGGTGTGGGGCTAGGAGGGCATCTGAGCCACAGCCTGAAATCACAGCAGCTCTTCAGATGGCAGCTATGCCGTTAATAATACTAACAATGGTAACAATAATAGTATACTGCTTATAAAGGAAGAACTACCATTTATTCAGCACTTTGAGCCAGATAGTGTGTCAAGCATTTGACATAGGTCATTTCATTAATCCCTCACAACCAGCCCTTTGAGGTAACTATTGTAGAAACATAATCCCTTCTCTGCAGACAAATGAAGCCAGGCAGGAGGAGTTGGAGTTATCAGCCAAGGTCATATAGTTCCTGTGGGAGCTGAGCCAAAATTTGAATTCAAGTCTACCAGACTCCAAAACTCTCTACTGCCTCTAGCCACAACAGGTGGGAAAACTTCCTACCAAAAAAGCCTGCAAGTTGGAGGGCACAATGCATGAGTTACTGCTCTCATTGGATGAAGTATGGGGACAGAGTGGACACCCTTTCGCACTTCAACCAGCCTCCTGGAAGCTTCAGAGCTGAATTGTATTGGGTCATCAAAAGACTGAGGGAGGTGGGGAGCCCAGGTGACATCTCTGGGTGTGCAGCTCACCATTGGCCCTTTGGTTCCAGGCCAGGCCCCCTCTCGTGCCCCTTCCCCCAACCTGCCCCTGCATGCTGGCTGTCTTGCCACTGTTCTCACCAGCTGGAAGCAGGGCACTGGTGTCCCTCCCTTGCACCTTCCCTGAAGATCTATACAAACTGCTCCCCTGCAAAGCTCTGACTTAGGATCCTCCAAGTCCTGTTCCCAGCGGGCCATCTGACACAAAGCCACCTTCATATCCCACCCTTTCTGAGCTCAGCCTCCCAGAGGTGCGAACTTCCCATAAATAAGCTCTATCCCACCATTCCCTGAAAAAATAAACAGGGAGATTGTGTGAGAATTCTCTTCCAAGGCATCCTCCCTTCTCCCTAACCAGAGGCTCCAAAGAGTTCAGCTTTGCACTAACTTTTAATTTGCATGCAGACAAGCACAAAAGGCCCAACCGGATATACCTGTTATTTCCCAATGACCTGAGAGCCTGAAGTTTATGTTAAGCCTTGGGTTATGGCACAGCTTGCACGCAAGGCTCCAGGACTCCTACAGGCAATTGAGAGGTGGTAGTGGAGAGGACAGAGGAACAACTCTGAAGTGACAGCACATAATTTAATTCCCCCTAAGCTTTCCAAGCATGCAGACTGTTCCTTTTTTGTCAGCATATAACCTAAGTGATTTGTTCTACTCAGGCAAGAAATGTCTAATTTAAACCACATTGCAGCTAAGCCTTTGGTGAAGAAAGAGAGCTCCCTGCAGCTTGGCTTGTGTGTGGTTAGGCTGGATGGCAGCTGAAGCAAAGCAGACTCCTTGCAGCCCTGTATTTCTTACCCAGGTCATGACTGGAGAAATGTACATTCTTCAGCTTTAATCACCACACTCACTCTTCTGTCTCATGCTTCATCCCTCGTGAATGGATTTAATTTTAGTAAGAATGTTTGTGGGACAGTGTCTGCTCTATGTCCCTAATGTCCTGGGTTGGAGTTCCTTCTGAGCCACCAGTGGCTGTGGGACTTAAGCCACTCTCTTAAATTCCAACTACTGTTTTTTCTTCTCTGAAAAATAGCTGGCAAGGGTGCGGATTGACACATTTTAGTGGAAAGTGATCTGGTTTAGGAAAAAAGAGGTCTGTGCTCCAACCCGGCTTTGCCTCTAACTGCGGATTTGAGGCAAGGAACTTTTCTCTAGGTATTAATTTCCTCATTTATAAAATAAGCGAGTTGGATAAGATGGCCTTTAAAGTTCCTTCCACTATGTATGTCCTAAATCACTTCCAGTTTGACAAAAAAATAGTAAGAGCTGTTATTACTATAACTGTCACTATTTTTTTTTATCAGTGATTCCCTTCTATAATTTAAAGGATTTCACTAGCCAGGCAAATCTTCTTTTTAAGTTCTTTTCTTAAAAAAAAAAAAACAACTTTTACTTGCCTAACTCATATGAAACAAGGAGGTTACTGCCCTCCCCAACCCACAGTACGATTTGATGTGGAGATTGTGTGTCTATTTTATTCCTCATCAAATTTTTGAATTTCCCCCATAGCTATGCCAGCTGCTAAAAATGGCTTCTAAATACAGCCTACTCTTTCCAGGCTGTTCCCTTAGCCAAAAATGCCCCCTCCCTTTCTCTGTTGTGAACATTCTCATTCCCTTTCTCTCTACTGTTCATTAGGGAACAAATTATTTTTCCCTCTGGATCCCTTCAGCACTTTGTACTATTATTTTTTCCATTGACTTCATTCTGTCTGGTGTTATTTTTGGCTTCATATCCGATGCATCTCTGCTCAAGTAGATGCTCAGGACCTGGAAACCAGGGACTTAGTCATTGGTAAGGCCCAGCCTCTCTGCTCTCCTCCTTCCCTCTCTCCCCCAGCACCTGGTATCCATTCAGTGTTCATAGAATTAAATTATGAACCTGTGGATTTCACCCCAACAGAATAAGACTGCTCTGCAGGTTAGAAGTTCACAGCCTGGGCTAAGCACTTGATCCCCACTCCCCAAAGATCACCAGTTAGGCTAGTGATCAGAGGGAGGCTGTGGGCTCGGAAGTGTTGCTTGGGGTCCCAGGGGCATGTGCTTTGGGGCCAGGGAGAAAGCTGGCTTTTCACTGGTGGGCAAAGATTGGTCTAGCCTCACTCGATAAGAGGGGCTACATATTCCCGTCTTAGCCAGGCTTAGAACCATCTGGGTGACCCTCCCATCAGCAGATTTTGCGAATAGCATCTGACTCAGGGTCCTTGGGAGCTTTCCTGAAACTTAGAAGTATATATATGTGTATATATTGCTACTCAGTTTTACTTGCCCCAGGCTCCTGTTCTTCTAGCATATGGTAACTCCCTTGGGAACATTTCCATTCACGCCACTGTTTCTCCAAGGTGAACCCTTGAATGCATCTATGCTTCTGCTGCCTTTGACTTAAAGTCATGTTTGGAGGTTCCAAGCCCTGTGTGGGCTTGTCTTTTTCTTGCCAAATGTAAACTCTAATTTAAAGCAAATCCCTTGCTTTTTTACTAGGTAGAGATTTTGCAGAAAATTTGATTCTCATTTTAAAATGAACAAGAATTCAAAAAGTTAGCCTAATTAAGCAAAGTTTAGATGAAGGGCTTTTAAACACAGTGGTGGAGAGATAAAGAGGAGCTCTGTTACTGAAAAGGCAATTTTAGATTCAGCAAAGGTTTTTTACAACGAAAACAAACAGAGAGGTTTTGTAATGAGGAGTGGCAACCCCCATCACAAATGTCCTGAAACCCACCCTTGATTGTTGCCCTCCCATGGAAGACAGAATCATGGATGCTGCAAATTTTGAATCTTTTCTTCAGGAAAGGATCAAGGCAATTGAAAAGTTGATCCTCTTGATAAAAATACTTAACTATTGAAAGAACTAAGATAAAATGTTTTTTATTTTGTTTTTTTATTTTTTTAAAAAATATGTGAATTGTCTCACCAAAGATATTTGAGGGAGAGTCTGTGTGGTGATTGCATGTAGGCTGTTGAATGTAAAGCCAGTTGAGAATTTCATTATTCCCAGGCTAAGAGCCAGAGGATCGGAGGTCATGTGTGGTGATGCGGACAGCACCAAGCGGGCAATTCAACAGATGGCAGCTTAGTGTCCTTTTCTTTAATTATTGGGATAAGCATGACAAATGCAGCTTTACAAAACATTCTGACAGTGAGAAGAGAGTCAGGGAAGACTGAAGACAAGTTAAATAATGCTTGAGAAACGAAGCAGATAAAACCTGTTTGCTACAAGCCCGGATCCGGGAGCAACATTCCTGAAATGGAGGGAAAATGAATAAAAAATCTCAGGTCCCAGATGGGCAGAGGCTCTAAACGCGGACCTTTCCTCTCTCAGCCAGCCTGGAATGCCGGCAGGGTTGGGGAGTTTTATTTTTTAGTAAGATGTCTCAGAACTGACAATGAGCACAACAAAGCTGACTTTCAAAGAGAAGAGGGGAATAGAAAAGTAGTGGCAGTGTGAGGCTGATGGTTGGGGAAAGAAAAGACCTGTAACTCTGAGAAGAGTGTCTACCCGGCTGAGGGCCCAGAGGGGTCTGGGTCAGAACCAGAGCACAGAAAAGAAAGTGCAACAAGAACAAGTTTGGGAAAGAGGCAGCCGGGCTGGGGAAGTGGAAGTTATTTTCCTTTCTGAATCTGAGAAGGGAAATTCCGTGCGGAGGAGGGCTGCGGAGGAGGGCAAGGAGAGCTGCCGGGAATGTCGGGAAGTATGCGATCCCTTCCAATCACCCGCCACAATTTCTACAATGAACAACTGTGACACCAGGACCATAAGTGTCTCTTCACCTCCACTCTAAAAATTCCATTAGATGCATGTCTGCTGTATCAACACTATGTGGAATTGGCTCTGTCTGCCGAATTCCACAAAACAACTTGGTGAAGGGAGGCTGCTGGCCGGGAAGGGAGGACACCAGGAGAAGCAGGGCCTTCCCTCCATCCCCAGGGCCTGGAAGGCACTTGTTTGGGTTTAAAACCTTTCCTTTGACTCCTGAGCAGAGTGAGATGGGCGAGAACGTTTGCCTCAGCACCTACCACAGCCTCAATCCCAACAAGCTTTTAAATCTGTTGCAATAATTAGCCTAGAAAATTCAGGGAGTCATGATGTTCACACAGCAGGCCCCACAGAGCCCTAGAGGAGGTAAAGATAAAGCCAGGGAGCCTGTGACCTGAGTGTGTGCACACGTACCGTGGCTGTTTGGGGATGGAATGATTTATGCAGATATAAATATGAGATTTTTCTACATATTTAACCCAAATGTGTGTTAAGATATCTGAAAACAGCTCCAGACCAATCCCCACCCCATCTTATTTTTATCCTAAAAGCAGTATTACAGAAATATCCAAATGTTCTGAGATGAGAATCTTATATATACAAAGGATCCCCTTATTTATCACCACATGCATGATACCTACAGTGCTGAGTTGGATAATGTCCTTTTAATGCTGAATTATAAGTTAGTTCATGGCGGTGGTCTTAGATTTCAGACATTAATTGCAGCAAATTGCAGAGGAGAAGCAGGATGGTATGATTCATGACCTAGAAAGCACAGCAGCAGCTTCTAATTTCCACTCATCCTCTTTGTCATGTGATATGTTTCAGAAACTCACTTAAAATTGAGAAAATAAGCCATTCCTAATTGTACTTAAGTAAGGAAATAGCTCATTTATGAATCTAAGAAGATTAGAAAATTTTTAATCTGTTTGTTTAGAATCTATGCCAAAATTTTTTTCAGATGCATAGACCTGGTTTTTCCTTTTCCTTGAAAAAAAGCCAAACTCTTTAATAAAGACAAATATTAAATAAAAAAAAAAGTAAGGAGGCCTTCACATGCAATTATTCCACACAGGGATTTTGACAATGAACTCTTTGAGTGTGGGGATCTTTGCACTCTATGTTACGTACCTTGGGAACGGAGACCTTGTGTACCCAGTTCCCCATTCTCTTCCTTCAGAGGCCCGGCACATACTAGGTGTTCAACAAATATGTATTGAATGAGTGGGTGAATGGTATGACACTGATCTGTGTCTGTTTTCCTTTCTGGGCTGTCTGTCAAGTTTTAGTATTGATTTTATGAGCCAGTTACTGAGAAGGAGCAGGAGGGGGAGGGAATGGGGGAATAGGCTTAGAGATGGAAGGACTGGGCAGTGGGGCTGGCAGAAATTCAGAGTTCACAGGCCGTGGTTGGGAGGAGCTGGCCAACAAGCCTGAGTAGGAGAAGCTGTAAGTCAGAAGGGAAACCAGCAGTTATCTTAGGAGAAAGATGGGGACTGTTTCAGAAAGGAGTGGTCAGAGGGAAACAATGCCGCCGTCGCTGAGAAATGATTAGGATGAGGACCGCAATGGGTCCATTAGATTTGGCAACATGAAAGGACTCAGTGATCTAGACAGGAAGGACTCATCGGGAGCAGGTGGCGAGTGTGCGGGCAGTGAGGAGGTGGTGGCAGCCAGTGCGGCCGGGAAGATCTATCTGCTGGGAAGGGAACCTGAGAGAAATGGAGTGAATGCTGGAGGAAACATGGGCACAAGAGAGGGATTTTGTTTTCTTTTGTTATTTTTATTTGTTTGCATTTTAAAATGGGAGGTGACTGTTTTATGCTGTTGGCAGTGATCCAGGAGGGAGAAAGAGACGGCAAATGATTATGATACAGGGAAGAAAGGGGATATCGCAGGGAAGAAGTTGGTGAACAGTTGGGCAAATATGGTTCAAGTAAGTGTCAATAGTTGCTAGCCCTGCAGACTCTGCCTCGGTGAAGGAGGAAGGCAGAGAAGGCGAGTTCCTCGACAACGTGCATGCCGTGTGTACGTGTTGATTTGGGGATGGGTGGAAAAGAGTGTTGCCCCCTTTGTGGCTTCTTTTTTTTTTTTTTTTGGTATGAAATCAGGACATCGCTGGGCATGTGATGGGGTAGAGATTTAGTAGGGCTGAGGAGAAATGAAACAGCTTAAAAGAATTACCTTGTAGGAAAGCAATGTAAATTGTTATCACTTTTCTGGAGGGACTATATATCCTTTGACCCAGCGATCCCCTTCTAGAAATTTATCCTAAAGATAGTTGGACAAGTTTGAGAAGATGTATACACAAAGATGTTCAGCAAAGTATTTATAATTGATAGCAAATAATTGGAGATGACCAAAATATTCAACAATGAGAGATTGGATAAATAAATTATGAGACATCCATGCAATAGGATATTTTACAGCTGTTAAAGACTATATGTGTACTCATTAATATGGCTAGATAGCCAATATCAGTTACTGACTGGGGAAAAAATGCAGTTTTCAAAGAGGTACATAGAGTGAAACCCCATTTGTTCAACTCTGATGCAGCTGCCACCGAGTTCTCAGCTGATCCTTCAGCATGTTCTGGAGCTGGGCTGGCCCTGTAGAGTTGTGGGGAACAAAGCAAGGGCCAGGGAGAAAGTAAAACCCTGGGTGAGGCAGATCCCTGCAGTGGAGAGCAATTCCCGGGGAGGGACTCAGCTGGGGAAAGGAGGTCCTCTGCCCTGGCCATCTGGGTGTCACATCACAGCATCCATTACAGCCCTGTGGGGGCCTCATCCATAATTGCAGAGATAACCATCAGGTCTGGGGTGTGTTCCTCCTCAGGCTGTTGTGAGGAGCTAAGGAGATAATGGCTCTGAAATTGCTTTGTAAACTGTGAAGGACTACCAACTGCGGTGTGTTGTCATTCCTTATTATTTTTGTTCTCTCTTGCCATCTCAGGTGAAATCTCACCTTCTCTAGGCCAAAACACTTCCATTTGCTCTTTCTTCCTTGCTTTATTCCTGGATCATTGACACAGGGACAGAATAAGAAGGAAAAGCAGGATAGAACTCTAAAAACTAAAAGGTCCTGTGCTTTTTCTGCCTAGAGTGTACACAATCCTCAGGGGGTCCCTTCCCTCTCAGCCAGGGGTGGGCTCCCTCCCTCAGGTCCCAGCTGAGCAGGCTGGACTGTCAGATCAGGAGAAGGTCTCTGTAAAGGACTTTGAGCCATCTCTTCCAGCCTTCTTCCCCCACTGACACAGGCCCAAGGATTATCTCAGGAGTTACAGCAGGGAAGAAAGGAAAAACCACCTCAGGCAATAGCATTTCATGGTAGCAAGAGGTAGTTTTGAGGGTAAAGTTGAAGCATGATTTTGAGAGGCCACAGATACCTTGCTTATGGAGAGTCAGACAAGTGGAAAACAGAAAAAACTGATAGTATTTTCTTGGGCTTTTCTAAGAAGAGTATTTTTTCTTGTGCAGCTAGTAAATATTTCTTTAAAAAATGCATGTGGTCACACAGCTGAAGGGTGAGCAAATTGCCTCCTGCCCTCAGATGGTTTTAAATGGTAACAGGCAGAAGGAAGAGAGAGTTTCAGCTCCCACCCGCACTACAGACCTTCCCCTCACCGTCCCCAGGTCCTTTTCTCCTGCCACTGGCTCTGGCAGTGAAGGTTGCTTCTCAGACCCTGAAATGCCCTCAAGGCCTGCTTGCGGGCACTCGGGAATGAGGGGTTTGTAGTTCCCTAAGCACTCCCCCATTAAAGCTCTGAACTGCTCAGAAAAGCTAAAACAACAGACACGGGGGTTCCTGGCAAACAAAAGACCACAAGAGAGCAGAGAGAATCAGTCCAGTCACAGGGGAGTCTCTCTTCCCAGAAACATTCACAAAGACAGAACACAAGCAGCCCTGCTCTGTGCCCTCAGCCCCCAGGAAGACACTGGTGTCATGAGACTGAGGGGTTTAGGACCCATGCAGAGATATAATCATTTTTACTTATGCCTCAAACCAAGGCTATGAGTAAATGTGTTTATATGATTGGAGTTAAAGTGTCTGTCTGGCTGCATCCAGACATGGAATTGGAGACCAGCACTGAAAACCATGGGAACACAGGGAGACCTTCACAGTTCATCCGTAACACAGGATAACAGTACATCATTAACATACACAAACCAGTATATTGGTAGGATCTCAATTTTGAAAAACAAAACAAAGAGCTCATAATTTGCCATGTGAAAAGACCTGAGTACCAGATACAAAACGTCAGTGTTTCTCTTGGTGATGGGATAATTTTCTTCTTTGTACTTTTCTGTGCTTGCTGATTTTTTTTTTCCTTACAGTGATCGTATGTTCGTACTGTCGTCTCAGAAATAGAACTAGAGAACAGTTTGGCCTGATGAGCGGGTTCCATGATGGTGAACACGTCACGCACGTACATTCACATACATCGTGGTATGAATACATGATGGGTGCATGTGAGATGTACACATATGTTCCTAAGCTCTGGGCTGCTCCTTGCACCTCAGGCAGACTCCTTTTTGTCTCTGGTGAACTCCTGAGTCCTGTGAAACCTCAGACCACATTTCTGAAAAGACAATCTCCTAGTACTGTACCACCAGCCTTCTACCAAGGATTTTGGGCAGGTAGTCATTCCCCTTTCAGCCTGAATAGGGCCCCCAGGGACCCAGCCTTTGGCTTTCACTGTCACTCTCTGGGAACGGGGGTGGGGGGAGAAGAACACTGTGATTTGCTGACCTGCAGGTTTGCTCAGCTGCCCTTTGGCAGAAGGGCTTGCAGGTGGTGCCACATTCTGTAGGATTTAGAGAGGACAGCTCCAGAGAGATGAACCCTAAAACTGATGAACCCCAGAAATATGAGAAAGGAGAGACTCTGCCAGATAAGCACCCGCAGGCTGTTGGCGCCGGCGAAGGGAGGAAACAGGGACTAACTGCCTGATCCACAGCTTTAGTTTTCCATCCTCACCTCAGAGGTCTGGATTTCTTCAGACATTAACTGCCTCCTGTCCTCACAGGGTAGTGCCAGCCCTTTCCTTAAGCATTTTAAATGGCAGGCTAAGTGAGCAGTGCATTAGGCAAAGGCTTGTGTTCTCTCTGCCCTCTTTCTTTTGCATCCTGGTGGCCCTTCTCCCATCCTGCTATCATTCTCTTTGTTAAAAGCCCACAGATTCTTAGTTGCCAGGGCATTGTCTTTGGGGGCTTAACTCTAACCATCACCATACACCTGTAAACAATTAATAAGCAGCATTTCGTTAATAAATAACATTCAGCTCTGATATTAACAACAGATTATTTAAGCTAGACACAGCTGGTGATGATTTAGTGACACCAGGTCACCTTAGATTTTTTGAGCATTAGCTTGGGAGACTGAATACTGCCAGATGTCACCAAGCTAACAAAAAACAAAATGTGACTCCATCCTGAAACACACACACACACACACACACAGATCCAGAGATTCCTGCTCTTCTCAAATATCACCTCTACTGTCACCTCCTGAGACCTTGCAGGTCCATCTCATAGATTATGACTCCACAGCTCTTCACATCCCTAGAGCAAGTACATTTTCTGAACTAAAAATCACGGTCCCCTGGTTGGTCATGAGTCAGAAATTAAGAATGCTCTGGAAAAGCTGGGGGAGATTGGTTCCTTGATAGGGAGACATGAAGCAGCATTCCCTATAAGGTCATATTTGTGGAATCATATTGAATAATTTACTTGGTGCTTCCAGGGACTGGGGTTACAAAGAAGAAAACTTCTGTCCTTGTGGGGGTTCACTCATGAGTGGGGGTGCTCCGGACAGGAACTCCATTCTGCCTGTCGACCTTGCTTATCCATGGATGGCTCTCCGGTTCAAGCCCTTCCCAGCACAGACATCTTTTTCTTAGCTTTTATCCCAGTAGGGACTGAAATTCTTGCTCTGAGTTCCTTCGACAAGAGAAGTCAGATCCTTTTGCTTGCTTTCTCCAGACCCGACTCCTGAGTTCAGTCCAATAGGAAACCTCTCCTGGTTTCAACGTTCGTGTAGGACCTTCTTCAGTTCAGACCAAACTTTCTTCTTCCACCCCTCAAACTGGCTTTTCCTTTGCTCATGGACTGGCTGCTTCTCAAGAATGTCTTGCTCATTTTCTAATTGTTGTGGCAGCAGCTTTGCAACCATCTCTCAACTTTGTCCTCATGCCCTCCCTATCACAAAGGAAGACCCAGAAATGTCTTTATGTATATTAAATGCATACTATGTAGATAGTAGCTCCTGTCATCAGTGACAGAGAAAGAGGTATAGGGACAATATATGGCATCTATTTTGCCTACAAATGCTCACTTGACAAAAGTTTGGTGCATAGGGACAAATAGGGGAAGGCCCTAGCCCACCGCCTCTACCTCTTAGGAAGTCCACAGTTTTTCTATTTGCAATTCAAAACTCCTGCAGAATAGCTGATGTAGTAAATTACTTTCCTCTTTGGAAGACAAAAAGTGACTCCTTTAGCAAGATCAAAGCGCTAACAAATTACTACCAAATTCCCTTGTCTGCCAATGTGGAGTCCCAACCAGAATCTCAAAGGATTCCTAATCTGCTACCAGGGGAGTGGCTGCTGCCAAGAAGAAATGCTTTCCTGACTTCTTTCTCCTCTACTGCCTTCCTCATAGATCAGCACCCCTTGTCCTCCTTTCCACTTGTTTCCTCTTCCTTCCCAAGGAAAGACTATGATACTTGATGGCCCTGCTGTCAGACATCTGAATTCTAATTATAGCTCCATCACTGTCAGTCTGTGTAGGCTGAGGAACAGAACTGCAGCCAATAAGAGATGACAAATCATTGTTACACCTTCAATTAGTTTGTCACTTGGACTCCTTTCTATTTAACCAGATGCTTTGTCAAAAATTGTAATTTAAACATTTAAAAAGTCGTGAATACAAAATTAACAAAACTGTTTCCCTTTCACATGAATATTTCACTTTTGGTTAACTTTCTAGCTCTGTTTCGCTGGAAATCTGATAAAAGAAAATAAAAATGGTAAACTTCTTTTGGTAAACTCCATCTAGACTGGGACAAATAGGTTGGAAGCCATATCTCTGCATTGCCCTTAATGCACTGACTTTTCTAACTGGCATGTCTCCATAGGGATCACAGAAGCTACGCCTGAGAATTCCTCCAAAAGATATTAGCAACTGTGGAGTATGGGCCTTCCAAACCAGGGTGACCTCTACACCCATCTGATGTGAGTCTCATTTCTTCACAGCTGGGAGGCAAAGAGAATAGTTTCTGGCTTCGGTGTGGACTGTGGTCTGCAAGATTTTGCAGGAGAGGTGTGAGGATATGCCCTGCTGGCGCACTCAGCAGGCTGACCTATGCCTCCTGCTGAGCCAACCAGTGCCCAGTGTGGCACGGCAGCCTTGTGAGACTGCTTATCCCATAGAACCTTAGGAGACCTGGTGCACTTTGCAGGTGAGATTTTGACTTTCAGTAGTTTGAACGAAAGCATTGATCCATGAAGCTGTCTGCATGAATCAACAGTCTAGTCATATGCTTTTTATTAACTACCAGTTTTCCTTTAAAATTAAAAAATAATTTTGACATAAAAATAGGTTCCCCTTGATGACATTACCCTAAGGGAAAGAAGTCATCACAAAAGACAAATACCATAAGATTCGACTTACATGAGATACCTAGAGTAGTCAAATTCATAGAGACAGAAAGTACAAGGGTGATTGCCAGGGGCTGAGGGAATGGAGAATGGGGAGCTGTTTAAAGGGTATAGAGTTTCAGTTTTGCAAGATAAAAAGAGTTCTGGAGATTGGTAGCACAACAGTGTGAATGGTCTTAAAACTATTGAACTGTACACTTAAAATGGTTAAGATGATAAATTTTATGTTACATGTATTTTACCACAATTTTTAAAAATTGACAGGTTCTTCTGAACATCACACTTAAACCCTATCTCAATGACTGGGCTAATGCTAAATGTTTCCATATTTTACTATAAGTAGTATAGGAAGATTTTTGTTACCCTTTTCCAATTCTGTCTTCCAACTGTGGTTGAATATCGCCTACATTTATTTCACTTCCTACCATTTGACCAGTTGACAGTTTTAGCAGTCACTGTGGGCTCCCTTTTTACGTGGCTTTCCATGCCCCTCACTAACTCAAGAACACCGCCTGGGGGTCAACTGCGGAACTTCAGGCAGCCACCTAAGGAGGAGAAGTAAGGCCCCTCCCCCAGGCCTCCCACTTCTCGAGGGGAAAAGGCACTTGGAAAGAGCCAGTTCTAAGCACCATCCTTTCCCCACCATTCTTCCAGTCGGTAAAGTTTCCAAGATC
The DNA here is from genome assembly GCF_040802235.1 of Manis javanica. Taxonomy (NCBI): domain Eukaryota; kingdom Metazoa; phylum Chordata; class Mammalia; order Pholidota; family Manidae; genus Manis; species Manis javanica. Next base: position 212,519,674 of record NC_133156.1, on the reverse strand, counting down.
TTGCTGCTATGAAAAGAAACATCTCCCAATATTTACAATATTTAAGGTGAGAAAAAATAGCCTTTTTATTTAAGATAGTACTCTATCGTACTAATATTTTGCTAATAAAAGCTTCAACTCCTAATCCATTATTATCCCCTTAAAACAAAATAACATCTCCAGAGCAAATAAGGCTAAAAATTCTTGCATAAACTCTTGCACCCACATAGGAATATAATAGAGTAGTTGAGAGCAACTGAATGATTTTGCATTTGGTAAATTTGCTACAAAACTATACTGGAATCTCAGGGTCACAGAACATTTGAACTTAAACATCTTTAGAGACCAGCTGGTTTCGAGACCATCTAGAGATGAGTGGTTCTCAACCATTATAGGGTCACAGACCCTCTTGACACTCTGATAGATGGTTAGAGGCATTTGTCCAATGGAAGGCTATTTTACACAATGATTTGAATACAGTTTTAAAGTGTCCATGGATGCCCATCCTCCACCCCAGGATTCATCATAGATTGAGAATTCCTGCTCTAGTCCCACCCCATAATTTGGAAATGAGGCCTCTGAGAAACACTACATGTCAAGAAGCAGCCTAGCAAAGCCAGATACCAAAGAGAAATGTGGTCCCACACAGTGTGATGTTGTGTCAGACCCAGGCTGGCTAAACCCCTTCCTGGAGCTCATTGTTCTCTATAGAGGAACAGGCTGAGTAAGAGAGTAAAGACCCACCCGCTTGCGGCCCCAGCTCTGCTCTGGGAACCCACTTGGAATCAGTTAGCCATGAAAAACAAAACAAGCATTTGGCCATCCAGGGACAGTCAAAAGGAGCACAGACAATGACCCATGCACTGAACAGAGATGGTAGCTGGGGGAATTTGGCAGCAGCACGGACTGTGACCCAGGAATACAGAGAGATGATAGTCAAGTAGCAGAAGGGCACCAAGAGGTGTGGCCCAAGAGCACATGCTCTGTAGAACTTCAGGAAGAAGTCTGGAATATTTGTGAGAGCTCTCCCCAGGGACTTCTACAAAACAAAATCAGTAGGGAGGACTCAAGACTAGACTTCCAATGTGGTAGGTCGGAATATTGCTCTTTGGGTTCTTGCACCAAATGCAACACTTTGATTTACCAGGAGACAAAGGGTAGTGAACCAATTACAATATGTTTTTGCTTAAATTCCCCACTGAAACACGGCAGGAGTCAAACGGGCACTCTGGGTAGATCACCTGCGAGTGCTGTCATCAGAGCACCCAGCTGTCACAGACTTTGTAGCAAGTCATCATGAATCTTTCTAAACCTCAGTTTCCTCTTCTGCAAAACGGGATGAAGACATGTTGTTTCCTTCCAAGGTAAAAAAATCTTGTGACTCTGTGAACCAATTGGAAGGCCAGGGTTGAGCTCTTTCAGTTCAGCAGATTTAAGTGAATCATTTCTGAATTGTTGACATAAGTACTATCCTCTTCATTCAAATATTCCCTTAGGACACAATTTTTTGGAAAATTGGGAAAGGAAGGATACAAAAAGCTTGAAGGAAACCTATAAGGGGATAAAAGCATTTCTTACAATTAAGAAAGAAAATGAAAAGAGTGATTGATGATCAGAACTGGAGTTATAATTCAGGTTGACTGATTCCAAGCATATACATCACCAGAATTGGGTCTCTGCAGAATAGAGGGGGGGCAGGCTTCACGGTCCAGTGAACTTGACTAGTCCAGTGGCTGCAGCCCCAATTCCCATTATGTACAGCTCTGTGTTCAGTTTAATTCTCAGGCTGGGGTAATATGGCTATTAGAGCACAATGACCAAGCTTTATATTTGCACATGACAATGCCCAGGGACAGAGACTCTTTCTTCCCATGGTTCTCTTAAGAATGGGGAATTTTCCAGAAGCCCCAGCAAACTTCCCCTTAAATCTCATGAAACCAACTTAGTTCATAAACCTATTCCTAAAACTGTCACTGGCAGGGGTGATTACATTATGTTTAGACAAGTTACCAACCATAAAGGTTCAAGGACTAGAATGAGGAAGGGGTGAACACCAGGCAAAAATTAAGATTTATTGGAATGATGAAGTAAAGAATGGCCACCGTTCAGACAACCATCAGTGCCTACCAATGCCATATTTCAAAAGCCTTACTGCATTCTTTTCAGGATCATCTTTTGAAATACAGTGGGATGCATGACCATGTTCCCCATTTTATACATGGGGTAATTGAGTGCAAGGTCAAACAGTTGAGTTAGAGATTGAGACAAAGACATTACTACTCAGAATCCAGGGCTTCTTTATGTACATTCCAAAAAGGTTTAAATTTTTGGCTTATCCTTTTACTCATAAAATATATTTCTGGGGATTATTATAAGGAAATAATAATGAATGGGAGTAAATAATGAATAGTTAGAGACAAGCATGTTTATTCCAGTAAATATATATAAATATATATATATATTTGTGTGTATGTGTATTCCAGTACATATATACATAATGCTTGTGCAAAACTGGAAACCTGAGAGGCAATACTATGCAATTAGTTAAATCAGTGACAGTACCTGCATATAATGGGATATCATGCAGCTATTACAACTGTAGAAGAAAAGGCAGTGGCTTGGAGAAAATATATTGTTTCCTAAAAAACATGCTATAAAATTATTGCAAAGGAAAATCAGATTTAGAAAAACTAGCTGTATACATCAACATTTTATCTGTACTTATCTTTGCACAGTAGAGTAATAGATGATTAATTTCCTCCTCTGTGTTTATCTCTATTTTCCAAACTTCTTTGGTGAGAATATGTAACAAAGGATTTCTTTCATGAGAACATTATAATCAGGAAAAAAAAATGTCTGTTAGTTAAACTTTTTTGAATCAAATCATTTTCTTTTCACTAAAACACTGATTTTCAGACATAGCTCCCAGGTTCTAGAAGGTTCCACAAGGGATTTCTGGAAATGCAGTTGGAATAATGGCAATAGCCCTCACAGTGGCCCTTGCCACAGCCTCCTCAGGCTTCTTGATGCTGATGAAATCTTACGATAAGATACATCACTTGGAAGATTCTAAAATTTCTATCCTCAGCTGCCTTCAAAGAGTGAGCACTGTATCCAAGGCTTATGTATAAAGTGCACTACGTGCTTTGGGGATCATGGTGCAAACAAAAAACTACAGACTCATCTCAAGACAACACTTGTGAGAACAGTTATTTCTACAGTTTAAAGTTTCTGGCACATATTCAGTGCCTAATAAATATTAAGTACATGAAGAACTGTTAGGACAAGAAAAAGGAATTGAAAATATTAAGCAGTGAAATCACTGATTTATAAATGCTCAGTACAATGCCTTCTTAATGTAACAGATCACATTATGGTAGAAGACAGAATGACTCGTACACACTTTGCTTTCTCTGGAATCATTCCGGAATCTCCTGACCACCCAAGTCTTGTGGAGTTCTCCCACATTTATCCCAGTTGTCACAGATGAGAAGCACTTTCTCTTCTGTTGACCTTCTAACCTCTGGTGATTCTGTCTTCTGCACATATGGAAAGTACCCAGGAAACAGCATAACCAAAAAATGTACGTTTCAGTCTCAAAGCAAAGCCCCAAATAATTAAAAGCCCAAAGCCTAAAGGAATTTAAGGTACAAAGTTACTTGGATCAGAAGCTAAAATGAGCTGGCCCACCCTGCATTCTGCAAATAGGTGAAGGTTGGAGGCTGCCAGGTCCAGAGCAAGAATCATTAAAGAGAAGCACGTCCAAGGGTACCCAGTGTCCACTGGCTTTGAAGACAAACAGCCTCTCACAATTAGAAACAGCTTTACTCACATGCCAGATGTCCATGCTTCCCTTCCAATTATTTTAAAAAATATCATAAAGAACCATTAGTGACATGAAATGTCCTTTTTAAAAATATCTGTTCATTCTTATGAGTTCAGTCTGATATGAATTGTAATCATCCCACTCCTAAGGATTGGGGTTTTTTTGTTTGTGTCTGTTTTTAGCAGGATGGGGATGTATTCGAATGAAACTTTTATCACCAGCAATCTACCATATATTTGGTTTAATCACAAAGAGCAGACAGTCTTACAAAAATTTTAACCAAATGTCTTCTTATATTGCACACGCCAACACACGCACACACACACACACAATTAGCACACCCTGAACACTTCCTAAGGATAATTTAAACAATCAGTAGTTCTTGTAAGCAACTGGTCCTAATCATGAATAGTTCTTCTGAACTCTGCACTGTTCAGACCACTTGGGAATATAATGTCAAGTTCTGGAAAGCACATTTGGATAGGATATTGACAAATTAGAGAAACCCCAGAGAGAAGGAATGACACAGCCAGCATGGACTTCAGACTTCTTAGGAACTGGGTCTGTGTCCTGACCTCTTTTGTACCACTGCCCCTGGCCCAGTGCCTTATAAATAGAACACACTCAAAAATATCAGTTGAATGAATGAATGAATAAATGAATCCACATTTTACACATAACTGTTGAATTAAGCACATATGGTTGACCTGGAAATTAATAAAAGATACAAAGGACGTGACAGTTCATTTCAAATACTTTAAGGGTTATCATAGAGAAGAGGGCAGAGATTTATTTTTCTCTTGTTCTTTGGACCAGAACTAGGGCTACCTCAATGAAAACTACAGAAAGGCAGCTTTGGTCTAGGAACATTATTATTTCATGATCCACCTTAAAGAACTATGGGATGCTTGAGTATACTCCCAGCACTTGATTTTAATTCGAGTATTATAGGGAGACAGAAAAATTTGGGCTTGTGGACAAATTAAAAATTTCTTCAAGAAATCTTTATTGAGCATTGTGCCAGATGATGCTGAGAGCAGGTGGGTAGATAACAAAAACAAGACAGAACTTCTTCCCTTTTGAAGCTTGTATTCTATTGAGAAAAGCAGACCAGAGAGCCCATAATCACAGTACATAGGCTGAGAAGAAACCTACAGCACTGGGTGCTCAGGGCCCAGAGGCTTAGATGAAGCGATAATGGGGTGGGGTGGAGGTGGGATGATTCAGTGTGCATAAGCGCCTGAGGCATAAGAGAATGACACTTTGAAGAGCCTCTCAGCCCCAACCCTGAGTCTTTAAACCAACTACACTGGCCACTACCAATTCTACTCATTCTTGGCCTGCGTCATTAGGACCACGTCCTTTTTCAGCCCTACAGATCAGCTGGAGAGGCTGAGTTTGGTTTTTAGGTTCTGATTCTCATTACTAAGGCTTATTTTGAGGCTCACTGCCTATCTCATTCCTACTCCTGGCCCATCTCTGAGGGAGTCAGACCTTTAGTAGATACCGAACTCTCCGAACAGAGTGAACTTAGGATATCTGATCATCTCAGGGGAGCTGAACACCACAGGGAGGCCCGACACTGAAGCAAGAGCCAAGTTTCAGTGAAGCTACACTCAGCCCCGCCAAACTGACATTTGAAAAGCAGCAGGATGATGAAGATGTTCTGGAATTAGATAGCAGTGGTGATTGATTATACAGCCCCGTGACAGTGGTAAAAACCACTGATGCGTACACCTTAAAATGGTGACTTTCATGGTGTGTGAACTGCATCTCAGTATAACAATTTTTTAAAGAACAAGAGATGGCTACTGGAGGAGGCTGAGCTTACCTATCTCTGAGTTAACTTCCTGCTTTCCTTGTATTTACTTTGAATTTCCTTGTATTATGTATGCAATTACATTACTAAAAGCAATTTAATTTTCTGATCTTTGAGACTTCTTAAGAACAAGAAAACCCCAGGCAGAATGAAGGTAGAGGACATAAAGTCTATTTGGAATCCAAAATTTAGGTTTTGGCACTGCATCTACCTGGCTGTGTGTCTTTAGACAATTCATTAAACCTCTTAGATCTTCAACTTCTTCAACTGCAAATAAAGAAGTTAGAGGAGATTATCTTTAAAATTCAGCTCAGCTCTAAAATACCATATCAGTCACCATATAGTCAACCACATTCTTCTCCCTAAATCGTGGGGATTTTTTTCTCCTTTAGCCTGTGCACATGGAACCTTCCACATCACCTTCATTCCTCTTTGCCCCAGGAATAGGAAGCCCAGACACAGTTTGGTGACACCTCCAAGAGCTAGCACTATAGCAGGTGACACCTAGGGGCTCCGCCATCTTGTCTACACTGCTAGAAAAGGTTACCTCAGAGGAACGTACTGAACCTGACCTTGGTTGAAAAGACAGTATAGTATAGTGATTAAGAGCATAGACTGTGGAGTCAGCCAAACCTGGGTAGAATCCTGAATGTGCCGCATACTTGTGACCTTGCGCAAGTAAGTTCACCATTTCTACACCAAGTGAGCACTCAATGAATGTAAGCGTGTAGGCCTCTATTCTGGAGGGACAGCACAGCCTTGTAAAGCCATAGCAAGATGGTAAATGTCACACAGGCTGGATTTCTAAAAGAAAATGCCCTCCTTCTTTTCCCCAACATCTCTGGCAAAATTGTTACCCAGAGGTAACAGGCCCAGCCAGTTATGGAGGGGAAGAAAGGGATCTCTATTCAAGAAGAACATAACTCAACATTTAAATGTGTTGCTTAGATTCTTACAAAGGAGTAGAGTGAGGCAAGAGGCAAACAAAGAGAGGGGATAGGTGAGAATTCAAAGAACAAGAGAAAAAACAGAGGAGGTGGCAAATGAGAAAGGTACTGCTAATCATTTCTATTTTATGACAAAAGGTATTTCTAAGCAAATTCTAACCATTTTATCAAGAAGGAATGAATTAGCTAACTTAGGTTTCCATTTAGAAAAATGCATGTGCATTTTCTCTACATGTGGAGTTTGTTTCAAAATTAGGCATTGCATGTTTTAAAATACATAGATATATTCTGGACATGCACATTCCATCTGATAGCATCTTTCTTGGTCTATTCCATGTGGCAATGTTATTCTTGCCAGCTTCAGACTCAGAGCAGGTACCACACCTGGTAATTTGGCACCAGTCTCCAGTGAGCTCACATGAACCTGTCAACCTCTGTGGGATGGCAGAGCAACTTAGAGTCCAAGGCTAGTCCATGCAGGCCTGCAGCTGTCACATTCTGATTCATTAAAGCTACAGCAAGTTGCTAAACAGGAGCTCTGGATCCAGATGCTCTCAGTTCAAACTTTGACTCTATTATTTTCCAGATGTGTGACCCATGCAGTTACTTACTTTTCTAAGGCTCGGTTTCTATGTGGGGCTAATGCAAGTCCTTAGGGTTGTGGATTGAATGAGACAGTATGCGGAAAGCACATAGCCCAAAACATACCCATAGACGATGTTCAGTACGTACTTAATTATTATGTTCTTTTTCTGAGAACCTTGAGATGTGGGATCTTGTGACTGGTCCCAAGTTCAAAGATATGGGTTAATGTAAATATAGTGTAAGAGTGTACAGGAGATGGTTTTTAGAAGATCTTTGCCATTGCCCCTGCCCCATATCAACTTAATACCTATTTTCTACTGTAATACCCAGAAACTCAGAAGACAAAAAAGATAATTTTTGTAACAATCAGAAAGATGGTAGAACTACCAAAAGCATACTCATTCTGTTTGCTTGGCCACAATTAAAAGGGAATTTCCTGTGAGGAAAAAATAAAGGCAAAGAAAAAATGTTGAATGCTACCCGTGAAAGAAAACAGCTAACCCAATTTTTTTAAATTGTGGTAAAATACATGTAACCTAAAATTTACCATCTTAACCATTTAAATGTACAGCTCAGTGGTATAAGCACACTCCTATGATTACACAGCCGTCACCCCATCCATCTCCTGGACTCTTCACCTTGTGAGCTGAAACTCTACCTCATTCAGCAATAAATGCCAATTGCCCCTAACCTCCTCCCCAGCTCCCAGCAACCACCATTCTACTTTCTGTCTCTACAGTTTTGACTACTTTAAGTACCTCATATAAGTGGAATCATACAGTGTTTGTATTTTTTGTGATTGGCTTATTTCACTTACTACATTGTCTTCAAGGTTCATCCATGTTATAGCATATGTAAGTATTTTCTTCCTCTTAAAGTCTGAGTGATATTCCAATATATGTACAAACCATATTTTGCTTACTCATTCATCAATCAGGGGATGCTTTCAATGCTGCTATAAACATGGAAGTACAAATATCTCTTTGGGACCCTGCTTTCAATTCTTTTAGGCATATACCCAGAATGGGAATTGCTGGATTATATGATAACTCTATTTTTAACTTTTTGAGGAACCATCATACTGTTTTCTACAGGGGACAATCCAAATATCCTTATCCTACCCATCTCCACCATGTTTTTTACAATATGCCTATAAAAATCGAAGTCGTCATTTACTATACAAAGTAGGGTGCAAAGGATTTTTGAGCCCTGACCCATTTAACTATCCAATAGCCCTATGAACAAGTATATGAGTGTCACACCCATTTACGGCTGAGGAGATGGGCCAGGTTGGAGAGGGGTGCTGGAGTTCACACCCAGGCAGGCCTGCCCTGGCACCTGTGATCTCGACAGTGCAGATGCCACCTCTGGTCTGGGTTGTCAGATCTCAGGGACCCAGTGCCCCCGTTTTGGGTAGAAGGGAAAGTGTCCAGACTTGTGCTGAGAATAGATCTGATGTACACCTAGGGCTGAAGTTGTAAGAGACTGTGTGCGGAATCAGGGCCACGGCCAAAGCCGAAAAGGCACCACAATGAAAACTGCAGTCAAGGAGTTTTACTTTAAAATGTGATAGGAGGAGGTATCATGATTGGTGTACATGGGGTGTGTGGGGTCACTGGAAAGACAGTGTAGCTCAGAGAAGACAAATCGAGACTGTGTGTCATCTTACTACACTGATGGACAGTGACTGCACTGGGGCATGGGGGTGGGACTCGATAATGAGGGTGAATGGAATAACCACATTGTTTTTCTTGTAAAACCTTCATAAGAGTGTATATCAATGATACCTTAATAAAAAAATGAAATAAATAAGTTATAGATAGGAGGAATGGGATGTAAATGCAAATCTCATTTCTTTCACCATCACACCCTGTAAGCACTTCCAGCAGTTATTTTAGTGCTATTGAAGACCTGTCTAAAACACTTGTGCCCTGTTTACACTTGGGTCCTCGTAAGCAGCTTGGCACTACATAGAGCCAAGTGCTCTCCGGGACAAACCATTTCCCCCCACATGGCAATATGCCTGCAGCCTTCTCTCTATACGAGGCTCCCATATGATTTTTCCCACCTTCTCTGTAAGAGCTACAGTGCTTTTCTACATAGAACTGAAGGGGACTTAGTTTTTTCCCCCAGAAGTTAATTTTATTTTTAGACTCCCCCACCCTTAGCATAAGTGCTGCCATTTCAAGGATCCTACCTCAGCCAATCAGGACCTGGGTCCTATCCTGCAATTGGGACCCAGATCCTACCTCAGCCAATCGGAGCTTGGGCTCGCTCCTCACCAGTCAGCAAGAAGCCCACCAACCACCCTTAGACCCTGCCAATCGACCAGAGCCACGACCTCTCACCCCACCAACTACCCCTAGACCCAGCCAATCGGCCAAGGCCACACCTCTCACCCCACCAACCGCCCCTAGATCCCCAATAAAACCTTTGTACTTTTGAAACTCGCTCTCTTTCTCTTTCTCTGGCATCTTACCCCTGCATTGGTGCAGATGAGAGACTGAGCTCGAGCTAGCTGGAATAAAGGCTCTTTGCTTTTGCATCGGTGTTGGCTCCTTGGTGGTCTTCTGGGATTCGCAACTTTGGGCACAACAAGAACCTCACAATCAAACCAATTCACCTGAGAAACAGTCAGCTAGCATTATTTTAAACTATGGACTGAGAAATTGAGAGAAAGAAAGAAAGCTGCTCTGTAATTTGGAAAACCATCTGTGATGCTATAAAAATGTCTCACTGGACTCTTGACCACATAGATCATTATTTTTATTGCCCTTTCCCTAGATGAGATATGGCTTAATTTGAGAGAGCTGTTTATAGCTTGGCAGGCTATTAAGCAATAGAACCCAATTTCAATTCTCCATTCTGGTAGATGGTAAGAATAAAGGGAATTCAGTTTGAGCAAGCGGAAATGATAAGAATGGGAAGGAAATGTTAGACCTGAAAGTTTTGTTCAGAAGGCTTGTGAATAATCCATGGATTTAATTTATGCAAGCATGAGCTTGGCATCAGATGGAGGGGGCTGACTGCCTAGACCACCCTATGACCACTCAGTAAGTGCTAGTTCCTACAATCCCATTTCCACCGTAAGCCCCAAACTGAGATGACACCAGCTCAGTGAGTTAGTGCATGACTAGGGTGTCACAAAGGAGGGGGCCCAGAAGCAGAGGAGGGAGAAACAGCTCATTTCTTTCCATTTCTTTCACCTTTCTCAATATCTCTTGCTCCCTCTCTGTTGTTCTCATCCATCTTTCATTCCTTCCCATTTCCTCTTTCTTCCCTTTAATTTCCTCCTTCGGGACAGTGAGAGGTCATGGTCTTGCTGCCAACCTAGTTTTGACACTCTCAGCAGTCATGGCAGCCACTGAGCCAGGTTGGACCCCATCTAGCAGCCCCGAAGGAGCGTCTGGTCTTCAGCTGGAGGGTGTCTGGAACCGTGCAGGGGGTCCCTAGCCACCATATAGATCCTTCACTTTTAATTTTGTTCATGGTGTCTTTCATCAAAGGCCATTTAAATTTTGAGGATGGAAAGTATCACCTGTCAACTTTTTCTTCATGATTTCCAGGTTTGTGTGTTACTTACGAAGGCTTTCTCGGTACTAAGATTATATATTTAAACAGACACATCATCTTTCTCTAAACAGAAATTTGGGCAAACTGTCACATTGGAAATAGGGCTGTCTCATAAATTTGGATGTGTGCATGAACTCGATTCTAAGATTTACCCTCCCCAGAAAAGTGCCTGGAGTTATCTTTCTGTCTGGCTCCACTTTCTCCCCACCACCACCTCTACCACAGCCATTTAATCTTAGGATGAGGGAACATTCTGTTGCAATGATCAGAAATCCACTCAGACCAACTTAAATAACTGGGAATTGCTTGTACATTTATAAGGGAATATTATGGAGGCTGATTTTGAGAATTACTCCTGGAACACTGAAGAGTTATAGTCCCCAGGCAGCTACTCTTCATCCCTTTCTCTCAGTTTTCTGTCTCTGAGCCTCTGCTCCTGTGTCTTCCCTCTAGTCTAGCTTCCTTCATTTGCACCTGAAATGATGCTGCCTGCCTCACACCTGGAACCCAGAGGATCTTCCAGGCCCTACACCCACAGACAACTAACAGCCTCAGGCTCCTGGGGTCCCAACTCCAGGTTCTAGATGGAGAGACCTGACTGGCTCAAAGTAGGTCAGACCTCCTAGTTCAATTATGGGTGGCCGAGTGTCTGTCATGAGGAGGGCAACGTAAGCTTCTAAAAGATGAGACTGTGGCAGGGAGGAAATGACTGGTATCGCCAATCCAGTCTCCTGTCCACATTGCTCTGTGACTTCTGTTCCCCTTCAGGTTTGCCCTTGATGTTGTCTTAAGCTGGATTTTGTTTTCACCTGTGGTAGGATTTATACCAGATCTGGAACCTTTTCAGGATGAACTGTGGTCCTGTCCACTAGGGTAGCTCTGATCTACAATTGCATCCTTGTGGAAGTCAGGAAGAGGGGAAAAATCTGGGCTACAGATGGGGAAGGATGAGTAATTCTAGAAGCTCTGGCCATGAGCACCTGTGGAGATGGGTGACTGTTAAGTGAGGCCACCAATGGGGTGAGGGTAGGAAAGGTGCAGAAAGACTGCCGTAGTCCGTTTGTTTCTTCTTCCTCCTGTACCTTCTTGTCACATGACTGGTGGAGTATGGTGGTGGCAATAAGCAGAAAAACTTGAATCTAAGAGTTGCTTCTGGAATTCTCTTCATAAAGTCAATATAGTCTAAAGAAAGTGACTTTTGAAAAATATTTTCCATCTTCTGCAACCAGACTAAGAATCTGGTGGCCAATGGAAAGAGACGATATGGCGGAACCTCAATCTGTTACACAGTTTCTGTGGTGCTCTATTTCCTTATCCCTAAAAGAGGAAACTATCTGCCTGCTGACAGAGGGTCTTTTGAGACCCCATTAACTTTGAAATAATGTTACTATATTAGTATTATTTATAACTTACAAGTAATTTAATCAATACACCACTTTTTAGCACATCAAAAAAAGAAATTACTGCTAAAATGTTCTTTGGAAAAACAGATGAACACATTGAGACCAAATAAATATGGAAATTTTGTTAAAATCTCTTTCCATTTTGCCTGTTTTTAACCAAACACCTTCCTCCAGAATATAAAACACCTCATCAGCACAAGAGAAAAGCATACATTTGTAGTGACTGTCCATACAGAAGCTGTTATATAATCACGAAAAAGACAGAGTTGGGTTTGAAAACCTCTTCCCATGCCAGTGTTAAGCATTGACCCAGATTCTGTTGTTAACATGGGAACTGCCCTGATGGCTTCTGAGAAGTCAATCTTCCTTTCTAATACACAATTCCTTTGGAAAAGTGTATGATAATGGCAATTAACCGCTATGATTTGGATTTGGGTTTTCGCCTCAGGGCTGAAGGCAATTTGACAGCGACTCGGGGGTACCTCTACTTGAAGGCCTGGCTCATGGACATTCTCAATCTCATGTGCCTAAATGTGGTCAGAGCTGCACCCACGTCAAAGAGACTTATAATCAGCTTAACAGTATTGGTAACTGGATTCATTCTATATGAGACATAAACATGAATCACTTATTTTTTATTTTAGATTGGTCCCAAATAGTCAAGATTCCCTTTTGTGAGGAGTCTATACTCCAGCTCCATGGAAAGATTGGCTGTACAAGATGGAGATACTGATGTCCAGAACATTAAGGACTTATGACATCCCTGTTGAACCAGCCTGGTTTTGCTCCTCAGAATCAACTAGACAGATGGACTCCCTCTCCTTCCTCTATCCAGGGCATTGCCCAAGAGCAAGGACAGTCCCTGGCCCCCAGAAGAACTGGTCTCATGCTGAAGCAGGAGCCTGTAAATTGCTTCTGTAAAGGGCCAGATACTAAATATTTTTTTCTTTACAGGCCTTTCAGTCTCTATTACTCAACCTCAGCATTGGCAAGCAGTCATTAGACAATATATTTATATGAACTGTCATGGTCGGATTTGGCCTGCAACCCACAGGCCATAGTTAGCCAGCCCCTGCAAGATGCAAGCCTTTATGAACAAGAGAGTTCTATGCTTGAAAATTGGTCCAGAAAATAAGGAAGGACAAATTTCACACAGCTAATATGCCTCTTAAATGACTTATTAGTTCTCAGGAAGGTCTTGGTCACCAGCCACATATCAGCCCTAGGAGAAAAGGGTTATTGGAGTGGAAGTCAGAGGGTGGGTCCCTAGAACCCTCCAGAGACTTCACCCTCCAGATGGTCATGACAATAGATCATGGTCTCCTGAATTCTCTGGCTTGAAGCCTGGGAGCTACAGATGCCCTGCCAGGCGGGGCACCTGACCCTGGGCTGTGCTGGCAGTAGCAGTGAGATGTGGATATGCACTGTCAGTGCCCAGCTTGGGTCCTGTACAGAGAAAACTGTGCTAAGTGGTACTCAGTGAACAATTTTCAAATATCATGTCTCTTAATTGTGCCACCAGATGTGTACTATTGTTCTCAAAGAAAAACAGTATAAGGCTCTCCTGACAGTATAAGGACTCTGTCAGACAGTTTGCAGAGTAGGATCTGGACATTACAGCAGGCAGGCAGCTTTTTTTGTATCTCTCTTTCAACTTGCCTGACCCTGGCTCTGCTCTGCCATGGCCGCTGCTCTCCCACCCACCTATCTCCAAGGAGCCTATCATTTGTCCACCTAGCTCTGCCCGCAACCTGTGCCTAGGCTGCCTCTCTCACGCCTTCATGGGCTGGGGGCCCTCTTTCAGGGGCTCACATTCCCACTAGGTTTAGAAAAGCAACACAAAAATAAGTATGCAGGCCAGCTTGACATATATCCTTTTAAAGAATGTCCTTGAAGCTTCCATGCTGAAAGTTTTCATTAAATCTTTTTAATTATTTTACAGGGAAGGTCCTAAAACTAAGGCTGGGGTTCTGAGGAGCTCAGACAAAGGCCTCCCTGGGTATGTCTCCTTTCCCAAACAGATTGAACAAACAGAATGCAGGCAGGTCTTATACGAAGAATCAATAAATATAGCGAACCTCTGGAGTATTAGAGGAGAGATGAAAGAGGTTGGGAATTACCCTCTAAGTTCATTTTCTTAAAGCTCATTATTTACTTGTAAAGTACTGTTTGTGAAGAACCCAAGGACAGCAACCTACTGGCCCATACTTCCCCTGGCTAGCTGCCTTCCTGATGACAGTAAACGTAAATGCCTTTAGCAGGGTACTGGTAAGCCGTCCAGTGGAAGCACAAATTGGAAGACATAAAAAATAAGCTTCTTTGAGCCCGTGAACTCACTAGGATCATGAATATGTACAACACAGTGTTTCATTAGTTGACTCCAAGACACTGCAGATGCTGGGTGTGGGGGGCGTGGGCGAACACCACTGACGCAAAAGGTACTGTGTGCCAGACACTTTGCCAAACTCTGGAGGCCTGTCTGGTTTGTGGCGCATATGTTGGGGCCTCCATCGGGGCTGGACAAAGGCCAGGGAGGACACAGTGGCCTGGGCTCAGGGGAAACAAGACAAAACTCCACAGATGCCTCAGGGCTCAGGATGCACAGCGTTGCATGCAGAACAGTGTGTTTGAGAAATGTGAGTGTGTGCCAACAGTCCCCTCCAGCCAAGGGCCCAGGGTCCCCAAAGAAGCAGGGTGATGTCAGCAGACAGGGGTCAGGAATGCCGATCTGCCTACAAAATTCAACCAGTTCTCATAAGCTGAGAATCCCAAGATTTCAGGTAGTGGAGCTAAGAGAAAGCAGTCCAGTGTAACACTGAGTTCACGAGCCTTGTCCCAGGCCCAACAAAGCAAGAAACTTCCCCGAGCTCCTTGCAATGGTGTAACTGCCAAGCCTCTTTTGAAGACCTACCTTTTCATGCCTTCTCCTGCTCCATTCTCTTGGTCTCCAAGGGAACATGGGTTTATTGGTGAACTGTTTAAAAGTACAGCATTTACTATGACGGGACATTCATATTCTCTTAGTGTAATATCAAGAAGCTAGAAGAAATCAGAGATTACGGGGGGTGGTGCTCAGAATATGCCCATTACATTGCCATAGATCCAACACCCCAGCAGCATTTGGGAGGCAGAAGGGAGTGGATTCCACCCCTCAAGCTGTGTGCTTCTCCTCTGACCTCCCCCACTTCCACTCCCAAGCTGTGGCAGAAAAACCCCTTCCCACATGTCTTTGTCCCAATGTAACTGGGTCCGATCACCCACTGGGCAGTGAAACAGCCACAGGACCGTCAGGGGTGCAGGATATTCTTGGCGTGTGCTCTCTCTCATTGTGACGCAGATTTTACAGATCATTTTTGGCCACAGGGAGTTGAAAGAGCTCTGCTGTTGTCCCGTCCAACTCTCCAGTGAGGTCTCTTATTTGATGGGTCTGAGGAAGTGGGGGACAAGTGAGCTTCTTCTGGGAATCTTGATTTCTTCAGGACTGATGAATGAAACTCTTCCATAGAGTTAGTTACAGGCAAATTCACAATCTTACTCAACAAGTATCTGTAGAGGTGAGTTGCTCAAACTGGCCACTATTCTGGGCTATAGGCTGAATGGACAAAAGAGATAAGGAAGAAAAGCCATGTGCTGCCACAGAGTAGCAGAGATACTAGGCTTCGGGATCAAATACACTTACACTTAAAGCTTGGTTCTGCCACCTACTGAAGTGACCTATGACTAATTGCTAACTTCACCCAGTTTCAAATTTCTCATCTATAAAAACAATGCCTGCTTCTGAGTCACCATGAAATCTTACTATAAAGTGGCCAGAAGGCAGCTGGACATAGGAGGTGACTGGTGCAAAGTAGGTGCTTTCAGTTTTCTCAGGTTTTCCTTTGGTTTAAGCCCTGAACTGGAGCTGATGCCCTACTGGGTTTATTCAACTATTCTGTGAGCAAAAGATAAATTGTTTCCCAGGAGTATTTTAATTTCCTGAGCTAAACACTTGCTGTGTGGGAGCCTACCACTTGTCTTTAATTTTCTTGTTTTCTATAAAACTAAATAATCAACTCTTTGCTTGTGGCAGAATTTCTTCTTCAAAATTGTTTTTAAAATGCTCTTAAACATGGAAATGGACAAATACATTTTCCTTATTTTTAAGAAAACCAAAACAAAAACCCACCCTTTTTTGTTTGAAATCAATCACTTTGGAAATCTGGGGCGCATAAGTTATTTTTCCAGACATGTGGATTTGGGGTGGGAGGAAAGAGGGGAGAGGGAAGGCTCTGCGAAATCTATTTGTCCCACGTTGGCTCCCTGGGGAGAGGCCCTAGTGATTCGGTGGCATACTGCTCGCTGACTTTTCTTTCTCCTTAGCTTTTGTGATTCACACTGAGGAGTCATCTTAAATTATTCTTCAGGAGGACTCCGGATTTCCTTCCTTTCTATCTCTCTTTCTTTCTTTCTTTCTTTCTTTTTCCTTCCTTCCTTTGTCCTTCCTGCCTTCCTTTCTTCCCTTCTTTCCTTCCTTTCTTTCTCTTTACAAAATATATGAGTACAGATGCCAGCTCATCTGCCTTTTTCTTGCATACCAAAGACACCTGAGAGAATGTGTCCCGGGTGTCCCCTTACTTCTACTCCTCTTTATAGCAGAACTCCTTGGCTTAGCCTGGCCTGCTAGAACAAAATACCAGAAACTGGGTGGCTTATCAACAACAGAAATTTAGCTCTCATGGTTCTGGAGGCTGGATGTCTGAGATCAGGGTGCCAGTCAGGGTCTCATGGGATCCCTCTCCTGGCTGCAGATTGCTGACTTCTCACTGTACCCTCACATAGTGGAGAGCAGAGAGAAGAAGCAAGCTCCTTTGTGACTCATAAGGGCACTAATTTCATTCACAAGGGCTCAGCCTCATGACCTCACCTAATCCTAATGTCCCAAAGGCCCTACTTTGTAATACCATTACATGGGTGGGGGGATAGGGCTTCAACATATGAATTTCAGGGGGTCACATTCAGCCCATAATACTCCAATATTTACTGTATAGAAGTATTGTATAGTATTGCCATATAGGAGCATTAAGTATAGAGTGTAAGATATTTCTGTATATTGTTGTCTATAATTACTGTCTTTAATTCCTCTCCTTCTATGAGGGAATTTCAGGGGTGCAGGGAAAGCCTGGTCCTTCCCCACAAGGTCTCTTGGTGGTGCCTTCAGCAAAAAGAAGCATGGGGTCCTTGGGAATAGGGACTCCTACATCATAGGACATGCTCTTCTGGGTGACAAGCTTTAGGACTCCCTCTGCTCACTATTTCAGAAGGTGATAATATCCATTTTAAGGTCCCCAAACTTAGTTTAATAGTAGTAAAGTAGTAGGTGGGAGTCAAAAGATACCATTTAAGCTTTTGTGATTCACAATGAGGAGTCATCTTCAATTACTTGACTTGCAGTGGCCACATTCACCATTTACACAGCCAGGAGAGCAATCCGGGATGAAAGACTGAACATCTGCCATGACACGCTGACTGTTGGCTGGGCGCTGCTGCCTGCACATCCATGGTTCTTTCACACTCCTTCTGATCTCTTTTCTCCCTGGCTGCTTGATGTCTATTTCTCCTTTTGGTTCTGTCAGATTTGCTTCACATTTCTTAAAGCTCTGTTATTAGGAGCATATACCTTTAGAGTTGTTATATGTTCTTGATTAACTGACTCTTTTATCATTATAAACTACCCTTTAAAAAAATCTGGTGATACTCCTTGGATTCCCCAAATTTCAGTCTCTGTTTCCTCATCTCGGGGAGACGGCAGACCTCTGTTGGGGCTCTCCCTCCCTGTGCTGCAAGCTGAAAACTGCCTCTGAGCAGTATGCAGGGGCAATCAGTGTTCATTTCATTCCTTTTCCTTCTCTTAATCACTGCAGTTTGTGCTGCAACTGTGTAAATTGTGCCTGCTATAAATGTCTGAAAACCTTTGTTCAATGTATTTCATGTTTCCATCCAGTATTCTAATAACTACAGGCAGGAGAGTCAGTTCAGTCCCTCTTACTCCATTATGACTGGAAAGAAAAGTCTTTTTCTTTTAATAGGTGAATTAAGATTTTTCATACTTATAAGTGTAATTGATATTTCTGGACAAGATTTGTCATATTATACTAATCACTGCTATGAACATTATGTCATATTTACTAAGTTCATTTTTCTATTTCATATACCTTCTTTACTTTTTGGAAAATTTCTTTTGGTATTTAGGAACATTTTTAATTTTTCTAGTGGTTACCTTTGTAGTGTTCTTAACTGCTTTCTAAAAAAATTAATCCTGTACTACCTTATCTATCAGTTTTAAATGGTATCTTTTGACTCCCACCTACTACTTTACTACTATTAAACTATTATATTTTTACTACTATTACTATTCTGTGTTCACATTGGCATAATATAGCCCTCATCTAGAGCCTTATAGTAGTTGTAATTTTACATTGCTTTCCATGATTTAATTTTCATTTTTATTCATGTATAACACCTCTACTAAATTTTAAACTCCATGGAATCAAAGATTTTATCTGCTTTCTTTCCCTGATTCTTGCATGATTTTTATCACCTCAGATACATATAAGTAGAATGACAGATGGAAGCTCTTTGATAGCTTTTTAGTAAAGGAGCAAAGTACTGGGAGAAATTGATGGTCCCTGTAACAAAGACCTTCATTCCCCATTAAAACAGAGTTTTCAGTCAAGTATTTGATCCTTAAAAATAAATAAATAGGTAAAAGAAAGCATGAACTCTACCCTTTTTAAAATAAATACTACCAACTGACTTATTTGTTTGAAACTAGAAACTTTCTCTTTCCACATATTAAATGCATATTTTTAAAAATGCCATTTGGCCCCTTGGTTCCCAGTTCTTAGTAAAAAACAAACGGGTCAATAATTCATTTCAACACTCATATTTAACTGAAAAGCTTTTAATGATTCAGCCCCACAGATGTAAGGTGTAAGAGTTCCAGAGAGCGAGTGGGAGCCATGAATTCACTGAAAGTCTGTGAGTTTACCAAGAAAACATTCTTTTTAAGACTCACAAAATCCTGAGGCTGGCCCTTGTTTTAGGAAGAATAACTGCCTGACACCTGAGAGGTTTCAAACCACTAGAAGATATGGTACGTCATGAGGAAGGCAGGGTCAGCTGGGCACAGACCACACCTGGCATGTCATCCACCTCCCTCCCGCCCTGAGGCCCTCCCCAGAGATACCCGCTGGCGGGAGAAGGCCCACCGCCAGAGAACAGTCTGATGTTTTCTGTTCCTGCTCCAGGAAGTCCCCCTTTCCCTGCCACCCCCACATCCTCAACTTGGAAACAACTTGTAGAGAGGAGAAGGGAAGCAAAGCTGCAAAAGGCAGATATCTACCATAGGATTTGAAGAGAGGGGCCCCTGGTTCAAGCATTTCTCCTCCAGACTTGAAAGGACATTCCAGATTCATTCATTTTAGTTTTCATCTTCTTCAGTTCTTAAGATACTCCTAAGAAAATTTAATCTAGAAAGACAAATTCCTCAAGCTGAAGTAGATACAGCTAGCTATTACCACATGATCTGGCCTTCAGTTACCTCTGACTTCCTCTCTTCCCACTCTCCTCTCTGCCTGACTTGGCTGCAGCTGCGCAGGCCTCCTTGTTGATTCGCAAACAGTCAAACACGCTCCTATCTCACGGCCTTTGCCATCCTGGTCTTGCTCCCACGTATCTGTAACATGTTCCCCACTTCATCCAGAGCTCCGCTCAAGAGTCAACTGGGCAGACAGGTCTCCCCTGGCCACGCTGCTTAGACCCTTACCCTACTTTATTTTCTTCATAGCACTTCTTTTAAATCATTTCACATGTTTAATGGTTATATGTTTGTTCGCAGTACGATTTGCCTGACAAGAATATACATGAGAGAAAAGACTTTCTGCTATACCCTCAGCACACAGTGGGGATTTGATAAATATTTGAAGAAGGAAGGAAGTGAGGGAAGGGTAAAGAGACAGGGAGGAGGAAAGGGGGATTAGCTGAGGACTGAGAGGGGAGCGAAAGGGGATCTCTGAAAGTAGACCTGGCAGGCACGGAAAGAAACATTCCTACTGTGTGTCTGGGATAATTTACTCCAAATGGTAAAGAAATATCTTGATTTTATGTTAAATGAACTATTCGTGATGTTATTTTCTCCCATTTCCCAAGCCCACGTTGGCCTCTGCCCTAGTTCTTCCCTAGTTCTGCCCTGTTATCCCTAACTATTCCCCAACCCCTTCAGGATGGTAATCCTGCCCTGTCCCCAGTCCGATGGCTAGAGACCCTTCTGCCTTGCCTTACAGGCGTCTGTCCTCCTTTCCTGTCCCCAGCCCATTGGAGCAGCAGCCTGTGCTGCCTCTGAACCCTTTGAGCTGATGGGAACCCCCTAGACATCTACCTGCTCCACGAAGAGGACAGCCTTTCCCTTCGGAGTCGGTCACACAGTCAGTCAGAGAGCAGTCCCTCTGGAGTCAGGCACCACAGTGATTTTCAGCCTCATGCCAGATTCCAACCTCTTTTCTTGCCCACCTTTGGTAATGCCGACTGAATCATCTTGCCATGCACCAAAGCCATCATTAAAAGCTATAGAAAGAGAATTTTAAAAAAGAAAAAAAACCCTAAAAACTGAGCTGGCATGTATATACCTCAGAAGGCCTCTGGACTAATAATTATGTGTCACATCAAGGCAATGACCAAAAAAATTAAATTTTCCCAGTCACCTCCCTAAAGTGGACTCAACTGCAAAGATACAGGCCTAACTAGGAACTTGATCACTCCCTACTCTTGAAGACCACCCCTGAGTCTGTTAGACCCAGAGTTGACCCAGTGGAGTGGTGTGTGTGTCTAAGCTGAAGCAGCAGAAGGTGGTTCTCTGTGAGATGCCAGGGAAGGACCCGCACTCCCCTGAATTCACACCTCTAGCTACGCATCGCCTGCCTTGGCCTTCTGGAGGTCCTGCCTGACCATCAAGGCTTCCCTGACCTGTGCAGGCCCTGTCCCAACGATAAACTCCCAGCACTGACCTACAACCAGAGCCAGGTATCTTTGGCCTGGAGATTTTTTTCAGCTAGACTCACTGCTCTGGGAATTTCCCAGAAAGTCTTTTACTGAGAAATTCTTTGTCTTTCCAAAGCCCTCCCCCAGTATAGTGAGATTGTTTATGAAGAAAAGTTGATCAATGATGGGTGATGTTACAAGCTGCAGACAGGCACTATAATCATTCAGACTGAAATTCAGGGAAGAAAATGAAAAACAGTTTGTCATCCTTGTTAGTAATGGAATTGATGAATTAAAGGTCCAGTCACCCAAAAGTCCCTGAATCATGTCTTCTTGTTCAATAACAGCAACAACAACAACAAAAAATTTGGCCTTTAAGGTACAAAGAAGGCAAACTGCACAGTAAATTGTTGTTGAGTGAATTTGAGTTTCATCTCCCATTTCTCCTCCTGGTCTGTGGTTTTCTAACATTGTAGCACGTAGAGCAAGTAGAAATGAACTACCTGAATCATTAAAAACTGGACAAGCAGAATGAACAACTAAGAATGACCATATTCTAGTAGTTCCCTGGGTCATTACTAACTATGACAGAACATCGTCTGCTTTCTTATGGATAAGAGGACTAGTCTCACTTCAAAGACAGGCTTAAGGTGAGCAAATGTTTGCCCTCAGTTTCTCACTTTCCTTTTTGTCCCCTAGCAAAGGCCCATGAGTTGAACTGGTCAGGAGGTTCAGCAGTTCTCAAGACATAGTTCAGACAAAAGGATATAATTAATAAACTACTCTGGGGACAAATGTATGACCTGCAGGAAAGATGTCTTATTAATAGTTGAGTTCCAATGAATCAAGCAAAAGTGGAGGTAAAACAAGGTAGGAAATTCTTTAAAATAAACTAGAACTGATATCAGAAGAACCAGATAAACCAGGGAAGAACAGGTGGGTCATGGCTGTCAGACTAGAGGCATGAATGACATCCTAGCACAGATTGGCAAGTCTCAACTAGTGATACAGCAGACTTGTAACCCTGCTCCAAAGATGGGCTGGCTCGCTCTACCCTGTGTCTCCACACTCTGCTGGGAAGACAGTGTTGGCAGGGCTGTCCTTTGTAGTGTCCTTGGCAAAGACTCCTCCTTTTCTCTTTCTACCCTTCCTACCTAGATCATTCCTATGACTTTAAATAGCATCTCAAATCTCAGGCTTCAGGTCTGAGCTTCAGATCATTTGTCCCAGGGCCCACTGTCTGTCTACACACTCAAATGTCTCATGGGCATTGGGAACATGAAATACACAAATCTTTCACCTGCTTCCCTCTGAAATATCTTTGTCCTCTCCATATCTTCCCCAGCTCAATAAATGGTGTGGCTACTTACCCATGTCTAGACCAGAAATGGGCTCACATTTAACCCAGGTATGGTCAATTCTACTTCCAAAATAGATCTTACAAATACCCGTTTCTTTCTATCCTCTCTGGCACTTTCCTAGTCCAAGTCACCATCATCTTTTGCCTGCACTAATAACGAGTCTCCTTATATCCACTCTTGCTTCATCTAATTAATACAGAGTTCCTTTACCGAAAGGTGGGTGATCATATCATTCTCCTTCAGGGGATTGCCACTGAATTCAGGAGAGTCTGATCTCCCCGTGGCTTAAAGATTCTTCATGATCTTGCTTTTGCTCCTTTTTTCCGCCTCATGAAATGCCCACATTCCCTCCTGCCAGATTCTATGGACTTCGACATGACAAGGTTTCTCTGTTATCTTGCTTATCATTTTTCTTTCCCACTAGACTTTATGGTTTATTATTATAAGACTTGTTCTTAAAAGTGGTGGTGCAGTAGGTGCTCAATAAGAATTTATTAAACAAATGTTGATAAATGCTGCAGGTCAGAGAGAAGAGCAACCTTGTATCAACTTGAATGATTCTAATAGTTGATTGACTTTTGAAGAAGGAAGCATGCTGAACACAATGTCTGGGACTCTAGCTGGAAAGATTCAAAGGCTGGGGGCTGCTCTGTGACTGGGAGTTAAAATCGCCTGGTGACGCCCTAGCTCACATACGTGGTTTCTAAGTGCACCCGACTGAAAGACTAGGTCTGGTAAGGAAGTGCCTCCCCATGGCCTCCCCACTCAGCTGGCTCACTCACAGCATGGTGGCCTGGGGGGCGGTCAGGCTCAGAGCTCCCACAGCTAATATTCCAACAAACAAAGAGGAAGGCACATCATTATGATCCAGCATCAGAAAATAAACAGTGTCACTTTAACCCTCCTTGACTGTTTAATCACAGCTCACTTAGATTCAAGAGAAAGGAAGGTAGATCCTCTCTCCTGAGGAGGCAGGGGCAAGGTACAGGGGTAAGGAAGAGAATGTGGGTTGGGGGACATTGGCCATCTTTGGAAAATACCATCTGCCAGCATCACACTGGAATGCACAAATGAGGAAGTGATGGCTGCGCTTCTCCCCTCTGCTGCTCACCCTGCCTTCCTGTGATTCCAGTCCTAGTTATGTATAACACATATTCAATGTAACAAGAATGTTTGAATTTCCAAAGGAGTGAATTCCCTGGTGGACTTTTCAAACTAAGCTAAAGGAAATAGGGAAAAACGATTTCAGCTCTAAGGCAGAAGCCCTTAGACAGGCCCTTACACCAGACAGAGACCCTGCAGACCTTAAACTCCAAGATTTCCAGAGGCCACATGTCTACTGATATCAGAGGGCCAAGTATATACTCTCGACAAATACATATTGAGCATATATTGCTAATCTCATTATTCATGGAATGTATATTTGCAAATTAAAATCTATTTATAACCCCAATTTTCACAGTCATTCATAGGCATGCACAGAGCAGTAAAAAATGTGAACCACCCAATGTGTAAATTAACAGCTTAGGTCAAACCAGGCTGTGCTTTGCCTCCTTTACTTTTTACACTCTCTTATACTGTAAACAAGTGTCCTTTCAAGGTCAACTTAGTGTCATATTTTTCACCTTTTCATACTTTTTGTTGGTGCTTCACTCTTTAAAATGTCACCCAAGCATCATGCTGAAGCCTAGTGTTCCTAAGAGCCACAGAGAAGTCCAAACTGGTAATAAATCCTTCAAAGCTCTCAGCATATAGATGGAATTTAGAGACATGAAACTGAATGAGACCACCAGGGAATGAGCATAGCTAGGGAAGGGAAGAGAAGAGGTCCAAGACTGAAATCCCAGCTCTCACTCTTTGTTAAGAGATCAGAGGAGAGAGAAGGAATGAGCAAAAAAGATTGAGAAGTATGTTTTCCTGGAAACTGAGTGAAGACAGTGCTTCCAAAAAGAGTGATCAACTGCACCATCATATCCAGATGTCAGGTAGGGTGAGGACCAAGAATTAACCAAAGAGTTAGCAACATAACAGTGGTGTGCTGATAAACATTTACAACTGGTTCTGGGTGAGTGGGTGCTGATTTGTAGAATTTGCCAATTTCCACGACAATACTCCCACCATGGCTGATTTCTACCTATTAATGAGATGTCATTGAGTGCAGTGCTTAGAAAAGAAATGCATAATTGGCTCCCAAGAGGTAGTGCAAGCTGGCTGGCCCACCCCTGAATGCTCACGATATCCGTTGCCTCAAGGCTTTGGCTTTGGCTTCCACGAGGGAACTGCCTGGGCAAGTGTGAATTAGTGTGGCTGAGCCTGCATCACCTAGACAAAGACAACCAATGCGTATCTTATCGACCAACATTCATTTAATTGGGGGCAGCTCAGGCACCTTGTTAGAAATACCTGGGACCCAGAGCAGGATGTCATGGTCCCTGCAGCCCGGACTCAAGCTAACCTTTGAAGAGAACGCATTCCAACAATGAAAAGGTGCGAGACACATCCCCTAAGCCCACAAAGGGTTTGAACTGGAGTTATGCCGCCCCAGCCGGGGAACACCAAGGATTGCAGCCACCAGAAGCTAGGGGAGAAGGATGAGATGGATTCTTTCTCAGAGCCTCCAAAAGGGACCAATCCCACCAGCACCTTGATCTTGGACTCATGGCCTCCAGAATCTTTGTTGGTTTAAGCTGCCAAATTGTGGCAATTTGTTACGGCAGCCCTGGGAAACTAATACAGACTGTTAAGACAACAGCATTCCTCGCAGAGGAAGGAAAAAGAAGAGGAGGAAAAAGATTGAACAATGTGGTCCCTGAAGTCAAATGAAGATAGCATTCCAGGTGACGGAGTGAGGAAGTGACCCTTTCTCTGCTGCTCGTAACAAGGCGTGGGCCCCTGAATCTCCATTAGGTCCTGACTGGCTCATCCTCCACTACGCAGTTCGCCTTAAAGGCTACTGACACCTGGTCAGTTTCCTCAGCTTACTGGTTTGATAGGTTCTTGTTGAAGGGAGACCTGTTTGGGCAAGTCTGCTCTAGGGGGCCAGCTCCTAGAGGGCTGGTCTTCAGCTACCAGAGAGCACTAGTCATCCGGTGGTGCCGACTCTGAGGAAATAAGCTTTCAAGAAATCTGTGGATAGCACTGGTGACTCCTACCATTAGGCCAGAGTAGTTTCCTCAGTGGCCGTTAGTTCTACGTTTACCTGCAGGCATCAGATAAAATGCTACTGCTTTAATAGAATTAAACCACTGTTAGCCATTAACACATCAGTCCTGTGGGAAGCAGCTCTCTGGTGATTTACTGTGGAGTGTGAGAGGAAAGAAAACTCCAGAGCCTGGACAAGATCCAAAGGGAAACTATTGGGGAGTCCTGGGCACTTAGGAATCTTAGCAAGGAGTTGAGGGGGGACTAAAATGGAAGTGATGAGGAATAAGAATAAATCACAAGCATGCCTATTTCTTTTGGTGTTGGCTGCTCAAGGGCCAAACGCGGTCATTTACTGGATTCCATTTAGAGCCACTTACTGGGGAGCTACTGAGAAAAATGCACCCTGTTAGGTGGTACCAGAGCTGCAGAGATGAGTAGGTTGATCCCCACGAGGGAAGATGACTGACTGTCAGGGGAGCAGGGCACACATGTTGCTGTGAGGGAGAGAAGATGGAAGAAAAATGATACCACCACATCCCTCAGCTTTGAGTGGTGAAGCCCCAGGACAGCAGCAGAGTCCTGAGCATGGAGAACTCCATGAGGTTCTACCAGAAGGAAGCCACGGACATCAACAACAGAATAAGGAGTTCACAGGATCCTGGCAGCGGAGAGATCCATGCTTAGTTTCAGACATCTGCCACAGGGGGAAAGCATGGCACTTCTGTGCAGCAGAACAGAACCCACCCTTAAAGCTTCTGCCATTTCTTGGGGAAAGAGGCATCTGGCTCTTGAGAAATGGCAGAAGCTTGATGGACAGAGATGGGCATCTTTTGGGTTATTTGGCAAGATGTTACAGGATCCTTATCAGACAGAAAAGCACATAGTGTCTTCTTCATGAAACCTCTTGGGTTTCACCATGGGGGTGCCTCTGCCTTCCCTCTGTTCCCCACCAACCCCAGCCAAGTCTCCCTGTGGGGAGTTCAGATAGAAATCCCAGTCGGAGGAGTCTTTCTTTGTCATTATAAGCAAGAAGAAAATGGCAAATGGAGACAATTTTCCACTTAATTCAGTCCCCTTGGAGTCATACATTTTGCTGTTTTTCATTATTTGGAGATAAAAGTTGGTTTTATGCCTAAAGAACTCAGCTAATTGGCCAGTTTCCCAGTTCATTTTTCAGGAGTGGGCACAGCACTGAGAGGACAGTTTTATCTCCCAGTACTCTCATTCCATTTCAGATAAAAATGTAGTAAGAAAAGAAGCCAAGTGAAGCAAAGTTCAAGAGCAGGGGAAAGTTGACACAAAAGCTTCAGTGACAGCAGCTGGCCCCAGGAATTAGTGCCTGATAAAAAAAACTTCGGGAAGAAGAGCCTGAGATAAAGGGGCTGTTAGTGAGTGGAGCCAGCCACACAGTAAAGTTCTGCAGGAAGAAAAACGAGGGAATGGGGAATTAATTACAATGATCCCCTCCTAAAACACTGAGAGTTGGAGACAATGCACAGGTTATTCAAAGGGTAACTTCTACTTCGGCAAGGTTTCCAAGAGCTTCTTACTCACAAAGGAAGCTACAGGAATCTCTGCCAAACATGTGGAATTGCCAACTTAAAGTCAAGAGAACTGGCTTCTGAGCCTTCTGGAAATGGATATGTGGACACAGATGGCAGGTTTGCTTTCTCATTTAGTAAGGAGTAAACTTAGGTTTGTTTGATTCTCTTACTAGTCTCGATCCCCTGCTGATATTTCCCTTGGCAGAGAACAATCGCACTGACTGAGCCAAATGCAGGCAATAAATCCAGTGGTGCTTTATGTCCAGCGAGGGGTAAACAGCCCCAGACAGACATGACTATTATGATATTGCAGGTTTGAAGGATAGACCAAACCTGCAGGGGTCTGGTGTGTGGAGCTGAGGCTGAGAACAGGAAGTAAGGCTGGGGAATCACTCCAACTTTGTTTGGTTTTCGTCACTCTTCTCAGAGGATGGTGGGCAGACCAGAAAATTTACTCTGGAGTGGAAGGCAAACAAATAAAGATTTTAGTAAGGCTGCAAATGAGGAAGGCCTTCTCTAATGAAGCCATCAGGACCAAGAAGAGGCTGACAAATACTGCTCACTCCAACCCCATTTCATTGGCAAGGAAACAAATCAAATGCTTGCTGTGAAGACCAGCCCTTTCTTGGAGGTGACCCTTGCTGAGAAAACATCCTGTGTTTTGCTAAGTGTTCTGTCTCTGAAGAACACTGTGAATAAAAGAGAAATGCTAGCAGTGACTTTGGCCAACTCAAGTGGCCTTGTAAATCAGAGGGGGCTGAGTCCCAAGCATTCAGATCGATGCAGAAAATGAAATGGACAGGGAAAGAATAGAAGAGAAGATATACAACCTAATGCATTGCTCTTTTTTTTTAATACTTCCTAGTTAGAAGGTCCCAGATTCTTAAAGCTGACCTAGAATAGGCCATCACCTGTGAGCTATTTATACTGAAACTAGTCAGCCTTTGGGATGATATGTGAGGTAAATAGGATTCCGTTAGTCCATGGCTTGAACCCAAAGTATGCTCTGTGGACACAAAGTGGATATGGCAGAGTCAAGAGGATTCTGGAGAATACCTGCTACTGTTTTAAACCAAGGCACAGATTTTTAAAGTAGACCAAATGTGCCAGAACAAACTATGTGAAGGCACATTTGATGAGACTGAGACAGCCACAGCCCTTTGGGATAAATGGTTACTGTGAAACAGGGCTTAAGTCACTTGAGTTTTCGCTTGAGGCATTCAGGTTATTGAACACTAAGGGTGCACTTTTCACATTTCCTACCTTATACCTGTAGTTCCCAAATCTTTCATGCCTGAGATAGTTTGTTGGAATATCTATGGTTTGCTATATCATATCCCACTATCCACTGAAGTCTTATCTTTAGAAAGTTCTGGGCAAGAACATTGTAGTCCATCTTCAGTTCTGAAGAAAAGAGGGGTAGTTCATAAAATAATTCCATCTACTTTGTTTCTATGAGAATCTGTGTTTAAAATATTTCCAAAGGAGAGGAATACACTTTGACTTCCTCTAAGGCTATATATCTTAAATTGATATTTAAAACTCCCAACCCTGGGAGTTTTGCAGCCAGAGGGAACTCAAGGCTTCAGGATAAACTGGGTGCACCTTTCTGTACTGAGACAAATGGAGATATATTATGAAACAGAACTGCATCTGGCAATGGCTTCCTAAGCGTCTGGCAAAACTGCTGTGTTCTCAGGCTGTTCCCTTCGTGACCTGGAGCTCTTCTTGCAGCCCCCTCAAGCCCCATCCTCTCTTAATAGTGAAGCCATTGTCAGCTTGATATGAGGTATATTCTTTTAAAAGCCTAGTGGAAAACATCATCAGGAAGAAAAAAATCCAGATCTCAACTATGGGATGAATAATCACAAAAGGTTCAACTAAAGTCACGCAGCCACTATGTAGCATCCTTTCTGCTCAAGCATTCTTGTTTCAAAAGAAAGACTGTTTTTCTCACATTCTGAGCACCATCCAGTTAGACCCTGGACAGACTCTAGTCTGAAAAGTAGCAACCTAATAAGGTTGGTTCTTCCTGCTTGGGTGTCAGCTATAAAAAACGAACACTAAATTAGGGGATCACCAAGGTCCTTCAGAGCTCTGAGTTCCTGGAATTCTAAGTACAGCATTAAGGAATTTCAGGAAATAGTTTCTTCTGCTGAGTGTTAGTTTCTTCCTGCTTTCTGCAGCCTTCCCTAGAGCAGGAGCAAGGATGGCGAAGCACAGTGGGTACTGACCTACAGAGACAGCCGCTCCTTGATCATGGATTCTCAAACAAAAGAGTTTAAGTGACCTCTGGGACTGAACCACAAAGCCCTGTGCAGACTGGTTAGCACCAGGATGCAGAGAAAAAAATCACAACGTAAGCTCTTTCCTTCACTGGCCTGCTGCCTCTGTTTCTGAACCCCTGCCCAGCCCTTCCCTGCCTTGCTTTCCGAAGACACCCCACTACATCTAGCCCATCTAAGCCTACTGCCAAGGGCGACTTTCTTCCTTTCTCCTCTTCATCCAAGGCAGAATTTCTGTTTCCAGGATGTTGGTCTCAACCAGCTAAGGATATTATGTTCCAGCATAAAGCAGTTCACTTTAAACACAGAGCTCATCTCAAAGAAATCTGTCAATGGTCTACCAAGACGGAAGATATTTTGGAAGAAGAGACTTCCTATGTCTTAATTTGCTTTTTGCCTATCACTGGATAAAATAAGTGTAATCAATTCAAACCCTATCCATGCTGTCCTGACTTACTCAAACTTTGCCAAGAAGAAATCTGTACCCTTAACCAAGATCGTATGAGTTAACCAAGCAGAAAATAACCTTTCACTCATAGACTGCAGAGGGCCTCTTGCTGTTATTTAATAGCTCATGAACTACTTCCTAGAAGAGAAAGTTAGAGCTTGGTAGCATACGTTACAGAGAAGCTGAGTTTGTGTAGGGTGGAAGATCTAGAATCAGAGTGCCATCTGACCTGGTCCGGCCTTACAGCCTAAGTGAGAAACCCTGGGAAGCCAAGGGATAGCCTGAGAACAAAGGTGGGGAGGTGGGAGAGAGAAAGAGAGAGCGAGAGAGAGAGAGAGAGTGTGTCAATTCTTGGGTTTGCATCAGGTCAGCCATGCATATCAAAATACGCCCATGTCTGCTAGTGTATGAGGCTTGGCTTATCTGCACATGGACTCCCACAATTTCTTTTGTAACCAATGTTTCCTTCTGGGGAGCTTTATTCAAGCTGAGGAAACGCTGCCTTGAACTTGAAAGTAACTTACAGCAGAATTTAATTACCAACACTGAATGATTTCAGAGGATTGGAGAAAATGCTCTACTCCCCAGCTAGCTTTCATACCTGTGGGCTACACCACCTGTCATTCCATAGTTTGCCCTTTGTTGTCTTCCTGCAATCCCCTTTTAACCTCCACTTATCTCTCAACTTCCATTTGCCTCTAAGTATGGCAGCATTAACTGCTTGTCATAGCTGAAGGCCGTGCAATCCAGAAATTCCCCGTGGTGGCCCACTACAGTTCAAATATGCGGAGGAGCATGTGGAAATGTACAGGCATGCTGTCTTACAGAGAACAGTTTGCTCTCAGTAAAACACCACCAATTTTTTGTAGACCTGGAAATTGGGGAAGGCCTATCTTTCTTGACATACTAAAAATGAGTCAAGAGCTTGGCTGGTGAATTAATTAGTTAGAAAAAGCAGTTAGTTCCCTTGTCATCTAGTACACCATGATGGTACAGTCTGGTTGGACACTGATGTTTTATGCACCTTGCCTGGAACATGTGGGGCAGGAGAACCCTGGCCAGGGGTGCAAAGGGGGCGGCCTTGCTGCCTCTGGGAAGAGGCTCCAGTGCCCTGCTCCTCCTCCTCTCCTGTCCCTCTTCGCCTGCCTGGGCTCCGGCTTTCCCCTTCTCTTGCTTGGATTACCTATTCCAACGGCCTTCTGAACTGGTCTGCTACAATCCAGTATTTCACGGCATTCACATGAAAATCGGTTTACAGTGAGCTATTAACATATACAAATCTGACCTTTTTTCTCCCCTGCCTCAAGCCACTCTCTGCCCCCTGTTTCCTAGGAAAGAAAGACTGAGAAGGCCCACCAGCCCTGCCTGCCTCTGCCAGGGCACACGCAGCAGTGTCTGGAGACAGTGGGGCTGTCATAGCCCACATGCGGCACTACCACCACCTGGTGAGTAGAGGCCAGGGACGCTGCTAACCGTCATGCGACGCACAGCTCTCAAAACACATTTTGGGGCCCCAAAATGTCAATCGACAAAGGATACATAAATAATGCTGCTTAATGAAAAAAATGTGAATCTGTGTCACTGAGTCAAACCACTCTCCTGTAAGGGCCGTGTGATAGTGAGTCATCGGGTCCCGAGAAGGAACTCAAGTTAGTGTATCTCTCCTTTCAGGTCAGTGTAGTCTAAGCCTGATCTCTCACTGTGAGCTGAGAGATTTATTCTGGCTCCAGTAAAGGTATTTCAGGTATCAACTGAACAAATAGGAATGATATTTTGGAACAGGTCTTTACTGAGACTAAGAATTCCTGACCTCAAACAGAATCACAGATGTCAGAAATTATATGGGTTGTAGGAATCACCCAGCTCCACCTACTGGTTTTACAGGTGGAGACTCTTGGTCCTGCTTGATAACGTGACTCCCCCAAGGTCACCTGGATGGGAATGACAGAGTCTGGGAGCCAATGGAAGGATGGCCTGTGTTGTGATTTTACTAAAAATGAATATAAGACCATTAGTTCTGTCTCTGAGTCCCTAACAGAGCCTGCAATTAGGGAGAGGGGATGGGAATTGGGAAGTTAGATTTGCCCCCTTAGATATGAACAGCGAGAGTAATATAGATTCTAGGTGAGAAAGACGCTTTATTACGTATCTTGGTTTCCTGAACTTCCAGGTCGTTGCTGAAATCTCACGGCTACTGACCTTGATGCCTGCTTGGAGCTTAAAGTCCATACCTTGATACTTCAGATCACACACAATCCAAACCTTTCCATATTCCAGTGTCTCTCACTGGGAGCAGTATTGATATTTTGGGCAGAATAATTCTTTGTTGCGGGATGGCTGTTTGACACCCTGGTCTTCATTAACTAAGTATGTGCTGTATCTCTAATCATGATCGTTAGAAGACAAACCTAGACATTTCCAAATGCCCCTAGAAAGGTGGTACTGCCTCCTGTCCCTACCTTTTCAATTGAGAACAACCGAAGACCAGATGCCAGAGTTGCACTTACGTTGAGCAAAACGTAAGGACGAGAAAGTGATCAGAACAACGGACAGGGTGGCCTTAATGATCACCTTCATCAAAATGACCTGTGGGGTCTGTCAAAGTAACACTTTCAGGCCCACCCTCAGGGGGTAGGATGCAACAATATATAGTTTTAATAGTCTCACCAAACTGTATATCAATTCCTTTATACACCAGACATTTGAGAATGATGCCTCCACAGTAGCTCTCAACTCTGACTCATAAGAGAATCAGTGTTTAAAAATACCACTGCTCACATCACCCTCAGGTATCCTGAGTTGATTTACTGCAGTGGGGCCCTGGCACTGGATGTTTTCAAAGCTCCTAGATGATTCTGATACTCAGCTGGGGCTAAGAAACACATACCAAGTGCACTTCTTGCCAAGTAAGAGGTAACCACAAATTCATTTCCCCCTTCTCTCTGCTGTGTTAGAGGCAAACAACTTAAAACAATGGTTCTCAACCTTGGCTGCAACACCCAAAGAGTTTTATAAAATACTGATGCCCAAACCATACCCTATATAACTGAAATCAGTATCTTCTGGGGTACGACTCAGGTACCTGTATTTGCAAGGCTCTCCAGGAAACTCCAATGGGCAGCCAAGTTTGAAAACCACTGATTCAAACTATTTGTCTCTTTGCTTCCACAATCCTCTGCTCTTGGCTTCTCGCTCCCCTCAACTTCCTAGTTCAAAAGTCTTTGAGAGCTTGTCAGGTGAGGGTCAGAGAGAGACTATTGAGGAGATAAAGGGCAAGATTCATCCTGGTTTTCTTTGCTGCTTATCCAGCAGTCTGGAGTGGCTGAGGGGCAATGGAGGACCCTCTAGACAGATTGTTGTATGTTTTCACAAGGAAAATTCTTGGATCAGCATCAAGCTTTTTTATCTCATTTCTTCCCAGAGGTTTCTAAATATTGTTTCAGGATAAAGATTTCAGCTTTTGTTTTTATCCAATATTTCATTTATGTGGCATGCATGGGTCAAAGAAGCAATGAAAAGTTGGAAGCCACTGTCTACTAATTAGCAGGCATCTCAGTGGCTGAAATTTACCAGTAACTGGTGCCAGCATAGCACCTGGAATGTTAATTACTGTCACTAGTCCTCAAGCCTGCTTCCATAACCGATAAGGATTATTAATATGTCATCACAGCAGTTAGAGGCTCATTAAAGACTTTTGTCCTATGTCTATTAAATGTCATTGGTTAATGACCCCAAATTTGCCTTTGGGTGGTTTAGAGGGTTAAGTGTGCCCCCTTTTAAATCTGACTTCAGTTGCTAAGGGCAGAAGAATAACATGAAATCCCAGACAGAGCTGCTTCCTCATGACATGTTTTACTGTCATATCAAAGCAGGAGCTGCCTTGTGTCCTTCATTCCTACCAGCTCCAGCCCCATCTTGCTGCTTCCTTGAGACAGAGGGGAAGACTGTTCTTCTTTCTGTGCTAGGCTCAGTCCCAGGTGCTCAGAGTAAACGTATCTAAGTCTGGAGTACTCTGGCTCCTCATATTAGGTTCTTTCAGTGTACACACACACACACACACACACACACACACACACATTTTCTCTAAGGGGCATCATTTGAAGTGGGCTGGTGGACACTGCTGTTAAATTGGGGATCACTAGTCCACACTCCCTTCTCTTAATCAGCAGGTCCTTCCCTGCCATCTGGCCTCACTTAGGGCCAACTCTGATCATCAGACAGTTTAATAAATCTACACTGCAAATCCTTCTTCCTCCAGGAGAATCTCTTCTCTTTACATAAACTTATGTCAGTAAGTAGATATGGGAGCAGTAAGGGAAGAGCACATCCTGATGGCATAACAACAGCATCTAAAGCCCAAATCAAAAATATCCTCCAGTGAGTAGATACTTGCCTTAAAACTGCAGGCCCCAAAGGAACCACTCAAGTGGTTCATACCAGAATTGTAAGCATTTTCCACCTAAACAGGTTCTCGGAAACTTAACATGGTGCTTCCAAAAACATTAACATATAATTCTCACCAGCTACTATTTATTGCGTGTTGTGCTAGGCCCTGTACATCTGAGATAATTCTCAGTCATCACATTTATTCACCTCCCCATTCTTATAACCTTGGTTTAGCTCTTGCAGAGATGGGAGAGGCCTTTGCCAGCCAGCCCCATGGTTCTTTAATGAGCTCTCAAACACGATGTCTTCATGCTCTAGTCTTTTTATAGTGCCCTAGGATTATGAACATTTAGAAACTAAGCTTCCAGATTGCTTCCAGGTATCCCATTTGCTCCGCCCACTGCATCTCTGAACTTGTTACCTCAACCACAAACTTAGAACAAATCCAAAGTTTAGGTCTGAAGCATTTTTTTGGCACCAAGAACACTGAAAAGTGATCAGTCTGCCAAGCACCTTTACTCTCTCCTACCTCAAGGTGAGTTACTTGTCTGTTCACACTCTTCTTAAACTGACCGTCTAGATGATTTTATTACCAGCTGCATTGGACACTTATTTTGTGCCTTTCTGGCTCCCTGATTATGCCTCAGGGAACCATCTTTACCCCACTTTCAGTCTATATACAATCAACCTGTGACCTCAGGGGTGGACATGTGACCCAGACATGACCACTCAGAACATTACCTCTCTTTGGCCAAAGGATTGGCTCAAAGATGGGACAGAAACCAAATTAAACCAACTGGAATTAATTCTAGCTAGCTGAGTTGATTTTCTGTCACTTGAATGAAAAGGTTCACAACCAATAGAACGTTCTTCCCGTGGATCACTGGATGGTTCCTCATGCAAAAGGATAGCCCAGATGCTATTCTGGGACAGACTGATACAAAAACCTCTGTGCTAATATATACCCCTGGACTCAGAATCCTGTGTACACATGAGAAATGGCTTTGTATATAGTAAATGAGTACTGGTATGAAGTAATACTCGTATTCCTTAGTATGAATTGACCTTCTCAGTAATTGAGAAGTGATAGAAAATGCATAAGGCTCTGGGTCCAGGTTCCTGGAGTATGCTAGAATGGGGTGTTAAGGGTAGAATCTGGATAGGACAAGATAGAAGGACCTAATATTGAAAATGAACACTGTCAATTTGCCTGAGGCCATGTTCCCATTAATTGCTTTGGATCTGAATCAAGAATAGCAGAATTGAAAACCTAGTAAAAACCCATGAAGAGAAGAACATTTTACATAATCATCCAAATGACAGAAATAACATGAGATAATCCAGTTTGAAGTATAAACAAAGAAATTACCTTACACAATGGGACTGACTCATTTTATTGCAGAACTAAAAACTATGTAAGAGAACACAGGTTAGTGAACCTGGCCTAATTATAAACAGGGTAGGGGAGGTGGAGATTAATTATCCTGTTGGAGGCAAAAAAAGAAAAGGAATAAAAGCTCTTCCATGGCAACTGACCATAAGGCTTTTACTTAAAAACAAGTATTCAAATCACACTTCAGCCCATAATGAAAGTTAAAAGAAGCTCACTGAGAAAAACGTTGTAGATTTTTAAAATTCACTATGAAATAAAGAAAATTTTATTTTCTACTTATGATTGATGACTTTTCAGACTTAAGGCTTATCAATTGGCTTTCAGATATTAAGTTCCATGGAAAAAGGGAACGCTTACACTTTCCTTTAAGATAGTGATCTGCAGTATTATTTAAGTTCCTGTGTACACAGAAAATGGCAGCAATTTTACGGCACTGAGGTAAAAGGACTAGGTCATTTGAGACAGAGGTTGCTAGTGTGGGCCCCTTCAGGTACACCAGGTCCCCAAAGACTGAGGAATACCTCTCTTCCACACAAACAAGCTGGGTTCACCAGTTAGGAAGCTCAGACTGTGTGTAGGGCTGAGCCCATACTGAGGCCACATGGGGACGAGGACAAGGCTCTGGAGTAGACAGCAAAGACCAACATGTTGGTTCTATTTCTCCCAAGAGGTGGATATTGGACAAGGCCCTTAACCTTAGTGACCTTCAATATGCTTATATATAAAACAGGGTTAAAAATATCTCACACTCCCAACCTTACAGGTTCACTACGAGGATCAAGAATACCATGTTCATGAACATGATTGGCAACCAAAGAGTGCTACAGAAATGTACATCACAATCCCAAATAAACAGTCTGAACTACAATTAATGAAACTAGAAAAAGAAGAACAAATGAGGCCCAAAGTCAGTAGAAGGAAGGACATAATAAAGATTAGAGCAGAAATAAATAAAATGAAGAGGAATAAAATAATAGAAAGGATTAATGAAAGCAGAAGCTGGTTCTTCGAGAAAATAAACAAAACAGATAAACCCCTAGCCAGATGTATCAGGAAAAAAAGAGAGTGTACACACATAAACAGGATCAGAAATGAGAAAGGAAAAATAACTACAGACACCACAGAAATACAGAGAATTATTAGAGAATATTATGAAAAATTATATGCCAACAAATTGAATAACCTAGATGAAACAGACAACTTTCTAGAAAAACATAACCTCCCAAGGCTGACCCAGAAAGGAACAGAAAATCTGAGCAAACTAATTACCAGCAAGGAAATTGAATTGGTAATCAAAAAACTACCTAAGAACAAAACACCTGGACCAGATGGCTTCACTGCTGAATTTATCAAACATTTAGTGAAGAACTAAAACCAATCCTCCATAAGGTTTTCCAAAGAGTAGAAGAGGAGGGAATACTTCCAAACTCATTCTATGAGGCCAGCATCACTCTAATACCAAAACCAGACTAAGAAACCACAAAAAATGAAAATTACACACAAATATCTCTGATAAACATAGATGCAAAAGTACTCAACAAAATATTAGCAAATTGAAATTAAAAATACATCAAAAAGATCATCCATCATGATCAAGTAGGATTTATTCCAGGGATGCAAGGATAGTACAATATTCAAAAATCCATCAACATCATACATCAACCACATCAACAAAAAGGACAAAAACCACATGATCATCTCCATAGTTGCTGAAAAAGCATTTGACAAAATTCAACATCCATTCATGATAAAAACTCTCATCAAAATGGATGTAGAGGACAAGTACCTCAACATAATAAAGACCATATATGACAAATCCACAGCCAATATCATACTTAACAGCGAGAAGCTGAAAGCTTTTCCTTTAAGACCAGGAACAAGACAAGGATGCACACTCTCCCCACTTTTATTCAACATAGTTCTGGAGGTCCTAGTCATAGCAATCAGACAACACAAAGAAATAAAGGCATCCAGATTGGCAAGGAAGAAGTTAAACTGTCACTGTTTGAAGATGACATGATATTGTACATAAAAAACCCTAAATAATCCACTCCAAAACTACTAGAACTAATAACTGAATTCAGCAAAGTTGCAGTATACAAAACTAATACACAGAAATCTGTTGCATTCCTATATACTAACAACTAGCAGAAAGAGAAATCCGGAAAATAATCCCATTCATGATTGCATCAAAAAGAATAAAATACCTAGGAAAAAACCTAACCAAGGAAGTGAAAGACCTATACCCTGAAAACTACAAGACACTCATCAGAGAAATTAAAGAAGACACCAATAAATGGAAATACATCCCAGGTTCATAGATAGGAAGAATTAATATTGTCAAAATGGTACCTAAAGCAATCTACAGATTCAATGCAATCCATATCAAAATACCAACAGCATTCTTCAACACACTAGAGGAAATAGTTCTAAAATTCATAAGGAACACAAAAGACCCCAAATAGCCAAAGCAATCATGAGAAGGAAGAATAAAACTGGGGGGGGGATTATGCTCTGCAATTTCAAGCTCTGCTACAAAGCCACTGTAATCAAGACAATTTGGTATTGGCACAAGAACAGACCCATAGATCTATGGAACAGAATAGAGAGACCAGATATAAACCCAAACATATATGGTCAATTAATATATAATAAAGGAGCCATGGATATACAATGGGGAAATGACAGCCTCTTTGACAACTGGTGTTGGCAAAACTGGACAGCTACATATAAGAGAAAGAAACTGGATTATTGTCTAACTCCATATACAAAAGTAAACTCTAAATGGATCAAAGACCTGAATGTAAGTCATGAAACCATAAAACTCTTAGAAGAAAACATAGGTGAAACTCTGTTGAATATAAACACAAGCAACTTTTTCCTAAATACATTTCCTTGGGCAAGGGAAACAAAAGTAAAAATGAACAAATGGGACTGCACCAAACTAAAAAAACTTCTGTACAGCAAAGGACACCATTAGTAGAAGAAAAAGACATCCTACAGTATGGGAGAATATATTTGTAAATGACATATCCAACAAGGGGTTAATATCCAAAACATATAAAGAACTCACATGCCTCAACACCCGAAAAGCAAATAACCCTATTAAAAAATGGGCAGAGGATATGAACAGGCACCTCTCCAAAGAAGAAATTCAAATGGGCAAAAGGCACATGAAAAGATGCTCCACATCACTAATTATCAGTGAAATGCAAATTTAAACCAATATGAGATATCACCTCACACCAGTTAGGATGGCCAACATCCAAAAGACTAGGAACAACAAATGCTGGCGAGGATATGGAGAAAGGGGAACCCTCCTATACTGTTGATTGGAATGTAAATTAGTTCAACCATTGTGGAAAGCTATATGGGTCCTCAAAAAACTAAAAATAGAAATATTATTTGACCCAGGAATTCCACTCCTAGGAATTTACCCAAAGAGAACAAGATCCCTGATTCAAAAAGATACATGCCCTCCTATGTTTATCATAGCACTATTTACAATAGCCAAGACATTGAAGCAACCTAAGTGTCCATCAGTAGATGAATGGATAAAGAAGATGGGGTACATACACACAATGGAATATTATTCAACCATAGGAAGAAAACAAATCCCACCATTTGCAACAACATGGATGGAGCTAGAGGATATTATGCTTAGTGAAATAAGCCAGGCAGAGAAAGATGAGTACCACATGATTTCCCTCATTTGTGGAGTATAACAAAGCAAAACTGAAGGAACAAAACAGTAGCAGACTCACAGACTCCAAGATGGGACTAGTGGTTACCAAAGGGGAGGGCTGGGGAGAGAAGGGTGAGGGAAGGTGGGTGAGGAGGGAGGGAGAAGGGGATTCAGGGGTATTATGATTGGTACACATGGTGTGGGGGGTCACGGGGAAGACAGTGTAGCACAGAGAAGACAAATAGTGACTCTGTGGCATCTTACTACACTGATGGACAGTGACTGCAATGGGGTATGGGGGGGACTTGATAATATGGGTGAATGTAGTAACCACAATGTTTTTCATGTGAAACCTTCAGAAGTGTATATCAATGGTATCTTAATAAAAAAATAAATAAATGTATGGCATGATAATGATATTGGGTGTGATGATATTTACTCCCCAACTCCACCCCTATCCAGTCTACTGTTTCAAGACTTTCAAGAGATACCCTGCAAAGGGACAGAAGTTGACACTGAGAACAGTACAGCTGCTGAACTAGAGTAACTGGGAGCATAGAGTGTGGGAGGCCATGTGCAGCTGGGCTTTTGTTTTGGGCTGAAGAGCTAATGGGGTTTGGCTTCCTGAGCACCTCTGTTGAAACTCCCTGGGGAATTTTGCCTTATGAAATTCCCAGCAACTTGGAATCCCACTGGGTTGGTGATTAGGAACCTGTAGGGCTCCCTATTGGAAGAAAAAATGTGTTTGAAGTCTGCTGGGAAGAGCTGTTGGAAGGAGCTGAGGTTCTTCCCTGACTCCTACTGTGCATTGACAGAAGCTGTCCCTTCCACTGTTTATTGCCAATTACTTTTGTCTCCAGAGCCAAAGAAAATATATGTGAAATGAACCCTTGAGTTGGACCCATTTTTCACAAGGATCCACAGATGGTGAAATATTAATGAACAGGTGGGTTGCACAATACATCAAGATTGAACTAGAATTGATTTTACAGGCTGAATTATTACTACCAGAGGTGCTGACATATATTCTTGTATGGTTCAACAGATCCAGAAGTCATTAATATCAACACAGAGCAAGTTCAGAACTATCAAACACAACATCTGTTTTACCGAGAATGTAGTAGTAGGGAAAAGTGACATGACACATAATACAGCTCTGAAAGTAAGGGCAGATCATTTTGTAATGGATTGACAGCAAAACTTATGACAGTACCTTCTCTACAAGTCTCTACATTTCTTTTCTGCCTGGGAAGGGTATTCTGTGATATTTACTGGAGTAAGAAGGGATGGAGGAGATGGAATAACTTCTTCTGGAAATTATGTCCATAAACAGGACAAATCCTGTAGTCCCTCTAATTTCAGTCTCTGCAGGGAGTTACATTTAAGAAGTACTATCCAGAAGCTAAATAGTTCCAGTCTTGAAGATACATTATTCAGGCATCAACTCTCAAAAGCCTGTTCCACAGCTCACAATACTTTCCCACATTTTACCTGCTTCAGGTGCTCTCCCTTACCAAACCCTAAAACTCTTCTCCAGCCCCGGACAACTTAACCAAATGTATGGACCTTGGTTAGATCCTTATTTGAGCAAACTCACTATAATGCAACACTTTAAAGACAGTGAGGGAAATTTTAATTTGGACCAAGTACCAGATCATACCAATAAATTATTGTTAGTTTTGATACATGTGATAATGGTATGCTGATTATATAAGAAAACACCCATTTTTTTTAGCAATGCACACTTAAATACAAAAAGGTGAAAGACATGATTCTGGGATTTGCTTTAACGTACTTCAGCCAAAAGAAAAGGAGAAAGAAGGGAAAGGTATAGGTGAAGCAAAAGTAGGAAGATAACTGGTAATTTTAGAATCTGAGTGATTAATAGTTGAAGTTCATTACACTAATTTCTCTACTTTTGTGTATGTTTCCTATTTTTCTAAAAAGACTATTTTTTTAAAAAGACAGAAAGAGGAAAACCAATACAAATATACTCAAAACACCATCAGCAAAGGAAAAAATAAATCATATAAATATATATTTAAAACAATAATAAAGAGGTATGTTATAAACAAATAAGTCCATCAAACAAACCTAATGTATTTGAGTGCTGCTTATGGAGCCATGGATCAGTAGTGCATGACATATTTCAAAGCAAAATACTAAAATTGTACAGGGTTGCACACACAAACATTTTAAGCCTTTATAATTTTTTAAGCCTGAATGGCCTAGCCTCATTCATAAAATATTTCCTGAATTTATATTCCTCTTAAAACTAGCAATTTCCTACTGATTTCTTTATTTAAATATCTTAAAGAGACATATTTTTCAAAACACTCCTGAATTGAGTCAAAGGTAGGGTTCTGTAAGAAAGGGAAGTTGTGTTAAAACTTTTCGAGATTGAATTTAACTTCATATTTTTAAAGCAGCACTTCCTGGCAGGTTTCATAGTTTTCTTCTCACAACCTCCAGCCTGTGGCCAGTGTCTGGAGGAAAATATTGCTATTCATAAGTGGGATTTTAAGAAACTCACATGGATTCTGAAAGAAGCAGCCATCGAAAAACAAAATACCTTTCAGGGTCCTCAAAGAGTTTAGAGAACTGATATTTATACCCAATGGCTGCTAAAAGCCCAAGTTTCATTTGAAAAACATTAAAGAAATTGATATTAACCTACCTTTTCTTGAATGAAGTAAGCTAGTGACTATCTTGCATTGTTAATCACTAAAGCATAGAGCACAGAAGCAGGGGGCTACCAGGGAAACAGGCTGGGGTGAGCAGAATATTGCTTGAACTGGAACACTCAGATCTTTCCCATTTCTCCTAGCCACAATATGTTTCCAGCTTTGGCTCTTTAAGCAAGACCTTGCCTATCAGACATTGGTCTATGCAACTGATTTAGTGGAGAATTTGCTCAAATTAGTTATTTTGCATCTCATTGGCAGAAGGGGGAAATGAGTACTTAATGTTCCGGTTTTTATCCTGATTCGTGGAGACATGAGATCGGGGGCATGGAGATTCCTCCAGCCAGAGAGGCAGCTTCAGGAGCAGGGAGAAAGTGAGCCATCCTGTAGAAAGATGTGATTATGTGTGGAGACTTTAGAAGGAGAGAAAAAGACATTCCATTATTACAGAGAAAGGGTTTGAGTTGACCTTGAAGGACAGGGAAAGTGAAACAAACAGAAGATAACAGCATAAGCAAATGCACGCAGGCTGTAATATGCAGAGCGTGTGGGGAAGGGCAAGGAGGTCCATTTGACCGAAACACAGAGGCAATAGAAAGGAGGAAGAGGTCAGAAGGTTAGACAAGTACTTCAAGGAAAATCTGGAGTGCCAGGATGGGAATGCTAGGTGACAGGCAGATACCTAGTGGGGGCACTGAAAGTTTTGAAAATATGATCAGAGCTGCCCTGGTGAAGATAAATCTAGCAGTGGTGGGTAACATGAATTGGAGCAATGAGAGGGAGGACAGATGGTAAGAACCACTATCGTTATGGAGTACTTTGCGGATGCCACTTCATATACATAATCCGATTGCATTCTCATAGCAAGAGCTATGACCCCACTTTATAGATGAGGACATTAAGCACCTTGCCCGAAGTCCTGCCTTTCACAAACAGTAGAAGCACCCACTCTTAACCACTATGCTTGACTGCATCTTAAGGAGGCTGGAATGGGTGGAGGGGATGAGGTCTGAATCCAGAAGTTGGTGATAGTCACAGAGAAGAGGGATCAAACTCTTGAGAAGCAGGATTGGCAAGATTTAGTAAACAGTTGCCTGTGGAAGCCTTGATGTGAAACCTGAGTGTCACCAGCCCAAAGAAAGAAACCGGAAGGAAAACTTGGTATGGGATAAAAGACTATGTTGAGTTTGATACACCATGAGTACATTCCAGTGAAAATGTCTATCAGGCAATTAGAAACAAACACATTTGGCTGCTAAAGGAAGAAGATGGAGCTAAAGAGAGAAAGTGAGATATCACATGCACACCATGAAGCAAGAAAGAGACAAAGGAGGGTGGGGGAAGGAAATCATCCCTTTTTTTTTTTCTTTTTCTCTCTCAACTCATAACAGAGATGCCTTTTGAGTTTTGTGAGCCACCCCCTCCCTAGCTACCCCCATTCAGGAATGAAATGCAGAAATGTAAGACAAAATTTTACAAAATGACCACATGGGATAATTTTTTTACCTTCCACTTTTGGGTGGAATAGAGGCAGTTTTCATAAAAGTGAGAGAATTCTAAGTAAAATTATGAAGAACAATCTGCTCTCTCTTTACCTTGTCTTCCACCAGGATAAGAAAGTCTGCAGATTTAAAGTCCTGGTCAGTCTCATAGGGGTGCCCTCCCAACCCCAACCCCAGCACACTGCTGCCCAGGGCAGCTATGAGGGGCTAACCCAGGTCAGGGGGCACATGTGCCTTTGTTGGTGGGGGGAGCTCGGGATGGGGGGCAAGGCTTAAAGCTGGTAGGATATGCACCGCACCCACTGAGGTCTCCATCCGAGGAGTCAGTCATTTCTTTCCTAAACATCCTAAACAATAGAAAGTGCAGAGGGAAGGCAAGATTCTACGGCTGAATTCCCCAGCGGGCCCTACAAATGAATGACTTGGTGCCAATGGGGGTGAAAGTGAAACAATGAACAGAGGAGTCTGTGCGATCTCAGGTGGGTCACAGAAATAGAAATGGCCTCGCCACTCCTCCACGGGTGGACAGAGCCTTGTCTAGCAGTCCACCCTCCTCCTCATGCCTTGCCTCAGCTCCATCTGACATGCAGTTTTGAGTCGAATTGCATGTCCAGGGAGATACTGCACATTTCTATTGAGAGCATGCAAGGGTGACAGCAGGACAACTTGGAGCTACAGTAAATCAGATTGTTGGATGAGACTAAAACTGTAAAGTCAATGTTGATGAATTAGAGAAGAATTAAGGACTGGACTCTGATTGATGAGATTAACATATTTAACCAAAAAAAAATGCCCATCTGTGAGAAGAGCAGTTCTGCTCAGTTAAGGACAAGGCAATTGAATTCAATAAATTTTTGCTGAGTACCTACTATGTGCCAGCAGTAAGCTCACATTCTAGTTGGGGAGACAGAAAATAAACAATCAAGTTCTGTGCCCAATTTGGGGAGCATGCTTTGACCCACAGCCCCAAACTGGTGTCTCCAGCATTTATTGGTGATATTTTTACCTGTTAATAGCCCTTCTATTGATTTCTTTCTGTGTGACTTTCATGAATAGTACATATTAAGTGTATTTTCCAAACTGAATGCACTTGTATACCCAGCATGCTGAATCCCTCCTCAAGCTCCCTTTCAGCCATTC
Organism: Manis javanica; assembly: GCF_040802235.1. NCBI lineage: Eukaryota > Metazoa > Chordata > Mammalia > Pholidota > Manidae > Manis > Manis javanica. The sequence continues at coordinate 212,474,955 of NC_133156.1, read as the reverse complement.
TACCACCAAAGATTAGCCCCTATCCTGACACTATCACCCTAGATTTCTTTTCCCTATTCCTGAACTTAATGTAAATGGGAATACATGGTACATACTCAGTACATATTGCCTGGCTTCTTTTATTCAATATTATATCTGTGAGATACATTCATATTGTTGTACATATTGTGGTTTGTTCTCTTCTGATTATATGACTATATCACAATTTATTCATCCATTCTATTTAGATGGACATCAGGGTCGTTTCCACTATTCTTAAATGAATTATTTTTCTGCTTACATCTGTGACAGCTAGTTTCTGAGGTTTGGAACTAAGATTCCTGTCTGATACATTTTTATTTTATTTCAAAATTTTTATTGAGTGACAAAGTGACCAAAGATTTTCTGTAAAATTTCTGTAGGAATGTTTCCTTTTTAACAATGCTTTTGAAGACATGGACATTTTCTTCATCAGCTGTTTGGCAAGGAACACCAACTTACTCTGTTTCACCAGTAAAGTCAAATGATCAAAAGAACATGCTATGTAGATAAAGCTCTGAGTTCCCAGACTAAATACAGTACTTTTTGGAATAACAGTTATAACATGGGGTCTCTTAGGTTGCTACACAAGGTGGTTAGGAGGGCTTCTCCTAACCAAGGGTCAGTGAAATGACCGCTTCTAGGTATGTGTCTCAGCAGTCAGAGTGGATTCCATCTCAATTGCACAATAGCAGAGGTTTTGAGGTTGAGGTTTTTTCCACATTCTCTACTGCCCTGGAGGCTGCTCTCAAGAACTCTGAAGAGCATTGTTAAAAGGCAAATGGAATCCAGTGAAAAGAAAATGACACACTCAGTTAAAAGGCAGTCACATCAGTTATTAATCAATTACTAGGATCTTGCCATTTTTCAAGCCTATGTTAATGCCCCTCCTCTGGGAGTCTGCTGTGGGAGCGGGGGATGTATGAGAAAAGAATGGCCAGTCTGTCATTTTGGCATTTTCCCCTTCAGCCCCGCCATATCAATTATAATGCAGTCATTTGCACCCTGACTTTTGAGCAATGAGTTGGGCCAGACAACAGTTGTTCCTCTTGGTTATTAAAGGAGACAGATGTGTAATAATACTGGCAAGTACTTACTGAGCATTTACTACGTGTACCAGATTCTGTGCCAAGGACCCTGCGTGTGTGCCCACTTTCTTAGATGCCATCTCTCTCCTTGCATCCTGGAGACCATCCCCTCCTTCCCATGGACTTTCCTCCTTCAATTAACCTCTCTCTCCCCTACATCATCAATTCCTCCCTGCCTCCTGGATCATTTCCCTGAGTAGACAGACATGTTCTAGTGCTCCTTTAAGGAAAAAAAAAAATTCTTGACAATCATATCTCCCTCCAGGTACAATCCTATTTCTTAGCTCTTTCACAGCACAACTTCCTAAAAGAATTGCCTGTCATCACTGCTCCACTGAGAAGAGACTTCCTCTCCTAGTCTTTGCTCAGCCATCCCCAGCAGGCCTTCCTCCTCTGCAGGCCACTGACTCTGTTCATTTCAAGGTCATTAGGAACCTCCTTTGCTGATCCTAAGGTCACCTCTGTGTCTTCATCATACTCTACTCAACAGCATCTGACACAGCTGACTTCTCCCTCCTTATAATGCTCTTCTCACCCAGTTTCCGTGATGCCATTTTCTTTTCTCCTTCTTCCTAACTGGCTGCATTGCATCAGATTTTTTCCTGGTTTTCCTTTCCCTGTCTGGTCTCTAAATGTTGGAATGACTGGAGGCTCTGTACTGGATTTTCCTGTGCTGTCCATCTATACCCTCTCCCTACATGAGCTCATCCAAACTCCTATTTTTAGATGCCATCTACATATTTCAGATGACTCTCAAATTTAAAATTGCTAGTCTTGGTATCAATGACCTCTTCCCTGAGCTCAAGTCCCTATATCCACTGCCTGCTATGTATCCTCACATGGATGTCTAAGAGACACCTCAAATTTGGTATAGACTAAGAAAGCTCTTGCTTTCCCACCCCCATTTTTGCCTCCCACATCTCAATAAAGAGCACCTATCTTCACCCTTTCGTTGAAGGCAAACATTTAGAAGTCATGTTCAAGCCCTCTATCCCTCACTTTACCAAATGAATCATCAGCAAGTTCTGTTGGCAACAGCCTTCATGTTAACAGTTAATTATAAAGTCTTTATTCCTTTTAATTTGGCAAACTAAAGGAAAGTTTGGAAGATAGGATGGAGACACCCATGTTTTCTTATAATCTTCATAATCATCACTTTAAAAGTTGAATGTTGTCTTGTTGAGTAGACACATTTGAGTAAATCCTAATTTACTGTACAAGCCCCCTGAGGTTGCATCTTTTGATTCTTCTAATAAATTGACTTTCACAAATAACTGTGCAATGAATATCTGCATGCACATAGTTTTTTATTTTTAAATAGAAAATATGATGTTTTTGGTTCAATAAAAATTACTGGGTGGTTGCCTTAGTTTTGCCACAGTGGGGAAATAAGTGCTCATTACTGTGGTGTTCAAGTATAATAGAACTCTTTTAAAACAGTCACTCTCTTAGAGCCATTATAGTACAAAACTGATCATTGAAGAGGAAGTGGTTAATTTATCTAAAAAGCAAGGGCCTTTAACAGAGAAGAAACTAATATTTAAAAGCTACTCCCCACAATTCAAAATTAGAGAAACCTAGAGGGGTGAACTGATTTGACTGCCCAAGGTCCTGTGGCCAGGAAAGGTAAGGAGGCCCTAGAGGAGAAGGTCCATGAGGAAAGAGAGAACGGGTCCAGATGTAACAGGGTGGATGCTTCAACTCATTGTCCAGCTAAGGTGGAAGCACCTCTGGACACAGCCACTACATTCTGGGAGTCGAATTGTTAACACGGCAATTCAGGCCTCTGAGCTGGAACCTGGGGAGCCAAAATATGAAGGCTATTAACACTCTAAGCACTGAGGCTTGACAAGCCCATGTGGCCTGTGCCAGCCCTAATAGGGACATCAATACAACACTGGATGAGGATGCCCTGGCCCGTTTTCAGGTGGTAGTGATATTTTACAACAGTAAATGAAGAAGCAAAATCAACTATACATAAAATCAGTCAAGGGATACACAAACACTGCACATTATGACATCTAACATGAAAAATGAGGAGGAAAAGGAAGAAGGGAAAAATTTTTTTAAGAGTACCTTTGGATTGTGTTTGAAAGAGAGTAATCAGCAATTTAAGACAGACTATTATACAGTAAGGAAGCTATCCTTGAACCTTTGGTAACTACAAAATTAAAGCCTACAATAAATATACACAAAAAAATTAATTTTTAAAAAAGAGATAAATCCAATTACAATACTAAAGAAAACCATCAATAACAAGACTATAAAAGAGGAAGAAAGGAACAGAGAGGAGCTATATAAAAAACAGCCAGAAAATAATTAATAAAATGGCAACAAGTACATATCTATCAATAATCACCTTAAATGTAAATAGACGGAATACACCAATCGGAAGACAAAGAATGGCAGAACAGATTAAGAGCCAAGACCCATCTATATGCTGCCTACAAGAGACTTACTTCAAACCCAAAGACATACACAGACTAAAAGTGAAGGGATGGAAAAAGATCCATGCAAACCATAGGGAGAAAAATGAAGGAGGGGCAGTATATATCAGAAAAAATAGACTTCAAAATAAAGAAAGTAACAAGAGATAAAGAAGGACATTATGTAATGATAAAGGGGTCAGTCCAACAAGAGGCTATAACCATTATAAATATCTATGCACCCAACATAGGGGCACCTACATATGTGAAACAAATACTAACAGAATTAAAGGGGAAAATAGATTGCATCACATTCATTTTAGGGGACTTTAACATACCATTCACATCAACAGATAGATCAACCAGACAGAAAATAAGTAAGGAGACAGAGGCACTGAACAACACATTAGAACAGATGGACATAACAGACATCTATAGAACATTCCACCCAAAAGCAGCAGGATACACATTCTTCTCAAGTGCACATGAAACGTCCTCCAGAACAGATCACATATGAAGCCACAAGAGGCTCAATAAATTGAAAAAGATTGAAATTGTATCAAGCAACTTCACAGACCATAATGGTATAAAACTAAAAATAAATTACACAAAGAAAACAAAAAGACCTACAAACACATGGAGGCTAAACAACATGCTTCTAAATAATCAATGAATCAATTGACAAATTAAAATATAAATCAAGCAATACATGCAGACAAATTAAAACAAAAACACAATAGCCCAAAATCTGTGGGAGACAGCAAAGGCAGTTCTAAGAGGAAAGTACATAGCAATACAGGCTTACCTCAAAAACAAGAATAACCCTACATAAACAGTCTAAAATCACAATTAAAGAAACTAGAAAATGAACAAATGAACCCCAAAGTCAGTAGAAGGAGGGACATAATAAAGATCAGACCAGAAATAAATAAAATAGTGAAGAAATAAAACAACAGAAAGAATCAATGAAACCAGGAGCTGGTTCTTTGAGAAAATAAAAAAATAGATAAACCCCTACCCAGACATATCAAGAAAAAAAAGAGAATGTGCACACATAACCAGAACCAGAAGTGAAGAAGGAATAATCACAATGGACACCACAGAAATACAAAGAATTACTAGAGAATACTATGAAAAATTAAATGCCAATAAATTGGAAAACCTAGAAGAAGTGGACAACTTCCTAGAAAGATACAACCTTCTAAGACTAACCCAGGAAGAAACAGAAAATCTGAACAGACCAATAACCAGCAATGAAATTGAACTGGTAATTAAAAAACTCCCCCAATACAAAAATACAGATCCATATGGCTTCACAGATGAATTCTACCAGACATTTAAAGAAGAGCTAGTACCCATCCTTCTTAAAGTATTCCAAAAAGTAGAAGAGGAGGGAATACTTCCAACTCATTCTATGAGACCAGTGTCAGTCTAATACCAAAACCAGGCAAAGATACAACAACAACAACAAAAAAAAAGAAATAATAGACCAGTATCCCTAATGAACAGAGATGCAAAAATACTCAACAAAATATTAGCAAGCCAAACCCAGAAGTACATCAAAAAGATCATCCATCTTGATCAAGTGGGATTTATTCCAGAGAAGCAAACAAGGATGGTACAGTATTTGTAAATCAATCAAAATCATACACCACATTACAAAAAGGATAAAAAAACACATGATCATCTCAATAGATGCTGAAAAAGCATTTGACAAAATTCAACATCCATTCATGATAAAAATCTCTCAACAAAATGGGTATAGAGGGCAAGTACCTCAACATAATAAAGACCATATATGACAAACCCACAGCCATCATCATACTTAATAGTGAGAAGCTGAAAGCTTTTCCTCCAAGATTCGAAACAAGACAAGGATGCACACTCTCCCCACTTTTATTCAGCATAGTTCTGGAGGTCCTACCCATGGCAATCAGACAATGCAAAGAAATAAAAGGCATCCAGATCAGTAAGGAAGAAGTCAAACTGTCATTGTTTGCAGATGACATGATAGTATACATAAAAAACCCTAAGTAATCCACTACAAAACTACTAGAACTAATAACTGAATTCAGCAAAGTTGCAGGACACTAAATTAATACACAGAAATCTGTTGCATTCTTATATACTAACAACAAACTAGTAGAAAGAGAAATCAGGAAAACAATTCCATTTACAATTGCATCAGAAAGAAGAAAATAACTAGGAATAAACCTAGCCAAGGAGGTGAAAGACCTATACTCTGAAAACTAGAAGACACTGAAGAGAGAAATTAAAGAAGATACCAATAAATGGAAATCTATCTCCTGTTCATGGGTTAGAGGAATTAATATTGTCAAAATGGCCATCCTGCCCAAAGCAATTTGTAGATTCAAAATACCAACAGCATTCTTCAATGAACTAGAATAAATAATTCTAAAACTCACATGGAACCACAATAAACCCCAAATAGCCAAAGCAATCCAGAGAAAGAAAAACAAAACTGGAGGGATTATGTTTCCTGACTTGAAGCTCTCTACAAAGCCACAGTAATCAAGACAATTTGGTACTGGCACAAGAACAGACCCACAGACCAGTGGAACAGTATAGAGAGCCCAGATATAAACCCAAGCATATATGGTCAATTAATATATGATAAAAGAGCCATGGGTATACCATGGGGAAATGACAGCCTCTTCAACAGCTGGTGTTGGCAAAACTGGACAGCTACATGTAAGAGAATGAAACTGGATTATTGTCTAACTCCATTTACAAAAGTAAACTCTAAATGGATCAAAGACCTGAATGTAAGTCATGAAAACATAAAACTCTAAGAAGAAAACATAGGCAAAACTCTCTTGAATATAGACATGAGTAACTTTTTCCTGAACACATCTCCTCAGGCAAGGGAAACAAAAGCAGAAATGAACAAATGGGACTACATTAAACTAAAAAGCTTCTGTACAGCAAAGGACACCATCAGTAGAACAAAAAGGCATCCTACAGTACGGGAGAATATATTCGTAAATGACATATCCAACAAGGGGTTAACATCCAAAATATATAAAGAATTCACATGCCTCCACACCCAAAAAGCAAGTAACCCAATTAAAAAATGGCCAGAGGATCTGAACATATACTTTTCCAAAGAAGAAATTCAGATGGGCAACAGGCACATGAAAAGATGCTGCACATTGCTACTATCAGGGAAACACAAATTAAAAGCATAATGAGATATCATCTCACACCAGTTAGAATGACCACTATCCAAAAGACAAGAAACAAATGCTGGAGAGGATGTGGAGAAATAGAAACCCTCCTACACTGTTGGTGGGACTGCAAATTGGTGCAACTGCTGTGGAAAACAGTATGGAGGTTCCTCAAAAAACTAAAAATAGAAATACCATTTGACCCAATAATTCCACTCCTAGAAATTTACCCAAAGAAAACAAAATCTCTCATTCAAAAAGGCATATGCACCCCTACATTTATCACTGCAGTGTCTTCAATTGTCGAGATGTGGAAGCAACCTAAGTGTCCACCAGTAGATGAATGGATAAAGAAGATGTGGTATATATATATACACAATGGAATATTATTCAGCCATAAGAAGAAAACAAATCCTCCCATTTGCAACAACATGGATGGAGCTGGAGGGTATTATGCTCAGTGAAATAAGCCAGGTGAAGAAGACAAATACCATATGATTTCACTTATTTATGGAATGTAAAAACAAAGCAAAACAAGAACGAAACTGCAGTAGACTCATCAACACCGAGAAGGGATTAGTGGTCACTAAGGGAGAGGGGCTGGGGTGGGTAAAGGTGGGGAGGAAGAGGGGATTAAAAGGCTACAATAATTCACAATCACAATATAAGTTGATCACAAGGACTGCTGAACCACTGTGATGTACATTTGAAACAACATAAGATCATATATTTATGATACTTTAATTTTTAAAAAATCTATATTCATAATAATAATAAAAAAACAGTAAATGAAACTGGAGATCTGCTATGGATGAGCCTGATTCTCTTCTTCTCCTCTGACTTTCTTTGAATTAAACAAGATCCAGAGCATTCTTAACCAATAAAGGTGAAGGTGGGGAGGAACCTCAAAAACTCAACACTCGACTTCCAGGTACTAGAGCATCAGAAGTTCAAGCAATTAACTAGAAAATGTGCAAACCTATACAGGCTTGCAGGTTACATATGGGATCCTTTCCTTAGGCTACATTCCCAGAAAAGGGATTACTGATTCAAAGCACATGAACATTTTCATGACTCTTGACCAAAAGTACAATTATTTTTCAAAGGGATGCACTAATTTTCATTACTTCTCCACACCCTCTCCACTGATGAATAATTGATTTTTTTTTCTTTTGTCAAAGCAAAAATTCTTGGGAAGAGTAATCAGTGTGAGAAGCAGTAGTCCACAGAGGGGCCCACCCTTAGTGTAACTGGGAAGCCAGCAACATTTTTGAACTCACTCATTGCCACCAGTTCTGAAATAAGCATTCCCGTCTCTTCCTATGTCCCTCATCCACCCTCTCTGGAGCATCCCTTCTGCACCAGCTCCCCCCAGATATTCACCTTTGCCCTCCCTTCTCCATGCTCATTAAAAGCAGCATAGGAGCAGATAAGACATCAGGCACTCACCTCTTCATGTGGCCCTAAATCAAAGTCTCACCTCTCTCAAGCACATGCCTGCATCTATTCCAGATTTAGGAATGAAAAGCTTTGTTCTCTGTTAAAGGAACTTTGAGTGTAGATGTCCCAGACAGAATCTACCAAAAGCTAGACCTTTGATTTCAGGAACAAAGGAGTCTCATAGCCAGGCTATGATTTGAGGAGCATTGCGAGGCCACAGCCTCAAAGTTGGGACCTTGAAGATGGAGTTGGCCGTGGGGGATAAGAGCAGCCCACCAGAAGAACGAAGTGATGGGAACAGAGCACAAGATCAGGTACTAAGAGTGGGAGCCCCAGAAGTTAAAAAGATGCTTCACTGATGTCAGCATTTTGCCCAGAGCCACTGCAGGGTGAACATAATTCATTTAATTAAACCTGAAAGCTGTTTTTTATGCCAACATATAAAGTGCCATTTAATAAACAATTGTCAATCATTTTTATATAAAATATAAGTGAAGCATGAATGGTTTTGATCTTTTATAGTCATGACACAAAAGCTTCTAGTCTTCATGGTTTTATCATTGCATGAGCCTGGGCAAGCCTTACAGTCTTGCTGGCCTTGACTTTCATTTATGAGCTATAGATAATTATGCCCTACCTACTCTCCTGGGAAGTTGGTGAAGATGTGGACAGTGAGCTGGGTATTTAAGTTGAATGTCAGATGTGGTCTTCAGTGATGGATTCTAAGGGTTTCCTAAGGCCAGAGTCTAATCTTGAGAAGTCCAAGGCTAAATAACAGGTAGAATTGAATGCCTTGAGCTTATTATCTAGCGACATGGATGTGTAGTTAATAGCCTGCAGTCCAAAGTTGTAAGACACTAAATGGAATATAACATAAACCCCATAAAGAGTAAAGGACAAAGGGAACTTAAGCAGGAAATAAAATGATATTTGATTTGGATATGTGTCTTTAATGCATCTGGAGACACAACAATACATAGATGTCAATGGAAAAACCTGGAGAGATGAGCCATAATTACTCTAAAAGATAGGCAGACAGGAAATTTGATAGGCACTTACAATGCTGTTTTGTGCTACACAGATGGCCTTTTGTGCCTGCAAAGGGAAATGAGAGTTTATCTCTGACTGATCAGATGGAATTATACATAAAATCAGGCCAAAATCTGCCATATGCCATCATTGCAGGGGTTTCTAATACTGCATGTCAGTCCACAATCCTTGGAGACACAGGAGTACAGGTTTACTGTCATGCATCTTACATGGGACCTTTACCTCTCACTAGCCGTGCTTCATTAAATGTGTTTTAACTAGTCTAACCCACAGGTTTAACTCAAGAAAATGGAGAGAGAAAAACCATCCAGTTCAAGGTTATCAGAAGGACTTCAGATAAAGTATATAAAGTTTATGCATATGAGAAACACCAAATACACGTCAGGCAGTTGCAGAAGCAGAAATGAAAAGCTGATTCCCAAGTTTTCAAACTCCACCGATCACAGTCTTTCTCTGCCCTAAGTGGTCCATGGACCTGATCTCTGAGCCTGAGCTCCTCATCCACAGCCAGTGGAAGCTCCAGAATTACTGAATAAGAAGGTTTGGGAAAGCAATGGGCACTGGGGTGCGGGAGGTCACCAGTTGCTGGGAGAATTGAGTTGAAGCTGAAATTAATGGTGGGTGCAACCACTAGCTGGCCCACTCGCCTGGCAACACACCAACTACAAATGCCCCTAGAAGGGTCCTTAATGGACTTGACAGAATGAAAGCCGAGGATCTGTCCTTTATCAGAACAGATAGGAAGCAGTTTTTCCTGTGGCAAAGTGTAGCACTTTCTCCGTGTCCTTCTACAAGTTATGGTGGGATGCATTTTAAACACGATTTGACAATAATTTTTTAAATGTAGTTTTACATGATAATGTTGACCATATGCTTTGCTACATCCTTGTTATGAGTGGTTTTAAGGACAGATCTTACACATTGGGGCCCTAGCACTCCACCAAGTCACCTGTGGGTAGCACCAGAGCCTCCCAGCTCCAGAGAAGTAGTTTCTAGGAAAAGAGGGGTTCATCAAGGTAATATACTTGATCTTGACACCAAAATTAACAAGGAAATATGCTGCCTGCGTTTCATTCTCAACAGCAGAAATGACATTGGTGCCCATCAGAAGCCTCAGAGACCATGGGAGGTAGGAGAGGGGAGCAATGAGGAGGTGGAGCGAGGCATGGTGGGAGCAGGGCACGCCTCCCTGACCTGCCCTTTCCATGAGCCTTTCATGCTGAAAACTATGCCAGCCAGATTTTCTGCATTTGGGTTTGGTGTGACGCTGATGTTCTGTGGGTGAGTCAGGATCTCCTGTCCTCACCCAAAAATGTCCTCATGTTGAATGGTGCTTTGCCTTCTGCTTTCTCACTTCACTGGCTTCAGATGAGCATAGCACAGCCATTGGGTCACAGGACTTTTCAGAGAGGGATAAACAAAGATAAAGCCTCTGCAAACCCAAAGAAAGAGAATGGGTTAGAGCAGCAGACCAAAGTTTGAACTACGAGAAAGAGAAATTGGGGAGGTAGGAAAAAATGAAGTTCAGGGTTTGTAAGTTATGACTCACTTCTTAAAAGCTGGAAAAAAATTTGAAGCTGGAGTAGAGAATATAAATTCACAGGTGGGCAGTACTTTAGCTAAGTTGAGGGAAAATACTGAACTTTGAATGAAAATAATGTTTAAAGTTAATATGGGCCCATTCAAGATGTGGAGGAAATTACAAACGGAAGTACATGAAAAGAGAGACTAGATGGTATTTTAAAAAGAAGCGGGACTCAAAGGTTTACACACACACAGATAAAACAAAAATATTTTAATGATTTCCTTTGCCTGTGGTCTGCTTTGAATTCACTCCAAGGCCATTTGCTTTTGTGGTCATTTCGATTTTGTTTCTCTTCTTACTACTTCCTACTGTTTATTCCCCCATGCCCAGCATTTGGGCAAAATAAGAGGGAGGAAGTGAAATTCAAATCACTGTTTTGCCCTTTGTTGGCCTTTGGCTGAAAGATGTGGGGGGTGAGGAGGTACTTATGATGAAAGAGTGGTTTGTAGAATGTGTGGGTACTGTCTGTTTATTTTTGTTTTTAGTTACTATATTCATGTTACCCCCATTTCCCACATGAAGTTCTGTTTGGACAGGACAGAGAAAGACTCAATAAACATTTGTTGAACGTTTGACACTGCTTTGCTCCTCCTTTTAAGTATTCCTCAGTGGAGTCTTAGCAACTTTCAATACAAAATCCTTAAGTCTGATTAGTCTGGTCCTTAATAATGTGCTCATCATGAGTTAGATACAAAGTGGTCTAAAGTTAGTACCAGCGAAAGATTTCACAACATATTCTTTAGTGTCAGCAACAATGTAAATAAAAGGATTCTAAACTAATCATGAGGATATGCTGTTTTCAAATATTTTAATAGTAAATATTTGCCTAGGAAATGGGGAACACACTAAATGCAAATGGCCATTTCTCCATTCATTAACAAACCAGCAAAGACCTTACGCTGGGAGTGCTGAGAACAATTTCTTGGCCATTAGTTCATGTCATTACATATACATATGAGTTGTAACAATGCATCCTTCTCATAATTTTCAATATTTCAGATCATTCACTCACCTGGTCTGCCCTTCAATCATTTCAGTTTGAATAAGTGAGGTTTTACTATGATTTACAATGAGGCAGAAAGGGGTATGTTCATCTCATATTGGCTGTTTTTTTTTCTATTTCATCTGGAAAGGAATAAAAAAAGCGAAATTCTGTCCAGCAAGATGACTTAGGGCCAGATAAAACACAAGTGTCTCTGAGGTCAGTGAAGATTGTAAATGTGATTTGGAAGAAAAGAAGAGATTCAAGAAGTTGGAAAGCCCAGCTCCGTGTGGAAAGTCTCTTCTATCAGAACACAGATTCTAATTCCATTCCAGTTCCACACTGAGATGGACATACCATCAGGTAATTTAAAGTCCCTGCCAGGCCTAGCATGTCCCGTGACCTCAACTACCGGCGTGCACCTGGAAGGCACAGCCATGTCAGCTCCCAAAGAGCCGTACGTGTTGGGTTTTCCGGGAGAACTGCAAGTTAGCTAAGAGAGACAGAACCTCTTCCTCTACCCTTAGTCATCAAAAGAAGATAAGCTTTTTTCTTTTTCCTTTGAAAACTTGATAGCTGAAAGAGGAAACAAAATAGAAAAAGAAAGACTTACAGTGTATGCCAGGAGTCCCACAGTTTCAAGGCCTCTTCATCTGTGAATCTACATTCCACGGAGCTCATGTTTGCTTTCTGAAGGGCTGACCACCCTCTGCCCCAAATTCCACTCAGTAACTTGCTCAATCTGACCAAGAGACATTTTTAAGGAAAGTCCCATAAAAGCAAAAAATTTTAGATAAAGCAAAGACAATCAATATCTGTATAAACCTGATAAACATGTATGATTCAGAGGAGGAAATTTTCCTCTATGTATTATCTACTATTAAATTTAATATGGTTCATAAATCCTTGGTCGTTGAGTCACCTCCTCTGATCTTTTTCTGTCCTCTTCTTTCCCTCTTCACTACTCTTGGGAGTATAGGTCACCTCCAGGAATACTTCCCTGCAGTCTCAGGACAAATAGCTCAGGATTCAAGTCAGTTATTCAAGCACCAAGCACATGACTGCGTGATGGCCTCTGACCAGGGTGGTTACACACTCCTCAGGGAGAGGAGCAAGGGAGCCTAAGGAGCTGCTGATGTCTAGTACACGACAAGGCAAAGCTGTTACCTCCCAATCCCAGGGTTGCCCATTCACCATTCCTCTCCCCACGCTCTCTTCCCAAGCCATTTTTGTCTCCTTCATGTATTCTCAACTGGTTTTCCCTTACCCTTAGTCCTAAAAGAAGCCTAATCTGTGTCTAGATCCCCTTTTCCTCCATGAAAAGAAAGAAAAGACAATGGCTCTATCTAGTTCTCCTTTTAGATGTTCAAGTTGACTTGATTTCTAGCTGAAATCAAAATTGGCCAGACAAGGTGGTTTTAATGAATGTCACTTCTTATTTTGACCACCTAATCAACACAATGGGCCATTGTGTATATAGGTATACCTACAAGTCAGTCAGCTAAATGGACAATGCCAAGAGCTATAGATACACTACCCACATGGCTCCTTCCAGTGAATTTCTATTCATTTGTCTAGTCTACAACAGGAAGCTAACTGCCTTGCTTCAGTCCAGAGGGAAATGCTGAGATATTGAACAAATTGCATGCATCTTTCCAAGCTTCAGGAACTTTCAACAGAAACAGTGACTAAAGAGACCCTATAGTACATTTACATGTTGAGCTGTTGTCTAAACCCTTTTTTGCATGTGAAGAACTCATTCAAAATGCTTTGACTCAACATGCATAAGGATTTGGCAAAGAGCTTGTAGGGAGGAGTGCTATGTCATAGGAAAGAGGGCATAAACAAGGTCAGCTCAGCCCATTCTCTCAGAGCACACAGGCCTTCACAGGCCAGGGTTTCTGTTACAGAAAAAAAAAAGTAAAAAGCAAACAGAGATTCTCCCCTCTCAGTCTAACACTAATTCCAAGGTTACAGTAAGTCAACAGTCACTTTTTCTATGGCTTTCTACCACAGAGTGTTCCAATAAAACATATACCTAGTATATATTAATATATGTTTTAAAGAGTAATTAGACATTAATTGTTTTGGTTATGTTAAGGTCACAAATATTTAAAACAGCCACCACTTCAGGGTAACCACATGCAACATACATATTGCTTTAATAAGTACTGAAAAGGATACACATTTTCCTAGGACATACTGTTTTGAGGGGGTTTATAAAGGATGTAGTGCTCAAGGGCCCTGGGTTGTTGGTTTTAAGGCTGCTGGTCCTGATAATTCACTAGCATATATGCCCTATAACTTGGGTATAGCCACAAATGTACTCTAAGCTTTTGATGCTCCCTGAAACAAGTTTTTGGAAGGGACTATTAAAACAATCCATGCATAAAGTTTTCACCCTCAAAAGGGCACTCATTCTATTCCTGTAAGTAATCCAAGTTAAAGAGCTAGGATGGCTGTAATGGATGAACCACACAGAATGCCATATGATGTAGACTTCAGTTTTCCATTAATAGGGAATCCATGTTTAAGTTTTAAAAGTCTGTTCAAGGATATTAATCCAGCAAGAATGAAGAAGATGGTTTCAAGGGAGCAAGCATTGTAAGGAGATGTCGGGGCAGATCATGTCCCGGGCATGTAGAATGATGGTAAGAATAGGAAGGAAGAAAAGAGAAGGGACACTTAAGGGAATTGACAGTCCTTGATCACTGAACAGATGTACGGGATAAAGAGGAGAGGGGGTGGGATACAGGGACAATATCAGATTTCTACATAGAGAACTGGGAGTACGATGGGACCACTGACAGAAACAGCAAATGAGGAGTAAGAGCCAGCTTGTCATGACTCAAGAGGAGCATCTTGAAGCTGGAACAGATCGTAAGATGGAACTAAGCCCAACTTTCTACTTCCTCTATTATTTCAGAGACAGAGGCCCAAAAAGGAGAGTATGAGGAACTTATTGAAGGTCTCACAGCAAACTGACATGAAGCAGACGCTAACACCCAGTCTTTGGTCTTCTGGTTCTGTCTTATGATCATTGTTCAATTATCCTATGAAAGAATCACTGGGTTGCAAGTTGATAAGAAAACACAACCTGATTTGACTTGACCAAGTAAAAGAATTTATTGGCTTATATAACTGTAAATTCCAGAGGCTGCAGGTGAGGCTTGGTCCAGCAGCTCAACAATGTCACTGAGTACCTAGTTCCCTTTTGACTAGTCTCTGCCCAACATCTTGGTGGTTCTAAGTAGGGTACAGACAGGTTCTTAGGCTATGTGCTTACTCATTCACATCACCAGGAAAAAGAGGAGGTACTTGGTCTGGAATTCTAAGCAAAGGTCTTGAGATTCCCTCTAACTGGATCTGCTTAGTCACACATCCACCCAGAACCAATCACAATGACCAAGGAGTCAAATATGCTGATCTGGGTCACCTGCCTCACCCCCAAAATCAGATTCTGTGAACCCACTGGATCCCCAAACCAAAAGGAGGGCTAACAGGAAGAAAATAAGAGAAGCTGCAGGATCAACCAAAAATGTCTCTTACACACTGGCTAGAGCTCCTTCTCTTTTATTCATATTAAATTTGTGGCTTTTCTGTTAGATACAGTGATTATACGGTTTGTCCAGAAGCTTCAGAAATATATAGAAATCAGAATCACCATACTTACTTACAACTTAGGGTTGAGAAAAGGGGGCAAAGGTTTTTTAAAAAAATGTTTAAAAGGGAAAGAAAACTAATTAGAGTGACTAATTTCAAATTCTACTCAAATGCAATCAAAGTCTTTGCCCCTGAAATATATTTTAAGTAGCATTCACTAAAGCCAGGTAAAGTTTGAGGCTGCTATGTTCTGGGTCCCTTTCCTCTCAATGCAAGCATGGCTGGCTTGTTGGTTGGCGACCCTGCAATATAAGGCCTCTTGTCACTCTGGTATCAAAGGTGAGTGCTATGACAAAGTTTGGTATATCTCTGGTAATTATTTTAAAATGACTGCAAACTACCCAGTTTTGATTTTTTTTTTGTCCTGAAGCATTGCGTAAGAAAGTCTTTAGCAACCAGTGGTACATGCTTCTGAGAAACATTTGACCACAAATGTCTTAGATTCAAAACACATTACTTTGTGGGAAGAAAGGCACCACCCAGCACACACACCCATCCTCATTTTGAATGGACTTAATTTCTGAATTCTAGACGCTGCCTCAGAATGCTGTTAAAAACAGTAGGAGCCTTGTTAAAACTCAGCAGAGGCTGAGTCCACAAACAGGGACCAATGGAGTCCCTAAGAAAAAGGTATCTGGACAGCATTTCTAAACTTTGAGCTGTCTGGCTGGTTGAGGCAGGTGATCTCATGTCAGGAATGGTCTTCAATCTGACCAAACAAGACAGACAGTCAACCAACTACATGAAGAACGATTCCTACAGGCAACCTTTCCTTACCAGTTAACTATGAGCCCTGCTCAGCAGACTGAAATCTAAAGAAGGAAATTAACACAAGATTGTGCTGGAGTAAGAGAAAGCTGCTCTGAACAGTGACCCGGGCCAAGTTCCGAGGAGGTGCACATGAAAAGCAGGAGACGAGTGAGAGGTGGGAAGAGATGAGCAAGGATGGTAGAGCAAAAGCCTGTGAAGAGGAGGAAAACAGACATAAAATAACAGGCCAGGAACAATAGTGAGGCAAGAATAGTGAAGGACACTGCGGAAAGGAGACACTTTGGAAATCAGGCAAGTGGAAGAGGAAAAAGAAGAGTAATGAAAGATAAGGCAGAAAAAGGAGTGGTGTTAAATAGCAGTAAGAAAAATGGCAGTGTTTATGAGCGATCATTGCCTCTTGCCACTGTATAAGACAGGGCTCAGCAAATGTCTTCTGAGAAGTGACACGTAGTAAGTAGTGCAGTTTTGTGGATGGCATAGTCTTTGTTAAACCACTCAACTCTGCTAGTATGAAAGCAGTCATAGACAATAAGTAAACAAATGGGTGTGGCTGTGCTCCAATAAGACTTTACAGAAACAGGCAGCAGCCCAGATTTGGCCCATGGGTCACAGTTTGATTCCCGCAGACAAGGATGCTTCCAACTGTGGCACCCCCATAGTGCCTAGCACAGACCTATGCACAGAATACTAGAAAACACTAGACCCACACAGAAGAACAATTTTACAGGCAAAAAAAAAAGGTCAAGTGGCAGCAATTTTCAATGGCTTTTTATAACCATTAATCTACAAAAGGGCAGTTCCCTGTGGTTCCACGTGCCTGCTACTGATCGGCCATCTGCTCCCCAGTGGAGAGGCCATGGACCAAGAGGAGGGACTATTCCATCCTGGGACAAATGAAATGAATGCACAGTGGATATTCTCAGTACAGCACAGGCAAAGGCAGATCTTGAGGAAGGGCTATGCCCAATGTTCATCCTGAATCAAAATAGCTTTGGTTTGCTTTCTGGATAGAAAGAACTGGCCTGTATGACACCCACCTGGGTTCTTTGTCCCAGATGGGTACTATGACAAGGCACATGGGAGAGAACCACCAAGTGGCTGATTCACAGCTATATCCAGGATGAACTTGTTAAAGCTTCCATATGGGGAGAGAGTTCTCCACCCAGTACAGGTGACAGTTCCACAGACCTTAGATCTGGGGCCAAGGACCGCCCCAGACACCAGAACCCAAATATATTTTCTGTCTCTTTAATTCACACCCACCCCTATTTCCTCACCTTTGGATCCTAGAGTGCTTTCCTGCAGAGCTAGGGTCCTCGTCAACCACCATTCATTTGAGATTAATGCTTTAATTAATGGTGCTTGGGAACAGCTTTGGCAACAGGAGGTGGTAGCAAGATCTGGCCAAGGGGTCCCAAGGCCAGTATCACCAAAGCAGGGCCTTCTGGTCCCAGGTTTAAACTTCCAACAATGACCTCATATTCTTTTGTCTTGTGGTTGCAAAGAGCACCTTGCAGCCTCTGACGCAGGGAGTCCCTGCTGGGTGAAGGGTTTCTGTTTTGGAAGCCAGAGCCACTATTCCAGGGCATCCGAGGCACCATGCAGGACCTGAGAGGGTGATTTTGTGGCTGGTTTGCTTTCATTCGTTTTCACTTGGTTCCTGGCACCACGGCCTTCCTTCCAAGTTGGTTTTGGCTCCTGACCTCAGCCATTCCTCAGGCACCAGTGGTGCTTGAAGTCTTTCTCATGTCATTTCCCAGGGTAGCACAAGCCACCCTGTAAATTACCAGAGTGGAGAAATGGCTCCAAGGGACGTCGTCTTGAAGCCACATGAGGAGAGAAAAAGCCACGGGAGTCCCTCTAAGTGAAGCCTGATAACCAAATGTTCAGAAAAGGAAAAGCTAGCACAGACTTATCATGTTCGACTGCTTTGCACTCCAAGGGGAACACCCAGCTCCGTGGAAAGGGAACCCTAATGTTTCACTCTCCAAGAGAATAGAAAATGGCATTTTGCCTTTGTAGGAAAAAAGTTCAGTTTGTATTTAGAAATGAATGTGTGTGCATGGGTGTGTAGGCTTGTGCACATTTGCTTTAAAATGTTTTCTAGTATTTGCTGTCAATGACAACCCCAAGCCAGCAGACACTCAGTTTCTGCCCATCTTGAAATGGTCTGTTTGCCTCTGTGGCAGCAGCTGAGGTGCTTCATGGATCATCCTTGTCCTCACTGGCCTGGCCTCCCCCGTCTCTGACATCTGCATTCCTGACCCTTCCTCCCTGGCCTCCTCTTCCCAGCCTCTCAGCTCCTGTCACGCAAAGTTACTCAACACCCAGTAGGAGCTAACCAGAGCCAAGACATCGTGTTCCCACAGCTCCCATCTTGCCCCTCACTGATGTGCCAGGGTTCCTCTGCACTGCCACCAGGGGGCAAAGAAAGGGAAACGGCTCCATATTTACATCCCAGCCTTGGGAACCAGCCCGCCCTCCTCCCTTGTCCTGCACCAATTCCTGCTGCCCTGTGGAACCCCTGCCCCACACCCTGTCTTCTGCAGCCCAGCGCTAGCTGTTGCTCTTCATGACCAAACTCTATGCAGTTCAGTAATATTGTCAGTAGTGCTCTTTTTCAGTCCACCTAGAGCTCAGGTTTAAAGCTACCAAACTAGCCCTTTTATCATTTACCTACTTTATCTTTAATACTGTTTTCTCTTTGGGAATTCAGTTGATACTTAGCTTGATATGGTGTAAGAAACAAGCTTTGCTTAAGACAGTGTGACTCACTAAATCTCTCTAGTCTGTTTCCTTCTCTGTAAAAAGTGGTAGTACTAATGATCTGCTTTCCAGGGCTGTCAAGAGGAGTAAGTGGAAATCATGTAAAATTCCTAGCATGAACCTGATTCATAACTAGTGCTCAATAAATGTTAGTAACACCCCTCCTACCACCACTAGCCACTGTGACTAAATTTTAGTATGTTTTTACTTTGGCTAAAGTAAATTTTTGTGACTAACATCAAATCAGATTGGCAGGTGATACTCCAGAATAGTGCTTCTCAACCCCAGGTGCACAATACTATCTCCTGGGGAGCTTTAGAAAGTCCTTGTACCTGGGGGCCATTATCCCCTCCCACCTTAGATATTTGGAGGTCTCAACCTCCCTTATTTCTTGATTTAATCTTTGGGGGTCAATATTCCTAGGTGTCAGCCCCTGTCACCTGACCTGACATTTGGTTTTCTTTTTCTTTCTCCCCTTCCACTAAGATTTGAGGCAATATGTAACTAATACAATCCTCTTATCATAACACAACACTGTTATCTCCCTGACTTTCAGGCAGATTTTCATTTTTGTGTGACTTGTTTCCTAGAAATAAGGAAAGACATTTGCATGACCCGATGTATTAGTAGTGTTTTGCTGCATGATTTTCATATATCCGCCTGGTCTGTTAGCATTATTAGAACATGAATGCCCTCTTTAGTAGAAGTCTATTCCCATTGGTGGGTCCATCCTGAGATTTCACCTCTACAGAAATGAAAGATTACCTCTCTTCCTTAGGATCCTGGATAATTCATAAGCATAGACACAATGTGGGGCCCATCTATTCACCCACCCACTGCCTACCGGGTCACTGAACATGAGCACAGATGCTGTTAAGTCCTTCTGTTCTTAGAACAGATCCTACCTTTTCAGGGACAGCTTGGCTGACTCACAGGTCCCTTTGTTTAGTCTCTCCTGCTTGTGCTAAGAGAAACAAACACAAATCAATACTTTAAAACAGACATATAATGAATATTTTTTAAATGAATACCTACATATTCTTCTTACATCTTACATTCACCTTTCTTTTGTGTTATAACTACATTTTTATACACTTATTGCTTTAAAGTGTGATTATGAACTCAGCCTATAGACTCACCTTGTCTCAATTTGCCATAATTGTTTCCATCATTCGATGTTCACATTTTGGCAGCTGGGCTAGTTGAAACTCCTTCAAGCACAGCTCGGATATTCTTGAAAGCTCCTTGTTATCAGGCCACAGCAACAAAAGGCTGATTTTTTTTGTTTTTGTTGTTTTTTTTGTCCTGTAAAGCCAGCCTGGTATTTTTCCTGTCCCATGATTGGAATCCACTAACTTCCAAGAAACTGACTGCTTCGAGAACAGAACGCTGTTGGCAGTGAAATGCCAAGCCTCTCGCCGTGTGTCACCAGGAAGGTCTGTGCCCACTGCTGCTTGGGCCTGTTCTGTGACAGCCAGGAAAGATGCTTTTAGGGTAGGGATTCATACAGATTTTCCTTTCTATAGCACATTATGTTGTTGGTTTTAATCAGCCAGGGTCTCCTAACAAAAATAGAGTGAATATTGCTAGAAAGCCTACTGGTAGGTAGTTTTTCAGCCAGGTCCCTGACGTACTCCCTCCACAGGATAGGGTCACAGCTTTGCCTGAGCCCCAGGGGGAGGTGAGCAGGGGAGCTCACGACTTCCATGATGGCACCACGCAGCCACCTGGTTTCCCCCTACAGCTGCTTTTCTGTGAGGATTAACATTTTGTCTCCAGTTTGCTTCCTTCCTCCTCCAAGTTCTTGGACTCCAAGCAGCCTCTGTAAGCACCACTGTAGGATGCTCAGGGCTGCGAGGGGTTCTGTAATGCAGGATTTTCAGTTTTCAAACCAGGACAATCCCAGGCCAACCAGGATGAGATGGTCACTCCATTACCAGTGAGCTAATAGCAGAGCAGGTCAAGGAACTCTTCACTTCTGCACAGAGCAGGAAAGAGACGCCCTGCACTTTGCTCAGTAGAATACTAGGGGACTGAATAAAAATATGCTTGGAATTTACAAGAAAGGCAATCATTCATGTGAATTTAAGAGTCACGCTGCAGTGCAGACAAATACACCAGCTCATACAGCCAAGATCATTACATGCGAAGCTAGAAGAGGCTGAGCTGTTTAACCTAGTAAACACACACAGCTGGGAACAATTTCTCATTCAAAAAGCCTTGGTTTTGCAGCTGCAAAGCCTGGTTTTCTTTCCCTATCTCAGAAGGCCCTATAGAGGGTAGGTCCGAAAAGCCAATGGAAGATAGCAGATTCTCCAGGAGGGAGAGGTGTAGAGAGTAAGGCCATTCGCTGTAAGTTAATGCTCCAAAATTGGGCCCCATATTAGTGGTGAACAGTTTAAGTGAAGGCCTAGTCAAAAGTACCCTCACAAATACAGGTTTATGAACTACTCTGTACTCAGAGCCCTGGCCTGCCCAAGAGCTGGGTGTGTTAATTAGCTCTGGGCAGCTCCCGAGGACCAGAGGACAGCTCCTGGGGCCTTGCCTAGGGCACAGGAAGCTCCCGCACTGGAGGAGCCCTACCCTCTCCCACCCCGGGGTAATCTGCCCCAACCTCCCCTTACGGATGAATAAACTGAAGCCTAGAGAGGTCAAGAGACAAAAGGCATAGCTGGACACTGTTAAAGTTGAAATTTAGAACATAAATTCCCTCTTTCCACTAAGTATAAACCCCACTACCTTCCTGTAGTGCTGCTCCAAATGCACCTCACCTTTCAGAGAATTTCAGAAGGACCCACTCAAAGAGAGTTTGAACATTGAGTGTGAGCTCCTCCCCAGGACTCCTAATCTGGGAAGAATAGATTTAACCAGAGGAAGAGAATTGTGAGCTCATTTGGTCTGTTTCAAGGGACACCAATAATAGTCAAGTAATTTCAGTCAATTTCTTGTTATTCAACAGCACATCCTTGACCTGGGAGAAAAAATTTGGCAAATTGAGTGGATTCAATGACAAGATTATCTCTTTTGTCTCTTCAGGCTTAAACGGAAGGGATGTATGTGCTTTACCGCTATTCCTAGGGAGGTAGTTCACATTACAGAGACTAAAAAAAAAAAAAAATAGCCATTCCTTCTAAACACTGAACCTATTCTCATCTAGGGTTCTTTACTCTTGCTTTGAACCATATCTGAGTAAGTGACAGATGGCCTGTGTTAGTTACATAAATATATAGATGGTACTGTCAGGTAGCTAGGCAGACATGAGCAGGTTCCACCCTGTCCTGGACAAGGTACTCCCCTTCTCCACACCCTCCCTTGTCACCAGATGGCAGAATGCTCCCCGAACCCCTCCTGCTTATGGTTCAGTCTCCTGCCTTATCAGGGCCAAACAAGCTGTAAAAAGCCCAGTGGGGCTTCCACACCACCAGCACAGGTTGGCTGCAGACACACGAAGACCCAAAAGGTGACCCAGAGCCACCTCCAGTTTATTATACCATAATTATAATAAATTTACATCGTAGTTTCAGCCTGCCTCCTGCCCCAGGCCCCATGGGTTTTGCTTGGGTACTTACGGGTAAGCACCTGTGCACTAGGAAGAAGGTTATATAACTTGGGCCTGTCAATCAACATGTCAACTGACTGATCTAAGATTCAGGGAGGGACTTGCCACCATTTTAAAAACCAACTGTATGCTGGTGGGACTGTAAATTAGTTCAACCATTGTGGAAAGCAGTATGGAGGTTCCTCAAAAAGCTCAAAATAGAAATACCATTTGACCCAGGAATCCCACTCCTAGGAATTTACCCTAAGAATGCAGCAGCCCAATTTAGAAAAGACAGATGCACCCTTCTGTTTATCGCAGCACTATTTACAATAGCCAAGAAATGGAAGCAACCTAAGTGTCCATCAGTAGGTGAGTGGATAAAGAAGATGTGGTACATATACACAATGGAATATTATTCAGCCATAAGAAGAAAACAAATCCTACCATTTGCAACAGCATGGATGGAGCTGGAGGGTATTATGCTCAGTGAAATAAGCCAGGTGGAGAAAGACAAGTAACAAATGATTTCACTCATATGTGGAGTATAAGAACAAAGAAAAAAACTGAAGGAACAAAACAGCAGCAGAATCACAGAACCCAAGAATGGACTAACAGTTACCAAAGGGAAAGGGACTGGGGAGGATGGGTGGAAAGGGAGGGATAAGGGGGGCAAAAAGAAAGGGGGCCTTACGATTAGCATATATAATGTGGGGGGGTCACGGGGAGGGATGTGCAACACAGAGAAGACAAGTAGTGACTCTACAGCATCTTACCACACTGATGGACAGTGACTGCAATGGGGTTTGTGGGGGGGGGGGACTTGGTGATGGGGGGAGTCTAGTAAACATAATGTTCCTCATGTAACTAGGATTAATGATACCAAAATAAAAAAATATAAATAAATATAAATAAATAAATAAAACTGTAACCCTAATAGCAGGGCAGTTCTGGTTTCCAGACAGCCCACTCTGCACTCTTTTCGAGAGTGTGCTTCACTTTGCTTAATAAACTTCCACCACTTAAGACTGTTCTGTGTCTGTCTCTTGATTGAATTCTTTCTCACAAGGACTGAGAAAACAAAACTCACTCAACACGTAGCAGTGTTACTCTGCCTAAAGCCTCCCCAAGCCTCTCTGGGCGTCTCCAGGGACTATCTTAGATGTGTCCTTAAACAAGTCCCATCTACCACAATCCACTAGAACGCAGTCTTCATGTGGCTCCTTGGATGACATTATCAAACAGGTTCAGAGGCAAAGAGGGAAAATAGCCTGTCCAGATGGCTGCTGAGATAATTTGTGTGAGAGGACTCAGGAGGTACCTCTTTGGGGTTCCCAGAGACAACTGGGGAGACATTTGGATATTCTACACAATCAAGTGAGGATAGTCAGAGAAATACACTGCTTATTTTGGGGGTCACTGTGGCTACCAGCCTCACAGCAGGAGCTGCTCCCTGCTATTGACTGCCAGGAGTCACACGGAGCCTGAACCACATGGCACTGCAAGTGCCCTGTGGATGGAAAGAACACACTTCCACACATGCACACCTGTACCACTGCCTGAACCAATGATCCCCAAGCAGGGCTGCGCTGTCCCGCCAAGGGTTCAGAGGTTTCGTTGACAGATCCCTGCTTTCCATGCTATGAGCCGTGGCTCTCTCCTAGGACTCAGAGGAAGCCAAGAGCTGACTCAGGATGAGCTCTGGCCCAGACTCTGTACTGCTCTGCATTCCTCTGGCTGCCCCTTAGGAATGATCTTTTTTTAACCCCACAAGCATGCTCCCACCTCTCACCTTTGCATGATCACAGGTCCTTTGGAATCCATAATCAGCCATCTCAATACACGGCTTGCTTTTCACTTTGAAACTTTACAACTTGAAACCCAGGGAACTAAACTTTGCCCTCTGTCAAACTGCATCTGTTAACTGTTAGATACTGCAGCACTGAATTTTGCTGTGCAATCATCCAGTTGTAATACAATAAGTGTGAACCTTCCATCTAAAATATTTCATAAAATTCTCCAGGCATCAAATTATTGAAAGCCCAAGCCACTGATCAGGTTGTAAAACTGTAATTCTCTCAAGTATCAGAAGTAGTTTAAAATTAAACTGAAAACTATATTAGGATAGATGTTAATTGTGATTCATAACCCAGCATGGAAAAGCCCATGGAGAAAATGCATCCCTGAACTCTTAATTCCTAGAGTTCTTCCCTCTTAAGTCAGAGGACCAATCATCTCTTTGCTGACCTACATGGCCAGGAAGTGCTCATTTGTTATTGTTTTTACTTCCAAACAGTAGTTTATCATAACATACTTAATCGTATTATCTGAAAGAAGTACCTCAGCCTTGTATATTGACACAACTAACTGTAAATGTACCAGAGAGAAAGGTCCCATACAATCTGGTCATTTTTGGTTACAGTACTTATGGGAAAAAAACTCTTAAAATTCTCTGTGACATGAATTAATTAAGTTCTCTGTAAGAGCTCTTGTTGAATTACAGCTGACAATAGTATGAACAGCAGTCATACCACTGAATTCTTTCCTGATCCAGCTTCATAATTCACCCTCTCCCATATGTCCTCTTTTCTTAAATTTAGAAGGCTTTTCTTAATAACAGTCACTTATGAGATCCTAATTGAGGATGTAAGGAGAAAGTTTAATAGCTGTTCCAAGACTCATGACACTGAACAAACGTGGATTTTAACAGTAAAAAATTTAGGATTGAGTGTAGCTTCCATCAGACACTAGATGCATTATCCTAGGAAAATCACTTGCTTTCTTTGAGTTTTAGCTTCTCAACTGTCAGTTGTTCAATAGATTCAGTCATTTGTAATCACTTTTATTATCTTTTAAAGTCCCCTTTAGGTACTGAGAGAGAGAGAGAGAGAGAGAGAGGGAGAGAGAGAGAGAGATGAGAGAGAGAATAAATCCTAGATGGAGAGGATGTGGTGTGGTAGTGGATGGAAATGTCATGGGCTGAACTGTGTCCCTTCAAAACAAATGTTGAAGTCTTAACCCCTAGTACCTCAGAATATCATTATATTTGGAGATTAGATCTTTAAAGAGATACTTAAGGTACAATGAGGTCATATGGTAGGCCCTAATCTAATCTGAGTGGTCTCCTTATATGGAGAGGAGATTAGGACACAGACACCCAGAGAGAACATGGCCTCAGAAAAAAGAGAGTCCTCAGAAAAAAATCTACGCTGTTGACACCTTCATCTAGCCTCCATAACTGTAAGAAAAGAAATGCCTATTGTTTAAGCCACTCAAGTCCATGGCACTTTGTGATGGTGGCCCTAGCAAACTAGTATAGGTGGATGGATGGATGGATGGATGGATGGACGGACGGACGGACAGCTAGATAGATAGATAGATAGATAGAGAGAGAGAGAGAGAGAGAGAGAGAGAGAGAGAGATAATCTGCACAAGATAGACCTATTGTAATTAAGATTCTGGTGTTTAAAGTGAGCAAGCTAAGTAGGAAGCATCCCTTTTTGTAATGCTGCCCTGGCCATTGATACTGATGTAGAAGTGCTGTATATAACAAAGACTTTGGTTGCATTTTCAAAATAAAAAGAAGTAATCAGCTGAGAACTCTAAATCTCCAATTTTTGAAGCCACCAACAGGAGTTTCCACACACTCATGAGGAAATTATGAAAACAAGAGACTCCAGAATGATATAAACTCCTCATTGCCAACTAGACCTTGGGCCTGAGCAGAGCCCTGCTGAGCTGGGTGAACGTGTAAACAGGGAGGACTTCTGTTGCCCAGAGCAGGCGGCCCAAGATCTTAACAACAGGAAGGAAGGAAGGAAGGAAGGAAGGAAGGAAGGAAGGAAGGAAGGAAGGAAGGAAGGAAGGAAGGAAGGAAGGAAGGAAGGAAGGAAGGAAGGAAGGGAGGCAGGGAGGGAGGGAGGGAGGGAGGCAGGGAGGGAGGGAGGGAGGGAGGGAGGGAGAGAAAGAGGAAAGGGAGTTTCTTATGGCTTTCTTCTGGAGATTTCTTATCTATTCATGGAAGAATTAACTTTCAATGATTATTGGTTATACATTTTGAACTACTCTCCATCTCAGAACTGCCATATATTTATACCATGGACCAACCCAATTGAAGTGAACTGACATTTTAAATGTGTCATTTTGCACAACAAAAACTAAATCTGCAAGGGACTCTGAGTAGCAGACCACACTGCTACATCACCCAGAGTGAGTATTTCAGCAGCAGTGCACTAGGGTCTCTGACACTGCACATCCTTAATTGATGAGATAGTCACTGGAGGGGCTTTTCCAAGTGTTATTTTCATAAACAACCAGATTAATATAGGGGCTTTTTCTTGCATTTGTTTGGAAAAATCTTGTCCCAATTATATAACATTCAACTCTACTGCGTAGGAATATGTTAAAGTCTTTGCTCTGAGTTGTCGACACTTAGCCTTTAATCTCATCTTGTCTGAAGCAAAAAGTATGCATAATTTTATTTCATTTTCCTTTTAATATAGAAAGTGCTTCAGGTCAAAGAACTGGAGAAAATGTGAATGTTGACCGTATATATTGCTTTTAGCTATTTGTGGCTTCCTATGTACTTACTCTAGTGTGGACTTTTTCTTCTTTACTTCCTTCCCCCACAAGCTGTTAGGATTGTATCAATGTATTACTCTAACCTTGAAGGAACAGCTTGGTTTGCCTACAGCCCACCAGATTTTTTAAATCATAGAGTTCCACCAGGAGTCAAGCTTTCACAGTCACAAATCTGAGAGGCCTTCCTGGGAGCCTCCTCAGAAGGTCCTTGGGCCGCCCAGCATGGCCGGTTTTCCGTGTCATCCTTTCCCTTTTCCAGCCAACTGTCTTTGAAAGGGAAAAAGAGGTCTGTCTGAATGCACCCATTTCTCTCTCAAATAATTCTGTTTAATGTATTCCTTATTAGGCCAAATCCAATGCACTAAAATATCTGTTGAGCATGTCATTCTGCATAAAAGGGGTTTGAAAATAGTCAGTAGCTGGTGCGAGGAAGGGATATGTGAATAGAGTGGATGAGGAGTTTCTCACTGGTGGCTGGAGGTCCACCATGGCCACGCTGTTTGCAGATTTGGGCTGAGCTGTGCATCACACTGTTCATGTAAAGAAAAAGCGACTGTTCTCCCCAAGTGCCCCTTCCTGGCTCCAAATGGCAGCAATCAGCTGCCCCAAGACCCTAATTGCCACAGCCTATTAGAAATAATGAGACTTCCAGGGCAGAAGCCAAGGGTAAAATCGACATCTCACAACATGAAAGGTCAATATCCACATATACTGCTCGTGAGTGCAAAGGGCACATCACTTGGTGGCTCATTACTGCGGGTGGACCCATGGGAAAAATGTCATTCTACAGAGAGGCTTTCTCAGGATGTGGCCGCAAAAGCTACAAAAGATAAGGACTTGCCTGTGGAACCCGCTCAACTAATGAGAGCTGAAAATTGTTTGAAACATCCCAATGACCTCCCAGATGGGGGATGCTGATTAAGGTGGCTACATGAGGCTCCTTTCTTGTTTGACAGCCCACTGAGAAGCTTTGCTCAGATGTGACTAACAGGCCGTGAAGGTGTCTCCATCTTCTCTGACATGGTCCAGGCCTTGGGCAAAACAAACACAAAAAGTAAGTCCAAACTGACATGCATGTTTTAGTTTTCAGAGACATGTTTTGGGAAAAGAGCGCCAGTGGGGCCATTAGCTGTGATTCCTTTATGGCAAAGGGGGTTTGTAACTACTTGCGTGACTAATCGCATGACTGCGCTGGGGGTGAGCCAACGGCAAATTTAGGTCTTGAACCCTTGACAAAACAACTCTACTGTTCTGTGGGTGAAATTCTATGAAGCTTCATGTATAATTAAATGAAAATTTCAGAAGAGTCTACACCTCAATCAATCAATGCTGATATGTCACACAATAGAAGGATTTTTACAACATCAAAATACATCCATGAAACAATGGAGCAATGAAGCCAGATTTTTGTTTGCTTTGTCCAACATTTTCTGAGACAGAGACATTCACAGAAGAAACCCTGGAGTTCTCTTGACCTCTACATAGTGCCTGGGACTCTGAAAAGAGATCATCATTATGGGTGCCCTGTCCCTGTCTCATCCTAGAGATGAGTATGGGAGTGCATCTCATACTGACTGGCTTAACTCCTTCTCCAGCAAAACCAGAAATAACACCTGTTCATTTGCCACTTCAGTTTGAGAATGAATCATACCTTCCCAAAACATTCAGATCTCCTCATAAAAAAAGCTTATCACTGTATTAAATAAGATTATGCAAGAGTTTTTATAAGGTGATTTAGGACAATTTTTTTTCAAGCGTTTCTCCCTAGTTGTACTAGTTGTCAATTGCTTTGAAACTAATTATCACAAAGCACAGTGGTTTAAACAACGATGAACTTTTATTATCTCGCATAGTTTCTGTGGGCAACCTCATAACACTGTAGACAAGATATTGACCAGAGCTGTGATATCATGTGAAGGCTTATCTGGGACTTTCAAGGTGGGCTCACCCACACAGCTAGCTAATTAGTGTTAGTTGTATTCAGAAGGTCTCAGCTCTTTGCTATGACAGCCTTACAACATGACAGCTCGCTTCCCCCAAAGTAACAATCCAAAAAAAAGATAGAAGCTCTAACTTTTTTTATGATCTAGCCCCAGACATTATACCATCATATCCACGCTATTCTAGTGGTTGCACAGTTCAGCCTATTCAAGGTGGGAAGGGAATGGGGGTGTATACAAGGAGACAAGAATCTTTCGGAGCCATCTTGGAAACTGGGTAACACAATACTTCTTAAAACATTAGAAGTATGTCAGACTGATTTAAAAATATAAGGAATATGATTGTTGATCTAGGTAACCAGAATTCTATGAGGGAGAGAAAAATAAAGAACACCCAGGTAAAATTTCTGAAGAAAATATACTCCGTTCAGCTAAAAAGATTTTCTTATACCAATCCATGCTTATATATTGTGCCTGTAAGACCAAAGTGAAGAGATGAATTAAGAGATTATTCAAGATGTTGTAACCACAATGTTGCTCATGTGAAACTTTCATAATATTGCATATCAGCGATACCTTAATTTAAAAAAAAAGAGATTATTCGGGAGTTGATCTTGATAGATTTAAAAACAACATTTTTAAAAATAACTTACTCTTTTGACCTCAAGAGCAGGATTTTTTTACCTAAAACATTAAGAAAATTGCAGTCTCTCTTTTTTGGTACATATCCGTGGAGTGTTCTACAATCACTCACCAATGTGCCAGGCACAAAGAATTTAAGAGTAATAAAGTGGAGAAAATCTGAATCACCTAATTCTAGAATCCATTTTAAGAAAGACCCACCTCTTCAGAGAAAGGTACTTGATAAATCTATTCAGGAAAAATGAGTCCCTGTGAGCATGGTTGTGGCCAAGGTTTACATAATTCTGTATTTTAGAACTAAATTGATTTATAAAATGTATCAATATTTTCTCTCATAAAAAAATTCGATGAACCAGTTTGATAAGTCAACTTTTCTTGTCTCTCTGTAGAAATATATGGTAGACTTGCTCACTAATTTAGTATTACCAAAAGATTAGATATTCGATGCTTCAATTTATATTGAATTCTTACTTTCTGAATAACAAACACAACTTTCTTAGGCCTCCTTTCTTTAAATTAACTTCCATCATCAACACCAGAAGTTGGTTTTCTTTTCTAGGACATTTTCATCAAAAAAACAGAATTTTCATTACTTCCTAAGAGTTACTAAATGCACATTAATGAGTAGAGAATCCTATGGCTGATTTAAGAGGTATATTCTAGGTAGTCAGCTGAGATCAACCACAACTTCGTAAGATTCAGGACTCAAATTCCTGGCAAGTTACTCTATGTTGTGTACTTTCAAAATCGCATATGAAGAATCAAAATCACAAATGTAAATCCACACATGCCAAGGGGTACTGCTGCTGCACATCTTCTAAATAAAGTAATGAAAGTTAAAGCTGTGTATTTATAAGAAACAATTGAACCACTATTGAAATTGTTCATTTAATTGATCTACACATGTTATACAGAGCTAAAACTTAGGTACAAATAGCTATATATATTAGTCTCTTCTTTCATTGAAATATTTGCACTCAAGGTTATCTAATTAATGATGTAACAGGAGTAGTAGTGTCCTTAGCACAATTAATGGAAATAAGGAAGTCAAGGAAAAGTAATTCCAGTAAAGTAATGAATTTAGAATTGGTAACTTAGTTTTGAGGTACTTGTATATTAAAAGTGATGTCCAACAAGGAAGTATTGATATGGATCCAGCACTAGCTCACCTGATGGACTAAGAACTGAGATAATTATATATTTGGAGGGAGTATAGTAGGACTAAAATAAAAGTCACTAGTAAATGCTCAAAAAGATCAGGACACAGCAAGAATTTTGGAGTCAGAATCCAAGTTCAGATCTATTAGATACCAAAGCTTATATATTTTCATTCTTTGGAACAAAGTCCAAAAAACTAGTATGGCTCACTGGAGGTCATTTTCAAGGTTATAGGCCAAGTATTTAACTTCAGGCTATTTCTCTTTGCTTATGAGGTAAACAAACCCAACCTATTACTGTTTCTTTTGCTCTAAGGCCCTATCATTTAAAAAAGAAGGTTGCTTATGAGACTAGACTATTCACTATAACAAACAGCTCCAAAATCTCATTGAATTAACATACTAAAATTTTATTTTGCTTCACACAAAGTTCAATGCAATGTCCCTGGTGGAGCAGTTGTCCTCTCCAAGTGGTGACTTGGGGGTACAGGCTCCATCCACTCTCGGATGTCACCTCTTCAACGGGAGACTCCCAAAGTCACCACGAAGGGTAATAAAAGCACAGGGAAAGCACGTGGGGTGCTCAGCCATCTTTGCCTGGAAGTGACAGTCACTCCAGCTCACATTCTACTGGCCAGAACTAGTCACACAGCCGGACCCAGATGCATGAGGACTGGGAAATGTCATTACTGGCTGGGCAATATATGGCACTATGGAAAAAAGCATGAGTCACTGATGACCAACTGGCTGTCTGCC
Organism: Manis javanica; assembly: GCF_040802235.1. Lineage (NCBI taxonomy): Eukaryota > Metazoa > Chordata > Mammalia > Pholidota > Manidae > Manis > Manis javanica. The sequence goes on along the minus strand of NC_133156.1, from coordinate 212,443,364 downwards.
ATGTTTGTTTTGTTTTTCATATGCTTTTCACTTTAAAGAATGATTTGCATCAACTAAATGAAATAATGAGGTTATTTGGGTACATCTTTTAAATAAAAACATTAATAACAGCACTTTTTAGTTTTGAGTGATTTCTGACACACTTTGGCTCATTGGTTCTCATGGCAGTCCAATGCAAATGGTATTAGATCAGCTCCCAGAATGGATGTTGTCTGCTGTGTTAGGCACAGCATCATAGTCCTATATTGGGCAATGTGTTATCATGATTCATTTATCAGCACAACTCTAAATATAATAGACATATTTTAAATAATAAGAGACATTTAGGATATAAAGCATAAAAATTTTGAACAATAGAAGATGAAAAAATAGGATATGAATTAAAACCTGAGCCTGTGATAAATTTGCTTTCAGTCAAAAAGATGTATGAGAAGAAGAAAAGGAAGAAGGAGGGAAAGAAGAAAGGAGAGGAAACTTTTTTCTGACTTTTAACACCAACAGTTTAACAATAATTGTGAAGACTCACAAGATTTAACATTAATGTCAAAATATTTTGTCTCCTACCCCAACTTCTCCGACCTAAATAAATGGAGAGATGCAGTATGGTTCAGAGATTAGAAAACTGTATAGTATTTAAATGGCAATGCTGCCAAATTCTCCCCAGGTTTCAACACAATTAAAATTTCTACAGGCATTTTTATAGAAATTGACAAGCTGATTCTAAGATTTATATGGAGCTTCAAAGAATCTAGAATAGCCAGAGCAATTTGATTAAAGAACATAGTTTGAGGACTTACTATATTTGATTACAATACTTAGTATAAAACTATAGTAATTCAGGCCATTTGTTGTTGTTTAGGCACAGGCATACAGATCAGTGGAATAGAATAGAGTCAAGAAAAATTCCAACTGATTTTTGACAAAGGCAAATTCCATGATGCCAAGGCAATTAGAAAGGAAGCTTTTCCATAAATGTTCAGTCAACTAAGTATCCATATTAAAAAGTAAACATCAATCCTTACTATTATAGACAAAAATCAACTCAAATGTATCCAATAGCTTAATGTGAAATCTGAAACTATGAAACTTCTGGAAAAATATTTGCAACTTTAGGGCAGGGAAAGATGTCTTAGATATGACGTCAAAAGCACTATCTATAAAATAAAAAGTATTGATAATTAAATTTTATCAAAATTTAAACCTGTTCTTTGAAAGGCACCAATAAGAAAACAAAACAAAACAAAGGATCAAATAAAATACTGGTAGAAAGTATTCACAGCACATTTATCTGATAAAGGATCTCCATCCAAAATATATAGAGAATTCCTAGAATTCAAAATGATATGAACAGATACTTCACCAAAGAAAAGATATGAATGGCCAATAAATACATGAAAAGATGTTCAACATCATTAGTCATTGTTGTGACATATCTATGACAATATAAAAGCCACAATGAGATACCACTACACACCCATTAGCCTGGCTGAGATTAAAAAGATTTAACATACTAAGTGTTTTCAATTATGTGGAGAAACTGATGAAATATAAAATGAAATACAAAAGAAATATAAAAACCTATTTCACTTTTAAGTATTTAACCAAAAGAAACAAAATGTATGTCCACACGAAGATTGTGCATGAATGTTCTTAGCAGCTTCATTTGCCATAGCTAAAAATTAGAAACAATACAAATGTCCATCAATAGGTAAATGCATTGATAGACTGTAGTACATCCATACAAGGGAATACTATTCACCAATTAAAGGGATGCACTGCTGATATACACAACAACATGGCTGAATCTCAAAATCATTATGCTAAACGAAAGAAACCAGACAAAAATAGGCAGACACCTGGCCTCAAGTCCCAACTCCATCTGGCTCTGCAATACTGAGCAAGTGACTTAATCTCTACCTGCTTTAGTTTTCTCACCAGTTAAATAGGAATAATAGTAATAATAATTGGAACCACTTACGTTTCAAGGTCTTTATTAGCCATATGTCATTTAATCCTCACAGCTCCATGATATTTGAGATAATGCATGTTTAGCATTTACCACAATACTCAATAAATTGTAGTTATTACTTTCTAATTTCTTATTAATAATAAATAAATATAAGACAAAACCCAATGATGTGAAAGGCACTGTGTAAGTCCCATCAGAGAGACAGTAAGAAGAGTAAGACAGAGTCCCTATCCTCTAGAATCTTACAATATAGAATTGTAAACAAAACACACACAGGTAACTGTAACACAGGATATAGCATTAAAAAGAAGCAAATACATTGCTATGAGAGAGGACTGTGGAAAATCTCCTAGAGAAAATAGTGCTTCAGCTGGGCATGGGAGGATGGTGGCAACTCACCAGGAAAACCTGCTAAGGGATAAAGCAACTCTAGACATAATAGCATGAAGAAAGCCAGCGGGAGCATTGAGAACAACAGCAACAGTGCAGTATCAGTGGAGCACAGGTTGTGTGAAAACGTGAGCGAAGAGGATCAGATCTTGGAAGGCCTTGAGCAGTAGGCAAGGCATCTGAGACTCAGTCTGAATGCACTGGGGCACGCTTGCTTGTTGTGAGCCAAGCAGTGAGACTATGTTGTCTTAGCAGGATTACTATGCAGAGACACAGCGAAAGGACAGATGAGACGTGGAAGGAGCTTGCTAGAAGTTTTTGTGATGACTAAGCGGAGCTTGAAGGAAGGTGGTGTCTGAAAGAATGAAAGGTATGTAAGAGTAATTCTAAGGTAGCATCAAGTTGATATAATGACTAATTAAAGTGGACCAGATGAGAGAAAGAAGTCAAAGGGACTTCAAAGTGGCAAACCTGCTTGACTGGGAAGATGGGAAATCCATTAGTAGAAGTATGAAAGTCAAGAATAAAAGAACCTTTGAGCAGGATACAAGAAGTACTAACAGTTAAGGGGGAAAAAATAAATAGTTCGATTACATTAAAATAACACTTCTGTTCATCCCCAAAACACCATTAAGAGAATGAAAAGCAAACCACAGAGTGGTGGGAAATACCTAACAAAGGATTAATTTCCAGAATATATAAAGAATTAGTATAAACTAATTTGAAAAAAAGACATCCCAATAGAAAATTAGAAAAGACTCAAATAGGCACTTCACGGGATAATATGTAAAGGGACAATAAACATTAAAAAGTTGCTCAATTTTATTAGTCTTTAATATGTTACCTTTTGGACAAAGTGGATAAGGAGCACACGGGATCTCACAGAATTATTTCTTATAAGTGCATGTGGATCTGTATTGTCTCAAAATAAAATGTGTTTTTAATGCTTCACACTCTCCATAGTAGACCTTTGTTATTTGAGAATAATATGTCTAAACCTTCAGAAATCCCCAAATACCAGAAAATGAACAGGCTTTCTCCCACATCACAATTCCTCTAGAATAACACGTCCCTTGCACACTCCTCAGCTCTCCTCACCCCATTTTCACCTTCAGCTGGAGTTTCACGCTCCCCATCTGTTCACTTCCATGGCACCATCCTATTACCCCAGTCGCTGCACCCTGGACAGATCAAGAGCCGTGGAACTGCTTCAGGGTGCAGTAGATGCCAGGTCCTGGGCTGCTCAACCTGGCACCTTAGTAAAACACCAAATTGCTTCAAAGATTAGTGAGAACCATGGTGTTAAATTTGCAGGTGCCAAGAGCATGCTGTGTTATTTTCTTTCTTTTTCATGAATAAAATGGGTCACTGATATCTATTCAGATGTATCAAAGACTTACATGATGCTGGCTAGGAATTATTCAGAAGGGAAGATAATTAAAGCCCTCTGTTCACAGTTCAGATCTCTCACAGTCTTAAGTTTGTTTGTATATTTCAGTGGAGAGCTACATCCAAGATCTTCATCTCATTCCATTCAACCTATAAAGTTAAACCCTAGTCACACCTAGGTAAAAGCTCCGTACATTTACATAAGGTGTTGCCTTAGCTCTCACTACCATTAACAAAAATACCACAAACTGGGGAGCTTATAAACAACAAAAATGTGTGGCACACAGTTCTGGAGGCCGGAAGTCCAAGATCACGTGCCCACGTGGTTGTGTTCTGCCGAGGCCCACTTCCTGGGTTACAGACTTCTGTCTTCCCCTGTAACTCCAAGGTAGAAGGGAACAGGGAGCTCTCGGCGACTCTTCTATAAGGGTACTACTCATCCTGGGTCACTTTCTTAATGATGATTTTTTTTGTTTTTTTGCCACTGTCAGAACCTCACTGTCTCCTCAGGTGGGGTGGCACATTCTGGAGGCAATGGGGAAAAACGTAAATGGATCTGCCTACTGGCACAGGCTGAGGCGAGGGGCGGTCCTCGGCAGGCACAGACTCAGAAAGAGCGCTCAGCAAGCACCGGGCGCAGCTGCACGCGGGGCCCACAGGCTGTCACTGAGGGCCTCTGAGCACCTCCCCAGATGAGGTCTCAGCTGGACGCCAGAACTGTTTTTTTAACCCTAACAAGACCTGTCATTAAGTGTTACTGGAGCCTGACTGTGCCTCTTTCCCTCCGGGCCTCACTAGTGGAGGTCAAGGGTCACATCAATCCTCAACACAGGCTTCTGGGGCCCCCGGCTTTTGTTCACCAGTCCTCACGGCTGCTCTTGGCGCCTGTGGGACATAAGAAACCAGTGAACCGTGGTTCTTAGGAAATAGGACCCCCAAGGTCAGCCAGCAGCAACCATCTATGATATTTACAGCTTTCTGCCCATACCGATTAACCACAGGGAGTGAAAAATGGAACTCCTTTGTCTGGTAAACTTATGTCATTCCTTGTTAAAACAAATTGGGAACAATTCTGGATTTTGCTGGGAAATAATTTTTGCTTCTACAGACAGTCTTGGATAAGGATGGGAGCATTCCTGGGGACAAGGGTATCTTATACAATATTAGCAGTAAGTTATTGTTTTCTAATAATTTCATAAACATTTTAGCCATACTGTTTTCTAGCAACAGAATATATTTTGGCCAAAGGCAATATTTCTCACTTGTTCATTGGCAATTAGTGCGGCAAACAGATATCTTGCGGGCACATTCCTCAGCAAAGAATCAACACCAAAGCAACAAGATCTTGGCAGCCCAAGTTACCACTTTTTGTTGGAAATGTGGGCATTTTTCTAAAGATACATCAGTGCATTGACTGCTGAGGTCAAGCAAACTGTTCTGTTTGCTGTCTTTGCAATCTGAAACCCAGGGGTGTGAGGGCAATGGATTTTGGCAGAAAACCATTTTGGTTTTTTTTCCCCCCCGAAGAAAGCACATTCAAGAGCCCAATATGTCAATTTAAACCCAGAAGTGCTTTGATACTAACCAAGCGGGAGACCAGAGCTTGCCTATTCAGCAACTCGGCTTCTCATGTCCACCCCACCCACTGTCATGGGGTGTCCTCTGAAGAGGTTCTGTAGATATAGCTTGAAAACCACAGGTCTGTCACCAGTGTCTGGAACTAGCTGCCAGAAGCCCTGAGGGCCTTAATGGACCTTCTGCAAAGCTACCTGGGCACCGGGAAGCTCTATATTTGGCTTTCTCATATAGTAAAAATGACTCCCTTATTCCTTTCTGCCTGCCCAGTGGGGCTGTAATCAGTGTAGAATAGAGAGGAAAATGTGCCCATAAGCCAATGGCACCCCACCTCTGAGGTGTGGGGGTTACTGCTCATATTGCTTGTTTGATAATATAATCTTAGTGAGATATAATTCACCCACTGAAAGCATACAACTCTATGACTTTAGTATATTCAGTTTTACAACCATCAACCACAGTCAATATTACCACATTTTTATCACCCCAAAAAGAAACCCCCTACTCATTAGCAGTCACTCCCCAACCTGAGGCAACTACCAATCTACTTGCTGTCTGCACTGATCTGCCTATTTGGACACTGCATAGAAATAGAATCACACAATACATAATCCTTTGCGACTAGCTTTTATCACCTAGCCTGTTTTTAAGGTTCATCACTACTTCAATTCTTTTTATTGCAGAATAATAGTCCACTGTACAGATATACACATTTTGTTTATCCATTTATCAGTTGACAGACATTGGATTGGTTCCATGTTTTGGCTATTACGAATAATGCTGCTGAGAACATTATTGAACATGAAAACGTGCGAGTTTTTGTTTTTGCAGACATGTCTTTTCCTTTCTTAGATACACACCTAGGAGCAGAACTGCTAGGTCATATGGTAACTCTATGACAGGCTTTTGAGGAGCTGCCAGCCTGTTGTCCACAGCAGCAGCATCGTTGCACATTCCCACCCGCAGCACAGGAGGGGTCCCATCTCTCCACATCCTTGCCAGTTCTTGTCACTATTTGTCTTCTTGGTTATAGCCATTCCAGTGGGTACAAAAACTGTGATTTGGATTTTCATTGCTCTGATGGCTAGTGATGGTGAGCACCTTTTTATGTGCTCATAATGGGTCTTTATTTTTTAAGATAATGGCAGGAATTTTAATGGTGAAAGATGTGTGGATACATGGAACTCTGCAAGCATCAAATGTTTTCTGTCTATCAAGTGTACATATTTGGAGGCTTTAAAATATTTTTAATTAAATTATGACAATTACCTATTTCTCCCAGCATCTCCCCTACCCTATATTCACCTAACTCCATGTCTACGCCTTGAATTGGCCAAACTCTTTTACAAGAAAAACATTTCTACAAAACTCCCTGAAAAACAGATGAGCTCCCAAACCCACCCAATAACTCACTTTCTCAGTATATCTTAACATACCAGGCCATCTGAATTTCACAAGGCTGCCTCTCTGCAGAGCTCTGGAAGGTGCCATCCACATGGCCATCTGTGGGCCTGGAGCTCCCTGGAGCTGCTCCGTGCTCACCCCTGGGAAGCAGCCTCCCACCTCTCTCCCACCAACAGGCCTTTAATGGGGAGCGTCCTTGAGAACTGCTGTGTGGTCCATCATGGAAGTGATTTGCACTGACCTAAGGGGCACCTGCAAGGGGGCCAACTTGGGCGATGGGCAGAGTGAGAGTAGCTATGTAAATCTGTTCTGTTCATCTAAATGCTAACTGGCTTGGCAGGAGCAAGCCTCCCCATGCCCCAGCACCTACAGAAGGCTCTTCCTCAGTCACAGCCACTTACTGAAGGCAGCTCTGTACAGTGGTTAGGAACAAAAGCTGGCTCTGGTCCCCAGTGAGGCTGGATCAAAGCATCTCCCACCAACCAGCAGCTGTGTGATCTTACCGAGATACCTTCATCACTCTGAGTCTCAGTTTCCTCATCTGCAAAATGAATAATACATTGTTCAAAGAGCTGTGAGCATTGATAAAACAATGTATGTACAGCTTTTTTCAGAATGCTTAGAACAAAGTAGGTCCACACCCAAAGTTGCTATTATTATTTTTATATATCAGCATGGTTTATGAGGGTAATGTGTGAGGGTTTCTCCCTTATAGGCCTTCACATTCATTGTTTCCTCTGCCCAGAATACTGTCCTACCTACTTTGCCCAGATAATTCCTGGACTCATTTTTCTGTCAAAATGAAGGACCCAAGAACCTGCATGTGCTCTGCCATGACCCAGCATCCACTTCATGCAATGTGACTGTTAATGGATGAAAAGGCTGCTGCTGCTCTCACTTAGAGGACACACGAAGCAAAGTGAGGAATTTATTTGCCCCTTAGTTTACTTATTCAGCAAATCTGTATTAAGCACCTCCTCTGTGCAAAGTAGAAAAGGAAATGGGAGTTAAGTTATGATCTGTGTTCTCTAGACAATGTTGGGGCAAAGACCACAAGGTTGAGGAACAATCGTGTTGAGCACAGCTCTGTTCCAACAAAAAGTGTTTTACAAATAAACAGGAGGTGAGCCCATTTGCTAACACCTGTTCTAGAATATCCTTAAATTATCCTAAGTCTTTATCATTAAAATGCAAGCATAAAATTATCTTAGTGAACACCTGAACTCTTTAGAATGTGGATTTATGGACTCATTTGAGGAAAGCTTCTGCCTAAAGAAGCCAGAATACAAACACACATACCATGATTGGGGAGCTCAGCCCAGTTGGAGAGACAAAGTATATACCAAGAAAATAACCCCAGATGGTCCCTGAGGATAGAAGCTTGGAGTGTCCTCTATTAGGTCTTGTAAAAAGCCTCAGCACACCATCCAAAAGACAAACAACAACAAATGTTGGCGAGGTTGTGGAGAAAGGGGAACCCTCCTACACTACTGGTGGGAATGTAAATTAGTTCAACCATTGTGGAAAGTGTGGGGGCCCGGCCTATGGCCGAGGCTGAGCCCCACTCTAGCTGGACAATGCCCTAAAGATGGTGCCTGCTTCCTGCTCACCACCCTTTCCCCTCTTCCCTGTTGGGGATTGGCCCAGCAGACTTCCGTACCCGTGCACAGCTCGTGCTGCCCACTTAGAGTGGCGCGTGACACCTATCCGCTTAAAGGTCACGCATGATACTGTCCCGGATTGGTTGGGTGACTGAATATAAGGGAGCCCGCCGGGAGGGAGGAGAGCTGCCCGACAACTGCTGTAACCGCTGCGAGAGATTAGACAATAAAGCCTAGAGAAGAATAAAGACCTTGGGCGTGTTGCTTCGGTCCCTGAAGGGTCGCGACAAGTGGTGCCGAACCCCAGGAATCGCTAAACTTCGTCGCGACCTGATCTGCTGACCCTGGTGCCTGCCGATGAACGTCGCTGGACGCCGTTCGGTCGGCTGGCCAGACTGGGAGAGGGAACCGAGGAGGGTGAGTGGATCGGCGAGTAAACTGAAAGTATACGTGGCAGGGCAGACGGCAGGCAGTTGCAGTGGGTGTTTATGTGTAGTGTGTGTGTCCTGTTAGTGTTTGTGACATTGTTTATTATAATATATGGAATGAGGAGGCGCCAGTGAAGGTTCGCAGAGTGGCGACGAAATCAAAAGGTTCACAGAGTGGCCACGAAATCAAAAGGTTCGCAGAGTGGTGACGAAATCAAAAGGTTTGCGGAATTAGCGACGTAGTCCATCTAAATCATAACTAGGATACTTCCCCCTTTAGAGAGAGGATGGGGATGGAGGACCAGGATTGGGTTTTTCTTCGGGGCCACTGAGGGAAAACAGCTTAAAAAGGCCCATGTGGGTACCTCAGTGGCCCCTCACCAAAGAAAAGAAGGAAGCAGCCCACACTTTAGTACAAGAACAGATAGCAGCTGGTCACCTCCAGCCCTCTACCTTGCCATGGAACACACCTATTTTTGTAATTAGGAAAAAGTCTGGCAAGTGGAGATTATCCAAGACTGTTTCTTCTCCATCCCGCTTCACCCCAGAGACTGTCAAAGGTTTATTGCCACAGGGCATGGCTAATAGCCCCACCATGTGTATGTAAAGAAGGCCTTACAAACTGTCAGGAAACAGTTTCCCCTGATAATCATCTATCATTATATAGATGACATCCTTTTGTGTCATGAGAGCAGCAGGGAGCTAGAGACAACCCTCAGGGTCAGGGTATGGTGGAACGCACTCACCTCACCCTCAAGAATGCCTTATATAAACAAAAACGGGGAATAGGAGAAGATTTTAGAACACCAGACAAAAATGGCCGCAGTGCAGCAGAGTGGCACGGCCAACAATCCAATCCAAAACACATGCCTAAAGTTTTGTGGAAGGATGTGTTGGAAGGAACATGGAAAGGCCCGGACCCAGTGATAATCTGGACCCGAGGCTTGGTTTGTGTTTTTCCACAGGACCAGCAGAACCCTGTTTGGGTGCCTGAACGTCTGATACGCAGAGTGGAAAACCCCGGAGCGGAGGTACAAGATGATCGCACTGCTTCTGCTCCTGCTGTGGATCCTACAGCAGGCGATGGCGGAGCCGAGCTGCAGCTGCAGCCACTGCCGCGCTGACTATCACCATTCCTACGGCAGAGACACTGAATGGTCTGTCCCAGGCCACTGAACCTTCTTCAAGAACAATTGGACCTCTTGGGGGAGGTTTTGTCTGTGGGCTGCGTATACGAGGGTGTATTACTGGTATTCCTTTTCATAATTATTCTAAAGCTGCCAACTTGTCCAGACAGTTAGGCAAGATGTTAAACGCCACCAAAGCCTGGTCAGGTGTAGGTGTCATAGGAATATTGCTAATTGTGGGCCTCCTCCTGGTTGGGAGGAAAGTCTGTTCCATACAAAAACAGCAACGAGGAGAACGGAAGGTCCTGTTGCAGGCCATGGCAGCGCTAGAGGAAGGCATCTCCCCTAGAGTATGGCTTAATATGCTGGATCAGTAGTCAAGGACGGGTAAGATCAGGAGCTGCGCATATCAACCTAAGACAGGGCGCAGACCTAAGCTGTCTGTTGCCTGAGGACGGGTAAGAATGCTGCAGACTCCGGATGACCTAAGACAGGCATGATCCCGACAGCCCTTTGGTTATAAAACAATAAAGGGGAAGATGTGGGGGCCCGGCCTACGGCCAAGGCAGAGCCCCACTCTAGCTGGACAACGCCCTAAAATGGTGCCTGCTTCCTGCTCACCACCCTTTCCCCTCTTCCCTGTTGGGGATTGGCCCAGCAGACTTCCGTATCCGTGCACAGCTCGTGCTGCCCGCTTAGAGTGGCGCGTGACACCTATCCGCTTAAAGGTCACGCATGATACTGTCCCAGATTGGTTGGGTGACTGAACATAAGGGAGCCCACCGGGAGGGAGGAGAGCTGCCCGACAACTGCTGTAACCACCGCGAGAGATTAGACAATAAAGCCTAGAGAAGAATCAAGACCTTGGGCATGTTGCTTCAGTCCCTGAAGGGTCACGACAGAAAGCAGTATGGAGGTTCTTCAAAATGCTCAAAATAGACTTACCATTTGACCCAGGAATTCCACTCCTAGGAATTTACCCTAAGAATACAGAAGCCCTGTTTGAAAAAGAGAGATGCACCCCTATGTTTATTGCAGCACTATTTACAATAGCCAAGAAATGGAAGCAACCTAAGTGTCCATCAGTAGATGAATGGATAAAGAAGATGTGGTACATATACACAATGGAATATTATTTAGCCATAAGAAGAAAACAAGTCCTACCATTTGCAACAACATGGATGGAGCTAGAGGGTATTATGCTCAGTGAAATAAGCCAGGCAGAGAAAGACAAGTACCAAATGATTTTACTCATATGTGGAGTATAAGAACAAAGAAAAACTGAAGGAACAAAACAGCAGCAGAATCACAGAACCCAAAAATGGACTAACAGTTACCAAAGGGAAAGGGACTGGGGAGGATGGGAGGGAAGGGAGGGATAAGGGGGTGGGGGGAAGAAAGGAGGCATTACAATTAACATGTATAATGTGGGGGGGGGCACAGGGAGGGCTGTGCAACACAGAGAAGACAAGTAGTGATTCTACAGCATCTTACTACGCTGATGGACAGTGACTGTAATGGGGTATATGGAGGGGACTTGGTGATGGGGGGAGTCTAGTAAACATAATGTTCCTCATGTAATTGTAGATTAATGATACCAAAATAAAAATAAATAAAAAACTTTAAAAAAGCCTCAGCAACAGATGGTGCTCAATAAATGACCACTAAATGAATCATGTCAAAATTAATAGATGACTTTTGACATTAAAAGAGGTTGGAAGGACTCCTGCCTTCAAAACAAGAAGAAACATCTGAACAAGTTGAAAACCAACAACTTTTCTTGGAAACATCAGAGAGTTGACATTGCAGGGTGAACCACCACCCTGAGATCTGAGGGGACCAGGGAATATGGTGAAGCAAACCTGAGAATGGTTTACCTGAGGCAGAAGCCCCTGGAACCAGTAACTTAGATGGTAATTTTTAAGAATTGGTGGATGTTAAGTGTGGACTACTTGAAACTAAAAAGAACCCCAGGGGCCCCCATTTTCTTTTTTGGAGAGGAGTGTCTGTACTTGAAGGCTCCCTACCATGTTCTCACAGTGAAGACTGGAGTAAACCCCTCCTGTTTTCAGCAGAGGGAGGGAGAAAAGTCATCATTTTGAAATATTCTCAGCATTCTCCATAACAAAGGCCAAAAAGGTTTTTGTGTTTGCATTTTTTTGTTCTTGAAGGAAAACCACCTTACCAGAACATTATCTGATCAGTGGAAGGGAAATTAAGTCCCTGTGGCCTTATTGCCTTACATAAGGACATATAAGAGGCTAGGAATGCTTCTGAAGACCATAGCCCAGGGACTCAGGCCACTACAAACGTGAGATTTGATCATAAGATTATAGAAACTTCATCTCCCCCATGCCTAACTTACCACATCAACAGGCTCTAGTACAGTAACAGTGGCAACCAATGGCAAGCAGGGAGACATAGATTCTATTGAAGAAGGAGTCCTTAGGGAAACATAAAGATAACAAGAACAGATGGGTAATGTAAGCAGAGAGATGGGGACTCTGAAAACTCAGTGAGCTTGAGATTTCAATGGAAACCTCACAATTAGAAATGCAAACACAAAGAATTATTTTTAAAAATGTGACAGAATACCAAAGAACTGTAGAACAATTACATAAGGTAGAACATATGTGAAATGGAAATACTAGAATGAGAAGAAAGACAGAAACGAACAGAGGATATATCTGAGGTAATAATGGTTGAGAAGTTCTCCAAATTAATGACAGATACCAAAGTACAGATCCAGAAAGCTCAGAGAACAGTTTATGCCTAGATATATTAAATTACAGAAAATTGAAAGACCAAGAGAAAATTTTGAAAGAAGAAATAAAAAGCACCTAACCCCTAAAGGAACAAACATAAAAATTACTTTGGCCCTCTCTTCAGATACCATGCAAGCAAGAGAGTAGAGTGAAATATTTAAAGTGTTGAAGGAAAATGATCAATCTAGAATTCTGTGTCCAAAAGACTCATAAAACTGAACAACTAAGAAATGAACCCAATTAAAAAATAGGCAAAAAACCTGAAAAGACACCTCACTAAAAAATATATACAAACTTTTGTATATATCAAAAGAAAAGATGACATCAGATGTCATTAGGGAATTGCAAATTAAAACAGGAGGTACTACTACACACCTATTGGGATGGTTAAAATACAGGGAAACAGTGTTTGACAGACCCAGATGTTCAACACTAACGCCAGATGTTAATAATAGGGAAACTGTGTTGGTGGCAAAGGATTCTATTTGGGAACACTATACCACCTGCTCAATTTTACTGTAAATCTATGACTGTTCTAGAAAATAAGGCCTATTGACTTTTTAAAAAAACAAATCAGGGTAAATTGTGGCCACACAGAAGATTCACAGTGTAAAAGAATAAAAAGATCAAATAGATTTAGAGCCAGAAGAGGCCTTAGATTTAGTAATTTTTCATCTCTTATTGAGTACCTACAGAGTGTCACTGTCTGCGTGAGGCACTACAAGTAATGAAAACGAGACAGGCCAGCCCTGTCACAGTACTAAGTAAAAAAGGTCATCCCAATTTTTAATAAGTAGGTGTGTAGTTGGGGGGGTGTACATGGAGAACTCAGAGGGTGGTCACTAAGATAAGCAGTAGTTATTTCTGGATGGGCCTTATTTCCTTTTACTGGTTCATATCGTTTTATGGTGTTTCATGAAAAGCAAGCTTTGCTGTTGTAATAAGAAAATGAAAGAAATAAAAGTAAATTTTATTTTATTCTAAAGATGCCATTTCAGAGAATGCTCCTATCTGACAGTGCATCTGAAGCCAGGACTGTGAAAGCGTATGAACTGGAGCAGGACGTCTGGGACAAGGCCATTTCTCACAGGGAAAATGCAGAAAGAGTACCCCGTGTCCTGCACAGAAGTACCTTTGGTGGCCCCAGAGGACAAGCCCAGTGGCTTCCATGGTGGATTTGACTCAGTGGAAGTAACACTTGGCCACCACTAACCACAACCAGCTTCATGATCCTGTGAGATTTGACATGTGTTAATTTCCATTGACTTGCCTCCAACACAGTGTTTCACAGAAAACTAGTTCCAAGATATTAGTAGGTGGGTTTCCATGGTTAAATGCTTTGATAAATGCCAGTCTGACCAAAGAATGGCACAATTATTTGTAGTAGAATATATCAAAGCCTTTATTATTCTGTGGCACAATGTGTGTCTCCAAAAACAAAGTGTTTCCCAAATTTGTTCCAGAACCACTGCTTTACTTGTTTTGGTGGGGATAAGAGAATCTTATGACATTGGTATCACTGTTTGGTACCCACTTTGAGAACTGTCACTCTCCCATATGTCACATTAGTGGTTCATGGACCATAATTTATCTTGTCAATATCCTTTCATATCTACAGCACCAAGCATAGCAACTAGAAAATAGAAGGTTCTCAATAAATATTTGTTAAATGAGTGAATCAATGCATTTCATTAAGAAAAATTGACTTACAACAAAACTCTATACTTTCTGTATCTCTCCTAGGTTTTACAATCACTTTGCTACAAAGAAATCACGCAAGGTCACACTCAACAACCCAATGTGGACAGTCCATATAGGCATGGAAGAATTCAAACTCTAGAAGTTTTCACCAGGACTCTCTCTCTCCCAAGGGTTCTGCCACTTACAAATAAAGTTCTCTTCCCAGCTGAGAGTCACCAAAGGTGGGAGAAGGATTCATCTTACCACTCTTCCAACAAATTCACCTTGCTTCACAAGAGGCCTGGAAAAGGCCTCCAAAGGAAACAGCCACTTGGGTTATATGAAGTGAAGTTGTGACTAGTAAAACAATAAAGCCTTGCCCTTTCCCCCTTCTCCATCACAGCCTAACAACAACTGTGCCGAAGGTGGACTGCATGTGGATCAGACCTAACTGTGGTCAGGAAGAGATAGCCTACAGTCTTGTAAAAGAGGAATGCATCTTAGGCTGAGAAAGTGCAGGTTCCTACAAATATTTTCCTGCCCCCAAATGCTTAGCCCCTGCACTCCTTGTGTTCCTACCTTCTGTAGTCATTGAACAAGAAAGGAGCCAGGACCTTCATTTCTTCTAGCGACTGAAGGAGCTAGCCCCTCAAATTACAACAAAGGAAAAATCAGTTCAGCCAAATTTAAAGCCTAAATTTGAAATCTAAGTATTTTAACTGATCATGATGGCCATGTATCATGTGCTACAAAATTACAATTTTCTTTAAAAAAATTTTAAACTTGCTGGTGGTACTGTATTTTATACAGAATGCTTTTTAAGTCTGGAACCATTTTAAACTCAAAACTTTATACATGCAAGAAAAGCAAACTGAAAGTAAAAGTCACTGAGTTTATTCTTATTTCTAAGACTAATCAGAACCTCCTGGGTTTTCAACACTCATGCCATTGTCCAGACTACTACATGCAGCTTCATCGAGGGATTGCCTAAGCCTCTAGGGAACCTGGGCTAAATCACTCCGGAGGGATATGTGCCATTTCTAAGTTTGTGGTTTACTTCACTGTGTTTAAAGCAAAGGTTATTAGACGCTAATGCTGCACAGATTTTCTAAAGATTCTGTATTACCAATGGCCAAGCCTGATGTGAACCACATCAGGAGAGACATGTGTGACAGCCTTTACCTAAATGCCTGTGATGAATTCCAATTTGCAAAGGGGAAAATTGCAGCTGTGTGGTGCCAGGATAATTTCCTCCAAATACCACTCTCATCAGGTCATTTTCTCCTCAAGGAAAGTCAGGGCTCCTTTCTGTGTGAAATCTGAAGACTGTTATTAAAGACCTCTGTCTTCTGCCTGCCCTACCTGGAGACTAACCAAAAGGGTTCCTACTCTCCAGGACAACTTCTTCATTGTCCTCCTATATATTTACTTCACTTGTGGCTCCCTCTGTCCGGAGTACATAGCACTAACATCCTTCAAGCCCTGGCTCAAACCTCACCATGTCCAAGGGGACTCCCCTATCCAGCCCGTCTCCATACTCATCATTTTCCTGTATTTGGCACTGCCCAAAGTTATCTACAGTTATCATTGTGACTGACTACTGGTCATGGCCCCTGGAAAGCTTAGCATCAAATTTGTGGCCCCCTTCAAGCCAGAGTGTGGAACTGACTCTCTGGTGTGTGTTTTCTATAATTCCTCCCCATCTTCACTACACAACCCCACCCTTGATTTAGCTTTCCCTTTTTATCACTTCTAATTTGCTACCCTGATCAGACTTACCTATTTTTACATGATACCTTAAATCCTTTCTGGATTAAAGCGGAGTGTCAATTCTTTGGGCTATGTTAGCATCTGCTTTTCTCTGAACACATGTCTTCTGTGACTGTCTTAGCTCCACTACTTCATACGCTCTGCCAAGGAAAATATTACCTCAAAAGCAAGTAATCTTCTTCTTCTAGTTATCACCTATATTCCAGTTTTTAAAACTAGTATTTTTGTTCCTCCTTTGATTAATAGACTACATATGCAAAACCCTTTATGTATGTTACCCTGGTTTGTCATCCCTTTTTATATATGAAGAATCATGTAATCAGAGAGATTATATGGGTGGTCCAATGTCACCCAACTGATAAGGTACTGTCAAGATCTGAATCCAGGTCTACCTGACTCCAAATTCCTTGACTCTGTATCCCCTAAAAGTGTGCAGCTCTGTAGCAGGCACGTTGTGGCCTGTACTAACTGACTGTTGGAGTATGACCAGGGAAACTTGTTCCACAATTGAATAAAACCCTGGAGGCAAAGCTATCAAAAGTTGAACTTATAAAACTGGTACAAATTAGCTTCTTAAAAAGACTGTGAAGAGATCCTAAGTAGGGCTATCTGGGAAACACAAGCCAGCCCTGCTAAAGTTAACAAAACATTGAGGGCACGGGGTGAATGTAACAGAAAAAGAGATACCATGTGCAAGATCCACATTAGGATACAGAGAAAAGGTGGATGGGGCACACTGGTTTGAATTTGGGTCCAGGGAAAACTGATCCAGCTGTACAAGCATCAGCAATTCTAGCCCAACCCCTTGCATTTCGATAGGAACAGCTTTCACAGTTATCTCCTGAGGGGGTGTGACAAAATGGGGCAGACAAACTTTTGACATCTGAAGCCATAATACAGAATCCTTGTTCACTGAGCATCTTCATGCATGTAACCTTCTTTGTAACGCTTCCTCTAAGTCGTCCCTGATATTTCATATTTATGTAGTATTTACCACATGGTATTATAATGATGTATCTATGTCTATCTTCCCCACTAGGCCATCAGCTACTCAAGGACCGTAATATAATCTTATGGAAAAATCACACATATGTCACTTCTCCCCAGACTGATTTAAAGATAAAATGCAATTCCAATTAAAAGGTAGATTTTTCTTTCCAAATAGAATTGTTGAAGAATTTGAACAATAATTCTCAGATTGATATGGAGGAGCAAAGACCTAAGAATAAACAAGGCACTCCTGAAGAAATATCAAGACTTATTACAAAGCAATGAAGACAGTGTCATATGGGCACAGATACAGACAAATTGCCCAAGAGAATCCATTAAAGAACCCAGAATCAGAAACACAGACAGAAGGACAGGAGGGTGTGTCCTTGAGATGTGACAGAAGGCACTGCAGATTGCTAAGGGCACAAGAACTTGTTTCTCCAATAAATGGTGTACAGTTAATTGTTATCTACATGGGAAAAACAAACAACCATAATTAGACCCTTCTTTGCATCAGAGAGAAAAATCAAATCCTAGTGGTTTTAAGAATTAGATTAAAAAGCAAAACTTTAATACATTTCAAAACCATACAGGAGAATATCTTTGGGACTTCCAGGTGGTGAAGGTTTCCTTAAAAATTACAAACTACGAAAGACCAAAATAACAAATTTGGCAGCTTTCCATTTATTTATTTATTTTTATTATTATTATGGTATCATTAATATATAAGCACATGAGCAACACTGTGGTTACTAGATTCCTCCCATTATCAAGTTGCCACCACACACCCCATTACATTCATGTCCATCAGCATAGTAAGATGCTATAGAGCCACTACTTGTCTTCACTGTGCTATAATGCTTTCCCTGTGCCCCCCTACATTATGTGTGCTAGTTGTATTTCCCCTTTATCCTCTTATCCTTTCCTTCCCCGCCACCCTCCCCAGTCCCTTTCCCTTTGGTAACTGTTAGTCCATTCTTGGGTTCTGTGAGTCTGCTGCTGTTTTGTTCCTTCAGTTTTTGCTTTGTTGGTATACTCCACAGATGAATGAAATCATTTGGTACTTGTCTTTCTCTGCCTGGCTTATTTCACAGAGCATAATACCCTCTAGCTCCATCCATGTTGTTGCAAATGGTAGGATTTCTTTTCTTCTTATGGCTGAATAATATTCCATTGTGTATATGTACCACATCTTCTTTATCCATTCATCTACTGATGGACACTTAGGTTGCTTCCATTTCTTGGCTATTGTAAATAGTGCTGCAATAAACATAGGGGTGCATCTCTCTTTTTCAAACTGGGCTCCTGCATTCTTAAGGTAAATTCCTGGGTCAAATGATACTTCTATTTTCAGTTCTTTGAGGAAACTCCATGCTGCTTTCCACAATGGTTGAACTAATTTACATTTCCACCAGCAGTGTAAGAGGGTTTCCCTGTCTCCACATTCTCACCAGCATTTGTTGTTGTTTGTCTTTTGGATATTGGCCATCCTAACTGGTGTGAGGTGATATGTCATTGTGGTTTTAATTTGCATTTCTCTCATGGTTAGTGATGTGGAGCATCTTTTCATGTGCCTGTTGGCCATCTCAAATTCTTCTTTGGAGAAGTATCTGTTCAGATCCTCTGCCCATTTTTTAATCGGATTATTTGCTTTTTGTTTGCTGGTTACTTCTAGGGGTATCGTATAAGAGCCCAACAGGGGAGAGGGTTAAAGATGGCAGCATGAGAAGTAAGACAGAAAGCTCCTCCAAAAACCACATATAATACAAAAATACAATAAATACAACTAATCCTGAAAGAGTGACTGGAAAGAAGACTGCAACAGACTGCCTACTTCTGGGGAAAAGAGAAGACCACATGGGAAAGGGTAAATTAGCAAAGCCATGATCCAGCAGGACCCAAGATGTACTCCCACACTAGCTCGCCAGTGGGAAGAAGAGAAATGGAGCAGAAAGGGAGTAGAAGCCTAGGACTGCTGAACACCCAGCCCTGGAGATCTGCTCTGGGAGCACAAATGCACATTACATGGTGCTCTGGAGATTAGTGCGGTTGGAAAGCAAGGACAGGCAGAATACTCAGAGAGACTGAAATTCCAGCCACTTGTAGAAAACAGGTACACACAACCAGCCGCTCCAGGATAAAAGAATGGTGGGCATCTTGAAAGACCTCCCAACAGTGAGAGAGTTGCTAAAGGGGCAAGGATTACACAGAGCTTGCTGCTTAGGAGAAAGGACAGGTTGACAAAATCAGCCCAGCACAATCAGCCCAGCAGTTTGGGAACTTTCAGGAGCTTCAGGTAATCCAACCTGCAGGCTGGAGACATTCACTGAGTTACCCTACCACGATGCGCAGCCTGCCATCCCTTCCTCCTGAACGGCATGGGTTCGCAAACCTGCTGCACTGCCATTGTGTCAGGACAGCCAGAGGGAGGCCCCACCTATGGCAGCTACAGGGTCATAATGCAGAGGCTCGTCCCTACATGCTTAATCCACTGGCCCTGGAGACAGGCACTGCAGTCAGGAAGCAGGGAAGAGCTCTTTCCTCCTGGCAGGCACTGGGGTGCTGCTTGCCTGAAACCCCAGTCCCCCCACACCACATCACTCCAGGGCCTGCACAGCTCCAGAGAGTAGAGCTTCTGGGTACTAGAGGGCACCACCTTCACAAGGTTATTATTCCATAGTAATTATTACAAATATGAAACAGCAAAAGAACCTGCTACAAACTAACACCAGAAAGAGGGCTAAGTGAAACTGAAATCACCAATCTCCAATTAAAGATTTCAAAATAAAAATCATAAACATGCACATGTAGCTACAGAAAAATATTCAAGACCTCAGGGAGGACATCAAGAAAGAGACAGAAACTTTGAAAAATACAGTGTCTGAAATGAAACATAAAATGGAGGAATTTAAAAGCATGTTAAATGAGGTAGAGAAGGAGACAGTAAATGAAAGGGAAATTAGAAAACAGGAAAACAAAGAAGCTGAGGCACAAAGAGAAGAATCTCTAGGAACAAAAGAATATTAAGAGAACTGTCTGACCAATCCAAACAGAACAATATTTGCATTATAGGGGTACCAGAATAAGAGACAGAAAAAGGGGTAAAAAAGTATCTTTGAGGAAATAATTTCCCAAAATGGGGAAGGAAATAGTCTGTCAGGCCATGGAAGTGCACGGACCTCCCAACACAAGGAACCCAAGGAGGACAACACCAAGACATAATAATTAAAATGTCAAAGATTAAGGACAAGAAGAGAGTATTAAAAGCAGCCAGAGAGAGAAAAAAGATCACCTACGTAGGAAAACCCATCAGGTTATCATCAGACTTCTTAGCAGAAACCTTACAGGCCAGAAGGGAGTGGCATGATATATTTAATGCAATGAAACAGAGGGCCATGAACCAAAAATACTCTATGTGGCAAGTTTACCATTTAAATTTCAGGCAGGGATTAAATAATTTCCAGATAAGCAAAATTTGAGGGAGTTTACTTCCCTAAAACCATCTCTACAGTGCATTTTGGAGGGACTGCTATACATGGAAGTGTTCCTAATGCTAAATGGCTATCAACAGAGAAAATAAAACCACAGTAAAGGAAGTAGACCTATTACTAAGCAAATGCAAAATTAAATCAACTGCCCCCAAAGTCAGTCAAGGGATACAAAAAGAGTACAGAAAATGAAACGTAACATATAAAGATTGGAGTAGGAAGAAAAAAAAAGGGCAAAAAAAGTTACCTTTAGATTGTGTTTGAAATAGCATACTAAGTGAGTTAAGTTGGACTGTTAGTAAAGAAGCTACCCCTCAACCTTTGGTAAACACAAAACTAAAGACTACAATGGCAAAAGTTACATATCTATTGAAAATCACCCTAAATGTAAATGGACTGAATGCACCAATCAAAAGACACAGAGTTACAGAATGGATAAAAAAACAAGACCCGTCTATATGCAGCCTACAAGAGATTCACTTCAAATCCAAAGACAGACACAGACTAAAAGTGAAGGGATAGAAAAAAATATTTCAAGCAAATAATAGGGAGAAAAAAGCAGGAGTTGCAGTACTTGTGTCAGACAAAGTAGACTTTAAAACAAAGAAAGTAACAAGAGACAAAGAAGGACTTTACATAATGATAAAGGGATCAGTCCAACAAGAGGATATAACCATTATAAATATCTATGCACCCAACATACAAGCACCTAAATATGTGAAACAAACACTAACAGAATTAAAGGAGGAAATAGAATGCAATGTATTCATTTTAGGAGACTTCAACACTCCTCTCACTCCAAAGGACAGATCAACCAGAGAGAAAATAAGTAAGGAGACAGAGACACTGAACAACACATTAGAACAGATGGACCTAACAGACATCTACAGAACACTCAACCCAAAAGCAGCAGGGTACACATTCTTCTCAAGTACACATGAAACATTTTCAAGAATAGATCATATACTAAGCCAAAGAAAGAGCATTAGTATATTCAGAAGGATTGAAATTGTATCAATCAGCTTCTAGACCACAAAGGTATGAAAACTAGAAATAAACTATGCAAAGAATACAAAAAAAAAGCCCACAAACAATGGAGGCTTAACAACATGCTACTAAATAATCAATGGGTCAATGACCAAATAAAAACAGAGATCAAGCAATACATGGAGACAAATGAAAACAACAGTGCAATGCCCCAACTTTTGTGGGACACAGCAAAGGCAGTTCTAAGAGGGAAGTATATTGCAATACAGGCTTACCTCAAGAAAGAAGAACAATTCCAAATGAACAGTCTAGACTCACACTTAATGAAACTAGAAAAAGAAGAACAAATGAGTCCCAAAGTCAGTGGAAGGAGGGACATAATAAAAGATAAGGGCATAAATAAATAAAATTGAGGAGAATAAAACAACAGAAAGAATCAATGAAACCAGGAGCTGATTCTTCAAGAAAATAAACAAAATAGATAAACCCCGAGCCAGACATATCAAGAAAAAAAGAAAGTCTACACACATAAACAGACTCAGAAATGAGAAAGGAAAAATCACTATGGACACCACAGAAATACAAACAATTATTAGAGAATACTATGAAAAATTATATGCTAACAAACTGGATAACCTAGAAGAAATGGACAACTTTCTAGAAAAATACAACCTTCCAAGACTGACTGACCCAAGAAAAAACAGAAAATCTGAACAGACAATTACCAGCCATGAAATTGAATTGGTAATCAAAAAACAACCTAAAAACAAAACCCCTAGACCAGATGGCCTCACTGTTAATTTTATCAAACATTTAGTGAAGACCTAATACCCATCCTCCTTAAAGTTTCCAAAAAGTAGAAGAGGTGGGACTACTTCCAAACTTATTCTCTGAGGCAAAGAAACCACCAAAAAAGAAAATTACAGACATCCCTGATGAACATAGATGTAAAAATACTCAACAAAATAGTAGCAAACCGAATTCAAAAATACATAAAAAAGATCATCCATCATGATCAAGTAGGATGTATTTTCCAGAATTGTAAGGATGGTACAATATTCGAAAATCCATCAACATCATCCACCACATCAACAAAAAGAACAAAAAATCACATGATCATCTCCATAGATGTTGAAAAAGCACTCAACAAGACTCAACATCCATTCATGATAAAAACTCTCAACAAAATGGGTATAGAGGGCAAGTATCTCAACATAATAAAGGCTGTATATGACAGACCCACAGCCAACATCATACTTAACAGGGAAAAGCTGAAAGCTTTTCCTCCAAGATTGGGAACAGGGCAAGGATGCCCACTATCTCCACTTTTATTCAACATAGTACTGGAGGTCCTAACCATGGCAATCAGACAAAACAAAGAAATAAAAGGCATCCAGATTGGTAAGGAAGAAGTCAAACTGTCATTGTTTGCAGATGACATGATATTGTACATAAAAAACCCTAAAGAATCCACTCCCAAACTACTAGATCTAATATCTGAATTCAGCAAGGTTGCAGGATACAAAATTAATACACAGAAATCTGTGGCATTCCTATACACTAATGATGAACTAGCAGATAGAGACATCAGGAAAACATCTACATTCACAATTGCATCAAAAAGAATAAAATAACTAGGAATAAATCTAACCAAGGAAGTGAAAGACCTATACTCTGAAAACTAAAGATGCTTTTGAGATAAATTAAAGGGTACACTAATAAATGGAAATTCATCCCATGCTCTTGGGTAGGAAGAATTAATTTTGTCAAAATGGCCATCCTGCCTAAAGCAATCTATGGATTCAATGCAATCCCTATCAAAATACCAACAACATTCTTCAATAAACTAGAGCAAATAGTTCTAAAATTCATATGGAACCACAAAAGACCCCGAATAGCCAAAGCAATCCTGAGAAGAAAGAACAAAGCAGGAGGTATTATGCTCCCCAACTTCAAGCTCTACTACAAAGCCACCATAACCAAGACAATTTGGTACTGGCACAAGAACAGACTCACAGATCAATGGAACAGAATAGAGAGCCCAGATATAAACCCAAGCATATATTGTCAATTAATATGTGATAAAGGAACCATGGATATACAGTGAGGAAATGACAGCCCCTTTGACATCTGGTGTTGGCAAAAGTGGATAGCTACATGTAAGAAAATGAAACTGGATTATTACCTAACTCCATACACACAAAATAAACTCTAAATGGATCAAATACCTGAATGTAAGTCATGCAACCATAAAACTCTTAGAAGAAAATAAAGGCAAAAATCTCTTGAAATCATACATGAGCAACTTTTTTCTGAACACATCCCCTCGGGGTAGGGGAGGGGAGGGGAGGGGAGGGGAGTGAAGGGAAGGGAAGGAAGGAAGGAAGGAAGGAGCCCAGCAGCTGAAACAATGGTCTTGGTCATCTTTCCTAGAAGTAAGGCTCCCAGGCACTCCTCCTATTACTATGTGCATCACTAACCATTGTAATATTCACCTTCTTAGGCATATATTAATTATTCCCAATAATAATACAAGGAAAAGTCAGGTGGCCGGGCTTTTCTGAGAAGACTGAAATGAGGTTCTTCTGGTTACTCGTGCTTCTCCCTGGGCTCACAGACTCACCAACATCCCCTGTAAGAGGCAGATGGGGCAGTGAGGTCATCAAGGCCCATGGCTCATTTTACAGATGGGGAAACTGAGGCTCAGAGAAGAGAAGCAACTGTTCTGTGGTCACCTGGCTGAGCTAGGGGCCAAACCCAGGTCTTCTGACACTTCTTGCTTTGGACCAAGTCCCAGTCTCCAAATTGTGCCTTCTGCCTGCTGTATAATAAAAAGAAAAGAAAATTCCAATCTTTATCTTTGCCTCTCAAAGACCTAGCACAAGGCCTGACAATTTGTTGGCCCTCAAAATGTTTGTTAATTGTATGTTATGGAATTCTTGATGGACTGTCCACAAGGTGTCTCCAAAGTGGTAAAAAGAACTCTCTCCTGGTTCAATGGCTTCAAACCAAAAACTGATTCCTGGAAGAAAACAGAAGACTCTGCCATGTCATTAATGCGCATTCCCAGAACTCATAACTGAGGAGACAGCTCGAGAAGGGCAGACAAACTCTGCAGTAGCCAAGGATGTGTGCTCCCCCTGGTCCCAGCAGGCCAGCCTCAAGTGCCTGACTTCTTTAGCTTCAGGTGTAGAATTCTGGAGAAAGGAGCCAAGCCCTGTGAATGCATCTTTGTTGCCTCCGATGCAGGAGCTGCCAGGACCTGTGGTTTGGCTGTGCAATGAGCAACGGAAGCACTTTCTCTTCCATTTTATCTGCGTAACACGCTGACTGATCATGTCCTGTCAGTGAGTTCCTGGCAAGGTCTCACTTCTGGCTTTCCATCTCACTTCACTGACAGCCGCCCTGGACTCAGGTTTCCCGAGTCCCTAATTCCATATGGTCAAAGTCCCTTCAGGCATGATTATTTTTCCTCCCTTGGTGTTTCTAGACCTTCCCGATCATGAGGAATCTGAGCCAGCACTCTCATTTGTGGGGAACTTGCAGCCTGCCTCCATCCCCAGCTTCTGTCTGGAAGAATGCTCAGCAAAGGCTCTTAAAGCAGTTCCACTCTGAGGAACTGGCTTCCCCGAGTGATGCTAAGGCTCACAGTGTCTCAGTGAGCTGGGGGTTTTCTGGCTCCAGTGAACAGTACCCAAGATCTCTGATTTCACCCCAATGCTTTCTGGAGTGCCTTGTTGACTGACCCAGAATTCTGAGGCTTCCATACAGAAACATAACACCTCTCCCGCTTTAGTCAAATCTATTATATTCCTCAATAAAGCATCTTATTCTTTTCATCAAACCCTATACATTTTTCAAAAACTATACTTATATTCCTAGGTATGTTCTATCTTGGGAGACTTGGGCCAACAATCTAACAAGGCAAGATAATGGGCAGCTTCTGCATTGAGACACCTGTTGGCTTCTGGCAGTTCAAATGATGACATCAGCCAGGATGGCCACCTTCTGTTTACAGAAAGGAAAAAAAAAACACCACTTCCCTCCCATGAAGAAGCACCATCTTTCTGCAGGTGTGTTAATACCAGGTGCTCACTTGTAATCTCTGGTTGGTATAGGTCTGGCCCAAGGTCCGCAGAGAGGGCACTGCTCACTTAGCGGAAGCCTGCGTATGGTCCCTCACTCTACAGGGACGCCAAGCACAGGCGTGGCCGTCGCAGCTGGTCATCACCCTTGGCCTAGGCTGCCTTACTTGCTCTGCATAGAAGCAGCTGTGTGCAGATGACAGGAAATGTTTCATTCTCAGCTGAGCTCACTGGGCACTGCTCTGAGGAGCAACGGCTTTGGCGGTTCCTGGCATGGCTAAGGCCCCCTCCCTACAAACCAGCACGCCCTCCTAATTTACAGTCCTTCTGCTGAGCCTCATGGGCTCTCATTGGGTACACATGGCCTGATTTATAGATTATGAATATGTTTGTGCTTTTTGTTAAATTGAGTTTTTACTTTCCAGCATATTTGGGATTAAACTTCTGGTTTTTCATATGACAGATCCCAATGACCCCCCTTAAGACCTGATGTCACAGGAAATACCATCCAAACATTTGTATAACACCTATTATATGCAAGAGGAAGTTGCCTTTTGGTAGACCTAGCAGCGTGAGTGGCCGCAGGAAGAGGCAGGCTTCTAAGGCCAGGGAGACTCCCTACAAAGAAGCTGTCCATGGCCTTGTCCTGCTCCCATCATGCATGGCTTTTTTGTCTTTTGAAGAATACAAAACAGCAAACTTGTCCTACACTGCTTTAATCTGTTTCATTCCTAATGCTGAAGAAAATTTCCCTTACAAACGCAAAAGTAGCTTAGCCTTTGCAGTATTTTATTTTTTGAAAGTACCAGACATCAGGGCGGAAAGTGGAAAGAGCATTGGACATGCGCTACAAAGTTAGACCTTACCGAGACCACCTACACCACCTGGAGCAAGTCACCTGACCTCCCTACACTTCACCCCACCTGAAAATGGGGACAGTAATACCTGCCCCATAAGACTGCGGTGTGGCACAAATGACTCTGCCATGAGCTGTTAGGTATTATAATTTCACCTTAAGACTAATAATAAATGTACAATAAATATCTTACTTCAAGACAGTTATTTATTTAGTGCTTACCTGAAGACAGAATGTGAAATTCTAACAACACTAAAAAATGACAGCAACAAAAACAATAATAAGACTAGTTCATATTTATCAACACATACTGCATGCCAGGCACTATGCTAAAGCGTTCACATGTAGTATCTCATCTAATCTTCAGGTAACTAATATTATTCACATCCTTTTTTCCTAAAGATAAAAACCACATTTAGCAAGCTTTAGTGACTGTGCAAAGGTCACATGGCTTCTAAGTGGCAGAGCTGGGATTCAAAACAAAATAGCAAACGTCTTGAGTCTTGTTCCAAGAAGCTTCCAAACTGTCATGAAAAACAAAGTATATTCACAAATAGAACATAATCACAGGGAAAAAAAGAATCAAATTCACAAATTTACAAATAAACAGCAATAGAACCATGGATACCTTTGGTTTCCCCAACGTGTGCTGCTTCCTGGCTCTGGGTCTTAGTGTTCACACCTCCCTTTGTCTGGGATACATTTTTCCTCCTTCACTTGTCAAAATACTCCTCCTTCAAGGCACAGGTAACATGCCACTTTCTCCATGCAGTCCTCCCAAATTTGCAGTCCTCCCTCTCTCTCTCTCTGGTTCTTTGTTTCTAAGTAGAGGAGGAAAAGTTGCCCTAGACAAAGGGATATATGGGAACAGAGTCCCGGAACCATGAAACAAAGCATATATTTGGGTAGTACACTTTGTGTAGCTGCAATGTAGGAAAAATCATGGGAGCCATAGGCTCCAAGTATCTGCCCCTACTATCCATGTGTCCCTCTTTTAGTAAGAAGACCCCAGTTTTATCTGGCACATGGCTACCCAGGGAGAGACTGCAATTGCCAGTCTGTCTTGCGGCTAGGTGTGGCCACGGGGCTGGGTCTGAGCTGCTACCGCATGAGCTGAAGTGATGTGCTACTAAAGCACAGTCCTAAAGCCCCCTAGTGGGGACTTCGCTATTCCCCTTTCTCCTGGATGGAAATGGTGATGGCGAGAGCAGCTGCCTTGGACCCAAATATGGAATCTGGAAGTGGAGGATGGCAGAGCTGCCCACCACACCTGGACACTCACCACTTGACAAATGAAAAAGAAACAGACTTTTATCTTATTTAAGTCATGGGTTGGGAACTTCTGCAAACTCCAGAACCACAAACTGTTGCTGTCTACACCCTAATTAATAAAGGACACACCCTTACAGGGTCTTGATTCCGTGGTAAATATTTGGGAAATAGTTCACAGGCAATAAGGAGCGCCCCCCTTTTTTTTTTGAGACATTTGTATCCACACAGTGCCCTACTGGCATGGTTTATTTTTCTTAAAGAGTATGAATGTATTAATTGTGAGCCTTTGTATCAACTGCATTTCAGATTATGTTAGCTAGAGTTTGAGGTTAGGAAAACATGTTTGCATGGTTCTTGTAACAGAGGACTGTATTGTCTTTACTGCGAGAGCATTGCTTTCCAGACTATAGTAAGGGAAAAAGAAATATATGGAGAGGTGAGGGGCGTGTATGTGTGAGACAGTTCCACCAAGAAACAATTTGCCCTTAGGCTTCAGTACAGGGCTATCCCCAGTTATCCTGGAATAGAGGTAATCTAAGGAGGACAAAGTCCAAAGCGATAGTACCCAACATCCACCATCTTACTTCTTCCATGTCAGAATACAATGAGCAACTAGATTGACACCCAGAGCCAAGGTCTCATCTATGCGTTTTTTAAAGAAATTGGCGTTTCAGATTAATAAATTTTTCTGATACCTGAAGCTTAAGTTCTTTTCTGTTATTTTACCATTGACCAACAACAATTTAGTTAGTGCTATGGTTCCCAAAATGATTATAAACAAAACTGCAAACAAGGCACAAAATGGGCGGCAGTACTCATCAGAAGGTGGTCATCTGGGTAATCCAGAGCAAGCATGCTTGATTATTTTCTTTCAGATGGTAACACAAATGCAAAATTTAAGCATTTTCTAGAGAACCTGGGATCCATCTGTAGCTCTTCTTGTTTGAGAAATTCAGGTATAAACAGCCAACATTTTGAGGCATGTGGTCTATTAACTGATCATTGGCCTTTCATAAACCTAGCCTTTAAACGTATGCTCAAGATACTGTTCAATGTGTGTTGTGTATTAAATATTTCTACTACACAGACTTATTCCTCATGGATCTATGCTGAGGGAGGAAAACTGAGTGAAAAGCAAAAATTTGTAATTCTCAGATTTGACCTAAATCGCGTAAGTGGAAAGTCAGGATACTATTACTTGAAGATAAAACAGTCCATTGATTTGCAAGGTACTTGTATTCCTGGAAAACTCAGTGCATTATATCACCATGTAAAAAAATTATTTGTATTTCTATGTAAAATGAGTTCACTTCTAATTCAAGCAATTACAAATTGTAGGGATTTTTGCCTACATGAAAGTGCAGTGGGACATTAGAAAGTTGGGTGGGAGGTAGAATAGCATTTCTGATGTGCAGCAAGGTGTTCTGCGTGGCAGGGTGATGCCCACTAAATGCCAGTAACATTCGCAATCATTGTGAGTCAAAATACTCCTAAAATTCTCAAAGTGCTCCCCTAGGGGGCACTAGCGCTCCCATTGGTAACCACGCGTGGTCACAGTGCCCCGCGCTGGGCTTTCTTGCTTTTCCTCCGAGGGCACGTCCCATTGCACCTGCAGGGCCGCGGCGTGGCCACAGGCATTTGAAGGCCAGCACAGGGGATGTGTTTAGGCAATTGTTAGGCTTGCTGCTGGCTTTAAATAAGACAAGGTACTGAGCCCAAGGTCCTACCCTCCTAAGGAAAGGATGCTTTGCATCACTGAAGTGACACAGGGAAAGGGGCTGGACAGCGCAGCGTTCTCACCTTCAGGCGTCCTTCGTAAACCTCACCCACACAGAGCCAGTCCCACGGCGCTGGGTGAAGGAGGCCAACTACCAAGTGGATTATAGCAGCACTGATAATGAGCATAGCTAACAACACAAATCCCCACCCCAAAAGCCCTTTTTTCATAGCCAAAGGGAGAGAGAGCTGGGTGTGCAGTGGGGAATGGTGGAGGAGGGAGGCCTGGGAAAATGAGAGCTTGAATTCTGATCAGAGAGGAGAGGTCAGGGGCAGACAGACAGTGTGGACCAGAGTTGCTGAGTCAGGGAGAGCTCAACGAGTGTCCTTTAGGTTGAGAGCATGGGCTGTTTGCTCTGCCTTCCTGCTTTAGGGACCTTAGGGATACACATGGGTGGCCTAGATAAAGGAAGTCAAGGGAAAGCAGAAGAATCCTCACAAAGAATGACCCTGCTTGTTAATTGGGAATTCTAGCCTCGTTTAACTGAAACCATATCTTCTCAAAGATTCAAATGAGTCTTCTAAGCTACACGTACATGTCTCCATGTCCTCAGGAAGGAGAGGGTATAGGCCTGGGCTTGAATAGTGGACTGGGCTCCCCAGCCAGGCTCTGCCCTCTACTGCCGCCCACAGCCTGGCGTGCACTCTGCTCCCACTCCAGCCAGTACCATCCACCCACTTTGTCCCTCTGGCTCAGGGCTAATAGCTCCCTCGGTGCCATCTTATACTCTGAGTTAGACAAGGCATTACTCCGTGCCTCAATTAGTGCCCGGAAGTATAACCCCCAAAAAGGAAACTTACCATGTTTTAAAAATAATGGAACAACCCTGAGTAGGTAGTGACTTGTCAAAAGGAATATACCATTAATTTGTTTAGTTTCCAAACTTTCTGTAAATGTCAGCTGTAACCTTTCAAAAGAAGACTGTACACTGCAATTTTTTTAAAAGCAACTCATTTTTTAGAAGAACTATATGTAATAGTATGAAAATACTCTAAGCATATTAAGTGAACAAAGCTGAATGTAGAATATTTTTACTATGATTTCATTATATATATATATCATTTAGATCAACCACATTAATTAGGTTTTTGAATCTTCCATATCCTTACTTATTCTTGTCCACTTGACTTCCATAGATTTACATATAGAAATTAAAATATCCGATTAACAATATGCTTTTTATTTCCCCTTACATGTCCCATATTTTTTGTTTGAAAATGTTGATGCTATGCTATCTGCTGCCTAGAATATTCAAAATTTATATACATACATATGTGTGTGTGTGTGTGTGTGTGTGTGTGTATTTGATATTATAAATAATTCCTCTTTATCTCATTTAATGCTTTTTGGCCTGAATTCAGCTTTGTCTGGAATTAATAATCATTACCTCTGATTTCTTTTTGTTTAACATCTTTTTCCCTCTTTTACTGAACAATGTCAATAAATTTATGTTCTGTCCCACTAATTTGATCTGTCCCAGATCTCCTTTCCCCACCTTCCTGTCTTCATTATTCTCTCAACATTTTATTTTTTCTCAAATCTAAAAAAAGTATTTTTACTTTAAAATTTTATTTTAAAAATTACTTTTATTTTTATTTTAAAATAATTTGTTGTTATTTGTTAAAAGTTTGATCTTTTCCAAATAAGCATGCCTTTATGTACTTTATATGCTAGAGATAATACTATGAATAACAAGACTACTTTTAAGATCCATACATCAAATTCATAGAAGGACAAAACTCATTTTATGGAAGGTAAAAGGAAGAGCCTGTCCTATGTTACACAGACTGGTAGTGCCTCTTAACTTTTCATACCCTTTATTTCCTTTTCATTTTGTTCTGATTTTTTGCTTCTATCCTCTGCTCTATATTCAGCAGAGTCTGCTTTCCTCCGTGTTCCTTCCAATACAGTCCAAACTTCAATTATAAGGATTTTTCTTTTTGTTTTTTTTAATTCTGGGCTCTGTGCTTCTTGGAAATGATAGATGTTTGGCAGCTTTCTCTATTTCCTCTCATATACTTGGTCTACACAGATATCCTATCTTCCCTTTGGTCTTATTTGGGAATTTATATTTTGTCTGTTTACATTTCAGCAACTTCTGTTATTACAACTTATCTTCCTGATCTTTCATAGCTCTGCTGTGGGCTCTTGATTTGATTACTTTTTAAATTAATTCCAAAACGTTTTGTCATAATTTTTTTAAATAGAGTTAAGTTTTTTAGAGACATCTTAGGCCCCTAGCAAGATCGAGGGGAAAGTGGAGTTCCCATTTTCCCATTGCCCAACTACCAAATCCTACACCAGAGTGGTACATTTATTAGAATTGATGAACCTGCATGGAAACATCATTGTCACTCAAAGTCCATAGTTTACATTAGAGTTCACTCTTGGTGTTGTACATTCTATGGGTTTTAACAAATGAATGATATGTATCCATTATAGTTCATACAAAATAGAGTTTTGATGCTCTAAAAACCCTCTGTGCTTCTCCTAGTCATCCCTCCCTTCCCTCCAGCCCTTGGCAACCACTGATTGTTTTTTACTGAATCCTTAGTTTTGCCTTTTCCAGAATGTCATATAGTTAGAATTATACAATGTGTAGCCCTTTCAGATTGGCTTCTTTTACTTAGTAATAACACATATTTAAGTTTCCTCTGAGACTTTTCATGGCTTAAGTCCATTTCTTTTACACAGTGAGCAGTATTCCACTATTAGGATGTACCACAGTTTATCAGTTCACCTACTGAAGGACATCTTGGTTACTTCCAAGATTTAGCAGTTATGAATAAATCTATAAACATCCATGCACAGGTTTTTGCATAGACATATGTTTTCAACTCATCTGGGTAAATACTAAGAAGAACAATTGCTGAATTTTATAGTAAGAGTATGTTTAGTTTTATAACAAACTGCCAAACTGTCTTCCAAAGTGGCTGCACCATTTTGCAACACCATCAGCAATGAACGACGGTTCCTGTTGCTCCACATCCTCACCAGCATTTGGAGTGGTCTGTGTTTGGGTTTTGGCCATTCTAATAAGCGTACAGTGTTGTTTGAATGTCATAACTTTTATCAACTAGACTGAAACATTTTTCTGGTGCTCATACTTCACTTGATATTTGTCCTTTTCCTTTCCTCCTTTCTTCCTATAACATCTTTGTATATTACAAGATCCTTGATGGTTCCTTTATTACCTTTAATAAAAACTTGATTTTCCTGTACCAGTTTTTCACTTTCTTTCTCATGTTATTTCCCTATATTAGTCAACCATTTAATGGTGACTGAAATGGTGACATTAGAAGGAAAGGGAAAGATAGGGTAGCCTGTAGTTCCTTTTCCTTTCAGGCCTTCCTACTCATGAAGAAGCCAAAGGTAGAGACTGCAAGTAGAATGTGCACATATCAAGAATTAAGTTCATTGTGTATGGTGCTTTTACTATTCTGATATAAACAAAATATATTTGCATGTGCAAGCTACAAAATGTGGATTTTTTGTGTAACTTCAGTGATTGTGCATGTAATTTAAACACTCATATTTAATAATTAAAACTGGCATTGCACAACATGAAGATGAATAGTAAAATTCATGCTAATAACATTAAATTTTAATTTTTCTTTGCTTAGAGTGGCACTAAATAGTAAATAAAAAATATCATGACAAGTTAAGAGAGAGAGAACACAGGAGAAAGGGAAATGCTTTATATCTTTGGACCTTTAACACTTTTTGCCCTGATTTTTAAACAAGGGCCTTGCATTTCCATTGTGCACTGGAACCTCCAAATGATGTATCCAGCTCTACACAGGAGGTTAGTGCTGAGAAGGCCTGAGAGATTATCCAGCACAATCCCTTCATCAGACAAGGAAGATGAGGTCCAGAGAGGTGAGGTTCATCTTGCTTGGGAGAAAGGGAGGGCAGAAGAGGAGGAACTCCCTCCAGCTTCATGCCCTGGGGAGTGAGCTGAAGCTGCCCTGGCACATGCCAAATCCACAGGACCTACACCTCTCCGCTGGGCCCCAGCCCAGATTCTTTGGCTCCTCCCCACCCCAGCATGGTCCTGGAGTACCCAGCGCCTGCCTTGTCTCCAAGGCTGGAGGGCAGGGGACCCAAGCATGTAGCATTCTTTGCAGCCACTGCATATTTTGGCCGCATTCCCACCATCCCCGATCCCCCGTTAGCATTTACTCCCACACAGTCCACAGCCAGACAAGATCCTATACCCACTGCATTCCACCAGCCTGGCCACCTGGGACTTTGAACAGACATGTGTTCTCATCCTGGGAACATTCCTTTGGCATCTACTAAGTCCACACAGCCATTAAAAGTTTGAGAAATGATTCGTTAGAGGTGGCGTTTAGGGGAGTCCTGATGCAATGCCCTGAATCTTCCTCCTTAGACCAATTTCTTCTTTGCTATGAAGACAGTGTGGGATGTTAACAAAAGTGAGTGCCAGGAGAAGCATCGGGAAGACATGAGGTCTTTTCCTACTGCTCTAGTAAAACCCTCGCTGTGAGGTTTGGGAACGTTGATTTTTGAAAGAGTTAACAATTTTTTCCCAAGGCAACTGATTGAATTGCTCACATAACAAGAAACTTTCATCAGACAGCATGTCCACTGATAGTCCAGCTAGCATCCCCTACACAAACACTATTTTCACTTTTTCAGGGACTAAAGAGAAAAATGGACGCTTTTACTCAAATTACAGTGACACAATTCAACCCTCCCCTACAGCCCTAGAGCCCAAGGCACTGCCAAAACACAGCAATGTGCGAAAGGACACTGCGTACCATTTCATTCCGTTAGTTGGGAACATGATTTTGAACTCCACCCTGCCTCCCTCCACCTACATTAAACCCTAGAAGGATATCTGTTTCAAATGATATGTTTTCTGGAACTTCTTTGAGTTGCCTGAAAAGTATTTCTAATCAAAGCATTTGGCACCGGCACTGGCTGGCTGGGGGCGGAGGGAGGGGCGGTGAAGCCGATTGGGACTGGGTGCAGAGGACTGGGGAAGGGCCTCCCACCCCGGGGACCACCACACCCTCTCCCAGCTTGCAGGCAGTTCGGGTTTTCTCCCAGCCACCACCAGTCGCACGCTTTACAAAGAAGGACCACAGCCCCTGGCTTCAGGTCTGATACTGAAAGGGTTGCACCCCCTCACAATACCTCTCCCACCAGACCCTCTCCTTTGGTGGATTCTTTCTTTTCAATGGCTCCTACGTGTTGGGCTTTTAGATTCTTGTTGCTTCCTAAGCTTTCTCACCAGGAGTCAGAATTCGGTCCTCCAGTCCAGTTCTCCTACTGCTCTTGCAAAAACCAGTTCAAATGCAACTGGCCCTCCAGGCCTTCCTCATTGCTCTGAGGAATGCTCTAGAGCATTCGAGCAAGGCCTATTTTCTAGCACATCATCTTAACTCTTGTGTTTGCTTCCCCCGCTGAACCAGAACCCAGAAACAATGACTTATTTTTCAATGTCACCCCTTCCACCTGAATGCCCAGTGCAGGCCAGGTATGTGGGCACACATTAGGTGTTGGGCAGACCAGCTGGATAAATTAAAGGTTTTCTGCTGCAACACAGCATTCTTGTTAACATACCTGCACAAACGCTCAGTTAATACCAGTGATGGTCTCTGATTTCAAATGGATGAATGTGTTCCTGTTGTGTTCTCAGAGTCCCTCCTCCATCACTGCAAAGGCCATAAGCAAGGTTGTCACATTCATGAGCTCTCAAAGTCCCCAGGGCCACCCGGCCCAGCTGTAGGGCACTAGGGGCCTTTGAGGAGCTTTGAACAAATCTGGAATTATTTATAATTGAAAATCAGTCTCTGAGAGCTCCTCTAGCCTTGAAGGAGTTTATTATTCTCCACCCCCACGTGCTTCCCCTGTTCCCTGGCCTGGTCCTCTGTCCTGACATCCTGCCCCACTCACAGCAGGATCTCCGGTGCCCTTCGGGCCTTGCAGCACCTGCACTTGGCAAACGGCTGCCTTCCCACGGGGCTGGAGCCGGGAGTGAGGAGTCGCAGACCACCCTGCACGCCTGCACATACCCCTCTGATGGTGTCGGGGCAGCAGAGAGCCACAGCGGCCAGCTGAGGCGGAAACACAGCCTGACTGGCTACTCCAGGCTCACCTCAGCAGGGGCCTGCAGATGGGGAGCTGGGATGGAGGTCTTGGAGCCTGGTCCGTTTCCAGCCCCAGGGCCCATATCGCCCATCCTCCACACCCTTGGCGTGAGCCGTCCCTCCCGGGACCACCGCAAGCTCTCGGTCCCCTGAAGCCATGCACGCTGAGGCCAGGGGACTAAGGGAGGACAGTAAATCAGACCTGCAGACAAGCACAGATCTTTTAAGCTAGTGGACAGTTGGACAACTGTTTTAGCTGCAGAGCTCTTTCTTAAAAAGAATCTTACCAGAAAAGCCAATGAGCAAAACCAAGAAGGCCCCGGCAGAACAGCCCAGCCTCTCTCTGGGTTTCGCTGCTAGCAGGCCAAGGTGTTTTCATTTACTCCACTTCCTCAGCTCCCTCCCACTCCTGACCCGCAGAAACACCTGGCAGCTCGGAGGTAGGCAGGCCCCGCTGGGCGGCCAGCCCGGTGCCAGCGAAGCGGGCCTAGGGCAGCCTCCTCCCGCCCAGCCCGAGCGATGTTTACAGCCAGCCACGGAAGGCAGGCGCACTGATGAGTGCCGTGGTCAGAATATTCTTTCATGCGAGTAGAACAAGCTTAATTAAAACGAGGCTTTGCTGGAAGGATACTGGGAGCGCTCACACACGTACCTGGGCTCTCGGGGCCTAGAACTGGCCCCCACACTGTGGGGACCTTACTCCTTACCTCCATGTGATGCTTTTCTTTTTTCACGTGGCTTCATTCTCTCCAGTAGAGATGGGTCTCCTCTGTGTGACGGAAAACACAGCCTCTGGAACCCTAGATTCCCACCCACCCCTCCAACCTTCCTGAGTTAAGACACCTTCACCACCAGCTCTTCTTAGATTGGCCCAGGTTCTGTTACGTGCCTGTGTCTTAACCAATCACTGTAGCCACAGGGAGTGGACCCCCGCCTACTCCGGTGGAGAGCCCAGAGTTCGGGGCTCAGAACCACGAGGAAGGGGACTGGGAGAAGTGGTTCCCCCAGTAAAGAAGGGCTCCTTCTAGGTTAAGGATGGTGAACAGTAGAGGTTCTTAACATTTTGACAAGGCTTCTGGAACAGTGCCCTAACCAAAAGGAATGATCCCTGTGAATTCAACCTCAAAACTAGAGACCCCGGCAAGGACAGCCTCTGGGTTCCTCGGGCCACCCACAGAGGGAGCCATCGCACTCCCTCCCTTACAGCCAGAGCCAGCCCCACGCATTAGCTGGGAGAATGCGTGTTGCTTTTCTTTTCAAACTTGATTCGACTTGAAAGGATTCTTCATTTGGTGCAAGTGAGCAAGGGAAAGTGTGTTGGTTCAGTGGTGCAATAAATAACCTCTCATTATGAGAAACGTGAGGACACAGTCACCTCAGCCATTTGGTAACCATAATCTGACATTACAGAAGCCTTTCTTGTGGGACCAGAGATATCTGAGCCACTTCCCTTTTCAAACAACTTCAGCTAATGGCTCTCCATGCTGTTAGTGGAATGAGTTCAAGCTATCTGATTTGTGGCCACTTGATTGTGTCCTGAGAGGAGAGGCTCAGCTTTGCAAGGAGGAGTGATTGCCTGGGAACACTGCAGAGTGCTAAATTTCCTGTGGAGTCAGGGGGACCACTATTTGGAGAAACTGAACTCCTCTGGAGAGCTGAAAATATTTGTCAAGGTTTCTCACTCCCATGCTTGGCCCCCCTCACTCTGACAGCTTGCTTCAGCTCTCTCTCTGCCTCTCTGGTTTTCCTGACGCTGGGAATGTTTTCTTAGAAAGGGGATGGGGATTGGGTCTTCCTGAGTCCTCTACACAAAGCCAGAAGCCAGGTAGAAAATGATCCAGCTGCACAGCCTGGCTAACAGGTCAAACCACCACATCCTTAGGCAAAAGGTCAGTCCTCAGAGTGCACTGAAAAACTTCTGCCTATGAACTTCACGTTCTGTCTGGAGAGGCTGTAGGGCAGGTGGAGTGGGAGGGCAGCTGTGTGTGCCCGTGAAGAAACCTTCTCATATTAACAGGAAGAGAGACACTATTTTGTGTAGTCACGTTGCATGGCCACCTGCATGCTTCTGCGCTAACCCATAGGCCCATTTTAGGAGTCTTTGGTGCCATTTGATCTAAAAGAAAATGACAATAGAGCTCAATACTGTGCCAAGCATGCTTTACAGGTTGAAGAAAGAGCACCAAAGGGACAGGATTTGTTTTGACAACTGGAAACCTGGCTTCATTTTCAGAACCGTAACAACCAAAGAGTAACAACCAAAGATTATCCCAGGCTCAGAAGGGACTTGGTCTTTTTAATAACCTATTGATTTTGGAATAATTTTAGATTTACAGAAAAGTTGCAAATACAGTACAGAGAGTTCCTATATATCCTTCACTCAGTTTCCACTGATGTTGCCATCTTTCATTATCATTTCTCATTTGTTAAAATTTAAAAATTAGCATTAGTACAGTACCATCAATTAAACTCCATGCATTATTCAGATTTCACTAATTTTTCCACTAATGTCCCAGGATCCCACATGCATTTAGCTATCGTGTCTAGTATCCTCCAATCTGTGATAGTTTTTCAGTCTGTCTTTGTGTGAACCTTGACAGTTTTGAAGGGTGCTGGTCAGGTCTTTCAAAGAACATCCCTCAATTTGGGTTGTGGATATTGT
The DNA here is from genome assembly GCF_040802235.1 of Manis javanica. Taxonomy (NCBI): domain Eukaryota; kingdom Metazoa; phylum Chordata; class Mammalia; order Pholidota; family Manidae; genus Manis; species Manis javanica. Next base: position 212,405,030 of record NC_133156.1, on the reverse strand, counting down.
CTCATGAATACACTTAAGTCATAGGTTTTGAGGAAAAGTATCCAGAAGAAAAATGCTTAGGGAGGATTTTTTTAAAGAATAGTAACTCATAAGTTACAAGCTGACCTACCTTCAAACAAAATCATGTTTTGCTCGTTCTGTCTGTATTTTTAAGAATTTTATGCTGTATTTTTTTATATTCAGATGTCTCACTTCTCTTTAAAAATAGAACTGGTGGCTGCAGGCTTCCACGGCCGTCAGAAGTGAGATGTCTTTTTAGGGCCCCACCCGGCCTGTGGCCTCCCCAGCTCTGAGGCCTGGCACCAGCTGCCTTTGGTTGTCACGTCCCCAGTAATCAGTGTCTTCCCTACTTCTGTCACAACAGGAACGGACTCGAGAGAAAGCAAGCAAGAGCAAGGAATGTGGTGAGTGAGCTGAGTGCCCAGGAAACTGCATTTCTCCTGATAGGTGTGAATGCACGCTCTGAAGCTGCATGGGATTCTCTACATGACAGAGGCCTCACTGCATATGGGCAGCAGAAAGGAGGGGTGTGGGTCAAGAGGGAAGCCAGTCATAAGGGAAGGAGGTGGGTGAAGGGAAAGGATGCTACAACTTTCCCCCAAAACCCTTCCCCAGGCCAAAATCACGTCCCTCCCCAAGGATAGCCCTGTCACCTACCTGGACACACCCTCCAGGGTCTGCACAGCTGGGCCTGCTCTGGGCAGGAATTCCAGTACTGCCAATCACACCACAAAGAGGACCTGTGAACAGAGAGAGGGTCTTCCATGTCTTCCTATCGTCCCTAAGATACAGCCTGCTCCAGCCAGAGTGAGGGTCTGACTTCTCCTCTGCTCCCCTACACCTGCTGTCTGTGAGCTGCACACCTGCCATCACATGGGCTAGAATTCCAAGTCCCAGTCCCCCCTACCCCAGATGAAGTGATGACAGGCTCCCTGACTCCTCCTTCCCTTCCTGATCCTCCTCCCCTTTCCCATCCCATGTGTCACCCCAGCCTTGAAGGCTTTAGGGTCTGTAGAGTGTGACTATCCCAGCTGTTGAGGTGGCAACCAAGCCAAATCCTCAAGTCTCTGAGCCACTAATGTGACAAATCAGACCCAGTGCACCACCAGAGCAAGCCTGGACCGGGGCCTCAGGTGAAGGAAGTGAGCACTGGACCAGGAGCCAGAGGATCTAGATCCAGTCATGATTCCAGTGCTGTATGTTGTCAGGCAAATCACTTAACCCCTCTGACCCTGCATTATCTCAACTATCAAATCAGGTCACATTATTATCATTATTATTATTTATACTGAAGTACACACAATAAAATGTACAAATATTGGCATACAGCTTGAGTTTTGACATGTGTATACCCTCATGTAACCATTACCCAGATGAGGATATCAAGCATTTTCACTACATTTTTTTTCCGCCTTAAAATCAGGTCACATTTTTACTTCTATTGCCAACCTCCTGATTTCTTTGATGTGTGAAGATGATCAAGGCACAGAATAAGCTTGCTGACTGGTTCCCTTCACTCCCAAATCCAAATTATATCCTTCTCTATGTGCACAGCCTCCCGACTTTCTCCATCAGTGAATTTGTATCACCTTCCCTGCTCATGTATTAACCCCGACCACTCCCCCTGATAGAATTGCCTTGAGGACAACATATTCATATTGGACATAGGGTCCAGTACTGTGTTATTTACTCTTGTACTTGGTATAGGGCATTTCAATAAATGTTTGTAAAATGAAAAAATTAAGCAAGAAAATAACATAGTGTATGTAAAAGTACTTTGTAAACTATCATGTTTTATCCGAACATGGAGGGCTAGGAATGGTACCTGGCTAGTTCCTGGGTAGCTGACCTCACCTAGCCATCCCTCTTCTCAGAGAAGCTGTTCTAACCCACAGCCAATGCCTTCTGATCAAAGGTGATTGGGCCACAGGTTGGGCCACACCCAAATAATCTTCCATTTAGACACTGGACAAAGAAGACACAGTCTCTCATTAACAGGCACAGGTTCACCTTCAGGGAGAAGGAAAAGGAGTCTGGTAAGGGCGGAGACACAAGCACTTCCCTGAGGCAGGAACAGGTCAGATGGCTGTCCTGAGGCTCAAATCCTCAATCTCACAGTTGATGGTGGGAGTGACCTCTCCCTGAGAAGACTCAAAGATACTTCTCTCAAAGGAGGACAGGAGGCTGTGCCATAGCCAGAAAGAAGTTCCAGAGAATTATGCTTCAGCCTGCATGTTATTGCCTGAACTGAGGTCCAGCAGTTCGTGGCTACACCAGGAGGCCTCCCAGGACCCTCTGTGGAGAGTGGCTGGCTCTGAAGGGCTGGGAATCCACCAAATCAGATGAACAAGCTTGCAATAGCCAAAAGTGCGCACAAATCATACAAGCAAAGCAGCAGAATCAGGAGAAGGACACACAGCCAACTTTGGGCCTGGCTAGCAAGATCCTGGTGAGAACAGATTCCTCATCCAGGAACTGTAAGTAACTTGGATGGTGTTTGTCATAAGATTACGAAATACTGTGGAACTTGTGTTTCCTGTAATTTGCCTGCCTCCAAGGAGCTCATGTTTATTGATTTTCTTCTGTAAAAGGCAGAATTATCAATTCGGTTTGCCAGTATTAAAAGTTCTTGGGTTTCTGAGGACCCTTATTCTTTTCAAATCCTCAGAAGTTTGGAAATGATAGGATGAAATGAGCATTTATTGAATACACTAAACACATGTATTGAATATATTTATTGAATTTACTAAATATTGAACATGTGTTAGGCACTGAACTAGGACTTCTACAAGACAGTAGTGAATTTAATCCTTGCAGGACCTCTGAAAGTTATGACTATACCCATTTCACTGAAGAAAAAATCAAAACTGAAAGAAATTAAACAACTTGTGCTAAGTCCCACAGATAACATAAGCCAAACCAAGATTTTGACCCACGTTTGTCTCAATTTTCTGCTCTTTCCGTGGCCCATATTCCCTCCCTGTGACAGCTCCTCAGGGCCTTGGGAATCTGAGTCCATGAAGAGAAATACTTTGGTTATTGAGTCCTCACTCCTGGGCAGGAATGAGGGGAAATATTGAAGCCCCAAATTTATATTATATTATCCCTTTTTCTAATCTGTTATTTTTAGATTCATATCCTTACTCCATCTGGAATTTGTTTTTGAGGAAAGCTAGTTTCTATCATGTTCTATGTAGTTTCCATTCTATCAAGAATGGAATTTAGTTTTATTTTCATTTCTAGCTGGAGATATGCTCATTTAGAGAAAAGCTACATTTTCTGGTTTGTCATATTCACCTACCTTACCAAATTTTTCTCTTCATTCTAGTAGGATATTAAAGTCACTAAATCTGAATATATTTGTCTGCAAAAAAAAAAGATAATTTATTTAGTTTTTCTTCAGTGTTTTTTATTTTATTGCTCTACTGCATTATTTAAAACTTCCAAAGCAATACTAAATAATGATAATAGCAGTCAAGGCTATTTATTCCTGATTTTAAAATGGCTTCACTATTTCATAGTTGGACACAGTCATTACCATGTTTAAAAAAGTCTTATTCTATTCCTATTTTACATGGACCTTTATTAGTAATTGCTGCTAGATTTTATCAAATGCCTTTTGCCATCTACTGTTATATTTTTTCTCTTTCAATCTAACATAGTAAATTTTTTTGATAAATTTCCAAATTCCAAACTATCTTTACATACCTGAAATAAACTTGACTTGACTTACTTTGATTCTTTTTTATTACTTTCTACTGGATTTGGCCTTACTAAATCTTCTTTAATATTTTAGCTTCCACATTCATAAATGAAATGGTCTAGTTTTTTCCTACCTTTATCACATTTTTAATATGTGTTTACATATGTATATGTAATGTATATGTAATACATGTTATATATATGTAATGTATATATAGTGTGTATATATGTGTGTAATATTTATGTATATACATGTGATGTATATATGTGTGATATGTATATATTTGTTGTATATGTACATATATTACTTAGGAGCTATGTCTTTTTCCATTGCCTAGGATAGTTTAAATAATAACCTACCACAGTTGCAAGGACATGGCACAAAACTCCTAAATCAGAGACAAAAGACAGTTTATTACTCATAGCAACAGCAGTGGTGAGAGATGAGCATTCCTGTGCTGATTCCTTAAGCCTGAGTTCTCACAGGACCGTGTGAAGAGGATGAGATGGTTCCGGCACATGCGGGGGTTGGATTACAGGAAAGGAAGTCTGAGTTTAAGAAGCCTGATTATTTTATAGTGGGCAGTAAGCATACTTGCTCTTTGCGGTACAGTGAGACACACTCTTTATCTAACTTAGCACTAAAAAGCCCAAAATGAGGTTATTCTCTTGAGGTCTTTAGCCAAAATGCAACACTCTACATCGCTGGTTCTTTCCTCTCCTGCCCCTCTGATACCATTCGTGTGGCCATAACAATATGCAGAACACACATGCACACACACACACATTTGCTCTCTCTAGACTGAGGATAAGAGGGGGCTATATTGCTGAAAGAGGAACAAGGTCAACTAGTGAGAACGATGATTTCTTTACCCATCTTCTCAGCAACAATAAAAACACAGCTACAGCTCAGTTTAAGCAAACACCTAATGAAGATTCAGCTTTATAGAAAATAGTTACCTTAATATTAAATCCATTGACTAGCCTTCATTCTTCAAAGCACTGGAGTAGAAGTCCTTTACACGTGGCAAGCTTCCCTCACATCTATTCCAGGAAAAAACTTACTCTGAAAGATAAAATGCTTCTGAAGCCTGGCTTTTTTTCCCCCCAGATTTGACACCACAGTAACTGAAGTCAGATAAGCAATGGACAAAATACAAAACCAGATTCTAGTTTCCGTCAAAAGCTGAACTAAGCAACAATTCTGAACTGCCACATCTGAAATACTAGGTGGCAAGACATGATTTTGAAAGATGGACTTCATCTGCCCCCTGCTGTACTCTAAGTAAATGACAGGACTTCCTAATGGAGCTTCAGCAGGTAAGAGGCCCATTGGGCATGTGTTAGCAACCCTTGCTAGAATATCAGTGTTCTGTCAAAAGGGACTGTGACTGTGGTTCACCACTGTCTCCCCAGCAGGTCATGTAGTTGGAATATAGCAGGCCTTCAATAAATATGTGCTGAATGAGTGAACATACAGGTAAGGAAGACAAGCTTACATACTCTGCTTGCATAAGCATAATACCAAGAGCAAACAGGCCAAAACAAAAGTTGCAAATGTTAAGAAATTCCCAGTAAGTGTTTGAGATAAATTGGTGGCAAAGGGGCACGCCTGATGTCCTCCAATAAAGTAATAAAGTTGGAATATTCAGACTTAACGATAAAAGTAAATTTTCTAAATCTCACTGCCAAGAAATAAATCTTTGAGAGTTGAGCATATAAAAGCCTCTGAGGTTAAAAACACCATCTGATTGTCTCCAAGATGGCAGAACTAGCTGAAATATCATGAAGTTCTCTGTGTTTTAATCTCATTCACCAGACTCCCTGCTTTTATAGGATGGAAAAGGTAGGCATCATCTTTAGTTGAAGGTAGATTTATTGAATATAAAAGAAGTCATGTTAGGGCTGAGATTTGGACATTTTGTATGTGCCTATGTACCTGCCCTGGAGAAACTGAGGCTTCACTGAGGAGTCAACAAATAAGTTTATGCAGAACAATTCTGAAGGGGATAAAATAAGGTGCCAATGAGTGTGATACAGAATATGCCCTAGGGAGAAAGGTTCCCACCAAGGGAATGTTCCTACGTCTGAGACCAACACTGGCCACTTCAGGTTTCTCACTCCATACCTCTAAACAAGCAGATAAAACAAGCAGAAAAAACAGGGGTGGGGAATGCCTACCCTTTTAGCTGAGGTCATGGTTCCTGGTATTCAGAGAAAATAGGACTGTTGCTGAATAAGACAGGCAGGAATGAATGTTGGGAAACGAGGGGGCCTCCGTGCACTGCCTTGTTTAACAGTGCAGTTAACAGGACTAGAGCAACCTTACAGAAACTGAGGGCCACCCAGGCTCAAATCCCTCAGGAACAGACTTTTGGGTTCCTCCCCCAGGTAAAGCCGAATGAAGTTGTGGCTGAGGGGAAAGGAATCAGGGACCGAGTAAATAGCAACTATGGCCTTATTTTTCTCCTCCCTTGGTGACATGTATATAAATATGTATACTAATTCTCATTTTCTTCCCCTCTCTCTTCTGCAACTATTCTATATAGTCTCTGTTGATTCATTTTACAATTTCTCCACAGTTGACAGGGCATTAAGATGGGGTTGTGTTTAAATTAGGAGAATGAACATCAAAACAAAATTTAAAGCTGAATGCAACAAATTGAGGCTTGGGACTTCCCCTTTTGGGGAGCCAGTAGCATATTCTGTCTAAGGGCTATACTCTGCACTGTGTTAAGTGGAGGGGAGGCTTAGGATGGAAGTTTCCATGGGTTCATGTTTCCAGCTCTTAGGACAGTGCCTGGTAGAGTCAGACAATATTATTAATTACCTGAATTGTCAGAATTGTAAACACATCTTTGAACATATACTTAATATATGTTTAAAAGGAGAAGAGTCACAAAGGCTATTTGAAATTCCACCACCCACCGCAGCTGGAACTTTGATCCCAGTGAACAAAGAGAATCCCTAACCTACTCCCATGGATGACATATAATACGTAAACAAATGAGGTATCAGGTGCTCAGAAGATACAAAAATAGGGGAATGCCCCAGAGATACTTGAGTAATGGTGGTTCAGAAAGGTATCTCAGAGGAGCAACTAACAATTGAGATCTGAATGATGAGAAAGAAGATCTGGTGAAAGATTGTTTCTAGCAGAATCAACAATAAGCATAGAAGCCCTGAGATAGGCCGTGTGTTTAAGGAGTCAGTGTGGCTGGAGCACAGCGAATGAGAGGAAAGGAAGATGCAGTCAGAGATACGCAAGAGATTGAGAACCACGGGATTAAGTGATATACAAAGCTGTGTGGAGATAAGTGGCTTTATTTTCTGATGGTGAATGGCGGAAAGGAGTTGTGAGGCATGATGGGGCAGGTCCTAGAAGCTCTGGTAAGACAGTGTTCTCAAGACTGCTCAGGAAGGTGTATACGTACAAGGCTCGTAGAGGGCAGCGGTTCTACTTCTAGTTTATCCCAGTCTCCTGGTTATTAGCAGAGATGTGCACAAAGATGTAGGTACAAAGTTATCCATTGCTGTATTGTTGACCAACCAAAAATGAAAATGTCAAATATGCATCATTATGAAACTAAATTATAACAAAATAAAATGCAACCATTAAAAAAGCTTAAAATATGATTTACTGTCATGAGAAAAGGCTCATGTACATTAAATAAAGAATACAGGTCTTATAACCATGATGTACAGCATGGTATCAAATTCAAACATATACTTACTTGTACATACAGGTCTTAAAACCATGATGTACAGCATGGTATCAAATTCAAACATATACTTACTTGTACACACAAATACATATAACAGATTAGCAGGAAATACTCCCCCCAAAAAAGTATCAGTGCTTATTTCAGACAAGTGCAAAGTATTAAGGGTGATTTTTTTTTCGTATTTTAAAAATTTCTTGCACACATCTAATATTGACAGAAAAAAAGGTTTTCTGTTTGTGGGTATTATTTATTTTAAAGAAATGGATTTACAATACAGTCCCAGTTCCCACTGTAGGCAAGTGGAATCTGGTGTTTCTGATTACCAGAAGCATGACATGCATGGGTTTTTAAGTATTAAAAAAATTATCCAAAACTTGGAAATAACACAAAAGACAATGCAGCGTGTCCTTTCAAAGTCATACTGGGGCATTGTTTAACATGGGGACCCCTTGGGCTTCCCGACACTTGCAGGATTCTGTAGTCCTTTATTTCCAACTACATTAACTGTGAGGCCAGATTTTCTTCATATATTTCAGGCAAAACAACATATTGCAATATATGAATCCAGAAGCTGATATGAGAATCCAGCTGTCTTTTGATAAGCCAGTGAAGTATTGTATTTACAAAAGGACAAAACAATGCCTTTTTTCTCAAAATATTCAAATCTGGCTATTTTTCATTTAAAAAGTTAAGCCTATTACTTTTAAATTAAATTTAAACATTTTTGTTTTAATTGATAGTAAAACAAATATTGACAATTTGGGGTTCTTAGTTTTTAAGAGTGTAAAAGCATTCTAAAACAAAAAAGGTCTGAGACTAGCTGATCCAGACATGTTGGACTTTGCTGTTGACTATGAAGGGCTCAGATCACTCGCCTATCATTTCAAAACATAACTCCTGGTCCTCCATCTCTGCTTTGAAGCAGCTTTGCCACCTTATTGGTTTCCTCATTAAGGTGAATAAATTTGACAAATACTCGTTATATATTTGTATGACAGTAATGTTTGATTTTTTTGGAGATTATACTTGATAGGAGGTATAATCTCTGCTACTTTTAAAGACATTATATGATTTAGCCCTTAAGTTCTTTTCTTTGCATTCAAAGGCGGATAAAAGAACGAGGAACACCATGAAGTCTCTTATTCTTAAACATTTCCCTAATGAATACGATTGCAACGATCAGATGTGCCTAAAACTAGCTTGTTCCTCCAGGAAAGTATTGGAGAATCAGTCCAAAGCTTGTGAAACAGTCGCAGATTTGAAAGAATATCTACGGTTAAGAATGGGTCTGTAATTTGGGAAGGATTATTTCACTCTAATATGGAAAGGTATAGTTTTAATCTACTGGTGACGTTTGTCCTTCCCAAGACAGGGCCCACCTCCCTTGCAGGTAAAGAACATAATCTCAGCTCTCTGCAGAAAGGTTTCCAAGTCAGGGTAAAAACAGCAGGAGAAATCCATAATCCTAATAACCGTTAGGAAACACTTCTTTTCTCTAATACTGGATCTGAAGCTTCAGTACGCATCAGAATTACCTGAGAGGCCTGTTAGAAATACAGATTTAAATTCATTATGCAGTTGCGGGGTGGGGGTGGGGGTTAGTGGGGAAGCAGAGGGGGCAGGGAGGAATAGGGAGGAATGTGCATGTAAAAAGGAAGCACTCCAGGTGATTCTGAAGAAAAAATAAAACCGTATTTTGAGAACCTCTCCTAGACTATTAGAACTTCTGCTTAACAGTGCTCTTACATTTTTCTAAGAATCATCCATGTATCTATCCTTAACGTCTGAACGCCAAGTCCCTCCAGATGGTCTGTAAGGCACTTCACAATCGGAGCAGCGCATCTCTACAACTTTTTATCTCCCACCAGTACATCCATATCCGCCCTGCATCCACCCTTCCTACGCTCTAGCGCAAACTGTTCCAGGGTGCCGCGTTCCTCCTTGCTGTTGACCTCTTTCGCTCCTCCTTCCTCTGCCCGTGTAGGACTACTTACCCTTCACAGCGCTGTGATAGGTGGGGCAGCACATAGTACCTGGACTCTGAAGCCAGCGTACCTGGCTTCCAACCCGAGCGCACTCCCACTGGCAAACGTCGGCGCCCCGAGACGCAGGTGACCTCTCATCAAAATGGAGGTAGAAATACCCACCAAGGTTTTACTGCACCAGCACTGGCAGTATTCACATTAAATGAGCTCATTTGGGTCTTTTGCCTCCCGTAAAACTTTGTCTTCCCAGGAAGAGCTAACTCTTCAATCTTCTCTTTCCTAAGCAATGTTACGTGTTCTTAAAGATACACCATAAATATATAAACTCTTAACTCCTTACTGCACCGGCCCATAAACCCAATTTTGGAAGAACTAATGACTTAACAAGAAGCTGCATCAGATCAAATCAATAAAGTTCTGTGGATAATCCAAATCTCTAAGATTAGGCTACCGTTACCCTACACCAATTATTTCACCATTTTTTTAGTTAATGATAATGTTCCTTAACAGTTTGAGGCTAAGGAAAAAATCCTACCATTGATAATTAAGAGCCCACAATTGCCAAATAACCACCTACAGATGGTATGTATTTAAGTATGGAAGGTGGGTAGAACGGATGAAGTTGACCAGTCCAGCCCATGTTTAAATATGCTGAGCATTTGCCATGCACAAAAATACTAGATAATGTGAACAATTTAAAAAAAATGCATCAAGTATAGTTCCTTCTTTCCAAGGAATTTAATTTAGTTCAGGAAAAGAACGTACCGATAGTGCTTTTTTCCACAGATAAAATAGCAATGACCAACCGCCTCCGAGATTTATGTTTATTCTTTTAAGAAAGCAGAGGGAGAAAAATTTAAAGTAGATATGACTTGTAAGATACATTTTCCCCAAATTATCATCCCCACAAAAGGGATTCAAAACATCTACCAGGATTTTGACGTATGTTCTCATCCCACCCTCCTGACAACCTTGAGAGGTGTTAACTCCACTTTAGAAATGCATCAGCCGAAGCTGTTGTTACAGAAGCATTTGCCCAGCTTACCATGTTTAAGGGGCATGGGAGTGGTGGTGCAGGGGTCAAGCTCGGTTTTAACTCCAAGGTCCATCTCTTTTCCTGGAATTGAAATTGAAGTATTCTTCCAGTTCTAGGTTACACAAGTTTTTAGGTGACCTCTTTTTGTCAGTGGCTATTGAGCCATTTTCCTCCAGAGTAACTATGCTGTTTACCATGTAAACTTGTCAGAAAGTCTAAAACAATTCTTAATAACCCCAATGCCTACCCACCCATTAAAAAAAAAAAGTTAATATGGACACGCTTCAAGTAGTTACCAGATTGTATTAGCCAAACAGAGCCAGCAGACAGAGACTTGAGAAAAGCAAGACTGAGTACAAATTTTCTATTCCAGTACCTGCTTCTTACATACCCTTTACATTTTACTATTGGATTCACCAATCCTGTGGTAAGGGGGAAAATTGTCATAAAAAAAAACCACTAGCAGCAATCCAAGGTCTAGTGCTCTCTATCAAAAGCCCACCTACCCTTAGAAGAATCAAAGCAACTCTGCAAGCAGTAAAGAATTAATTAATGGCCTAGGAAAATGTTCATGTTATAGGAAAAAAATATGGCTAGGATTCTTTGTGTAAAAACATCAAGGGTATGAAGTTAATTATCAGGGAAATGCAAATTAAAACCACAATGAGATATCACCTCACACCAGCAAGGATGGGCAGCATCAGAAAGACTAAGAACAATAAATGCTGGCAATGATGTGGAGAAAGGGGAACCCTCCTACCCTGCTGGTGGGAATGTAAGCTAGTTCAACCATTGTGGAAAGCAGTATGGAGGTTCCTCAAAAAACTAAAAATAGAAATACCATTTGACCCGGGAATTCCACTCCTAGGATTTTACCCAAAGAATACAAGTTCTCAGATTCAAAGACATATGCACCCCTATGTTTATTGCAGCACTATTTACAATAGCCAAGACATGGAAGCAACCTAAGTATCCATCAGTAGATGAATGAATAAAGAAGAGGTGGTACATCTATACAATGGAATACTATTCAGCCATAAGAAAGAAACAAACCCTACCATTTGCAACAACATGGATGGAGCTAGAGGGTATTTGCTCAGTGAAATAAGCCAGTCGGAGAAAGACAAGTACCAAATGATATTCCTCATTTGCGTAGTATAACAAAGCAAAACGGAAGGAACAAAACAGCAGCAGACTCACAAATTCTTAAAAAGGGACAAGTGGTTACCAAAGGGGAGGGATGGAGGAAGGTGGGTAGGGAGGGAGGGAGGAGATTGAGGGGTATTGATTAGTACACATGGTGTGGGGGGGATCATGGGGAAGACAGTGTAGCACAGAGACTAGTAGCAACTCTGTGGCATTACTACACTGATGGACAGTGACTGCAATGAGGTATGGGGGGGACTTGATAATATGGGTGCATGTAATAACCATAGTTTTTCATGTGAGACCTTCATAAGAGTGTATATCAATACCTTAATAAAAAACCATCTAGGGTATGTTTTATGCATGTTATTAAGCATAGAAAATATTTCATAAAACACATCAAATAAGTTACCTCAAAAGTATACAACCAAAAGGACAGGAAATTTTTCATTAAAAAAAATGTATTATGGGAGGCTTTCACCTTGTTGCAGTATCAACAAAATCTCTTTTCTCTACCTTTTAGTGCTTTTCAGAATGCAGCCAAGATGGAGCTTTCATTCTGAGTTAGGAATATTACTTGTCTGAACCTTTGTACCAATTTGAACTCCTGGAAATAGTTGGCAGTCCTAGGTCTGCAAGCCTGATAACTGAGACACCTTTTCTGACGAAGTGGTTTCCTATCTATATCACAGGACTGTGATTAGTAATGAAAAGTACTAATTTATGTGGAAGTTCTTTATTGAGCTATACAAAGGCTATGATCCCCCCTCCTTTTTATACATATTCATCAGGTACTTCTGACCTGGTCAACCACTAGCTTTAGCTCTGAAAAGTCCCAAACGTTACAAACCAAAAATATCATAACAGAAGTTGTACTGCACCGAAGTAGGTCAAGGGGAAATCAATTCCCTAGCCTAAACTCCAGCAAAGTGCAAATATGAAGGAGAAATTCCAAGTCATAGGATAAAAGACTCAGGTAGAGAAAGTGGTAATTCTCTGTCCTGCTTGGTAATACCCTAATTTAGTTGTCTGCCCAGGCCAACCAGAAGACTCCCCAAAGCGAAGGTCTCTCTCTGACAGGTTCCAGACTGAATCCAAGACAGTCATCTGACTGGTAAACCCCATGAGGATAGTACACCCTGGCCAGGTGAGAAAATGGCTGCCAGCAGCACAGCTCACAGCTCTTCAAGCTGATTTTCTCATTGCCCCACAGCTACGCGCTTACGTGCACAGATCAATCTGGTCGAAGCATGGGAATTCAGGCCATGAATGAAACTGGTGAAGCCTCAAATGTGAGGAACAGACCCAAGTAATCCACGCTAGCAAACGCACTTCATCAGAATGCCAATCCCCTAGTTATAAGGCTAAGCAACTGATGAAAAAGACATTCTGAAAGGGCATTTTTATATTTACATATTGTGGACCACTAATAGCAGACCACAGTGTTTTTTGAAATTTTACTGTATATTTTTAATAGGTTCTTAGCCAAGTCAAAACCAAAACTTTTTTTTAATCCCCTAATAGTTCAAACAATGGAACTAAGATCAGTAGCACTCACACCTGCAGTCAGAGTGATGTCCATCATCTGCCCGATTCTGAAAGTAACCAATTCTGGAAGTAAAATAGCTAAAGCGAGCCCAGCTCAGAGTACCCTGAGAATATAATCCTCCAGAGGGAAATACTGCTATTCAATTCTAATACAGTACGTTCAGTGAAGCAAGGATGACCAGCCGGCTTCACAAGAAATATGTAAGGCACGCTCAATAGCAAGGCTGTAAACGACTGTCCCCTGCACAAGAGTAAATTATTTAAATAGTCTCAATTAGGAAGATAATTTTTCAAAGAAAACCTACCTTGTAATATTGATTACTAAAAAACTGTACTACAGAAAACATACTAACACCAAAGTTATTTCAGTCAAGTTTTGAGTTTGTCTTTAATCCCTTTTATTGCTTCTTGTTTAACAGTGTTCAGAATCTTCCAGCTGAAATCAAAGTGCTTTCTTGGAATCCTTTGCAGAATTATATGTTCTTTGGGGAAAGCACACTCTTTTCAACAGGAAATTCTAAGATATCCAATGGTCTAGATTTTACAACCCTTTTGTTAAAAAAAAAAGCAAGCTATGTCTTTAATTTCAGAAGAATTGCTATTATATAACTTTTTATTTTTCCATTCATAAAAACAGTCCACAGCATTCATAAAACAGGGTGGCAGAGGAAATAGAGAGACACTTTTCAGGTGGATCTTTGTGTTTAAGAACAGATGATTTGGTAGCAATTGCTTTTTAATACAGATGGAAACAAACACAATCCATATAAAAACAGGATTTGAAAGGAGGAAGGTAAAAGATATATCAACCAATGTAAATTTAGAGCTTTCAGGCATGCAACTCAATATCTGAATTTTCTTCACTTAAAAACCAAAGTTGATGCTTTAAAAGGTGTTCATAAGGCTACAAAAATACTGCAAAAATGTTAGCCTTACATATACCACAAAAATTTTAAAAAAGAGAGAAAACAAATCAATCCCTGCTACACCTAAACTAATCACAGTAAGTTTCCCCTAACAGAGACAGACAAAGAAAAAGAACTTTTTACAAGCTCAGCTTTGAGGCACAATCCCTTGGAGCTCTCACCTGGGGGGTTCCTGCTCATGCTCTTTGCAGTATAAACAAATATGGTTTAGGCAATGGAATACATACATACTTGAAGGATTCCTTAAAAAAGAATCACAAATTTCATTTTATATATACAACAAATTTTTAATCATGTACTGAAAATAAATTACAGGAAATAACTTTAAAATCCAACAGAGGACAAAATCACGATAAACATTCCCATTGAATTCCCTTGGGGGGTGAGATTGCAGTGCTCAAGAAAGATAAATATCACAAATATATCAAAAACTTCAAATTGTCTATGCATTCACACACTGACATGAGCCACAAACATTCCTTCACAGGGACTGTACCTATTAGCCTACCACAGAACCAGATTTTGCCATAAACTACAAAACTTTTAATACAAAATTGTATTTATATATTTATAATTCATATACATGCCCTATCTGTGATTTTAGAAAATAAAAGCTACACACTGTACAGACACTCTTAACTCATAGCTGTAGGCAACATTTTTGGATGGAATTTCTCCCCCAATAAAATTAATGGCATATTTTATGTACATGAAGGCTGAACTGCATGAAGATAGTTCAGTTCCCCAGATACACATCTCCTTTTAGGGCAGGTTTATAAATTTAAAAAGGCAAGACAAATGTACACCTCAGAATCACTTTCTTAGCTACAAGAGTTGTCATGTAATTTCTGTGAAGTTTCTGATACATGCATTTATGTAATACTGATATTGAAGGCAGTAAAGCAATATATACTTTTAATGTAGTGGCTCAAAAAAGGCTTCATTGTATTCACATCTGATTCTTGATACAGTGATTCACAACTTCTCTAAAAATCAAAATTTCAATGGGACACTGTTGAAGAGACTCTAAATAGATTTCTTAAAATATTTCCCTGAAATATCCTTTTACATAAGACAAATTTCACTAACATTAGATTAAGTAAAAAGGAAAAAAAGAATTAAGCGTGGCACAAATGTGCATGATAAACTAATGCTCCTCAACCAGTCTCCAAGTCTTAGGAGCCATAAACAGAATGCATAAAACCAACAAATAATCTTCACACTCTGTGGCAGCCATCTGTGAAGCCAGTTATACTAAACTACTTCTACAGTTGATTGTAAACTTTGGTTTATTTTGAGTTCTCATTGTACAGCAAGCATGAACAAAAGGGAGAGTGGAGTCCATGAGGAGATGAACTGTCAGTCTGTCTTTAATCTGGCGTGATGAGACACCTGGTCAGTCAGGCCTGCTTTGATAGAGTTTGTTACAGACTGCCTTATGTTTTCCTCCATCAAATTATCACCCAGGGGCTTCAATACCTGTGGTATGAGAAATGTGCAAAACAAATAAAAACATGAGGTAAAAAAAGAGTTACATATAAAAATAGATAGAAAATTTCAATTCAAAGCAATGAAGAAAATAACCAGGAAGGTGGGAAATAAAAAGATGCTTCTCCCAAAAGAAGTTATGATGCTACAAGTAATGCAGTTAGACACTTTATAATGCAACAAAATTACTTTCCTCTTATTCAAACCATTTACAATTCCTATGAGATGGATGTGCAATTCCATACCCTATATGCAGCATCAAATCTGGTATGTATACAGCATTTATGCAGACCGGCCCAGACGGTCCTGCTTATTGTCCTACATGTATAAGTGTGAACACTTCAGATAGAGAAAAAAGTTAAAAATACTGTCTAATTTTTCTTCTTGTTATTGTTGGATGACAGTCTCTGTCGCTGTGCTGATGAAAGAGCACGATGAACCATTCGACGTCTAGTAACTTCAAACAGTTTGGAAAACACCTAAAACATGGAGTGGTGCGTTAGGAAAATGATTTAGAGCACCTTGAAGTTACATAGCTTACAACTACAAGAATTTGAGGCTTTGTAGGTTTCTCACCTTCCTGGGACTCCTCTGAAGCAAAAGAAAAGAGAAATGCAAAAACATTTAGACAAGGTTTGTTGACACAGCACAGATCTCTGACTAGTGACCACCTTACCTCAACTATACTGAAAAATAACCTTATGCACTTGAGATTCTTCCATTTGTTTTGTAATAATGGTACTCCTAAAATCCTAGAATAAACGCTGTACAGAAGAGAACTGGATTTCAAAAAAAAAGACATTGTACAGTTATTGAACTTCACATTGCAGAAAATTAGTAATGGTCCAAAATTTTAAAGTAGATAATATTTTTTTAAGTGAGGATGTGATAGCTTTTAATCCATCTGCTATTAGAAGATATTGAAAAATATGAAGAGATTTTTAAGAGAGAAAAATTTAAATTTAATAAATATCCAAACACAAATGCCCAAATCAGATCTGAATAAGTAGAGCATTTCTCTAAAGAATAAATGCAAAACCCAAATTAGAAAGTGGGTCACTTTATAAAATAATAATGACATTTTACAAGAAAAACCAACATCCGATCAACTTTTTTCAAAAAATGGTTTACTGCTTCATTCTTCAAGTCTTTAAATTTAAAGCCAAAACCAACATGGACCTGCATATCCTAGATTTTCAAATAAGCCCAATACTTTACTGGCCCAGAAATGGTATATGAAAATGCTTATTATACTGTCCATCAGTAATAACTGTAGCTTTCATTCTGTTCTTTGACATGATGCTCAAGAATTTCACGATGATTGTTTTAATGACAACATCCTTAAATGCAGTTTTCTAAACACAGGCAATTCCAGCACACAGATGGCCAACATACATCATGTCTTTCCTTAGTAGATACTTGTCAGGCGTGACCTTTGAATTCTGGTTTGAGGTAAAAGATTGTGATTAAGAGAAGCTGGCTCTCTGTCTGTGGTGCTTTGCTTTTTCATTAGTATTTCCATAGCACAGAGGCAAAGTCTCTGGCATAAGAAATCCCTGCAGGGATTGTGGTACATCAGTGAATCACCACCACTGTCTTCATGGAAGGCAACGAAGACCTGAACATGAACATCCAGTATTTTTCCTGGAATATAAGCACGTATTGCTTCTTGCCAATATTAGTGAGAAACTTGTCTTCCTAAAGAACTATACTTTCAGACTTCCTTTCCTTACCTTTATAACTCCTTCACCAATTATATTGTATTTCTTCAAAGAAAAAATTCCTTAGAGACTCTGGCCCTGCTCACTGTCTGATATAATCAGGCCTCTGAATAAGATTCAATCCAAAAGAGATTACAGATTTAAGCCAACCAAAGCACACTATAATTATGACTTTGAAGAAAAAAAAAACTCTTCAGTTCCTATTTTATATTGAGATTATACATCCAAACAAAACAGATAATATCCTTTTGACATTCCTCATATAAAGGTAAAGAATAAATACTGTGGAGGGAGGAAAGGGGAGGGAGTCACAGAAATGAGATTAATCACTGAAAAATCAAAAGACAGATACCAACCTGTTCCCATAGTGTTTCAGCAATCTGATCAATCATTGTTCCAATTTCTCTGAACTCCCCAGAGTATTTAACATATGCCCAAGTACAAAGAGATGTCAGTGCTAACCCCATGACAAGGTTACACAAGACAGCTATAGAGTTTAGGCCAATGAAGCCAGTCAGTCCTGAGATTATATACATAGCAAACATGACCGCAAACAGTGTGGCAGGAGTGCGAGCAGCATAGAAGATATTTTTGCCATCATTGTGCTTTATAAAATTTGCATAGGTTTCTTCAATTTCAGCCTCAAGCTGGTCCTGATAACGATGACAGAATTCATCTCCACCCATTTTTTTTACTGAACGAAACTGTTTAATCGCCACTTCCTTGAGATCCAGGTGTTTTCGCTCCAGATCTGAAGGTGCAATGTAAGGCTTGTCCCCACCACATACCTGTAAAGACAGGATTGCAGTAGGACAGATTACATGCTAGGATGTAATTCGCACCTGAAACAAGTTCCCTCCTCATAGTTTTCAGTCTCCAAAGTCAAACCACTTACAATGGTTGAGTTTTAAACTCGTTCATAATACCTCACACATAGTCATAACCTATTTATTTCTTACATGTTGAACTGATTCAAGCAAAATAAAGTGAGAGAAATTACCCTGCAATCTGTACCTGACTTCATTTGACCCACCAATACCCATAAGAGTAAACAAGACTGCTGGCAAGAGAGTAAAAGATAACACACAAAAGGGTACTTTAATGTTCACGTTAGCAAGGTTAGCATAGAAATTGCTCTTCACCTTAAACTAATGTTACTTACATCAGAAGCTACTACTAACAGTACTCTGAATCATTTATCAGAAAAATTTTCAGTATGGTTTATATAATAACTTACCACCCATGCCCTGTACTTTAACCATATAACTATTTTCTTAGTTTATTTCCAGCTGATGATAACGGGGTATCGAGGAATGATGTAACATGACAGTGCATTCATAAAGAGCACAGATTAGTTCAATAGTTGTAAATATTTACGTCTTCTATATCATTCTAGTGTCAAATTTAAATTTTGGTTACAAACCTGTTCCATACTTTTGCAATAGATCTCTCTTGCTCCTGCTACTGCAGCAAGATTATTAGCTTCAGCTGTTGCCTAAAAATAAAAGACAAATGTCCCACTTTTATGCAAAAAATACCTGATGACTCTATAAATTCTGATTAACACAATAAATTATGTACAGTGAGAAAATCTGAAAATCAACCAGAGAAAATATTATCAACTTCCAGTTTTCCTTTCCAACAGAAAGGAGCACCAGTATAAAGGATATAATAATTGCTTCTAAAAGACTGACTCCCTAATTTTGTTTTGATTGGGTTTATTAAAATGAGTTTGTAGAAAATACCACATATATTCAGCAAATGATAGATAAGTAAATATATAACACCCTAAAACATGTCAAATCTCCAGATGTAAATAATCAAGAATTACCCATATGGTTGTCTTTCTCATAAACAGTATTACATAGGAGACATTTTTAAATCCACAAAACTACTTATTGAGTGAATTTTTTAAGAAAATACTGTTTAATCCACTATAAAACTGAGAAATTGGCCAAAGTAGCAAATCCTTAAAAATACAAACTAGGTTTAAGTAACATTGTCCCCCAAAAAACAGCTTTAAAAAAAAAGAAAAAACCTATATTCACTAGAAGCAGCTTTAAATCACTAATACCAAGAGGAAATAAGCCTTATTTCAATCCACTTTCACTGTCAAAGACTAGGAGAACAGGAGCAGCTTGGTTCAGAGAAGCCCATATTAAGCTCTCCTCTGCAATAGGAATTTTCCTACACTTTTCAACAACTGAAGAAAAGGTACCAAGGACTCTTATTTCTGATGATTTATATGTGTGCAAGGTCTGCAATCTGTAGTTACAAACAAAATCATATAAAAACTTCAGGACCCATGACATGTATTACTGTAAATACTGAAAATGTATTTCCATGCAAAGAAGCACCACCCAATTTAGAGTATCTATCTCTAAAGCAGATATTTTCTCCTTCATAAATAAATAATGTACAACACATACATTACCTGAAGCATGGACTTTGGATGTGGAAGTTCCTCGCCTTGATAAATTTTAATGTAAGCCTAAAAATACAGAAGACTCATTATATTGCTAGGCTATGCAATTTGGCTTCACATCCCCAAAGAAAGAAAATCATTAAATATAAAAATGATGTACACTATTGAAAGCAAAGTCAAGGCTTTAAAAATAATACACGCTCATTCCAACAAAGTTAACCCTATTCTCAACACTATCAAATGCATGTGTTGCTAAATAACATTCTAGAGAAATATTTCTAAATGTAATTCCAACTTGCATAAAAGCTGTATCTCCTATTTAAAGGTTATATCTAAAATGCTATCCACTTTATGAAAAGAAATTCATAATTCTCCCATACTGCCAATGTTTCAAATAAATATGTTAGAAAACACTTAAACTCAGTATTTTATTTTGACTAGCTTAAATTACATTTCACTTCAAGAAGAAAAAAAAAGACCTAATTTGTGGTCTAAGAGTAAGGAAAGATAGAAGTTTTTAGAAGCCCAAATAGTCTTTTCATCTCAACTGTCTACTGACTCTAAATGGAATCATAATTCAACAAAGATAGTATGCAAGTGATCAAGTGTCCAATAAATGCCCAAAAATACACTCTTAGTTAACTGTTTTTTCCCTGCCACCTATCTGTAAATACTATGAACAAAGACAGCTCTCTACAATGGTCTTGCTCTGGAAAGCAAGTTAAAGGACTAAAGAGCAGAGGGGGGAAATCTATGAATACTTTGAACTCAGAAGTCAGTTTTGATACTTTCAACTGCTTTTATCAAGTCCTCAGAACTCCGAGATAAGACTTTTGTGAGAACTCAGGATGCAGAATTATGTATGCTCCCAATGTTCCCAATACCTAGTATCACGAGTGGTATTTTAATAATATGGTGAATGGTTCTTCTTTCCATATCATAGCAGAAAAAGCAGGACAATTCTGTAAACAAAAGCACTGTCTAGAAGATATAAGTTGTTTGCTACAGTCTTAAAATACTTAAAATACTGATACACCTTAAGTATCCTTAAAATACTGATATTCAAGGCAGAATTTACTTTTTTGCTTTAAAATAAAGATAAGAAATTTCTTGTACATACATATGAGTTTTAAATCAGCTATATTTCAAAGTCATTAAACATAAGAGTTTTCTTACCTTAAAGTATTCTACAAGATCTCTACAAGTGACTTTAGATCCACTGATCTCTTTTTCTACCAAATTTTCAGGGGAAAGCAGCAATGGAACCAGATTTTGTAGCTCTCGTTTAAAGTCTTCATCAATATCTAGTGGACATGAAATTAGTCAACATATTATCCAAAAATAAAAATAAAAAAGTAAAGAAGTTCCCATTAGTGAGTTCATAAAATTCTATTTCATGAAATAAGAGTACATAGTACTGATTACTTACATAGACTCATTTTAAAAAACTCACCCAAACATGTCATATCTCCTAGAAAAAAAATATAATCCCCCTCTTTCCTACTCCATTTCCCTCATCCTCCAATAATTCTTACAGCTCAAATAATAAATAAAACAAATTACCGATTAACAAACTCCAGATTAAGTATTAAATTATACTTTTCAAAAAACAAGTCATGAAATTGTATTAAATTTTAATACTAGGTTTTGCTTTTCCAGCTACACTATAAAAATTTCATCAATCCTCAAGCCTTTTTTTGCTATCATGCTCAAAATAATCCCAAAATATACACACAAAATTATACCTTAAACAAAGAGACTTAAATTCATTACATCAATGTAACATATTGGTAAAGCTTTTCAGAAGACTACAGTTAGATGAAATACTGAAATATTCTCAGCCTTCAGAATTTTTAGGACATCAGTGCTGAGCAACAGACCACATTACAAAATATCTTAATCAATATGCTAGGTGTCTGCAAAGAACCAATAAAAAGCTACAAAGATCACACGGAGCATTACAATCATGTCAAACACATCAAAATGTCCTCCAGTGCAAAACAGAAAATTTAAGGAACCATGTGCTTAAAAAGACTTTCAGCCTCTAAAAAATAAGTTCTGATTTTAGCAAGAATGGGAATTCCCACCTTTCAATCTCCCATCAAAACTAGGATTAGTTGCAACTTTAAGACCAGGATGTGGCAAAAGGAAGCAACCAAGATTTGAGAAACAATTGTGAATGTGCTTCCTTACATTCTGTAGCTCTTCATGTTGATTTTGTTTTACCTAGGGCAGAAGGAGACAGAATGAAGGTAAAAATTGGAGAAAAAATATTTTAAGGAAACACATACATACATGCACACTTAACCTAGATGCTACTCAAGATGGGTTCTTTTTTGACAATATAAAATTTTACTAAGATGCATTTCTGACCACTTTAGTAAGACCCCACTTTGTTTTAAACCAGAAAAGATGTTTTTTCCCATGTTAGCTAGCTGCCAAGAATATGAGAAAAATACAAATAATAATTAATAATAGTATCTAACATCATAATAACAAGTTGTAGTTGTGGTTTACAAACCAGTAAATAAATTAAGAATTTGCCTTTAAAGTACTTATAATGGCAAAGAGAAAAATAAGGTACTAATTTGCCAAAATACAAATGAAAAAGGTCAGCTCCTGAGCTTAGAGTGAAATGCTCCACTACAGTCCAAAGAACCTTAGAAATTTGTGAGGATTTCAGCACTCAATCCAAGTGACTATTTATGATTAAAGCTAGTTATCAGTGTTTTGGGAAGAGAGATTGCCATGTATTTTTTGGAAGAAAATCTTAAACTTAGATTTTTAGTAACTTCTTATCCCATTCTAATTCACATACTGTCCCAAAAGGCTTTTCTCAAGAACCATTCTAAAAAAACACACATTTGTAACCAACAAAGTCTGGAAAGTCCCTAAATCTCCATCCAGAGTACAGGGAAAAAACTGCTGTGTATTCATACAATGGAATATTGCCTAGCAATGAGAATAAATGAACTGAACTACATGCAACAAGATGGATTAACCTGGGGCAAAAAAGTTACACACAAAGGAATGCATACTCTATGTGATGCCTTTCATAAAGCACAAAAACAAAGCCTGTTAGAGGTCAGGATAGTAGTGGAGGGCTCAGGGGGTTAGTTGATGGAGGCAGATGCTTCTGGGTGCTTGTTAGATGGCTATATTCAATTGGTAGAAATTCATCAACCTGCACTCTTATGATCTGAGCACGTTTCTGTTTATCACTTCAACGAGACATTAGAAGACCTTGTCTTTGGAGTGCACAATTCTGAGTTTAGTAAGGATGCCTGATGGGCTTTGTGTTAATTTCAAACCAAAGAACTCTGATGTCAGAAATTATCTCCAACAGTAAGGACTAGAAATGCCATTCAAATAATCCAAGAATGAAGAATTGGTTTTTATCTCAATTTAGGGATTTTTATATTTGTACCTGGGGAACAAAATCATATTGTACTCCAAGGCTCTGAAAGTGCTTTAGAAACTAAATGTGTCATTCCTTTGGCAAACAAAATTTTATTAACCAAAAGAGAGAACCCTCCAATTTATGAATAAAGGGCTTTCACGTATCTTTTGTGAATGTGAGGAGATGGCTAGTATCTGACCCCAGGTTTTCTAAAGTATTCATGGACCCTTTAAGAATAAAAGGTCAGGACATGGGAAAAATATAATGGTGTGAGAAGTCAGGAAGAAACCTCCTTCTAAAACCACATGTAACACAAAAATATAGAAAAATACAACTAGGCCTGAAAGAGCGAAGCGACCCAAAGACTACAGAACAGACTGCCTACATCTAGGGAAAAGAGAAGACCTCACAGAAAATGGTAAAGTACCAAAGCCATGATCTGGCATGACCCAAGCCCTCCCTCAACACCAGCACACAGGCAGCAGCAAAAAAAACAGAGTGGGGATGTAGTAGAAGCCCAAGACTGCTAAACACGCAGCCCTGGAACTCTGCTCAAGAAGAATGAACCCACATTACATGGTGCTCTGGAGATTAGTGGGGTTAGAAAGCAAAGGCACACAGAATACTTGGAGAGACTGAGATTCAAGCCGCTTGTGGAGAACAGGTACCCACAACTGGTCACACTGGGACAAAAGAAAGGTGGGCACTTTGAAAGACTTCCCAACAGCAAGAGGGACGTTAAAGGGGCAAGGATTACACAAAGCTTGCTGCTCAGGTGAAAGGACAGGTTGACAAAATTGTGCTGGTGCACGCAGCCCAGCAGGTTGGGAGCTTTCAGGAGCTTCAGACGCTCCATTTCCCTGGCTGGCAACACAGCACCGAGGCCTCACACTGTGATATGCAGCCTGCTGCTCCTTCCTCCCAGCCAGCACCAGTCCACACACCTGCTGCCCCAGCCATCACACCACGCCAGTCAGAGGGTGGCCCTACCTACAGCAGCTACAGGGGCATAATGCAGAGCCTCCTTCCTGCATGCTCAGCCCTCTGGACCTGGTGCTGGAGGCATGCACTGCAGCCAAGAAGCAGGAAAAAGCTCTTTCCTCCTGGCATGCACCAGCGCTGCTCACCTGCAACCCCCACCATGGCTTCAGGTTCTGGGCAGCTCCAGAGAGTAGAGTTTCTGGGCACTAGGGGGTGCTACCTACACAAAGTTCTTATTCCATAGTAATCATTATAATTATGAAACAGCAAAGGAATTTAGTCCAAACAAAAATCCAACAAACACCAACAGAAAGAGGACTAAATAAAACTGAAATCACCAATCTTCTTCATAAAGACTTCAAAATAAAAATCACAAACATGCTCACAGAGCTACATAAAAATATTCAAGATTTCAGTGAGGACTTCAGAAAGACAGAAACTTTGAAAAATATAGTATCTGAAATGAAACATACAATGGAAGCAATCTAGCAGGTTAGATTGAGATAGAGAAGGTGGTAAATGAATAGAAATTAGAGAAAAGGAAAACAAAGAAGCCGAAGAGAGAAAAAAGGATCTCTAGGAATGTAATAACAACAAGAGAACTTTGTAACCAATCCAAACGGCACAATATTCACATTACAGAGGCACCAGGAGAAAAAGGGACAGAAAGTGTCTTTGAGGATATAATTGCGGAAAACTTCCCCAATATGGGGAAGGAAGGAGTCTTTGAGGTCATGGAAGACGCAGAGATCTCCCAACACAAGATACTCTAGGAAGACAACACCAAGATATATAATAATTAAAATGGCAAAAATCAAAGACAAGGAGAGAGAATTAAAAGGGGCCAAAGAGAAAAAAGATCATGTACAAAGGAAAACCCATCAGATTATCATCAGACTTCTCAGCAGAAACCTTACAGGCCAGAAGGGGGTAC
Organism: Manis javanica; assembly: GCF_040802235.1. Classification (NCBI taxonomy): domain Eukaryota; kingdom Metazoa; phylum Chordata; class Mammalia; order Pholidota; family Manidae; genus Manis; species Manis javanica. The sequence continues at coordinate 212,380,013 of NC_133156.1, read as the reverse complement.
CATGATATATTTAATGCAATGACACAGAAGGGCTTCAACCAAGAATACTCCACCCAGCAAGATAATCATTTAAATTTGAAGGCAGGATTAAACAATTTCCAGGTAAGTAAGGCTGAGGGACATTACCACCCAAAAAACATCTCTACAGTGTATTTTGGAGGAACTGCTATACATGGAAGTGCTCCTAAAGCTAAATAGCTGTCACCAGAGAAAATTAAAGCACAGTAAAGAAAGCAGACCAATTAATTACTAAGCAAATGCAAAATTAAATCAACTACCCCCAAAGTCAGTCAAGGGATACACAAAGAGTATAGAAAATGACATCTAATATATAAAGAGAGTGGAGGAGGAAGAAAAAGAAGGGAGGAAAAAAAGAACATTTAGATTGTGTTTGAAAAAGCATACTAAGTGAGTTAAGTTAGACTGTTAGATAGTAAAGAAACTTACCTTCAACCTTTGGGAACCACGAATCTAAAGCCTACAATGGCAATAAGTACACATATGCCAGTAATCACCCTAAATGTAAATGGATCAAATGTACCAATCAAGAGTCACTGAATGGATAAAAAAGCAAGACCCATCTATATGCTGCATACAAGAGACTCACTTCAAATCCAAAGATATACACAGACTAAAAGTGAAAGGATGGAAAAAGATATTTCACACAACTAATAGGGAGAAAAAGCAGAATTTGCAGTACTTGTATCAGACCAAATAGACTTCAAAACAAAGAAAGTAACAAGAGACAAAGAAGGACATTACATAATGATAAGGGGACAGTCCAACAAGAGGATATAACCATTATAAATATCTATGCATCCAACATGGAAGTACCTTATATATGTGAAACAAATACTAACAGAATTAAAAGGGGAAATAGAATGCAATGCATTCATTCTAGGAGACTTCAACACACCACTTACTCCAAAGGACAGATCAACCACACAGAAAATAAGTAAGGAGACAAAGGCACTGAACAACACATTAGAACAGATGGACCTAACAGACATATCTACAGAACACTCGACCCAAAAGCAGCAGGATACATATTCTTCTCAAGTGCACATGGAACATTCGCAGGAATAGTTCACATACTATGCCCACAAAAAGAGCCTCAGTAAATTGAGAAGGAATGAAATGATACGAACCACCTTCTCAGACCACAAATGTATGAAACTAGAAATAAATTATGCAAAGGAAACAAAAAAGCCCACAAACACAATGAGCCTTAACAACATGCTCTGTAAATAATCAATGGATTAATGACCAAATAAAAACAGATATCAAGCAATATGTAGAGACAAATGAAAACAATAATACCCCAGAACCTGTGGGAAACAGCAAAGGCAGTTCTAAGAGAAAAGCATACTGCAATACAGGCTTACCTCCAGAAAGAAGAACAACCCAAATGAACAGTCTAAACTCACAATTACTGAAACTAGAAAAAGAAGAACAAATGAGGCCCAAAGTCAGTAGGAGGAGGGATAATAAAAGATAAGGGTATAAATAAATAAAATCGAGAAGAATAAAACAATAGAATCAATAAAACCAGAAGCTGGTTCTTTGATAAAATGAACAAAATAGATAAACCCCTAGCCAGACTTATCAAGAAAAAAAAGTCTACACACATAAACAATCAGAAATGAGAAAGGAAAAATCACTACAGACACCTCAGAAATACAAAGAATTATTAGAGAATACTATGAAAAATTATATGCCAACAAACTGGATAACGTAGAAGAAATGGACAACTTTCTAGAAAAGTACAACCTTCTAAGACTGACCCAGAAAGAAACAGAAAATATGAACAAACCAATTACCAGCAAGGAAATTGAACTGGTAATCAAAAAACTACCTAAGAACAAAATCCGTGCCCCAGATGGCTTCATTGCTAAATTTTATCAAACATTTAGTGAAGATCTAATACCCATCCTCCTTAAAGTTTTCCAAAAAGCAGAAGAGGAGGGAATGCTTCCAAACACATTCTGTGAAGTCATCATCACTCTAATACCAAAACCAGGCAAAGAAACCACAAAAAAAGCAAATTACAGACCAATATCCCTGATGAAAAATACTCAACAAAATATCAGCAAACTGATTTAAAAAATACATCAGAAAAGATCATCCTGATCAAGTGGAAATTATTTCAGGGATTCAAGGAGTGTACGATATTCAAAAATCCACCAACATCATACACCACATCAACAAAAAGAAGGACAAAAGCCACATGATCATCTCCATAGATGCTGAAAAACCACTTGACAAAATTCAACACCCCATTCATGATAAAAACTATGAACAAAATGGGTATAGAGGGCAAGTATCATGCATAATAAAGGCCATGTACAACAAACCCAGAGCCAACATCATATTTAACAACAAAAAGCTGAAAGCTTTTCCTTTAAGATCAGAAATAAGACAAGGATCCCCATTCTCCCCACTTTTATTCAACATAGTACTGGAGGTCCTAGCCATGGCAATCAGACAACACAAAGAAATAAAGGCATCCAGATTGGTAAGGAAGAAGTTAAACTCTCACTGTTTGCAGATGATGTGATATTGTAAATAAACAACCCTAAAGATTTACCCCAAAACTACTAGAACTAGTAACTGAATTCGGCAAAGCTGAAGGATACAAAATTAATATGCAGCGATTGGTTGCATTCCTATACACTAATGATGAACTAGCAGAAAGAGAAATCCGGAAAACAATTTCATTCACAATTGCATCAAAAAGAATAAAATAACTAGGAATAACCTCACCAAGGAGGTGAAAAACCTACACCATGAAAACTACAGGACACTCATGAGAGAAATTAAAGAGGACACTAATAAATGGAAATACATTCTGTGCTTATGGATAGAAAGAATTAATATTGTCAAAATGGCCATCCTGCCTAAAGCAATATACAGATTCAATGTAATCCCTATCAAAATACCAATAGCATTCTTCAACGAACTAGAACAAATAGTTCTAAAATTCATACGGAACACAGAAGACCCCAAATAGCCAAAGCAATCCTGAGAAGGAAGAATAAAGCTGGGGGGATTATGCCCCCCAACTTCAAGTCCTACTACAAAGCCACAGTAATCAAGACAATTTGGTACTGACACAAAAACAGACCCACAGACCAGAGGAACAGAATAGAGGGTCCAGATATAAACCCACACATATATGGCCAATTAATATACAATAAAGGAGCCATAGATATACAATGGGGAATTGACAGCCTCTTCGACAACTGGTGTTGGCAAAACTGGACAGCTACATGTAAGAGAATGAAACTGGATTACTATCTAACTCCATACACAAAAGTAAACTCAAAGTGGATCAAAGACATAAATGTGAGTCATGAAACCATAATACTCTTAGAAGCAAACATAGGCAAAAATCTCGAATATAAGCATGAGCACCTTGTTCCTGAACACATCTCTTCGGGCAAGGAAAGCACAAGAAAATATGAACAAATGGGACTACATTAAACTAAAAAGCTTTTGTACAGCAAAGGACACCATCAGCAGAACAGAAAGGCATCCTACAGTGTGGGAGAACATATTCCTAAATGACATATACAATAAGGGGTTAACATCCAAAATATATAAACAACTCACACACGTCATCACCCAAAAAGCAAATAAACCTATTAAAAAATGGGCGGAGTATATGAACAGACACTTCTCCAAAGAATAAATTCAGATGGCCAACAGGCACATGAAAATAACAAATGCTGGCAAGGATGTGGAGAAAGGGGAACCCTCCTACACTGCTGATGGGAATGTAAATTAGTTCAACCATTGTGAAAAGAAATATGGAGGTTCCTCAAAAAACTAAAAATAGAAGTATCATTTAACCCAGGAATTCCACTCCTAGGAATTTACCCAAAGAATACAAGACCTCAGATTTGAAAAGACACATGCACCCCTATGTTTACTGCAGCACTATTTACAATAGCCAAGATATGGAAGCAACCTAAATGTCCATCAGTAGATGAATGGATAAAGAAGAGGTGGTACATATACACAATGGAATATTATTCAGCCCTAAGAAGAAAACAAATCCTACCATTTGCAACAACATGGATGGAGCTAGAGGGTATTATGCTCAGTGAAATAAGCCAGGCAGAGAAAGACAAGTATCAAATGACTTCCCTCATTTGTGGAGTGTAACAACAAAGCAAAACTGAAGGAACAAAACAGCAGCAGACTCACAGACTCCCAAGAAGGGACTAGTGGTTACAAAGCGGTAGGGGAGGGTGGGTGGAAAGGGAGGGAGAAGGGCATTAAGGGGCATTATAATTAACACACATAATATAGGTAGGTCATGGGGAATGCAGTACAGCATGGAGAAGACAAGTAATGACTTTATAGAATCTTACTATGCTGATGAACAGTGACTGCAATGGTGGGGGGTGGGGGGGCACTTGATAATATGGATAAATGTAATAACCACAATGTTGCTCTTGTGAAACTTTCATAAGATTGTGTATCAATAACTTGAAAATAAAAAAACAAATAAAAGGTCATGTTGGTGAGCCTGTTTTCTATGAATAACTTTGTGTTGCCATATTACATAGCCCAAGGGTCTGGATATTTGGGCCCTAGTCCCAGTTACCAATAATTAGTTAAGTGACCAAAGGCAATCACTTCTCTTGATTCCAGTTTTTTTATATGTGAAGAAAAGAAGAGTGAATCGGATGATGTTTAAGATCCTTTTTTTAGTTCTATATGCTGTCACTCTGAGACAATACTCCTTGGAGATAGGTTCTCCTGTCATCTATGTTCAGTGCATGCACACTGTATTATCCAGCCTGTCGCAAATGTTCAGAAGCTTAGCTGGGCAAGAAAGAATCATACATGCAATCTAAGTAGATAAAAATATTAGTCTCTTTCTAACATCTATCTTTGAATATTTATTTAGTAAGAGGGCAGTTGGCTCTGGAGAGAAATATTAGTTCTGTAATTTCTATTTGGGGCAGTGTCATCTGGCAAGAGTGTAACCAACTTACTTTTCATCATTATGTATGGAATCATCTGAGCTAACTTGGATACTCAATTTATTCCAATGACACTTAGAGATTGGAAGTCTAAGCAGCAGTCCAGGCAGCCCACTCCTTCACCTGGCCTGGTGCTAATGCCCTCCCAAGAAATGGGGGTTTACCTGCAATCTCTTCTCAAGGAATTGTTTTCCACCTTCCAAACCATATGAATGCTCATAAGGATAACTCCAATCTCGAATCAAGAACATTAATGTCTACAGACAAAAAAGTGAAAAAGCATTTCTTACAGAATTTTACAAAACAATCAGTACTTTAACAACTGAAGCCTCCCTTTCTCCCCTAAACAATCTTTATCAAAAGTTATAGTAACCAAGTGGATAATACTACACACAGTTACATTAACAGACTACTTAAAGTAGTAATACTTCATTTCTATACCAAGCATTGCCTCTATTTGAGAAACTCACTGTGTATAAAGGAAAAGCCACCATAAGCACAAGTGTTTTAGAAAATGAACAAAAGGCAAATCAGGACATAGAATTCACAATTTTAAGTCAAGATTATATAACTAGAAGACCAACTAACCAAATGCTAGACCAACTAATTCTTTTCACAGAACATTTTATTCATATATGCTTAAGTTTCTCAACCTCAGCACTATTAACATTTTGGACCAGATAACTGTTAGTTGTGCAAGGCTATCCTGTGCATTACAAACCAGCATTGCTCATCTCTCCATGCTAGATACCAGCATTTACCTCCCCCACCCCCAAAACTGTGACAACCAAAATTATCTCCAGACATTGGCAAATATCCTAAGTTACATAATTACTCCCATGTAGAAAAAATTATACAAGCCAAATAGAGTATCTCTTCCACATATACAAAATGAAGTACAACCTGCTAACTATTTCATAAAAGTGATCACTTAGCCAGATAAGGCCAAGGGAGAAAAAATGTAAACCCAGTAACATTTAAACTCACCAGTAGTGCTGTCACAAAGGAGGGACTTCAAAACACTGATGAACAGGTGGAGTCATTCTCACCTACTATAATATAACTGACCAAATAGTACTAATTTCAACTTGTAAATTACACTATCTGAAATGGACTTTTTTTTTTAAGTCTTTGTCATGATAGGACTCCACAGAAGCAAGCAGAGAATATGTTTCTCAAATAACTCCACCCAGGTTAATTTCTGACTTAATATTCTGTACCTGGCATTTAAAAGGAATGAAAAACACATGAGGAGAGGGAGTAGAGGAGGGGGAAAAATATAATAAATTCTGGAACTCTTCTATAGGAGACCAAAATAAAGAAGAACAGGTCTAACTTCAACTTGTAATATACCACAAAAAGACACCCATTATATTTCATGGTAGTATGTCATGTATAAAAAAAATTTACAAAACTGTCTCAAGTTTTGGGGTTAAATAATTTCTACTAAAGAGAAACATTACCTCTTACTCTAAGAAGAAGTATCAATAATTTATATTCATTTGTTCTTTTTCCAATCCTGTTAACTTACTACTGATAAGCTGATTAAATTACCACAAATTAGTTTTAACTCTGCTTAATTTGTTCATAAAAATGAGTTGGTTGTAATATCCTCTCATTTCTAGAGTCACAAGATATTGTGGCTTGACAGCATTTCATAGGTAAACTTTAAGATATGATAGAATAATTATTTACCTGAAATGGTTTCTGGTAGATTTCTTCCATTGCAAGTCTGCCGTACTCTGTAAATAACTATTAAATCAAGTTATTTAAAATAATGCTCCCAAAGAAACTGAAAGAAGACATCTGTAAAGCTGTTCTATATCAGACCAACAGGTATCAGAGCCTTTAAAATCACTTGAAAGCCAAGCATTTCATTTTCTAAAAAACTGGGTATATATTAAAATTCTTCCTAGTTAAGAAGTTGTACATCAGTTTAAAATCATACAATATTCAATTTTCTTATAATATTATAGGCTTATTGGTATAAAGTCACAATAAAGTGGGAATTTAATTTTCAATACTTTGGGACACACTCTTTGAGATATACATACTTGCAAGTGTTGAAGATCATCTTCTTGAATATTCTGAGACAAATTATACACCTATTAAAACAAATTTTTATTTTTATTAGCATTTTATTTTGAATACCCAGCTGTGTATAACTTAGCTCATGGAAATGAAGGCTACTTTTGCCTCAGCAGAAATCAATCACTTAGTTAGAATCTTAATCAATAAATAGTACATGAAAAGGATTTCTCTTTTTCCTAACAACAGTCAGGATAAAACATTAAGGGAAGCAGTGGTAGCAAACTATGTCACGACACATAAGGGGCCTAGAAAGTGGCATCTTTTAAAAAGTATACTACAGAGCAAGTTTCTTCAATGTTTTTGCTTCTCAAAGTTTCTTTAATGTTATGTCATGACCTTCAAATCATGAAGATTATTCCCACAATTATTTTTCTAAGTCAACAAATGTTAAGAGGCATGGTTTTACAAAGATAAATTCCTCCCTAGTATAATCATACTATATAGTTATTAGATAGGTACCTCAACTACCATCGACTCATATTATAATATGATTCCCTCTGTACTTAAACTCATTAGTCTAAACATGAAAATTTTACCAGTTTGTGGTACCTGAAAAAGTAACAGTAGGTGGCACTCTTGCCCTTTCTAAAATGTTTTAGGAGTTTTTCCAAGGCACGTAAACCAGAATCAATAACACAATGTCTAAGTACTCTCTCTCAAGGAAGGGAAACTGAAGAAAAGATTCACTAGGTCCTCTCCGTCTGAGTCAGATCTTTAAAAAGTTGACCTAAACCACCACAGGAGATAAGTGGGTGTTCACAGATGCCACCTCTAAGAAAAAAGTTACATCTAAGAAAACAGAGTTATTCCAGAGACAGAACAATTTGTTCTAACAGCAATTAAAGTGATAATCTAGCTGAATTATTTGGAGGTCACGAATATAAACAGTCAATAGAGGTCTACAAACCTAAAATAATCATTCTCAGCTGACTAATTTCAAATAGGGTTCCTAAAAAGTAATTAATAACTGACTTGATTAAACTCCAGATTTCAACTTAAAACCTAAAAGAATGACCAATTTATTAGTTCAGATCCTTGTCTGTATCAGATTGCAAATAGCAGAGAGAAGAGGATTTATCTTAGATCATTAGTTTTAGTATACTGCACTGTACTTAATAGATGCTTAATAATTATTTGTTGAAAGAATAAATGACACGATAGCTTCTGTAAAGAGAGAAACACAGCCACAAAGATCAGAAAGCAGTAATAAAAATTAATTCTAATCATGATTATAGTTTACAAGGCACTTTCTTTCACATTATCTCATTTAGATCTCATTTTTTTTCTGACTGCACACAATAACCACATGAGATAGGCAAGATGGTTAAAATCCTCATTTTTCAGATAAGAAAGTGACTGAGTGGCTTTAAGCAGTTGTCCAAAACTAGAACCCCTGCTATCATAAAGCTGAATGAATAAATAAACAAGAGAACACCACCAAGGTATAAGTTTTAGGACAGAGAACTCCCTCATTAGAATTTAAAGCAAGTCAGAGAGCCAGCTAATCTAAAGGGCTATCATGTGATAATATAAACACAAAGATGTGGCTTCTGCCTGCCTCAAGGGAATGGCAGTTATGCCACCAGGCAAAGTGGGAAAAAGAGACTCTCAGAGTCCCCAAGAGCATGATTTGGTTGGTAGTGACAAATACATTTAGTCCTACAACAGAGAGAAGCTGGGCTGAAAGTACTTTTTTATCTCATAATAATATCCAAATTTTCTTGCTACTTGACAGCTAAATACTTCAAATTGAGAAGGAAGGAAGACTGGTCATATGCTCCAGACATTACTGGAAAGCATTACAAAAATTCCCAGATACTGTGACAGCATCACCTATGATCTACCATCAATAAGAAACATTTCTTATCTCAGGAGGAACACATACTTTTTCTTAATATTTGCAAATATACTTATCCAGAGAAGTATCAAACAGATGATCTTAAAAAAGAGAGACTAAAGAAAAACAAAATGACATGGTAGCTTAATTCAGCCCAATCAGTCTAAACTGTACAGAAAGAGATGGTCTAGCTTGAAGAGACTAGAACTTGATAGACTACCAACTACCTTTTAAGGTACAGGATAAGTGAGAAACAGAAGGGCCCCTTTCTAAATGAAACAGGTGCTCTAAGTCCTCAGTTTACTATGTAAAGAACACATAGGTTTCCTAAGTTAAACATGAATTAATTCTTATGCCTTTACCTCCATTAGTTTAAATAATCAAGTACTAGTTGTCATAAATATCAAGTCAAATGTCAAAAAAACTAAGTTTAATTACTTTTTTGTTTGGTTGGTCAGCCAAAAATAAGGATATACTCTACACCTTAACTCTATCTGGCGGCCATATGACTGAATTTAATTAAGGGTAACATACAATAATATTTTTTCCTATATTAAAAAAAAAGTATAGATGCTATGATGAAAACGAAAGGGACTGGCTATTGGTTTATTTACTTCTAACTAAAATATGAAATTTCACATTGTGAGGCAGAAGAGCAAGCAAGGAAACATAAATGAGCAAAGGAAATGTAGGTAGCTCTAATTTTAATTCTTTTTTAATTCAATCAAAAGGCATTCTGAGGAAGAGCAAAGGTAGGATTTAGGATTATCTGAACTGACCATACCACAATATCCCATGTCTCACCTGGACAGAGCTAGTCATAGTGCTCAGAGCAAACACTGTTGCACAATCTTTGATAGTTGACTGGCTATCAAAGGCACCTTGGGTATCCATAAGCAGCACAGCCACCTAGGAATTTAAAAGTTTGAAATACCAAATAAACTACTTACTTATAGTAACTAGAAAAATAGAACTTAAAATGATAAATGTCAAAATCAGCAATTAATAGCCAATAAAAGTACTCTAATATCTCACACATTTTAACACAATAATCCATATATGTTAAAGTTACCAGACATTAATGGTCTGGACTGTTTTGATCTTTAATACCAGAAAATAGCTCAAGAAAGATTACATACAGGGGACAATAATAGTAAGAAAGTATAAACAGAATTTTACTTTTGTTCCATTAGGTCTGTCAATCACAAATACTTCATTCCAGACTTGTATGCCTGTTGTTTCTCTTTCACAACCACCTCGCCATGTAAAGCCAGTCAATGGTTCATTATTTCCACCAATCCAACTCTGAGAATCCTGTGAAGCATAAATTGTGTAAAACACAACACAAAAATAAGAATTAAAAAGGAAGGTAAGAAAGCCTTATTCTACAGATGAGATAAAATACAGTGTAACATTACACAAGCAGCTATAAAAGCAGTCCCAAATCCCAACTAAGGTGCTCTTAGATGGGGTATCCTCCAAACCTGAGCCTTCTCTAACTCACATTTTCTCTCTATTCTTCTAGAAAGCAGGGGTCACACTTACTTTTCCCCATTTTGGAAAATGCTTAAATCATCATAAAAAATAGACACCTTATACATAAAGCAAAACTAAGTTCTCAACAGAATGGCTGTCAAAACAGCATTGCTCTCTAATAGCTTAAACTAATATGTTTTCACACTGCCTTCATTTCTCTTTAAAAAATATTAACTTCAAAAATAACGACAAGACTTGTTTGGAACCTGATGCAAACAATCCAACTTTTAAAAAAGCTTTTTCAAAACCAAAAGGGAAATCTGAACCCAGACTGGCTTTCTATTATTAGATGGTGTTAAATGAGGGTAAAGATGATTGATTGCTTTGATGTGATAATGGTATTGTGAATAATAATGGGAGTCTTTATCTGCGAAATACTTAACTGTTTTGGTAAAAGGATATGCCTGGCATTTGCTTTAAAATATGCCAACAAAAAGAGAATTAAAAGTGCAGGGAAGAAAACAGGTGAAACAAGACCAGCAAAATGTTGGCACACAGAGGTTCATTATACTCTTCTATCTTTGGTTATGTTTAAAATTTTCCATAATTAAGTATTTTAAATAAAACCACAGGGCTACTAAGGGCTTTTCTAATAAGCTTAGATTTATATCCAATACAGATAACAAAGCTCAGGTTAGAGGTGGAGAAAAAGGTGTTTAACGTAGGCTTAATGAGGGATGAAGCAATTTATGAAAAGCAGATATAAGGTGGAAAAACAAAGGGGTGTTCAGATTATCACTTAATATGAAGATCAACCTTAAGCTTCAAACCATCTATTATTATTCCACGAAACTTCCACTCCCAGGTTACCATCTTATCAATTACAAAATTCTCTTGGACTCTTCTTCACTTTCCAGTATTTTCAATTTAAGGTAGTTATCATTCTGTTGGTCACAAGGCTGCCACATGCACAAACTCCATTCAAACAATATAGTATGGACCTGTGCTTCAGGAGGCACACTTTACAAGGATTAGAAGATTAATGGTAATCCCTGGACAAACCTAATGGTGGTCCTGCCCCTAGACTATATACTGCAAATAGGTCTTTTGCACCTCCTTGCCATACCCTCCAACCCATCCTTCCCAGTCATTTAATTTTCTCAACAAGAAATGTAATCATGCCACTGTCCTGCTGAAATGTCATCTGTGGCTCCCCATTTACCATCTGGAGGTCTGTTGCATACAATCCACCTTTAATTTACCTCTTATCTGTGCTCCTGATATTCCCCATAAACACACACACACACACACACACACACACACACACACACACACACCCCTTCCTGTTTCTACCATAGCAAAAAGGTCACTATTCCCAAATATGTAAGTTGTTAAAAACTCCAACTTTTCAGAACTCTTCAGGCGTATCATTAACACTGTAGGTGATTATCTGTATATGACAGCTCTGCACTGCAGTTCTTGTGTAAATCTTGAAAGCACAGGCTATAAACTCCATTTTTTATCAAACTGCTCTAGGCTCTCATATGTGGCATCTGCTACCCCAGTAATGTCAAAGTGTTATTTAATGAACTGGTTATATTTTAAAAGTCCAACCTACACAAATAACTTAAAATAATCTGCCCTGTTAGAGAAATCTGTTCTTTTTCTATATTGTACTTATTTAGCTTACTTCCCCTTTATCTCCTCTATAAGAACTGAAGTTCCACACAAGAGGAAGTTTTATCTGCCTGTCTGTTTTTCTCTCAGAACGCAGAAGAGTGCCTGGCTTGCAGTAGGCACTCAAAATTATTTGTTCAATAAATGAATATATTAAAAGTTTTAACTATTAAGCATCAATGTGTTCCTTTTTGAGCATGGGTAAGAGATATGGAAGAAATAGGATTCTTTTTATTATTCCTAAAAAAGAACATAATTACACAGACGAGACAATAAAAATAAATTTTAAAAAATACACGTATCTGAAATAAGCTAACACATTTTTATTAATCTTATCTTCTTCAAAAACTTCAAAAAAATGGTGTAGCATAAAAAAATTTATTGAGTATATATCATCTCTTTACACTGTAATGGAAATGTTTAGAAAACACTAAACTGACTAGTCAATAAAAGTATGAAAGGTAAATCAGAGAACCTGGCTGAACAAAACCAGTAAATTTTGGTTTTCACAACTTAAAATTAACAAGTCTGCTGTTTTTCTAACATACTAAATACTGATACCTTTTATAAAATACATTCATACATTCACTCAAAAATACTTACAGAACCCCTACCATGTGCAAGCTACCATTCTAGGAAAACATAAATGAACAAGAACAAAACGCCCCCGCTCTCAACAAGTATTCTAGTGAATTTTAGAGGCAGCCTCACTCATAATAGATACTATGTGCTGTATCATAATTTACTTAAAAGAAAACCTAAGAACTTGAAAGACAGTAACCTGGTATCACTTACTAATGTGGAGACAAGCTTTCAAACTCCAAATTCTAAAATAATCGTATTCCTGCAGAAAAATAAGAAGGTAAGATTTACAGAATAAATCTCAATTACAAAAATCTAAAACACCTTAACATTTAAATGTAGCCCAGTACTACAGTGAATAAATGTAAGCTCTTGCCAAAAAGACTTACCAATATAATACAATTATCAACAATAAAGAACCCCTACCTTACTCTAAATAGTAAGAAACAAATACTTATTTCACCATAGGAAAAGGTAACATTCTCTAGCAATGAAGTGAAACACCAGCTAGGTAAACTAAATAGAGAGGTGGCCCAGCCAAGTCAGTATGTATCAGAATACATGCAATTCCCTGTCTACAGGCCTGAAGACTCCAACATTGAGTAGGCTGGAAGAACTAGGGCCCATTCAGAAGCTGAAATAACTCATCATAGCTAGGAGAAAAGAGACAAAAGGATGAAATTAAAGACGAAAGTAACACTAACAATTAAGGAGGAGATACTTTCTAGTTGCAAGGCTTTCCCCACAAAACACAACAGATGAAAAATCTTAACCTGTATAAACTAATATCTAATACAGGAGGTAGATTATTAACACTCAACAACCAAATCAGCAGGTAGAGTAATATACACATTCTGATCACCAAGCATAATTTAGTGTTTTCATTTGTAAGATACTCTGCAAGTCCTAGAACAAATTAAGAACATTGGCTTCTTAAAAAATTAGAACAGTTTTAAATTATCTAACATCTTAACCACCCCCATGTCCAATTCCTCCCTTCTGGGGCTGGACAAAGAGATTACTTTATGACTGAGGAAGTCACAAGCTCAGACAAAGGATAACTGTATTAACTGAGGTACACACAAAAGAAGCATAATTTTTTTTTTAAGGTTTCTGGTTAAAAGGTACCCTTGACCTTAAAGACATTATTTTAAGTGAAATAAGCAAGACACAAAATAACAAACACTGTATGATTCTACTTATATGAGATACCCAGAGTAGTCAAATTCATTGAAAGTGAGTACAATGGAGGTTACCAAGGGCTGGCAGTGGCGGGGGAAGGGTGTTTAATGGGTACAGAGTTTCAATTTGGAAAAATGAAAAAATTCTGGAGATGGATGGTGGTGAAGGTTGCCCAATAATATGAATGTACTTAGTGCCACTAAATTGTATACTTAAAAATAGTTAAAATGGTAAATTTTTTAGGCATTTTTTTAACCACAATTTTCTTTTAAGTGTACTTAAGTGCTAATCAGAACAGAAAAGGGAAACACCTCTAGTTACTACATTAAGGTTTGAAATGGAGATTTGACTTTTCCATTTCCACTGTACGTCTAATTTTAGTTCTCCCATGTAAAAATCTAAGAAGTCTTCACACCCACCCTCCCAAGAAGAAAGCTGAACAAAATGAAATACTTTACTTTCTTAGATCAGAGAATTGAGGTCACGGCAAATCTGCTTCCCCAGAATCTGGAAAGACAGACAAATGCAAAGAATCACAAGATGAGGTCAGCTTTACCAGTAGTAAAAGCTGCCAGGGCAACTGGTAAGAACATCTAAATGGTAATTTGGATAAACTGCTGGAAGCTGACAGTGGACTAGCTAAGAACTCCTAGAGGTTTAGTCTTAGCAGGCCCCCAACTTTTCTGGGTTGTACCCTGACGAGCTCCCTAGGGTTTTAAAGAAAGACATGAGAAAACATCCCTTAGGACTCCAGCAGGGGTAAAGAAACAGTAACAATTTCTATCTACACACAGGGGAAAGTAACCACTTTGAATTACAGTCCCCATAGCAAAGGCCTGTCCTCCAGAGCAAACTACCTTACCAGAGCGTTAGCTGACCCTGGGAAAGGGCAATTTGCCAACTCCAGCCCCCTCCAACTTTCCTGTTTTATGTTAAAGGAGGAAAAAAAACTAAGAAACACTTCGGAAAGTCACAGCCCTGGAAATCAGAACTACTTAAAAAACTGAGATTTAATCACAATATAATGTTTCCCCTGTCCTACACCTTACCACCACATCAATGGGGCTCCAATATGGCAGCTGCAGATTGCAACTGAGAAAGCCAAAAGACAGATTCTATTTTAGAAGGAGCTCTTAGGGAAAACCAAAGACAATGAGGGAGAGAGAGGAAACTGAAGTCTCTGGGACCTACAACTATGGAAAACTAATATTAAACACAGCTCATCTCCTAGCTAGATTAACAAAACATCACACTAAAGCCTAAATCTTCAGTTCCTAATACCTAATAGTTCATGTCTGGCTTTCAACAAAAAATTATAAGCCACACCAAAAGGCAAGAAAAAACAGACTGATGAAACAAAGCAGGCATCAGAACCAGACTCAGATATAATCCAGATTTCAGAATATAAATTAGTAAATTTAAAATAACTATGATTAATATCTTAAGGGCTATAATGGAGTAAGTAGACAACATGTAAAAAATAGGAAATGGAAGTAGAGAGTTGGAAACTCTAAGAATCAAAAGAAAATGCTGGATACCAAAAACACTGTAACAGAAATAAGAATGCCTTTGATGAACTTTTCCACAGAAGAGTCACAGCAAAGGAAAGAACTAATGAACTTGAAGATATGTCAGTAGAAGCTTCCCAAACAAATGCAAAGAAAAGAGGCTAAGAATAATTCAACAGACCATCCAAAACGTGAGGGACAATTACAAAAGGTTAATATGGGTATAATGGAAATACCAGGAAAAGAGTCAAACAAGTAAAAGAAACATCAGAAGTAATAATGGCTGTGAATTTTCTAAAATTAATGATAGATATCAAACAATAGAGCCAAGAAGGTCAGAGAACACCAAAAAATCTACACTAGGAGTATCATTGTCTAGCTGCAATAAAACAGAGCCAAAAAGGCAATCCTGAAAGAAGCAGGAGGAAAAAAACATTTTACCAATACAGGAACAAGGACCAGAATTACCTTGGAATTCTCATCAGAAATGGAAAAAAAAAAAAAAAATACCAGGAAGAGGGTCAAATAAGTAGATAAAATGTTTTAAAAAAAAACAGCCACCAACCTAGAATTCTGTATCCAGGGAAGTTATCCGACAAAAGTGAAGGAGAAATAAAGACTTCCTCAGACAAAAACTGAGGGAGGTTATCACCAGTACACCTGCATTGCAAGAAATGTTAAAAGTTCTTCAAAGAGAAAAAAAATAATATAGATCAGGAACTCAGACATACATATAAAAAGAAAGTGTCAGCGAAGGACTAAAAAGAAAAATTTAATCTTTTATTTTTTCTTATTTTTAATTATCTACCAGACAACTGTATGTTCAAAGCACTAAAAGAAAAAGTGACACTACAGACTAGTACACCTCACAAACACCGATCCAAAACTACCCAAGAAAATATTAGTAAAAAATTCAACTATGTGAGAGGATTAAAGATGGCGGCATGAGGAGAGACAGAGCTTCCTCCTAAAACTAGATACAATTAGAAAATATAGTTGGTGCAAACTAATCCTGAGAGAGCAACAGGAAAGAGGAGGGCGTCAGACTGCATACACCTGGAGAAAAGAGCAGACCTCAGCGAACAGGGTAACGTACCAGAGCTGTGGCTCCGCGGGACCCGAGCCCCTCCCCCACCCCAGCTCACCAGCGGGAGGAAGAGAAACAGAGCCGGGAGGGAGCAGAAGGCTTGGGACTGCTGAATACCTAGCTCCGGAGATCTGTGCTGAGAGCACAAAACTACATTTCATGGTGCTTTCATCATATTTTTCTGATTATGGGGTTGGAAGCTGGGACAGGCGGAGTTCCTGAGGAGACTGGGATTCCAGTCGCTTGTGCAAAGCAGGGATCCATATCCACCTGCTCTGGGACAAAAGCTTATATCTGTGTGCTTGGCCCACTGGTTCAGGCAGTGGGGACAGGCACAGCAGCCTGTCACAGGGGAAGGGAAGCAGCACAGGCACAGGGAAGCAGGGAACAGCTCTTTCCTCCGCCCCCCCGGCACCAATACCGCTCCCCTGCGACCCCCGACATTGCTTCAGGGGCTGAGCAGCTCCAGAATAGAGCTTCTGGACACTAAAGGGCGCCATATACAAATATGAAATGCCAAAGAAACCTGGTCCAGAGTAAAATTATTAATACAACTCCCGAGAAAGAACTAAATGATATGGACCTCGTGACTCCTCCTGAAAGGGAGTCCAAAATAAAAATCATCAACATTCTAATGGAGGTACGGAAAGACATCCAAGAACTCAGGAATGAATTGAGGTCAGAGATCCAATCATTGAAGAGCACGATGGGAGGGTATTAAAAGCAGGTTGGATATGGTGGAGGAGACAATAAATGAAATAGAAACTAGAGAAGAGGAATACAAAGAAGCTGAGGCACAGAGAGAAAAAAGGACCTCTAAGAATGAAAGAATATTGAGAGAACTGTGTGACCAATTGAAACAGAACAATATTTGCATTATAGGGATGCCAGAAGAAGAAGAGAGAAAGAAAGGGAGAGAAAGTGTCTTTGAGGAGGTAATTGCTGAAAACATCCCCAATCTGGGGAAGGAGATAGTCTCTCAGGCCATGGAGATCCACAGATCTCCCAACACAAGGGACCCAAGGAAGACAACACCAAGACACATAGTAATTAAAATGGAAAAGATCAAGGATAAGGACAGACTGTTAAAAGCAGCCAGAGACCAAAATAAGATCACATACAAAGGAAAGCCCATCAGGCTAACAGACTTCTCAGCAGAAACCTTACAGGCCAGAAGGGAGTGGCATGATGTATTTAATGCCATGAAGCAGAAGAGCCTGGAACCAAGATTACTTTATCCAGCAAGATTATCATTTAAATTTGAAGGAGGGATTAAACAATTTCCAGATAAGCAAAAGCTGAGAGAATTTACCTCCCACAAACCATCCCTACAGTCTATTTTGGAGGGACCGCTATAGATGGGAGTGTTCCTAAGGACTAATAGCTGTCACCATAGGTAATAAAACCACAGTAAAGAAAGTAGGAACAGTTAATTACTAAGCAAATGCAAAATTAAATTAACTATCCCAAAGTCAATCAAGGGATAGACAAAATGATACCTAACATATAAAGAATGGAGGAGGAAGAAAAAGGGGAAACAGAAAAGAACCTTTAGATTGTGTCTGTAACAGTATACTAAGTGAGTTAAGTTAGATTCTCAGATAGTAAGGAAATTAACCTTGAACCTTTGGTAACCACGAACCTAAAGCCTGCAATGGCAATAAGTACATATCTTTCAATAATCATCCTAAATGTAAGTGGACTGAATGCACCAATCAAAAGACAGAGAGAAATAGGATGGATAAAAAAGCAAGACACATCTATATGCTGCTTACAAGAGACTCACCTCAAACCCAAAGAAATGCACAGACTAAAAGTCAAGGGATGGAAAAAGATATTTCATGCAAACAGCAGGGAGAAAAAAGTAGGTGTTGCAGTACCAGTATCAGACAAAATAGACTTCAAAACAAAGAAAGTAACAAGAGATAAAGGACATTACATAATGATAAAGGGCTCAGTCCAACAAGAGGATATAACTATTATAAATATATATGCACCCAACACAGGAGCACCAGCAAAAGTGAAACAAATACTAACAGAACTAAAGGAGGAAATAGAATGAAATACATTCATTTTAGAAGACTTCAACACACCATTCACTCCAAAGGACAGATCCACCAGACAGAAAATAAGTAAGGACACAGAGGCACTGAACAACACACTAGAACAGATGGACCTAATAGACATCTATAGAACTCTACACCCAAAAGCAACAGGATACACATTCTTCTCAAGTGCACATGGAACATTCCCCAGAATAGACCACATACTAGGATACAAAAAGTGCCTCAGTAAATTCCAGAAGATCGAAATTCTACCAACCAACTTTTCAGACCACAAAGGTATAAAACTAGAAATAAATTGTACAAAGAAAGCAAAAAGGCCCACAAATACATGGAGGCTTAACAACATGCTCCTAAATAATCAATGGATCAATAAACAAATTAAAATAGAGATCAAGCAATATATGGAAACAAATGACAACAATAACACAAAGCCCCAACTTCTGTGGGATGCAGCAAAAGCAGTCTTAAGAGGAAAGTATATAGCAAACCAGGCCTATTTAAAGAAGAAAGAACAAACCCAAATGAATAGTCTAACGTCACAATTATTGAAATTGGAAAAAGAAGAACAAATGAGGCCTAAAGTCAGCAGAAGGAGGGACATAATAAAGATCAGAGAAGAAATAAATAAAATTGAGAATGACACATTTTCAGGGAATAGATTCAGGAATGCAACCAGAAAGTCCCTCCTAAAATACTACATAAGGACTTTGAACAATATACTGAAGACTCTTCCATCTCATCTGTTTCTGATTCCTCTAGTTTTGGCAACATTTGGCCAAGTTTTTCTAATTGAAATTACACTAATTTTGAAACTGCATATGAAAGCATAGAAAATTAGTTTCAATCCAGAAATCAAAATCCAGGTGGGGGAAGATCCAATGTGCTAATGGAAAGAAAGTAGTCCACAGTCCACCTAACTCTACACCCAACCCCTTAGCTTGTAATCAGGGGCAAAAATAAGGCCACCAATTTTTATTTTCCTTACAGATTCTTAAATTTCTGATCAGATTTTCCCTGTTTCTTGCATAGGCAAAAATAGTTAATGACATAGAATGTAAAATTACAGCAACTAGTTATAATAGTTGCTGTAATTTCACTTGTATTAAGTGAAATATTCTAAGCAAATTCAAATGAAGTAATAATTAAATGAATAAGCTAAACTTCTACATTAAATCTAGCAGTTTTATGCACATATGTGTCTGTATAGGGTATGATGACTTGAAGTAACAAAATACACACCTATCAGAATGGCTAAAATCAAAAAGATTGACAATACTGTAAGATTTATAGCACCTATATGATGTACAGCAACTATATATTGCTGGTGGTCAAAGTACAAGTTGGTAAAACCACTATGGAAAGTACTGTGGCAGTCCTTACTAAGTTAAATAGGCATTTACCCTTTGACCTAGCATTTCTACTCCTGGGTATAAACTCAGCAGATGTAAGTGCTTAATCACCAAGACTTTTGAAGAATATTCATAATAGCTTTATTCATGAGACAGAACTACCAACAACCCACATGTCTATTAACAGAAGAGGTAAATTGTGGTAATTTCATCCAATGAAATACCACTTACCAATAAAAAGTAACAATTACTTATACATGTTACAACATTAATAAATCTCTTACACTTAAAGTTGAGTAAAAGAAGCCAGACACAAAAGGGTATACTTTATAATTACATTTATATTAAGTTTAAAAGTGGGCAAAACCAATGTATGGTGATAGAAGTCAGAATGGTGATGGACCCTGAGTGCTGGCAGTAATAACTGCGAAGGTGAGAGCCTTCCAGAGTGCTGCAAGTATTCTCTTTCTTGATCTGAGTAGCAGAGGTTACACCTCAACACCAAAATACAAATAACCCAATTAAAAAATGGGCAGAGGATCTGAACAGACATTTCTCCAAATACAGATGGCCAACAGGCACATGAAAAGATGCTCCACATAGCTAATCATCAGGGAAATGCAAATCAAAACCACAATGTGATTATCAGCTCACACCAGTATGAATGGCTACCACTCAAAAGACAAGAAATAACAAGTTTGGTAAGGATATGGAGAAAATGGAACCCTCCTACACTGCTGGTGGGAATGTTAACTGGGTGCAGCCACTGAGAAAGGCAGTAACGAAGTTCCTCAAAAAAACTAAAAATAGAAATACCATACGACCCAGTAATTCCACTTATAGGAATTACCTGAAGAAAACAAAATCCCTTATTAGAAAAGATATATGCACCTCTATGCTTATCACTGTATTATTTACAGCAGCCAAGTTATGGAAACAACCTAAGTGCCCATCAATAAATGAATGAAGATGTGGTACATATATACAATGGAATATTATTCAGCCATAAAAAGAAAATATCCTGCCATTTCCAACAACCTGGATGTACCTAGAGGGTATTATGCTAAGTGAAATAAGCCAGGCAGAGAAAGATAAATACCATATGATTTTACTTATTTGTGGAATCTAAAAATAAAACAAAACAAAACAAAACAAGATGAATGAAACAGCAGTAGCCTCCAGACACTGAAAAGTGACTGGTGGTTCATGGTGTGTCGGGGGTCACAGGGAAGACAGTGTAGCACAGAGAAAACAAGTAGTGACTCTGTGGCATCTTACTACACTGATGGACAGTGACTTCAGTGGGGTATGAGGGGGACTTGATCATATGGGTGAATGTAGTAACAATGTTTTTCATGTGAAACCTTCAAAAAAAAAAAAGGATAGAAACCATTTTCAATAGGTTGAGATTTATGTTACAGAAATGAATTAGGTATTTAAATTAAATGTCAAAAATAACAAAAAAATACAGTGACTGGTGGTTACCATTGGGGAGGGGTTGGGGTGGGTAGCTGGGGAAAGTGAGGGGGATAAAAGCCCACAAAAATTCTCAATCCTAATACAAGTTGGTCACAGGGATAGTAGAATGGCATAGAGAATACAAAGATTCTGTAACATCTTCCTATGTTGACAGAGAGTAACCACACTAGCAGGAGTGAGGATTTAATAATATGGGTGACTGTTGAAGCACTGTTGTATATGTGAAACTGATGTAAGATTGTGTATCATGATAAACAAATAAAAAAAATAGCAACAGTATATTTATCTGACATGGAAAGATGTGTTCTATGTTTTTCTTCATCAGATATTAAAAATCCCACTTTAATCTGGTCCTGAATGAAAAAGTGAAATGACAATAAAAAAAATAAAAAATTACAACCAAAAAAAAAAAGTATAAGTACAAAAAATCACTGGCAATATATATAGTAAGGTTTATGCACTTTGTGTGTTATTTAAAAAACCCTAGAAAGA
Organism: Manis javanica; assembly: GCF_040802235.1. Lineage (NCBI taxonomy): Eukaryota > Metazoa > Chordata > Mammalia > Pholidota > Manidae > Manis > Manis javanica. The sequence goes on along the minus strand of NC_133156.1, from coordinate 212,358,193 downwards.
AATATTTTAAAATAGTTTCCTCTGAACACATTTCTTTCTTAGAAAAGAACATGAAACAAAGTATTTCTTTGTGGGTTTCCTACATGCCATTTCCTACAAATCTTACATGTTGGACCTAGAGAAATGGGTGAAATGAAGTTCAACATCCCATATGGCTGATTCTGAGACATCTGTGTTTTTGACCAATTATATATAGCGGCACACATGATCCTGAAAGATAGTTCTTACTCCTGATCTCTGGAAGTAGTTCTAGGATCAGCTCTTTAAATAACAAAGACTAAAAACTACATATAGTTTCCCTTAAAATGCCTTCAACAATTATGCTATAATTTGAATCAAAACTCTTTACTCATTAAATAACACAGATACCAGTGGGCAGCAAGAAAAGTCATTTGAACTTGTTGATTTTATTGACAAAACTTCTCAAGTTGTCAATAATTTGTCAAGATATTTCAACCTGTCAATTTCAACTTCTGAAGCAAACATTAAAGCAAACATAATACACGAACAATTCAGCACAGGTATGGAAAAGGACCAAACATCATTTTACATGGTACGTTGTAGAATACAGGCTTTGGCATCAAACTACCTGGTCAGAATCTTAGAGCCTTGCCACTCTGAGCCCCATTTCTCCACCTACTAAACTGAAATACTAAAATTACTGTATAGGGTTATTGTGAATACCGAGTGAAATAACACCTGTTAAATGCTTAGTAATGAGAATACAAAGAATTCAGTAAAGACTCAAAACTGTTACCTTAAAAGGTATGTGCCTCTTGGTGGAAGAATGTATCATCTATGAAGTGCTCTTATATATAGTCAAACCTGAGTCTGATCAAATTTCTGGATTCAACTAACAAGTTACCGGAAACTTATAGGACAAAGAAATACACAGAACTACACCAAAGGGGTAAAACTAGGAAATCCAGCCTGGGAAAATCTGCAAGACTATCAGTTTCATCAACAAATAAATTGCCAAGAAAAAAGAGCTGGAGGAAAACTGAAAAATAGAGTTAAAAACACTTTTAAGACAAACACTCACAATGTGGACCTCTTTTGATTGGATCTTGATTCAAACAAATTGTTAAAAAATATTAAAGCATCTGCGGCAATTACAAAATTGACCACTTATATAACTTAAGGGATTACTGATTCTTATGCATAATATTATTGTAATGTAAAAAAAAAAGCCCTAATCTTTAAAGAGATACACATCTGAAATATTGACAAATCAAATGATATCTGGATATACTTCAAAACGATACATAAGGTGTGGAATAAGTTGGGGTATAAATGAAACAAGACTGAAAGTTGATCACTGCTAAAAACTAAGTACATGGGTATTTATTCTATTAATTGCTTTTGCATGTGTTAAAATTTCTTCATGGTAAAGTTAAAGAATAGAGAATGACATAAAAGTGGAAGCAACTCTACATAATTCAAATGCTTTATCTAGTTCAATAACAGCTTACATAAAGTTAGTGTCTTAGTGTCCAATATATCCAAGTATTTTCACAGACATTATACAATTTAATTTTACTAAATTAAGTATTGACCTTCCAAAATGATCACTGGAATTGAAATGCATAAATAAAAAAATAAAAATAAAATAGAATATTAAAGTAACAAAAAGAATGAACAATCGCTACATGCAAAAACATGGGTACATTTCACAGAGATATTAATGAAGTAAGCTGAACACAAATCCCGATGACATGCTTTCATTCATATAAAGTTCAAAAACAGGCAAAACTAGTCTGTGATGAGAGTTCACAAAGTGGTCACCTTTTCCTTTGGGGGTAGATATTAACTGGGAAGGATATAACAAAGTGGGGGTTCTTTATCTTCATTTGAGTAGTGGTAACATAGAGTGTATACATATATAAAATTCCATCAAGCTATACATTTAAGATTTGTGCACTTTTCGGTTTGTAAAATATACTTTAAGAAAAAAAGAAAAATTTAAAGAAAGAAAAAATACATCTACCTGAACTATACACCCAAACAACCAAATCAGTACTAGAAAGGGGAGGGCATAGAAAACTTAAGGGTATACACATGTATTTTGAAAGTCAACCTCCCTCCTATTACCACCACCAATTCTGTGTCTCATTATAGATTTTAATCTCTTGTATAACTCCCTACTTTTACACATGAAATGATATGGTGTTTTTTTTTTAATACTGACATAATAGACCTAACAGTTTTCACATGAATTTTTGTAATTCATTTTGTAACTTTTCAAGAATGACTTTTATAAATAAAAAAATACTCTTATTTGCAAACTATTAAGTAGTACATCAACAATAGTTAAATTACCATGGTATTCCTCATACACTGCACTCAGTGATTATCATAAGGGATATCCTTTTAAGTTCAAAACGTTTCCTGCAAATGAATTCAATAAACAATTCGATGATACTCTCATGTCTTATTTCATGGTATAAGCTTAACTGTAATAAATTCTGACTTGACATGAGAGAATTTTATCCTAGAAAAACTTTTAGTTCACCACTGAAGTTTATAAAAAACTAATTTGTTTCCTCCTAACAAGTTATTTTCATAATACAAGCTGTACAAGAAGCTATTTACTTCATAAGAAAATGAGGCCTAAAAATCAGAATTTCCCCCATAACTTAGAAATGTTTGGTAAAAATCTCAAAATATTCTTAGTTTTAAGAACTTAATACTGGTGTTTGTTTTTAACCAACAAATAAAGCTCACATTCAGCCTTGTGTTATGATTACCAACTACTCAAAATGAAAACACTCATTTCTATATCATAAAGAAAAATATTTATGTGTAGCTCCTTCAGTGAACTGTGCCCTGACATAAACTGATTCAGGTAAATACAGAAGGCATACAAACTCAACATAAGCCACTACTCATCACCTGCCTTCTTCAGCTAGCATCCCACCTTTGCAGGCATATAGGTTTATAAAATAAACCCAAACTATCCCCACTGTTACTTCTCCTTTACTTCTCTTAGAAGCATGACCCCTCCTAAATCAGCAGAAGTAGAGGATATTATCCCAAAAATAAGATACTCTTTAATTAACAGAATAAGATTACTTGTATGAGGAATTCTATATGAAAACCTTCAGAATGAAAAGTAATGGAAGATATTTCAGCTTAAAAGCCACTAACTAGGTATGTGACCTCACTCAGGCCCTCGTAACCTTTCTGTGGCTTCAGTGTCTCCCCCAGGAGAGGGGGAATTGTGTTAGGGACTGCAGATTCATGACATGTGTGGGCTGCTACTCCCCATCTCAACAACCACTACTAATTGATAAGAGATAAACAGAAATGGAACCTAATGTGAAACTTAGCTGTCTTTGTCAGACAAGTGATCTAAACTTTCTTCTTCTTCTAACTTTCTACTGTCCATGACCTACTTGGAATCAAGTACATTTGCAGTGAACAGTTCAGGGACAGAGAGATACAATATACACAGGCTAATTTAAAGAGTTAGAACCTCAAAATACAGGAATACCTCATCATCTTTAAATGTATGGTCTTATCTTAAAAAAAGCATGCCACCACTTATACACTTTTCTATTTCAGATGTAAAACTCAGGGAGATGATCAAGTCTAAATGGAAAACCTTAAAATACTGTATATTTCTCAATTACCTAAACATGTAAAATAGTGTTCTTTAACGTGAACTACATTCTTGATATTCAAGCATACTTGAACATCCTCTAGTAGTCTCTATGAAAAGAACTTACTGAAAAGCTCCCTAGAAAATCAACTGGAAATGTTCACCTTACTACTTATCTCAAGGCAGAGGCATAGCCAGTCACTTAAGGTGAGCACCCAGACAGGTATTAAGACAATAACATAAATCTGTTAAAGTATGTTCCAGCATCTGTATGTGGCTGCTCAATGTCCAAAGCCTGTTGTGAAGTCCTTCCTGGCAAGTGCTCCACTCCAAATTTCAATTCCTTCTTCTTGGTCTCTATCAAAATCCCATTCTCTCAGCCCAACTTTCAAATGTTAGAAAAACATCTGATTCTAGGGATTTTTTTTTTCTGCTTTTTTGCAGGAAAGAAGTCAAAGTCAAGAGAAAAGGGAATAACAATTGTCAGTACTGTTAAAAAGTGAAAACATGTAGTGAAAAGGAGATTCCTTGGTAAAAACAGAAAATGAGAGCCTACTATATAGGCTGACCACTGTGCTAGGTGCAGGAGATATGGTAACAAACATAAGGCCCACTCCTCACAGAGGTTCAACTAGCAAAAAAATAATAAGTAACTGAAGTTGTACCAATGAAACACCTGAACTGTACCATGAAACTTGGGAAGAAGACATCAACATAGTCTTAGAAATTAAGGAAAGCTTTCTATGAGATTAGCTATGGGTACAGCAACCCTGAGAAATACAATGATACCCTTTTTTTTTGAGCAACTACAAAAACTATAGTGTACTTGACCTACAGGGGCAGGAGATGAGTCTCAGAGATCATGGAAGCCACTCTAAGGAACTGAACTTGGTCTCAATAAGGAGTAGTCACTGACAGTGACTTATTTGAGGAGCACAGGTTTATTTTTATAAAAGTCTCTATCAGCCTATTTATGCATTGTTATAAAGGTGATCAAGAAGGGGAGGGTGTGAGGATGAACAAAAAAAGAAAGATGAATAGGACTTCAGAGACCGAGTGTACTCAGATGACCTGGGTTAGAGCTACAATGCCTGAAACACAGATGTTCAAATCATATGCATCGATTATGCACTGTATGCAAAAAGAAATTATGGAGATGAAGAAGAATCAAGAGCTCAAACAAACTTACATTACTGTCTTAACTGTGACATCTTACCAAGAACTTCATTTTTATAAAATTAAAGATAGAGCTCTTTCTGTTTTTTTCTGTATTATTTTTAAACAAGGTTGGCTGTTGTTTTTGTTTTTAACTGGGTTCAATTTAAAAGACACTATTCACCTTGTTATACATATATCTAAGCATGAAGTCCAGTAGAAATGATTTCCCTTTACGAAAAGCTCCGGCCACGGATACCACCACTATGTTAAGATCTCGTATGTGCTCCTGTAGCAGTATCTGCTCCAAAGCTTCTTCATCAAGCTCAAAGTTATGGTCATCTTCATGAGCAAGAACAATCTGTACTGGACATGGTTTCTTCATAACCTCAGAGTTTACTAGGTCATCATCTTCATAATTCTCACCTATAATGAAAAAAAAAAAGAGACAGGTTACTTTAATTCCTGCATTACAAACTTTTCTTGGAAGATCACAACTAAAGCAGTATTTCAAATAACATCACTGGGATTGCAGATCATTTGAAAATAGTGACAAAAAGATATATTTAAGTATATGGTGGATTCCTCACTCCCTCTTTAAATAGGACCAAGGATTCCAGTAAGATATTTCCCACTACACACACACACACACACACACACACACACACACACACACACACACACACACAGATAAACAGCGATATGAAGTACAGCCTCTATCTCAATTAGGTCTTAACAGCTAAATCTTAACAGTTCTGGAACACATTATTCTATGAACTTTTGCTACTGTACACACACAGAACCTAGATTCAAAGCAGTGAAGAGGGTGTCAATTTCACCTACTAATTCAGAGTCCAATTTTCCCTGTAGGCATCATGAGGAAATTACTCTTACAAAAGTTTTAAGATATATGTATATGAATTATAAACATTATTTTTCACCCTGAAACTTCAAGGGCTACGTTAACATCCTAAGGAGTTTCCAAAAATGACATTTATGATAAAAGCTAACAAGTCCCTAATTTAATATGAGCAACCTAATAGTAAGCCTCCCTTATCAATGCTAAATGGAAGACACAAGAATGGTGAGGCACAGTTATAGCCTAGAGTTTCATTTACCTCCGAAACCTTTTCACTAACCACCACAGCCATTAGTTGAAAATTACATAGCTCCCAGAACAGCTACATAAACAATTCCTTTGTTCACCATGCACACCAAAAGAAGGTAACTTTTGCAGAAGAACATTACTGAATAGTGATGAAATACCATCCATTTGCTCAGGCACATGGACCAACAGAGACAAATCTGTGAAGTTCAGGTTTCTGTTCTGTAAAAAAAAACCACACACACACAAACACACACAGACAACCAACAGTGAGTTTCAGGAGCTATGTACTTTGGCATTTCTCCCCACCAACTGCTTCCTGCAGTAAGTTACTCCTGGGGACTATCCTCTCCTACATCAAGATTTTTAAGAGACTCTGCTCTTGAGCCTGTCAACAACGTGCCAGTTTCCTATCTAAGGAGACATACAGTATCTATTGTGCCCAATGCAATCAGTCCCTCCTCTCCCAGGAGACAGCCTGTCCACTGAGAAGTGGCACCTTATTAGTCAACAGCGTAATAATACCTTATCCACATAATGACTATTCTCAGAGCGAAGATTATATACCTAATTTTTAAATCTCTTTACAGACAGAAGCATCTAGCTTATTTGATTTATAAAGACTTTGACAGCCTTTATTTCCCACATCACAAGGCACCTTTAACTGTACATAGCAAAATCAACACTATTTCAAAATGTGCTGCAAACAGTGACATACAATTAAAGAGCAAGCAATTTCAAAGAACTTTTGAAAGTAAAATAAATAAATATTTAATTAAAAAGGATATTACCACTGCCTGTTTTAAAGGTACACTACACAGATATAGCCAGGTATGCTATTTGAATGCACAAAAAGTAAACTTTCCAGGAAAGGTACAATACAGTTAAATTCCAATTTAACATATCAACAGGTGTGTCCAGATAAATGACAAAACAGTATGTAAAATGTGTGATTAAAAGTTCCCAAGCTTAATTAGTGATTAAGACCATAAACTAGGGAGCAAAATTGCCTAAAATCCATGCCACTTAAGTTCCCTGTGTCTCTTTTCTCACCTGTAACATGAGGTAACAGTACCTACTTCACAGAGTTGTCATCAGGATTAAAAGAGTTGAAATATGCATGGTGCACAGTAAGCACTGCAGGTGCTTGTTATTAACGTTAACAGCAACTTTAATCAACCCTGCAGAAGCTTTTATTTACACCTTGAAATGTCAAAGTTCTACGGAGAATTTCAAATGATCAGAATAGCTGTGTAATGAACACAATCCATCCAGTTGCTCAGCCACAAACTTGGGGGCTGTCCTTGATACATCTCTCCTTTTCCTTACCCCTAAATCTAATCAATAACCAAGTTCTTAAGTTTGTCTTTGTTCAAAATCTCTACTGACACCATGCCTGTTCCCATCAACACTATCTTATTTCACTTCGAGTGGGAGCAAACTGGTCTCCCTCTTGCCTCCTCTAATCCAAGCCAATTTATCTCCACAGAGTAGCAACTAAATAATTGTGGATAAAATAAGAGTTCCTGTGGCCAGGATTCTCATTAGGCCCTGGTTGACTAGCTCACTGCACACCTGTGGGCAATACATGGCTGTTGACTCTATATAAAGAGCTCCACCCAGTGCTCTGCGCACAGCACGGTGGCAGGTCTGCAAGGCTGCAGGACAGCAGAGCAAAAGGCTGGAGTGGTGGCAATGCCGAGGGCTGTGTGGGACGGCTGTGCAAAGAGGCCCAGAGGCAGAGACTGGCTTGCTGCCTGCAGACTCACTCTGAGTGAATGGGATTTTAGTGACTGACCTGCCACCTGGAAATAAAGTTGGGTATAACCCTTTCACCCCAAGAACGTTTTGCTGTCATTTTCTTTGGTCACATTGAATCCATAGAGAATTTGCCCAGGGCTGAACCCATTGGCAAGACAATAATATAGTTAAATGTAAATGTAATCAATTCACTCTTCTTAAAAATCCTCTTTGTTACAGAGGATTAATCACTAAAATCCTAGGGATGCCTTATAAGATCCTGTACATACTGCCAAATCTCTCCTGCCCTATTTGGTGCTACTCTTCCCTTTATAAACTACAAATAGATAACTTTGCCCTTTGTCAGATCCTTTTGCTATTCAGCTCTTTGTAGACTAATATTGCACTCATGATTCTTTTCTGCCTGGAATACTGTTTCCAATGTTTTCCACTGATCAGTTTATACTTATTCCTTAAATTTCCACTTATACAACATTTCCTTAGGAATATCTTCCCTGAGGCTTTTGACCAAGTTTAGTCCTCCTATACTCCCCTAATCTTAATCTACCCATTATTTGAATATTTATATATGTACTTAACTACATGTCTCCTTTCCTAGGGTGCCAATCCTCTGCCTGAAGCCCTCAATTAATTTCCTACTGTAACCAGAAAACAGAGGGGGAAAAAAAAGAAAACTCAAGGTCCCTTACCATGACCTCCACCGTCCTATATGATCTGGCCACACCTGTTTTTCCATTATAGAATCTGTCCTATGTTCTCCCCTGTCTAGAATGCTCTGTCCCTAGAAATTCACTTGGTTTATTTTTTCATCATCCAGGTCTCAGATCAAATGTTATTTCCTCAGTTTGGCTTTCCTTGACCACTCAGTCAAAATTTTAGATCTCTCCCCATCACTTTAACGAAGAGGTTTTTCCCATAGCAATTTTCAATTATCTAAAATAATCTTTTTTCATTTGTTTACATGTGTATCTTTTATCTCCCCCTCCATGGAACAATATGTGCCACAAAAATAAAGACCCTAATCATCCTGTTAACAACTCTATGTCCCAGCACCTACAACAGTGTTTGGCACCTAGCAGGTGGTTAATAAATGTTTCTTGAATGAATGAAATTTACCTATTTTACTCAGGAATTTTATACCTGACCCTACCTATTTTATTAGCAGATCTGACAAGCACATAATTAGTGTCGGGCAACTCAGGAGTAATATATTTACTACAAAATTATAATTAAAAGTATGAAGTTCTGCCAAGTAATAATACACTTTAATTTAAAAAGAACTCAAAATTAATAAATGCTAAAATATCACAATGACCACAATTGAAGATTGCTGATTTTGTTAAAACAATCAGTCTTGTTCTTGTAAAAAAAATCATCAGTTGGTTTCTTAACAACAATAGCAAACAAACCACTTTGTAGGATCTTTGTTAACTTGAAATTTCACCTATCATTACTATGTGACCAGTTTTCTTTTTATCAGCATGGGTAAAGAGAGTACCTCAGATAAACAGGTAGCACATGTCTACAAACTTGTCACCACTTCTGGTCTACAGACTTATAAAGCAAAGCATAGCAAATATATTTCAGAGGTATGATGGAGCACAATGACATAATTCAGTTTATCCCCCATCAGGATTTCTCCACCAAATTTTGACTACATATAAAACACTTCATTCATCAAACACCGATATATGCAAGTGAATAATAGAGAAATTCTAAATTTCATTAGAATAACTGTAAATATTAACATTCAGTGTTGCCTACAATTGCAAGTCTTTCTCAATTTAGCATTACTCTGAGATTTTAAACTCAAGTTAAGTCCTATGCAGAGAACAGTGATTTCCATTCTTCAACACCAAGAAATTGGTGGGAAGTAGATTCTGGCACTCCAACAGATGTTCCTGACTCACTGTCCCAAATTAGTTCTCCTCAACTCCAATCCCCAAATGGATCTTTCAAGTTCAACACCTCCATGATGAACTGATCCTCAAATATTTCTCCATATCTTAACATTAAATACACTAATCCTATGTGCCACAAGGCCTACTAAAAGACACCTGTCTTACTAGAAAGATCAATAGTTGCCAAAGATTAGAGAGGAAGGAGACACAATAGGTGGAACAAAGAATTTTTAGGGCAGTAAAACTATTCTCTCTGATGCTATATTAGTTAGGTACATGTCATTATACATTTGTCAAGACCTATAGAATATACAACCCCAAAAGTGAACCGTAATGTAAACTATGGACTTTGGGTGAAAATGATGTGTCAATGAAAGTTCATGAATTTTAACAAACGTACCACTCTGGCGTGGAATATTGATGTAGAGTGAGGCTATATGTATGTGGGGATGGGAGTGTATGGGAGCTCTGTACTTTCTGCTCTATTTTACTGTGACCCTAAAACTACTCTAAAATATAAAACTATTGAAAAAAAGAAAAAGACAGCTATCTTTAATAGCTTAAATCATATTTTATCTAAAATTTGCCTAATTCATACATTCAGCATGTATCCCAACAGCAAAATCTGAACTTCAGGACTGACCTAGATCCATCTGGAAACTTCAAGCTTAATTATAAACTAGGACAACACAAAGGTGCTCTAAATCTGCATTACATTAAAATGTTACTAACATTAGATTACATCAACCCAAAACTAAGTTTGTAGAAAAAGAATAAAGAGTAATTCACTTTTCAGTAACAAAAAATACATGTAAGTTATTATTCATACCCTAAATAAAAACTTGAAGCAAATTTTTATGGAAAGTAGCCTGGATTCAGTCTACTCAGTCTATTTACAAAAATTAGCTATTTGGCAAAAGCAAAGTAGTGTTTTAGTGTCTGGTACTTGAACCTCAATGAAAACAGTATATAAGTATTCAGAAGTTTATTCTAGCCCACATGTTTTTAAAAGGCTTAACAAGGTTGTACCACAGTAAACCTATTTCTAGGTATTTATAAGAAAATAAGCAAAAAAGCTAACAAAGACACACAGATTTGTTTACCAGTGTTATTTACAGTAGCAAAAATTAATGTTAAGTGCCTCAAAATTGTAAAGTAGTTTAAGTTATTGTACCCACATGCTGACATATTATGCAGCTTAAAAACATAATACACACAGTTAAGAAATCAAACATATTTTAAACATCACTATAAAAGTTAAGTAGGAAAAAGGCAGATCACAAAGTAGTACAAATTATCCCCAATTCTGTTTTGCTGTGTTTTTAAAAACACAGGTACCCTTAAGGGAAAAATAAAAAACATTTGGGACTTTCTTTTCCAGTCATTAAAGTAACTGGTACCAGACTGGCCTAAGGTTATCAGGAGCTAATGGTAAAGGAAGAGAATTGACTACGGCTAGAGCAATGACTAAAAAAATATAGTTGAACAAATATAAAGAGGTATATGCTTAACAACCCAATAAGGAACCAAAATGAAGTACTAAGAAATATTCAATTAACCCAAAAGGAAAAACAAGAACAGAAGACAAAAGGAAAGGAGGGAAACAAACAGCAAGATGATGAACTTAAACCCAACTAAAGCAATAACTACACTAAATGTAAATACACTAAGCACTACAATGAAAAGCAGAGATTGTCAACCTGGACAGTAAAGGCAAAAATCATGTACTATATATAGCAGCCGCCCTTTAAGTCAGAGAGAGCTTGGAAGTAAACAAGAAAAAAGATATACCATGTAAATTATCATAGGAAAGTGATGTAGTCATATTAATATCAAAGTAAACTTCAAGACTAAAAGTATTACAAGATATAAAATGGGTAATCACCAGAAAGACACATCAACCCTAAATAGGTTAAAAATACATGAAGCATATGTTGATAAACAGTGACTATAATGGGGTATGTGGTGGGAACTTGATAATAGGGGGAATGTAGTAACCACAATGTTGCTCATGTGAAACCTGACCATAAAATTATTTATCAATGATAACTTAATAAAAAAATAAAAATTAATAAAAATTAATTTTAAAAATTAAAAAATACATGAAGCAAAAATTCAGAGAACTAAATCAGTAGACAAATGCATAATGATATCTGGAGATTTTAACAATCTTCTCTAAATAACTGATACAATAAGGAGACAAAAAATTACCAAAAAAATTTAAAATAGCCCTCTGTCCATAAGATATATGAGCCACAAGTATAATTTTAATTTTCCTGTAGTCATATTAAAAAGTAAAAAAAAATAATTTTAATAACATTTTATAGACCCAATATATCTTATGTACTGTCATTTCAACTCATAATCAATATTTTTAAATGTTTACATTCTTCTTACATTATTGTCTTTGAAATTTGCTGTGTATTTTACACTTACAGCACATTTCAATTCAGATACTAAATGTCAAAAATACATAATTACTTAGATTTCATAAAATTTACAACTGAAAAGTAGATTCACATATACTAGTTGTTCCAAACTTAATTTCCAAAAACTGAATCAAATACCAAAAAATCATTTCCCACTCATGTTTGCATCCATATTGACAAAACCACTTTTTGAAAAATTTTAACTAGCTACAATAAAATTTAAAATTCAGTTCTTAAGTCATACTATCCACATTGCTTTAATATGCATGGCCTTGACTGAGGCTGACCATTTTTCTATGTATATTTGTTTCCTTTTGTATGAATGGGTATAAATTACAACCCAGGAGTTGCTTTATTTCTACAGTAGCAAATTATTTAATAAATAACTTAAGCAATTATTTTGCAGATAGTTTTTTAAATTCAAAAAAATATGTGCTGCTTGCATATTTCAGAGTATACTGGAGTATCTTGTACATAGTATATAATCGAATGGCTGAAAACCAATCAAAAAGGTTTATGGTTGCTATAAATGTCCTCGTATAATATGTATCTATGATTTACTTCTTACAGAACACTCAATCAGGAATGCAACTTTCAGTTTAACATTAGAAAGACTGCAAAGTGGCAAGGCCCCATCGCTGCCTGTCTATAAGCACAAACAGGCAGTCTCAAGTTGAAACGGCTTTACTTTTAAATACCCAACCCTGTCTTCCTGACCTTATGATTAAGATTCCCACAGTAAGGATCAAAATTCAAATTTATAACTATAAACACTATGACTAACTTGAAACTAAGGATCACTGGCTATTCAGCTCAGGTTAATAATCAAGCTTAAACTCTGGAGTTGTACTTAGCACAAATATGCATTCTGCTTTATACTTTTTGTAAATTTTCTCCAAAATTTGGAGTTTTGCTTTAACTGTGATCTCAAAAAAAAAAAGTAAGTTACCAATTGTCAAATTTTTTTTAAGTGAAAATAACTCACTCTAGAAATAAAGTATGGAATTTCAAAATCTACAGAATTAAGGAATGAGAGTACAGATTATCTTCAAAGTTCAAGCTATCATATTCAGCAAAGCACAGCTGTGAAGGACACAGGTGTACAACTGAAGGAAGCACAGATCTCTAAGTCAGTACAATTACCAGTAATTTTGGTTAAATATGACAGGCTGATAAACGATGTGGAAAAACTTGAATGTTTGTAACAGAAAATCCATAGCACTCTGAGCCAAAGAGACTATTTTCTTAGAGACACTATCTACAGTCTTCAAAATGTTTAAAAACTGGGATAGATGAGCTATCAAAAGAGTAAGTTTTTAGCTCAAAAGCTGGTCTGAGAGATTTAGGAAGAGGACTGACTGGCACTGAAATACAGTGGGAAGTGGGAAGTACCATTACTGATGAACTCAAGAATTTTCCAGTAATGTTACCTCCGTATTAAGAAGAAATTAGTATTTGAGATCATTATCGACAAAATCTTTTCAGAAAATGAATGCATTAGTAAAGCAAGAAAAAGCAATGCATAGTTTCAAAGCAAACTTGACATAATTATTAGATTCTCACTCATAGTAGTTCAGCAACAAAGCACTCAAAAGTGAAAAGGCAAAGAATCACTGAAGGAAAATGCTTCTCCTCTAGCATTTGCTCTTCAAACTTTTAAAGCATCAGCAAGGAACACATGAACCAGATGATAACTTTGGGCGTAACTATAACATCTCTGAATAACATATACCTCCTATGCTTACTACAGGAAATTCCATCAGGAAGAGGATATCCTGACTCGTGCTTTATCTTGCTCCTTAGAAGAGCCTCAGAAGTGGGCTCTAAGAAGCTCCAATTCAATTAATTCAGCCTATCTAGTTCACAGAGAAAAATTCCCCAAAAGGTTGTGTATTAACCATATAATCATCACTAAATAACAATATATTGCTATTTCTATTGAGTATCTAGTTTATGTTCTTAAAAAACGTCTGCAGTGTTGCACAGAGAAGACAAGTAGGGACTGTGGCATCTTACTACACTGACGGACAGTGACTGCAATGGCGCGTGGTGGGGGGGACTCAGTAAGAAGTTGATTGCAGTAACTACATTGTTTTTCTTGTGAGACCTTCCTCAGAGTGTATATCAATGACACCTTCATCAAAAAAAAAAAAAAGAAGAAGAACCCTTTGTGGCTTTAACTCTCAAAAAAAAAAAGTCTGTAAAATATTTTCCCAATTTTTTTCACTTATTTTCAAAATTAAGTATGACACAGAGTGAATGAATAGATTTCCTAAAAGAGAATCCCAGTTACAAATAATGCACACTTAAAGGAACTAATAATCTGACTTAAGACTGGAGTTGTACTTAGCACAAATATGCATTCTGCTTTATACGCAAGAACCAATTACGTAGTAGGGTCTAAAGGTCCTGCATGAATAGAATTCAGGTAGTCTCCAATCCCTAGAAATGGGGACTTCAAAAGGCAGCAATGTGTGACTACTACTAAGACTACTGGATGAAAATCTGATGGAGAGTATTGTAATGAAGAGTTCAAAGCCTAGCCCTGAATCAATCTCAACATTACTAAGAGACAATCAGATATTTTGTGGCTCCTCATGTGATGCATGAGGAAGCACACAACGCTGCCAATTATGTATTTCTGGGGAAAATTTTTTTTAAAATACAAATCTAATCAAGCCTCTAGATCTAACCATGGAGAAGGAAATACAGGAGACACATTCACCACCACCACCACAAAGATGGAGTCAGAAAACTCCAGAACACAGGAAATTCCACTGGACAAACCTGGAGAGATAAAATGCAAAAGCAAAGGGGAAAAAGGAGAACCTAGAAAAAAGAACCTTAAAAGGCATATCAATCAAATACAAGGTATGGGCCTTGTTCAAGCAAATCAACTACAAAAAATTTTGAAAAATCAGTAAGTACGAACTCTGGATATTTGATATTAAGGAATTATTTTTCTCATGTGAAAATGGTACCATGGCCTTATTTTTAAAAAATCTTTAATCCTTTAAAGACACAAAACATTCATACAAATCTGCCATCTGTTTCAAAACAATCTGGTGGAGAGGTTAGTTATGGAAGAATAGATAAAACAAAGTGTCTGTTATGCTGATAATCACTGAATCTGGGAGATGTGTATACACAGGTTCCTTATGTTGTTCTGTTTACTTCTGTACATACTTGGAAATTCCCATAATAGAAAGTTGTTTTATTTTAAGTAGTGAAAAAGCCTTAAGAAAGGTTTTATCAGAAGATGAAATAGATATAAGCAGAAAAGACAGAGATATAGGCCAATACTATTATAAGCAAGAGAAAGCCTCAAATATTCTAGGGCACTATTTCTCAAACTTTCTCCTGTTTCCACAGCATTTTAATGATTGGAAGAACTGGACAGTGCCATGGAGGATAAAAAAAGGTCTCAAAATATACAAGACAAAGTCAAGTATATTTAATGACTATAAAATTCCCTGTGTACCCCACCGTTGCCCTCAGTTCACTCCCCCAGAAATGTAGTTCTAAACACACCATCAATTCTTGCCTCCTAAAATCTGGAAACAAGAACCCTACCCTAAGAAACTCACTGTTAGAAGAGAAAATTCAACCAGGTCATCTTATTAATGTAGTGTTATTTACCACAGTGCTGCTCAAATTTTTTAAATGCATATGAATGACCAGGGTATATTGTTAAAATGCATATTCTGATTCAGGAAATTTGTGGAGAAGCCTAAAAGAGCACATTTTTAACTCTATAATCTGATACCAAAACTGCTGGTCCTCAGACTATAATAAGAGTACCAAGGATCAAAATATCTTACAGATGTAAATATTGTTCATTTTATTTCATGTAATTTCTAGTGATGTTATAGTATAGTTTTCACAGAAGGAAAAATAAGCTAAACTATAATCCTCCATTCTTCCTGGGAGACTGCTAATGCTCTGACACAACTAAACACTCCAGCCTAGCTACTAAGAATTCTGTACAAAGTGACAAGAGGAAGTCTACACAGACATCCCTGCTCTAAAAATGTAGAAATGTAGTAAATATTTTAATATGTTGACCTGATATATATTACGATTGAAAATTATTCATCTGAAATCCTCATCAGTCACCTGAGTGAACTTTAAAGCAGTCCTAGACCTACCTCCCTCCTCCACCCTAGACACATGCAGCCTGGAGTAAGAATAGTAACAGACACAAACATGGACTTCAATAAAATAATTTTTTTGAAAGACAGAAGCAACTATTAGCTAATTACTACAAGAAAAGGCTTTAACTATTTGTACCTATAAAATAATGTTACTAAGAACTTGTAAACTTCTCATATAAATGTGCAACTACAATGTAACTTGCAAAAATAAAAATTTTAAGGACTACAGAAGAGGACCTATTAACACTGTCAGACATCAGATACTTTTCCCCCAATAGCTCTGCCCCTTTGGCCAACAAGACTTTGCTAAATCACCAAGCTTTACAGGCTTTTAAAGAGTAACAATGTAAAATTCATCTCCTTCCTCCATTACTATCAAATCAGGAAATAGGTATTTTTTCCTATAAGAGTCACACATTTTCTACTTGAAATCTACTGTTCCCATAGTAACCAGCACTGATGTCACAGATCTTTTGCTGTTCCAATTTAAAGAATACCAAGGCATAAAAATGCCTTTATGCATTTATCTAAATAGATTAAGAAAAATGTAAAATAGATTACAAACATATAAATCCAAAAGTATTTTTCCCAAAGTTTATCATCAAGTAGTAACTGGTTCATAAGGATACACTTGAATGTAAGTGTACTTTGAAATAAAAAAAAAAGTTCAACTGAAGTTAAATTAGGTATTCTAAATGAGGTTGCAGTTCATGAAGTCACTTTTGTTGCCTAGTTAAGAGATGCTAGAATAAATAATGGCTCAGGAGACTTGGAGCAACAAGATAGAAATTCAGAAAAATCCTATTCAGGTTCTGCAACTTAGAGTCCTCACTAAGGTTCTTCTCTACTTTCTTCTAAAGGGAAACCTTGCAGAAAATCTCACCAGACTCACCTGAAGGGTCTTCCAACTGCTCTTAAGTACTTTTTCTTTGGAGTTGTGGCCGAAATTTTTAAAGAATTAGAGTACACAATACTAAAACTTTTTAATTTTTAGGTAAGTTGTTTATATGCTGGTACAGAAATTGTTATACATATGCACAGGAAGAAAGTCAAGGTTCCTTGTCCCCTCAAGTATTGTTTATGATTAAAAGAAAAAAAATGGCACTTAAATATCCATGGATAAATAAATCATGAAAGAGAATTGAAATTAATAAGATCTAAATTCATACACATGGATAAACCTCAAAACCAAAAGTCAAATGAAAACACAAATCAAGTCACAAATATATAGGCTAAGCCACATAACCAAAATTTTAAAAATATAGTACAATACTATATATTGTTTATGAAAATATATATACATGCATGTTACAGGACTATAAAAAGAAACCAGGAAATGGGCAGAGGATCTGAACAGACACTTCTCCAAACAAATTCAGATGGCCAACAGGCACATGAAAAAATGCTCCACATCACTAATTATCAGGGAAATGCAAATTAAAACCACAATGAGTTATCACCTCACACCAGTTAGGATGGCAAACATCCAAAATGGGATGGCGAACATCCAAAATACAAGAACAACAAATGCTGGTGAAAATGCAGAGAAAGGGGAACCCTCCTACACTGTTGGTGGGAAAGTAAATTAGTTCAACCATTGTGGAAAGCAATGTGGAGTTTCCTCAAAAAAGTAAATATAGAAGTATCATTTGACCCAGGAATTCCACTCCTAGGAATTTACCCAAAGAAAAAAAGATCCCAGATTCAAAAGGACATATGCACCCCTATGTTTATCGCAGCACTATTTACAATAGCCAAGAAATGGAAGCAACCTAAGTGTCTATCAGTAGATAAACGGATAAAGAAGAGGTGGTACATATACACAATGGACTATTATTCCACTCTAAGAAGAAAACAAATCCTACCATTTGCAACAACATCGATGGAGCTAGAGGGTATTGTGCTCTGTGAAATAAGCTAGGCGGGTAAAGACAAGTACCAAATGATTTCACTCATTTGTGGAATATAACAACAGCAAAACTGAAGGAACAAAGCAGCAGACTCAGAGACTCCAAGAATGAACTAGCGTTACCAAAGGAAAGGGGGAGGGGCAGGGGGGAGGAGCGAGAAGGGAACTAAGGGGCATTTTGCTTACAAACATAATGTAGGGGGGTCACAGGGAAGGCAGTAGCACAGAGAAGACAAGTAAGTAGTGACTCTATAGCATCTTACTACACTGATGGACAGTGACTGCAATCAGGTGGGGGGTGCGGGGGAGGTTTGATACTACGGGTGAATGTAGTAACCACCATGTTGCTCATGTGAAACTTCCGTAAGATTGTATATCAATGATACATTAATTTAAAAAAAACCAGGAACTATATATACCAACTTCAAGACAGATGTATGAGAAAGGGAGGAAGAGATGTTGGGAGAGCCTTTCAACTATACAGTTAACATTACTCTCAAAAAATTTTTTTTTCAAAACAAATACAGCAAATGCTATATATTAGAACTATGCAATCAATGGGCACTTGGGACATCTATTATATTTTCTGTCATTTTGATAAGTTTGAAATATGTTACAGTTATTTTTAATTAAACATTTTAAGTAGCTTCACAATTTGCTTCCATAGAGAAAGGAACTTATATTTACTGACTCTATGACTTCATGCCAGGTACTATGATAGGAATCCCCTCAACAACGCTATCACTTAGCAGTTATCCCCATTTCAGAGAGAAGAAATGTGCACATTAAGTTAAAAAACAAATCTTCAAGATTTTACAGCTAAAAAGTAGTTTATGCATCAATACTTCTATCTAGATCTTTACATGTTGCTCACACTGTTACCCCTATACCAAAATGCCTTTCAATGTTACAGGATAATTCTTAAAAAGATCAGTCATTGTGCCCCAATGGTACAGACATAGAAAAGAGACTCAAATCAGCCTGTATTTTAGAACAATGCTTAATCCCTCATATCAGCGCATCTATTCTCATGAGTAGAAAAAATGACATGTACAGAGTACATGTGTGTTTAAAGGGTTCGGTTTTGTTTGGAAGAGGTGGACTGGTAAGCATCTAGTATTTGAAATTTCTAGATCCTTAAAGTTCTGGATTAATCTGGATTTTTGGACAAAAACTAAAGTAACCAAAATAATCAGAACTACAAATAAAAGAAAAACTTCCTTACCAAATCAACAAGGAAAAAAACTGTTTGCTACAAAATGGTCAATCCACCTGCAATTTAACTGGGAGCACTCTAGGCAGCAGCAGCCCTGTCAGGCATGTGTCTACAACCAACTAATAGTAATATTTCATTAGCCTCAGTTACACCATAAAACAGTGAGTCCAATGCACACTAAAGCTTAACAACCGCTTAGGAGACTTACTTGAACTACAGATTTTTGGACCTCACCTCCAAGGTTGATTCAGTTGATCAGGTATGGGACCTAAGAATCTATACTTGTAACAAGCACTCCAGACTCCACTAGCAACCACCAAGATAATTCTGATGTAGGTGGTGCAAGGACTAGAAGTGGGGGGGTGTATAAGCCTTCACTCCTTCAACATTCACTGAACATGGTGTCTAAACTAACAACTTTATGAACTTATAACTTACAACATGGTTCTAAGATCTGCCAATTCAGTAATGAACCACAAAAACCTACCCTTGGAGGTTTATTACATCCTAAAGATGCAGAGACAGAAAGATGGAGAGAGATAGATGACATTAGCTGGTGTCAAGAGCTACAGAGAAAATAAAGCATGTTAGAGAACAGAAACGGGTTAACGTTTATAAAAGAATGGTCAGGCAAGTCTTCTCTAATAAGGAGACATTTGAGCAAAGACTTGAAAGAAGTGGCTAACTGAGAGAAGAGGTGAAAACATTATTAGTAACATTTTCATTCCTCAAAATAATTGACTATGAAATGCTGTCAGGTATTGTACCTTTTACTGTAGAAGAGGAAGAAACATTTATTTAGACTACCTACACTCTGCTAATAACTATGCAATATCACTTTAATCCTCAAAATCACTTTGTGGGGTGGCTATGAGTTCCCTTGTTTAAAGAAGGATAGACACTGAAGCTCGGATTAAACAATCTGCAGGGACAAACATTTCGTAAGTAATCAAATCAACATGCACACCCAGGTATTTGTAATTATCAAATACTTCATCTTCCATATGCCAAATGAACACTTTTGTTGAACAGAGCTGAATTCTCATGTGCTCAAGATTTCTAGAAAGCTGAGAAAGTTACCAAAAATTCATTGTCTTTCAAAAAAAAAAAGGGAAAAAAAAGGAAAAGGGATTTATTTCTCATCCTTATAACAAATTATGGCATACAGCTAGTTTTCCCTTTATTTTTCCTAAACTTATCCTATCAAAACTTAATCATTTACATAATCAGTAAATCACTATATACAGTCCCCTAACATCTGGTAAATAACTTATTTTTCACAAGCTTTTAAGAAGGGCAAATTTTAAATTGCAAACTGTGTAATTTAATATTTGCCCATCTTTGGTAAGATATGCATATATATATATATTTATATGCACATAAATGTAAAACTCATATTCAATATTCATCAACTCCAATAATGCTAGGTATGCCCATACAATGTGTCATGAACTGAGAAAGGGCTCCCACCCTGCCTATGTTAGGGATGTAAGATAGAAAGATAGGCATGAGCAGCTGGGGAAGCAGAAGGTAAGGTTCAAAAACCCACCAAACTCTGCCCAGGTAGGGGGACCCATGGGAAGACAACAAAGGCTTTGTAGGCAGATAACTTCCTCCCCAACCAGATCCCAACTTGAGCACAATGGAACAGAACTAAGAACCGCCCAAACCACACCTCATCATGGGGATGGACATGCTTACTCAGAGGGATGGCTGTACAGATGGACCTGTAAACCAAATAACCCCACCTTGTCAATCAAAGAAGTGCCCCCTACCCGTACTATAAAGGCCGGAGGGGATAGGGGCCTTTGCCCACCTTGACTGTGGCCCACTTCTCCCTTGGAGTGTATTCAAACAAAACTTTCACTCTGCTTGGCTATTGTGTCTCTGCCTTTCAATTCTTTGCTGCGGAGAGGATGGGAACTGAGGAGAACCAGCTCAGACTGATTAACACCTCCTTCAAGCTGGTAATCAGAAAGTAAGGCACGAGGCTAGATACTAGATAAGCACAATTTGCTAATAATGATCCTTACTCTCAAGGCTCTAACACAAACAAGAATAAAAAAAGACAGTGAAAAGAAAGCACTATATTGGATTATTTTAAACTGGGTTATCAATGAAGACATACTGGAAAAGGGGACATCTCTCTGAGCCCTGAAAGGCTAACATTAAAAGTTTAGGCTAAGAATGCTGGGTGTTACCCTGAAGCAAGCCATGGAAAATGTTGAAGCAGAACAGTGATAAGATCAAAGCTGTGTTGTAGAGCTAAACTAAAAGCGATGAGTAAGAAGGGTAATGAGAGTCTACAAACAGGGAAATCAGATATAAGGCAAATGGAAGAGCCTGAGTATAAGGTGAGAAGCCCAAAGTCAAGAGGTGACTAAAAATGGAAAGCAATACATGCAAGAGCTAGTTAGTTCTTCAACATCCTTCTTTGGGCTTTGCAACAAGTAACACCAAATTATTCCATATTTTCTATAAATAGGGACATTCTCTTATAAGCCTTTATAAAGTGACAATGTACTTAATTCCCATTTCCAAATGTATTTTTGGTACGGTGACTTCAAGGGTAACACAGGGATCAGGAATCCATCAAAATCAGAGTAGGTTCCTTAACAGGCAGATAGTTTAATCATTTGCTTTTTGGCCCAAAAATCAACTCTATAATAAGTTAAAATTTTTTAAACCCATAGAAGAGCTACTGAAATTTGAGATAACCAGTTAGCAAAGGAGTCACAAATAAAAAATTAAAAGAAGGACCCATGCTTAAATTTAGAATAGAGTCTACGTGATAAATCTCAAATAGGTATATGCCAAGACTCTGGGTATAAGGCACTAAGTTCCACTTTGCCACAACTCTCTACCTCAGATGGCTCATTATGCAGCAGTTTTAAAAAAGAAAGAGAAGTAAAATATGCATTCAAATCCCAAACTTGGCTCAAGACAGGCAAAATTCCTACTAAGAGAGCAGCTGTAAGGGATAAAAAGTCTGAGGTTCTCACTATACTCTCCTTTTGTCCTTTCCCTAGTTTGGCAGTTTTAATATATACATCAGGATTTTCTTGTAATAAATACACCTGTTTAAAAATGAGGGGAGCAGGAAACCTATCTCCACAGTTTTTACGAAGTCACATCTGGGGCTATTCTGACAATTTTCCAGGAATTATCCAGTTATTAAAATCAATTCTTAGCTCTACTCAGCTACATGAAAACAGCCCATACTCCTTTTTTTAAAACATGCTCTAACATTTGATCTTTCAGTTGCCTCTATCTAATTGCTTTTAAATACTTCTCAGCATCTGTTTTAGAAAAATCCTTAGAAAGCAGGGACCAGTGCTTAAACTATTTTGTAAAAAAGCTTTCCAACATACTAGCTTTTTAGCTTTAAAGTGGTATGCCTTCTTTCTCCTCAGACCCAACCACTCATTCTTCAAGGCCTGACAAAGCAAACCCTCCTCCAAGAAGTCGTCCTTAACAACTCCAGCACACAGTAATTTCTACTTCTTAAATTATAAACTTAATGATAGACTTTACTCTCAAACACGCATAAGATCTATCTGATTTCCCATCTTCATGAAAGCTTAGAACAGGGATCTGTCCTATACTTTTCTAGGTAGGAATTCATTTCAAGCAATTGAAAAGCCCTTTTATTAAGTGAGTGCTCAATATGCCAATAGACAACATCAAGAGAAAAAAAGCTAGTTCTTTGTCTAAGTACGGTCCTCTATTGCGCCTGCCCTTCTCCACCCTTTACTCCCAAAAGACAACTAATTCCAACTCTTGTGGGTTCTCCTTTACCCTGAAGAGAAGGGATAATGACTTTCTTTTTATACTCAGTGTATACTCAGGCTTTTTTAAAACATTATCTCTTAACCTGAAGTTTCTAAAGCAGGGTTTTTGTTTTTGTTTTTTGGTTAAGGAAGCTGAAGCTTGGTGGTGGTGGCATTTGAATACAGCTTTTAAGCTTGGAACATCTACGACACCTCTGGGCACTGATGCCATACTCTGGCATTAAAAAGACAGGAATAAACAACATCTCACAAAGAATTTAAAACAGTTAAAAACGTTTTTAAGAAACAAAAAAACCCTCCAGTAGCATACCTAAAGATTCAGAAGGAACTAGCACTAAGTTGAAAAGTTGTCAATTTAAGGAAAAGACTCAGATGAAGCCACCTTAAATGTTTTTTTAAGTATACTATTCTCGAAAAAAAAACCCACAAAATTAAAAAGCAGCTATAAAGACAGTCTTGGGTGCAAAAGGGCTTTTACAAAACAGTAAAGAAACACTGAGCCATAGTCAAATGCAGAAATAAAAAAAGAATTCATTCAGTTATATTAGAATTTCAGTATCAACTATAATCAAAGAAATGCAAATTAACAGTAAGATCCCCATTTTTACCTATGTGTTAAGCATTTATTTTTAAACAAGATCCACTTGTGAACAAAACAAGCACAGACTTAACTCTGAGACAGAACAAATAGGTAAAACCTCTCTGAATGGATTTGTTGATGTGTCTTCAATCTTGAAAATGTACAGGCCATGCACCCCAGAAATCTACTTTCAATACCTAAAGGTCAAGATTTATCTACAAAGATGTTCAGCCAATTTCACAAGAAATAACCCAAATCCAAAAGAAGGATTAGTTAAGTAGTACTGCAATGCCACCTTAAAAATCATGTTGTAGAGATTATTGAATGACATAGGGAACTACAGTATGAAACGGAAAAGTAAATTACAAAATTATAGTAAGATCCCAATTCAGGAAAAATTATTCATTTAAAAAAGGGTCTACACTTTTTTCCAAAGTGTCTACAAAGATTTACTGCTAAGTTAAAAAAGGTTTTCTAACTTTTACAACAAAGTATTAATTACCATATTACTCATATTAGGCTAAGAGCTGTGATCACAAGTCCTGTACAATCAAACACAAGGTTAGCTGTAGCTTAAAGACAGTAAATTTCTACTTAATATCCAGTTGTAAGACATCTGGCATCAGCTACATTGCTCAAACTTTCCCAGAACTTGGAGCTTATATCAGACTTTTTTAATGAAACAATATCCAAGTGCACTGCCACTTTTCTGCAATAATTTTCTCTTAGCGCTGAACAAAAACTCCAGAGCCAGTTCATAGTGTCACATGTATTTTTAAAGTGCTGATAAAAAGATAACAGATTTTTGAAGATCTGATTAATAACCGTCTTCAAAAAATCTACAAGGGTGATTTTCATGTCAAAATTTCTGACTTATCATTCAAAAATCCTGCTCCCACTTGGTGAAGGGGGGAGCCTAGTAAACATAATGTTCTTCATGTAATTGTAGATTAATGATACCAAAAAAAAAAATCCCCTTCCCATTCTGATAAAAGTGAACTTAATCCAACGGTATTTCATAAACCCATTCATTCAAATATGAAGCAGCTTGTTTACTGTGCCAATTTCACCCCCTTTAAAGAGTTTCTTTATAAAAGGCTTTAAAGTTTCACAGATTATTATCTATTTAACAATCAAAAAAGAAAAAAAAAAGACCTATAAGTTCACAAGGTTATAGATACTACCCACTAACAAGGAAAAAATTAGCTAGTACTAAAATCCAAGCCTCCATTCTAAATACATTCTGAAGGTCAGAAAAGTTCAAAGAATTCAAATTAAGTCTTTAGTTAAAATAACTATGTTCTAATCACTACTCATGACTCTAGTATAAATGATTACATAAAGGAGAAAAAAGCTTTTTATGGGATTCACAATGTGGTTTCAAGTCAATCATTTTTTTTTAGACATTCTTACGCATAAGAGATGCAAGTTAGACTTTGCACATTTACTGTTTGAAAACCAATGCACTTTCTTTGGAAACTACCATGACCTTAGCTTAGGAAATTAATTCATACTGAATCCTATAATTGAAGACTGTTTTGCTGCAAGTTTATTAAAATAGAGACAGCTGAGAAGCATGAATACGTATTTTTATCTTATAAAAACTGAAGTCCTTTCAAGTCACCTAGTTTAAGAATAAATTTTTAGTTCAAAGTCTCATCTTAAATAACCACATATTATAGTAATAATTACCATCGATGGAATGTTTGCCTCTAGGTTAAGCATTTTTATCCCATTTAATACTCAGAATAACCCTTCTCATGAACACATTATCAACATTTTTCAAATAAAGTTAGAAATATACCACCACCCTTGCCCAAACTAAACCTCTCTCCACATTATAGGGAAAAAAAATTAGAAGAGATTTTCTGATTGCAAATATATATATAATAGCACAAGTAGTCCAACTGGCACATTCTTACGTACATATTACGTAATTAAACACAGCTTTACAATTCACAAAACGCTTCTACTATCATCTCATTTGTTTCCCATAACAGCCCTGATATGGATTATCAGTACTGTATATGAGGGACTTCAAGGCTCAGAGAGTTTAAGTGAAGATACCCAGTTTTGATTCCTCATTCACCTTCCACTAAACTATCATGCTTCTCTATGATTAAAGAACACTGCCCCGCACAAAGTATTACGCAATGAAGAGTAGAAATGTACTAGAGATCCCAGATAAGTATCTTTCATCAGTTACATATTTCACCAAGTTATCAGAGTTACTGGTTACTTTGATACCAATCAGAGAAATACAATTTGTATGAATAATTTTTATTAAGCTCACCTGGTAGCAACGGAGTCCCTTAGATTTTACTTACACTTGCCAAGACTAAACTCTAAGTCAGTCGGAAGTGCATACTATCTCCTTGGGGTTCATTATTTAGCAGTTGTTTCTAAAGAGATACCATCTCTCCATAAAACAACTACCTTGTAGCCATTTGCCCCAGCGTAGGTAGTGAGGGTGGCTAGTTAAATACACATTTTTTAAAAATCTACCAAGTTTAGCAAACATATGTATACCCAAAGTTACCAATAATCTGAAAAATCATTTGTAAACTGTTATCTTGGCTTTGCACCTCTGAACACCTCATGCTTCTCAATGTCCATAATAAGCAAAATTGTCATAATTTCCTAATTCTTCTACTTATTTCTACAATATCTACCTTTTCCCTTCCTACTTTAAAATTTCCCACTCCACTTAGTGACTTGCCCTATCTTTAATTTTTAGCTGCCCCATCTTCTCATTAGTCTGATCTCAGACTTCATTCAATCAACAAGGTTTCACCCAGTTGTCTCTAATTATATGTGATAGCTTTCAATGAAGAAAAAAGGCCCGTACCTCTCTGGTGAGGAGCAGGAAGAACGTCTCTGAGTAATTTCTGTGACGGCACCCGAGTCACAATCACTCTGTCCAATGGCAGTAACTTAATTCCATCAAAGGAAGGTTTTAAGAAACAAAATCAAAGCAAGACAATTAAAGTGCTTTATAAAAATCAAATATCCTATTTTCAGGTTGTTGTTTTTCTGGCTATCCATTTTTTAAAGCTATAGAGAAAGTCCTTAACTATTTTGCATTTTGAGTGGTGGGGGAGAGCAAAAGATAAGAAACTTACATAACAAATTAAATAGGAGATAAAGTTCAGTTATTCTAGATTCACATCCGTCTCCCTTCCTTTAAATAATACCCAAGGAAGTAAATAACACACCTGGACTTTGGAACCCCAAAGGGCTACACAATCAGAATACTATTACACTTTTTAAAAAGAAAAAAAATATTATTTCACCACACCCACCCAAGAAAACCTGTTTTTGTAAATCACTATCTCAAAAAAGTTTAACTTCTATTCCCATCCCTTATATCTCTGGCTCTTAATTTTCAGAGCCTGCCAAACAGCTTTGCTGACAATTATGTATGTCTTAACAGGTCTTCCAACTGAGCACAGTTTTCTTTTAATGTATCTTAATATGTCTTAAACTCCAGTATCAAAACTAAGGTGAAAATCTTCCAGGTACTTTTAGCAGCTGCCTAATATCAGACGATGGAAATAGCACAATTTGGAAAAGGTCTAACAATCTCAAGAAAGTTACTTTCACTTGTGAATATTCAAAAACTATCCTAAAGTTAAAACACAGTGGCAAGTTAAAAACAAATCCCCTAATAGGTGCAATCCACTTAAGGCCAGAATCTCGTATTTAAGTAAGGGTTTATTTTCCCTATAATAAATACCCCTTCACTGTAAGGCAGCTCCTTCTTCTCCAAATAAACAATTCCAAAGAACTTCAAATCACTTTATTAAATAGATTTAACCACACCCACAGATTCCTATCATCCTGCAAAGTCATTAAAGTATGTGTTAAGTGCTTTATAAAGATTCTACATTCCTAAAAGAGTTAATACATATCTTAAGAGACACAAAGCATCTTCCTAAAACTAAACTTCTAGAGTGGCACCTGACTCACCCCACAGCTCTTCACCATCCAGAAAGCAGAGGGAGACAGCTACTACACAATCAAAAATAGATGAGTCCCTACTCATTCACAGCCTGTTTGCTCTTACTCTAAACACAAATCCTAACAAGTTTATTTGGTTTCTAATGTAGTGCTGACTCAGAGAAATTAGCAGAGAGAAACGCTGTTTTCGGCGGTCATTTGACAGGAAGGGCTATCAAGTGAAGGGCTAACTCCAGAAAGAAGAAGACAAAAACCTGTGAGTAGCAGGTAGGGCAGTTAATAAATGGAGAGCGGTATTTATCATGTCTTAGGACTAGCATCTCTTCTCTGCACCTGTGTACCTCAGCATAAAAACAATGTTCAGAACCATGACTAAGTCATAAAGCTATACTTCTCCTAGTAAGACAAATACATAAAACACCTTGAAACCACAACTAAAACACCTTAAAGTCCAAAAGAGCTAAATTAATCAGCATTAATCACTAACTAAATTAATCGCTCCATCAGCATTCCAAAACAGCTAACTACTTGAGAATTCCAACCAGAAAGGTCTTAAGGCAAACCCTCTTTTGTCTGGTAGTATTTTTTTCTATGTAAACAGTTCTGTCAAGTGCATTGTATGGCAAGCAATAATAAAATAAGCTTTATTTCCTGTTCTTTTTCCCTTTGCAAAATTCCAGTTTGTCATCACCTCTGACATATGTTCAACACGTCCAAGAGCTACCATGAACGATGAAGTATGTTTCAACTTTTCTTTTAAAGTTGGTTCTTTACGATTAAAATTTTTAAATGTTTTACGGTTCAACTCACAAAACCTTTGTCAGATTGTGGACAGAAAACTGAAAAACACAAGTTCATATTTAGTACTTAATAAACTCTAATGTATGCCATGGCCATACTTACCTAACCGTAAGCCTTTGCTATTAAAAGCCTTTAAAATTTTTTATGCCTTCAAGTAACCATCAGAATTCTCAATCGGGATTTCACGCGTTCAATTCACACCACAGTGAAAGATCAAATGCTAAAATCCTAAAAATAGGGGTGTTAGGAGTGAGAGGGCCACACAACACTCCACTGCCAAGGCGAATGCGTCTTCGAGGGGGCAGGGGCACTCCTTGTACACAGACAGTAGGAGCTCACATTCAGCAAAACCGGGGAGCGAACGATCAGGTGACTTCACACCAGACACTTTCAGTCTGATCGGGCCTTACTACGTCTGAGTGACTAGTAAACAGTTCATAACCCCCTGTTTGACAACTCAATCCGGACTTGCATCCCGGCCACACGCAACCCGCGCGAATGGGTTCATGGGCCGAGGAGCCCCGGAGCTCGAGCGCCCCGGCACAGCCCAGGCCTGCGTACTGCAGTCCCCTCCGGAAAGGGTGGCTGGAGAGCTCTCCGACCTGGCAGCGAGGTGTCCGATCCCCCCGCGCGCTCCGCGTCCTCCTCTGCGGGGCCCATCATGCGCGGGCCCCTTCCTCCCTTTCCGCGCAAGAAACAGAGGGCAGTGCGTGCCCGCCGGGTGACAGGTCGCCCCGCCACGTCCGAAGCTCTCCGGGTCCGAGCCGAGCCGCGCCGCAGCTGACCTCCCGGAGTCCGGGTCTGCGGCCCGGACTCGAGGCCGCCCCCTGAGGTCGGGGCGGACGCGGCGGGAGCCACGCTGCTGGCGGGCAGGCAGGGGGCCGGGCCCGGCGCAGACGCGCGCGCCGCCCGCTCACCCGACAGCGGCAAGAGCCGCGACCCGAGAACCGCCGTTCCAGGCAGCCGCCGCCGCGGGAGCAAGGGGCGCGGCGGGGTCTAGGCCCGGCGGCCGGACGCGGCGGCAGGAGAGGGGAGCGAAGCCAGGCGCGGACGACGACCCCGCCGCTTGCGGCTGGTGCCCGCGAGTGCGAGTGGCCCTCGCCGCAGCGCCCCCGCGGCCCCCGCCTCTCTGGCCCGCACCTAGGAAGGTCGTGGACGAGACGTGGTTAACCCCGCTGCTTGGGTCGCTGGTCCGCCGCCGGCACCGCAGGTCCTGGTGTGCCTGCTGTCTCCGCGCTGCCTCGTCCCCCTCCGCCATCTTGTACCGATTTAAAATTAACTCCCCACTGACGTAAAACGCCGCCGCCGCTTTATCAACCTCCCGGGAGCCGGCGAGGCGCTTGCGGGTCCTAGCGCCGCCCCTGCCCGGGCCTCCTTGTCCTCCCCACGCCCTCTTGAGCCCCGCCCCCTGGCGCCCTCGCTCCGCCTCCGCCCTGCCCGCCAGCCTGCCGGCGGGCTGCCCAGCTTTCCTGGCCTTCCACTTCGGGGAGGAATTGGGCGGCGCCTTCACCGCCGCGGTCTCACCCCCACCGCCCTGAGCTCAGTACCACACCTCCTTCGCGCCGGGCCAGTCTGTGTAAACTCACACGTGCCCTCCGGAGAACTAAGTCCCTCCTTCCCAATTCAGTAACCCAATTCTCCACAGCTCTTCTCCGTGACCGATGACTCGTGCCCTACACGTGAGGCTGCTTTCGCACTCCTTTCCTCCTCTGCTTTTTACCCCCACCTCCATCTCCACGGCTCTTCTCCTACCCCCTCCCTACCCTCTTCCCAAGCCTTTGCTCGTGCCCTCTTTTTCCCTCTTGATCGTAACTCGCGCTAGTAGCTGATGCTGCTTCCCCTGCGGAGACCATCCTATGGTTCGCAATAGCTCCCATCTTAGGAGACCCTCCCCTGTCTTAGCTCCGAGCAGGACCTTGCAGGGGTAAGCCAGAAAGGATCCTAATCAGAGTAAGAATTCTAACAAGTCCTTTCTTAACCGTGATGAACCTTCTTGTGAGGCTCCAGTAGTATAAAGGTCGCTTTTAAAAATAGCAGCCTGTGGGGACATCTGTGAAACACGGTTCCCATTCTTTCATATTTTTTACATTACCAGCTTTCGTTACAAAATCCTTTTCTTTGGTAAAGACGGGTGTCCAGTTGTCCAAATCATTGCCTTGTCCAGGTCTTCTCAAGAGTCTAAAATTCACAGCCTGTCATCCTGCATGATCTGTAGAAAAGCATTGGTCATTGACACTTACAGGGTGCCATTCTAGAGGGGGTTTTTGATGAGCTGTTTGTTTATTCATCTGTTTTTGGTCTTCATGGAAAGAGATTTGGAGCTCCCCCTAGACTTCCTAACTTCCTGCATCCTGGTTTAATGCCCCTGGGGCAGCCTAACGCCCAAGCCATAAACCTTGCTTGATGGTAGACTTCCTTTCATCGTAATCAGCCTGTGCAGCATATATGTAATATTGCCCAGTTTCCTTTATGCAAGGTACCATCTTGTGCATGGGAGAAGATGCAAAAATGAGCATTTTTGCCATCAAAGACTAAACTTCCAGTTAGAATTAGCAGTTAACTTAGCACTGACCACAACCCACCTGGGACCCCCAGAAAGTTAAGGCTGCACTGCTGGCCAATAGACTTATTAACTAGTGTCCTTGCTGCTTTTAGACATGGTCTATCTCATAGGCTGCCCCTACAGTGCCCTGAATAGATCTGTATCTCCTGGCTCCAAGGAGTGTAGAGAAGCCACATGCATTTACAGACTAGGGTTTGAGCACTGTCCCCTCAATCCTTGTGTTTAAAAGCCCTTTCTCCCGTTTTCCCTAGTCACCTATCCCTCTTCAATTTCTCATCACAGTGAAACCTCAGTGTCACTGCGGACTTCTCCCAGCCCCTCTCTCCCTTCTACACCCAGTACTGGCCCTTGTGAAGTCATTTCTGAACTTCTGAGTTTCTCCAGCTCCCCTCCTCTCCACCCCCTCAGCCTCCCTTTTGATTGAGGCACCATCATCTCCCACTAGACTTATTGAAACTTACTGCTGTTCACCCTTTTGTGGGTCCCCCAAACAGCCACTGGCTTGAGTTTTCTTAGATACAAATCTGTTCACCTAATTTTTCTGCTCAGGATAAAGTCCACTCTTCAGAATAGTTGTCAATGTCTCTTCTGATTTGAGCCCTGCCAGTGTACCAAACCTCATTTCTCATTACTTTCATCATTTATTCCTTCATTCTTTCATTTAACAAATGAATTTTGACACTGTTGTGTGTGCTGAATAGACAAGACAGACAAAATCGGTTGCCTTGCTTTTCGTTTCTTTCCACAACCCACGCAGATCTCTCCGCAAGAAAGTCAGCTCCAGAAGCTCAAAGATCTGTCTTGTTCAGGATATACCTCCAGCTCCTAATTCAGTGCCTACTGCAATAGCAGGGTCTCAAAAAATATCTGTGGAATGAATTAATGAATGGGTCATAATTCTGATTCTACCACTGATTCACCTAATGTTTCTAAACTTCCATGTCCTCATTTTTTATAAATGACTATGTAACAGGATTCTTATGGGATCAAATCAATGTATTGAGAGCATTTTCTTGACTATAAAATAGCTAACATGTACAGAATGTTCTCTGTTCCAGGGATGGTTCAATGTACTTTACATATGTTAAGACATTTCACCCTTATAACAATTCTAACAGGAAGATGTTATTCTATTCTTACAGATGGAAAAACGAAGGCACCAACGTAAAAAGCTTGCCTATGTGCAGGACTAGCATTTGGGTCCAGAGCTTATGCTCATATATACTGTAATAGTGGTTAGCTTATAGACTGTCAACCCCTGGAGGTCAGACTCCATAGCTTATCCACAGCAGGTACTTTGGGATTGTGCCTTCAGTTAATGCAAATTATATTAAATTTAGTTAGTGTAAATTGTATTAAAAGCCATTTCTGACAAATGAACAACTTCAAAGATTTTTAAATCCTGTTAATGGGCAAAAGATATCCACAAACAATTCACAAAAAGAGTTATAAAAATGAACCTTAAACATACAAAAAAATGTTCAGTTTCACTTGTGATAAAAGAAATGCA
Source organism: Manis javanica (assembly GCF_040802235.1). Classification (NCBI taxonomy): domain Eukaryota; kingdom Metazoa; phylum Chordata; class Mammalia; order Pholidota; family Manidae; genus Manis; species Manis javanica. The sequence goes on along the minus strand of NC_133156.1, from coordinate 212,325,757 downwards.
AATTAAAACAACACTGAGGCACCATTTCTCACCCATCAGATTGACAAAAATTCAAAAGCTTATGATTGCACTCTGTTGGCAAGGATGTGGGGAAAACAGGCACTCTCACACTGCATTCTCACTGAGAATATAAAATGGTATAACCCCTATGCAAAAGGAATTTGGCAATACCCAACAAATGTCATTTGCATTTACACTTTGACCTGCCAACCTCACTTCCAGGCATTAACCCTGAAGATACAACACCAATAATGGAAAAAATACACCTTCACAAGTTCATTCACTGCAGCATTATTTGCAGTTCCAAAATACTGGAAACTAAATATCCAAGCATAGGTGACTGGTTAAATAATATTATTTACCACTTAATAAATAAATGATAAATACCCATGATGGAGCACTTTATAGCTGTAAAAAAAGAAAAGAAAAGAATAGGAAGATCTCTATGAACTGATATGGAGTGATTTCCCAAGACACATTCTTAAGTGGAAAAAACAAACCGCCAAAGAGACTATATGGCATGCTGTCTTTTGTGTGAGAGGGAAGAAAACATACATAAATCTGCTAATCTGTTCAAAAAGAAATTCAGGTTAAACATGAACAATGAAATTTGTTGCCTCCAAGGAATGGGGGTAAGGAGAATAAGAAGGAATACAGAATGGAGTGACACTTCCCCGAGTGTACTTTTTGTATAGTATTGACTTTTGGCAATATGTGATCAAAAAGTAAAAAATCAGCAAGGATGGGAAGGAGATACTAAAACTGAAAGCAAGTGAAACAAATGATAGTAACAATATTTAAATGAATAACATAACCATACTGAAGAGAGGGAATAAAAGAGAGTCAAGTATATTTACAAACATAGTATTGGACTATCAATATTTCTCAGTCTTGGTCAGGGTTGGGGCAGAAGAGCAAACAAATCCTGAATTCTCTTTAGTAGGCTGTATTTGTAGAGGTATGGGCAATGCAATTCCATTATAGATTACCTATTTTAGATGTACTATAAGAACTGAACAAATGAGTAAATGTGTTGATATTGTTGAGAGCCAGGGTTCTGAATGGGGAAGAAAAGACAGAAATAATTAAAAGGGGAAGGCAAGATGGTTCCCATAGGATAGATTGAATAGGAGGTATCGATATGAACCAGAGATTTCTAAAATGTGTGTATGCAAGTGTGTACATATGCACGTATATATATGTGCATATGTACAGATGTGCACATGTGCATATAAATGCATTTATTTCCTAGCTCTGCTCACAGAAAAGTCCTATAAGCAAAGACACCAAGGTAGCAATGATCATACCTAGTACCTAGTCTTGGTTTCTAATACCATTCCCTACTAAAAGGAACGAGGAGTCCAGGAAGAAACCACTGGTTCCAGAGCTGGAGCAAGGGGGTATAAGGTGAGCCATAAGCATCAGTTTTGTGGGAGAAATTAAGGAAGTACTCAAAAATATCATGGGGCATGTCAAAAAGACACAGAAGGGGATTCTGATGGCCAAATTTGGAACAATTTGAGCTCCTAAACAAAGACAATAATGAATTATAGATCTTTAGGAAAATAAGAGTCTATGAGTCTCTACAAACAATAAATTAGATAGATGGATAGATGAAATAGATAACAGGGACATGATAGAGACAGATAGGTAGGTAGATGGATAGATAGATAGATAGATAGATGATAGATAGATAGATAGATAGATAGATAGATAGATAGATAGATAATAGATACAGATGTGAAGGGAGGACCCTTGTTTACAGTAGAAGACCGAGGGTTCACTGGCAAATGTGGAGACAGTGCTAGAGTTGAAGAGTCATCATTTGTAACTATGATAGCAAAGATTGATTCGGACAAGAATCATCAATGGATGCTAAATAGAGGGGAGAAGATTTGAAGAGCAGAATATTTGCATGTCAACATTTCTCTCCACACTTGCTTATTAATTGCAAGGGAAAAAAATGGAAACCATACCATGCAGAAATTAGACACCACCCTTGACTAGTTGATTAAAATTAATATCACCAGTGATGAGGCAGATCACTGATGGACATCACGTGTTTACAGATGATGCCCTAAGAGGAACACAGCATCACTTATGTAGCATGTCAGTCTGGAATGAAACTAACTATGAAGGAAACTAAGACAAACCTCAAACAAGAAACATTCCATTAAAAAAACAAAAGAGGGGGATGTATTCTTCAAAAGCATCAATGCCACAACAGACAAGAGAAGGCTGTGGGAATGTTCTAGATTAAAGGAGGCTGAAGACACCAAACAACTAATTGCAATATCTGATCCAAGACTGGATCCTGTACTGAGGAAGGAAAATGATCTAAAGGACGTGGTTGAGTCAATTGACAAAACTGGAACACAGATGGTAGATTAAATTATTGTTATCAGTACAAAATTTATAAAAGTATATTCTTATTTTTATAAAATACATAATCTAGTATCTTAGGGTGAAAGGCCAGGATGTATGAAACTTCCTCTCAGATAGTTTAGAAAAACATTACTGAGAAAGAAAGGAGAAGGGAGAGAGAGAGAAAGCAAATGGGGCAAAATGTTAACAACAGTGAATCAAGATAAAGAGTACATAGCTGGTCAATGTTTTATTCTTATTCTTGAAACTTTTCTATAGTTTTGAAAGTATTACTAACATGAAATTTTGTTTTAGTTTAAAAATGTAATTTTTAAAAGAACTGTTTCTTTTAAAGAACAAAACATCTTTTTGATTGAATCAATCAAAACTTATACTCCATGTATTTGTATGCAGTTGTTAAAAATAACCATTATTAGCCATGTAGCAATTAGGAAAATTTTTATAATGTCAAGCAGGAAAAAAGTTCATTACAACCATATCAAGACATGTGTGGACATTTAAAAAACTGGAAGGAGATAAAGGAAGGTATAGGATGATATGAGGGTCATATTTATTCTCTATGTATTTTCTGGAGAGCTGTGATATTGTCTATAATTTTTAAAATTATTTTGCAAGTGGCTCATTTGGGCATCTAACAAATTTCTGTGATAGAGGATAGAAGAGGCCTAGATTTCAGGAGGAAGAATTTAAGTTAGACATTCTAATGTCCACAACTTCCTTCCTGAAAGAAATCTTAGAAAACAATGGCGCAAGTTAGTAAAACTAGAAAATTTTTAAACAGGGCAACTAATGATCTAGAGTCTCTCAAAGTCTATTTCTGATTTACAATTGGTTCCTTTTATATAGACTACTGCTAAAATATCTTGGGATATTCTTCACAGTTTATGTCTCTCGAACAGAAGGAAAACTCAGCATATTCTCCAACCACACAGTCCAAATTTCCCAGATGATTCTGGTTTCAGACATAATCTCCCATTATGTATGAAATCATGCATTTAGATGTATGGTTATGAAAATGTCATCACTACTCTCTAGGTCTACCTCCCATAAGAGAATTGGAGGTCTATAGCCATACCACCCTGAACATGCCCAATCTTGTCTGATCTCTGAAGCGAAGCAAGGCCTGACCTGATTAGTACTTCGGTGGGAAAACTAGAGAACTTGCTTTCTCATCTGCCCTATTCTTCCTAATAACTAATCACTTTCCCTTTTTCCTTACAGGAGCTCTGGAAATTGCTTAATGTCCCTGAAAAGTCAGAAAGGAAGAATTACATTGATTTCCAGAGAAGCCGCAGACTCAATCCAAATAAATTTAAGCTGAATCAGGATTTTCCAGTCATCACACAAAACTAAGGAAATTACCATTTCCATGTTCTTTGCAATATTCTTTGGGTAACTAAGGTTCTAGTTCTGGGACCTGAACCACCACCACAATGCAGAGAATGATTTCTCCACACACATTCCTTCATATTAATGGCAGGCTCTTTGCCATTAATTGCATCTTGTTAATTGCATGCTGTTTATGTCTTTGTGACACAAGTTTGAAAAGCTCACTTTGTCAGGATATTTTCTGTTTTATTGGCCTGAAGAATATAGCAGGAAAAAAAAGACAGAAAAGAAAGCTTTAAAAGGATTATTCCACAAAGATTTACACACTAAAAAATTGCCTAGACACATGGAAATAAACAGTTCACAAACAGGACAGCATAGACCATTTGCTAAATTAAAGTTAATATTGTCAACAAAAACAGCTACTGAAGTCCATACCAACCCATGACATTTCAAGGTGAGAAATCCCTTTCTACTGGGTATTGTAGGCATTCTTCTGGAAGATTCCAAATGTCTTGGATGTAACCAAGCCCTTATGGTTTCCCTCACTCTGCCTTGACTTTTGAAGAATCCAGTTCCATCAGTCTGGGACACTCCCCATTTCCTTTTCGTTTCCTTTCTTTTCCTTCAATATGCTTTTCTCTTTTTGGTATTGCGATCTTGGCCCTCCCACCCACTCCCTCCCCAGTCTGTGGTTACTGTGGCTGAATCAAGATGAGTCAAACCCTTACTTAAAACAAAAAAAGGAGGGAGGAGGGTTCCCAGAGAAAAGGCAATGATTCTTAAGACAACCTTCCACTGTAGTACCTCAGGGACACAGTCTTTCTTTCTGAGTCTTCTATGGAAGGAAAACACAGGGTACCAAGCGTATGAGTACTGACCCTCCTACCTTTTAAACTTTCATGGAAAAGGTGAAAGACGGAAGGACTGTTCCTCTCAGTAAGAGGTAATTTAGATATCCATTAGTGGAGACTGTTCCCTTGATTTAGGGGACATCAGGTGGATGGGGCAGGATTAGAGTAGGAAAACAGGTAAACAAATATAGTGGCCACAGTAGAAAAGGTGTTGACTATTGGATATAAAGTATTGAACCTATATATCAAAATGAGATATATTGCTCTCTGAGAATGAAAAAAGTTGTCTGTGTTAGAGTAACTGCATCTCTGTAGACCTTGTTAACTTTTCAGGGATGTGTTTTCTAGAAGTATACTGGAAGCTATATCGTGCTCGCAAACTACTGGTCTTTCATGCAAAGATGTGTGCTTTCTTGAGCAATAATGACTGACAGAAGATGAATGAGACATTGCTCTGAGACTACTTGGATTTCTGGGCACAGGCAGAATTGCTTCATGGCCCAGCTGACAAAAGAAGAACAAGGCTGGGGAACTGGCCTGAGGTCTTGCAGCAATGGGAAAACTAGGAAACAGTGAGATTGACCCAATCACTGGCACGTCTAGGTGGACTCTGCAGGCTCCTCTCACTGGGTAGTGGTCCCTGATTAATCCAGTTGGCTAACAAACTGACTTGCCACACATGAGGCTCTTAAAGAAAACATTTTGAGGGAAGGACCAGATAGGACATCTTCTGCAAAGAAAGAGGGAAATAAGACTTGCTGCTGGAGTAGAGGTGGACAAGAATAGAGACTCTGGCTTATTGATTGGTAGGGAGATTTTATTTATATCCAAAGCTGATGAGCCAGCATTGTTGGGTTATAGTCTCTAAGAGAGATCAAATCAAGAACATCAAGGATTCCTTGGAGCTAGTACTTGTAGGAGCCTGGACATGGGTGAATGCCTCTCTGACACAACCATATTTGCCTCATATTGAGAATTATGGGCATCTTGAAAAGCAGTTGCTCCGTATGGAACACTGTGGACAGATGGGTTTCCATCTGGGCTTGCTGCTTAATATTAGGTGTCCATCTTTCTCTAGAGCAAGGGATATCTGTCCCTCATAAATGCAAGAGGGAAATAATGACCCCTCCAACCCATACTGATCCAAGAAATAAATGACTGGAATACATTAACCTCAGTGTGGCTTAGTAAAAGAACACCAACTCTGGAGTTCAGACCCCAGCTCTGCTGCTGGGTTTTATGACCTTGTATAAGTTAATTAGCCTCTCTGACCCTCAGTTTTCTTTGCTCTAAAATTAAGGTCTCTTCCTAGCATTTTTGTCATGATTACAGATAATGTACATAAAGTGTTTAGCCTAGTGGCTGGCACATGGCAAAAAATGATAGTCATAATTATTGCTCTAATGAAGCAGCTCTTTCAAGTCCGAGAAGAGATTAAAAAGAAGGAGCATAATTAATAATAATAATACCTATTCATAATTTCATTTGATCTACAAAATACCTCTATGAGGCAAGGATTACTGGCATCATTGACCTTTACAGAAGAAACCTGGGCTTCAGAAGGTTACATAATTGTTCAAAGCCACATGACTAGTAAATTCAAGAGCTGAGATTGACATGCAGTTCTGTCTACCCCCACAGCCTATGTTCTTAACCATGTATTTCTGGATCACACACTGGTCTTGAGGCCAGGTACTGAAAACTCTTTAATCATAAGCCGCATATTCCGACCAGTAAGTAGCTGGAAACACCTTCTGAATGTCCATGAGACAGCTGGGGTAGAGGCAGACACCGCACAAAGTCCAGGCTAAATGCACCAATGAAGCATCATGACAAACTCCTGGACGGAGCAGGAGCATCTTTTGATGACTGACCTCTATGGGATTCACAGGTATCTTGTAGTCACTAAAATGGTTTAGCAGTGGGAGCAACGAAATTCCAAATCTATGAACTGAACTTGCTTGAGTACATTTGGAAAAGTAGATAGAGACTAGTTTTTAAATTAAGATCAGCATATAAAAGAACACTGACAGGAACTCTTTAGGAACCATATCATATTCTATAACACTTTTTCAAAAATAAGGATACTGAAAATGTGCTTGTAGCTTGAAGCAAACACTGCCGTGTGCTTTAACTCCTCTGAGAACAGTGTAGTAAATGATAGCCACCCCAAACACCCTATCTGGGCACACCTAACATCCTCCCGTCCCACCCCTGCCCTCAGGAATGCCTTTGAAGTCAGTGGGAAATCCGCATTTCACAGAAGGAACTGCATATCTTAGCTTCTTTTAAGATTAAGACAATATCTACATTGGCCTTATTACAATTCACATGTTTTATTTGTAACTGGAGAGCAGTCCCTTCCTATCTTACACACAAGCTTAATTCCAAGCTTCCAGAAACTGGCTGGCTATTTGGCAGGCAGAACACTCCACCATGACAATGCCCTTAGAATTAATTGTCCTTGTAACCTGTTTAGCCCTTAGATTCACTGCCACTAGAGTAGTGTCATCATTATATTCTAACAGTTAAATCTCCACTTTGCTTCAAATGCTTTCCTCAGCCCCATGCTGCTTCTCATTTCCCTCAATATTCTTGGGGGTCTGTCTTCATGTATAAATGCTCAGAATGTGAGTTCCTTCTTTCTATTTCCCACAAAGGTTCTTTGCTTAAGCTGAGATAATGCCATTGTCACCTGATCTACCTGGCAAATATTTTTATCTTTCAAGCTTGTCCAATCACCCTCCAAGAAGGTGAGATATCGTAAGACACAATGAAGTGATTGTAATTTTTAAGACACTATGCTTTGGGGTTATTTGTTATGTAGCAATAGATAACCAGAACACATGCACATGGCATAATATCAATGCATAAACATATATTTGTAGTAAAATAATAAACAAATACATAGCAGTAATAAACACTGAACTCAGGAGAGTGATAATCACTTTTTCTAAAATTACTTGTTTGCTTCAGCTGTCTAGAGCAGTAGTTCTTAATTTTTTGCTCTTGTTGTTTTGTTTTGACAGAAATACAAATGAAAAATAGCATTCAGCCACAGGACCTGTTCCTATAGGCCTGCAAATACCCGTCAGTGGCTCTTGTAAATCAGACTATTGGCCATGCAGCTCCCATCAGGAGAAGATCCACGATGTGTGGGACCTAAAACATCTACAAACTTGGGGAATTTATTTAAGAAAACCATTATGAATCAAAATTAGATCTCAACATAAATACTTATTTAGAATGAGAAAAGAAATCACAAATTTGATAAAGCTAACACCACAAATATACAGAAATACCATGCTTTTGCTGATTAACGACTTCATGGCATACTTCTCTAGTCCTTTTTTTCTCACTTTGTTGCCTGAATAATCTTTGGCTCTTCTTATTATACCAATTTTTGGGATATCATTTTCTGAAGAGAAAATAGACAATTTAGTCTTTCTTCTAGCATAGTTAATAAATTTTTTATTTATTAGTTTAGAGAAGCCTCAGCCTCACAACATTTTACTATTGATGTGTAAATTTTTACAATTATTGTTAAATTTGGGGAAATGTCCATCAGGTCTCTCTTGCGTAGGAGCTTCAGATTTTAGGGCATATCAGGTTTTCTTTTCATTGACTGATCTCAAATTTTCTTTGAATTAAAAATGCATGGGGCCTTTATAATTGTATAAGCTGCATTTTGCAATAGATTCTTGACAGGAAAAAAATTCCATAACAATTTTAATCATCACTCTCTTTACAAAATCCTCTCTTTACCATTTTACCCATTGAGTGATCGGAAGAATTTTCCATAACCTGGTTTCCGGCTCCATACTGCTCAAACACTATTTTTCCTCCATTCCTTACATACATACCATTGGAGATGGGAAGTGGGGGCACTTTTACTTCTGACCTTGCACATGATCCTATCACCTTTGAATCTGAGAACACAGGAGTAAAGAGACAAGGGCACATGTGTTCTGGTTTGCCCCTATGGCACTTATCTCCAGGAAGTCAGTGTTAAACAGATTGAAAGGAAAACAGAGAGAGGGCTTGCCCCTCTTTCCCCATTTGGAACTCAGGGAGGACCTGCTCCACAGAGTGGCCTTGCTCCTTCAAACAGGTATAGTAGGTTAAAGCCAATGATGCACAGGGTTTAGGCAGAAGTGGGCCTTAGTGATTTTCTGAGCTTCCCCAGGCTGGGGCCTCACTGTTCCCAGATATACCATGGAGGACTAGGAAGGCCACTGAGTGGGGAAGCAGAGACCATCACTGTGAGTACCAAGTGTTCAACTGCAGCCCAGAATCAGGTGAAGGCTGATGTGAAATTCAGATAAGTATGCCATACCAGCTGGCCTGAGTCAGCAAAAAGGAGCACTGGATCCTGGACACGCCGAAGGACAAAGCACAGGCAGGTCTACTCCAACTTCACAGGCAACTCTGAGGGGCGAGGGGCCAGACTAGCCACGCCACCTGACAGCAGAGCCCAGTAGGCTCCACACGAGAGCGCTGGGATCCAGATGTATCCGGGGCCCCCTCCCTTGTCAGGTGGTTGTCCAAGTAAGCTTTTCACTCTGTCTACAACCCTGTTCCTTTAGCTATTGGTGTAGGATGGAGTAGAAACAATGGATCCCAAGATACCAGAGTCAGATTTTCAAGTCACAGGGAAAGATCTCCAAAACCCTCGACTACGACTTAAAACAGCATCTAACATTGATCAGGTACTTACATGTGTCTGGTAATTCATATTACCATAATAACTTTTTTCAGTTAATCTGCACAATAACTCCAAAACAGAGGTGCTAGTACTCTCTTCATTTTATACCAGGAAATGTGAAACCAAGAGACATTAAACAATTTGCCCAGGGCTACCCAGCTTATAAAGTAGTGGAGCTAGGCTCTGAACCCAAGGACAGAACTCTGGAGTTCCCACTTGAAACTATTAAGTTCTGTCTTCCTGTAGCAACTTGAGGAACTCCAGGTGTATGATATCAATTGCGCCTTGGGGTTGGCCTGACTATCCCCCACAAGTCCTCTCCTTGTCACCATGTGATATCAATGGCAGATCTCAGAAGATACAATGATTGCTGCTCCGTTGTACTAAATGTGGTCTTCTTCTCAAACAGAGACCAAACTGCTTCAGGGCAGTGTCACCTGTTGCCGGAGAAGCACTACATAATGGCTGTTATCCTCTGGGGACACCACGCTGGGCCATGCTAGCAGTGGCCAACTATGCCTTCCCATTCTCTGTACCCATTCTCTGATCAATTCCAGAAGCCTCTGGAGCATCTTACAGGCATGCTCACTCCCAGCACAACCATGTTAATCCATGGAAATTCATTCTAGGAAATAACTACACTTGCTATGACTAAACCAGAAACTGGAGCAGCAAGGGATCCAGATTGCAATTCTCACTCTGTGATAAGAATTCTTGGCAATGTATTTAACCTTTATGTTCTTCTATTTCTATAAACCTGAAGGGGTACAACAAGCCACTGTCACATATAGGCTGGTTAGTTTGTTCTTTCTTGAGCAGACATTCATGTTCAATGACTTCTCTGCCCAACCTGCCTCCCCCAACCACCTTCCATCAGCATCTCCATTCCTCTGCGCTCTTGAGGACAAAGCCATATCCTTGCTAGTGCGGACAGTGCCCAGGGAGGGAGCTAGGATCTGTGCCAAGCATGCAGACTGCTGATGCTCCTAGAGCCCCCAGTTCACTGGGTACCACAACTGAGCAGATTCTATACAGAGGCAGTGAGATCAACCTCCAACCAGCCCTGCTACACTTTTCTAAGCAGTTCTGCTTGTGCCGAGAGTCCCAAAGTCACTCGTGGGTAGAGGCTTTGCAGGTTCCTCCTCTTACCTCCTACTGGGAACACCTCCAGGTCTCACAAGGCCAATTCTTCTATTTCTGGTTTCACCCCTCTAACCAAGGGTCTCTAGCACCTTCCATGAGGTTCTGTATCTCTCCTCTACCACTCACGTCACAGGCCCTGCTCTCAATTAATCCTATCTGTCCTCCTTCCCAGGACACTGGAGATTTGACCAACACAGACAAAATGATACACATTAGTGATAAAAATGGGTGCAAAGCCAGAAGAGACTTGAAGGAGAAATATTATCCATCCTAGATATATCTTGGCTCCAGCTCAGTAGGGCAAAATTGCCCTGTAACCAATGTTAAAAATAAAAACACTTAGTTATTTCAGCATGGATTAAATATTTTCCTCCTGTTCTTATTTTACATATGTAAAAACAAAATGTGTATGTCCATTTGGAAAACAACATTTTGAGATGTTAGTTCATGGGCATACTTAAATTTGAAGTATGTATTCCATACTGGCCCTCTCTTCTTACATGCATGCATGTTTTACGGCAGATAAAATGTTCTTTTCTTTCATACTGAAATGATGAGGAGTGATAGAATTGATAAAATTCAGGTCAATGAAGAAAAATTACAGGAAATTCACCATGACTTAGTTAGGGTACTTACCTGTTCCTTACAAAATAAGCAGGTTATTTCTTACCATAAAAGTTGCAGTTGCCTAAAAGAACACAAAATCTTTCAGTCTAATACTTTAACAAGGAAAACAATTTCCAAGGTGGTTTTAATGTCTTTCATCATGCTTATGTGAGAACTGAGAAACTGGTAGCTCTCCTAGCAGAGGGTAAGCACTATATGCAGAAGACTGATACATGGTAGTTTCCCAAAATTAAGTCAGGAAAGCTTCAGGGAGGCAGTGAAATTCCAGGTGCACACACAGATGCTCTGGGGAGACTGGAAGAAAAATAAGAGGGCTCTGGTGAAAAGACAGGAAAAGAGAAATTATGGGATAAAGGAGCTAGTTGTGAGCAGCCAAGAGTGGGAAAGAGAAAGTAAGAGGAAGTTCAATTTTGAGGGAAAGAAAAGGCTGACTGGGCAAAAAAATGCCCACTACAGGTCAAAAGGGGGGAAAGAGAAATTCGGCAGCAAAAATTTGGGAACTGAAAAAAAGAGAATAAATGGAAAGTATTTGAGTCCCATGTGCTTCTGGGAATCTGCATGCACTCACTAAACAATGGTGTTCCCAAGACCCATGCAAGTGAATAAAGAGTAAAATGATCCTGGTTTCTAGTCTGTCGTCGCCAACATCCATTAACACAATCCTGCTAGCTGTTTCCTCTTGGGTAGCAGTGATGGGGAGAAACATGCAGACAACAAAGGCAAGAGGGAAATATAAAGGACAACAGCAGCAAATATTTGAATAGAGAAGAGACTTGGAAGGTGCAGCTGGAAAAACATCAAGAGAGGATAGCAGAGATCTGCAGGGAGCTGGGGAATCTAGTAGACAGCGCCCCAGGGGTCTGCCCTGGGCTTGCAAATAGTGATCACGGCAAAGGGCAACTTTGTAGGCTTAGATTATTTGCAGTTGAATGAGCATGGAGACTTAAACCTGAAGCGGTTCCTGAGTCTGCAGGCAGTATACCTAAGAATATGATACTGGACACAAGGGCACAAGCAGCCAGCCCACCACAGATGCCCACAATAGCTCTCCTCCCCCGCCAGTGAGATCGCTGATCACACCAGCAATTTTCAGCAGGTTCCTCCACACATACACAGTTGTGACTTGCTAAGGCTTCTTTGAACATAAAGGGCAACATTAAAATTCAGAGGCTGCTTCCAATAAACCCATTGAAGACAAAATCTAATCTTCAGGGAAAGCTGAGTTATTTCAACATTCCAAAGGAAATAATAATTGATAATACATGAGGCTGCTTTAAGCTGAAAATAACAGAAAACCCAACCACGAATATCATCAACAAAAAGGATAATGTAGCACCTACTGGAACAGTTAAGTTCAAAGGTAGAACAGTTTCATAGTTGGTTAACTCACTATTCAATGATATCATTAAGATATTAGAGGTTTTTATTTTTCCAGTTTTCTATTTTTCCTTCCTCTATAGGTTGATTTTTATCCACACATTTATATTCCTTAGTTACAAACTGGCTGCCAAAGTTCTAAGTGCTGTATAAAGATGCCACAGTATGTTCCAAAGAGGGTCTATCTCCTGTCTTGAATCTCTTCTCATTAGAAGGAAAATTTCCCTCAGCCTTCCTGTAGTCTGTTGCTCAGAATCCCTACACATGCTAGTTCCTAAGTGAATCTCTGACAAGGAAAATGTTCTTGTCCTGATAGCTCTGATGCAATCAAGATCCACCCTGCTTTGGGCTGGGACCAGCTTTCCCTGAGGTGCATACGTTGCCTGATAACTGAACAAAGTTGAATATTGTTAGCAAGAAAGGAAGGATGGCTGATGGAGAGGCAGCCCATACATTCTGTCATAGAGAAGAGCATGGGCCATGACTTCCAAACACACCCTGACCTACCAGCACCTCTTCTGCTGCTCTAACAATGAATGCTCTTGCCACAAGGAAAATGACTTTCCCCTAACTTGAGGAGGTGGTGGAAGAAATGAGAAACCCCTGAAAAGAATACTGTGGAAGATCCTGAAAGCATATCAGATAGTAACTGTATAGTCACTAATGGGAACAGGTTCGTTCTGTTTGGGCATAACTTAAGTAATGAAGGTCAACTTGTAACAGACTGGGAGCACCCTGGAAGCCCTAAGACCCAGTCAAGAATTTTACAAATACCAGAGAAGTTAATGCGTGTCAGAGGCAGCTTATGATGAAACACGCCACCAGTTGAGTTACATAAGTTATGTCACCACTGGTGATAAAGACCTTCTAATTCTCAGTAACTACCAGCCATGTGCTGTTTCTGTTCATCCTTTTACCTCGAATGTTTATAGAGCTCCTGGGTTTCTATGAGCCCTTGTTGAGACATGGTTGAAAAAGTCTTGTTTATCTTCTTGTCACATGTATTCTTATAATACAATCCCACATCACTTCAACTGACTTGGGCATTTTTGGATTTTTCTCCACAGAAAATCACTTCAACTGGGAGGCCTAGAGTTGGGAGCTGAATGAAACCTGCAGATTTGTTTTATTTGGCCCTCAAATAATTGGCCTGCAAAGTGATTTTTTAAAAATTATTTACAAACATTAAAAAACAGGAAATTACAAATTTTTTTTAAGATCTGGATTTCTGACTTCTCTTGAAAAATCAGAAGATCTAACCACCTGGCCCAACCTACACTGTCTAAAGCTGACTAGTGGATCCCCTGTTGAAGGAAAATAGGTATTTCAGTTTGCTACAGACTATTTCATATTCATGCTGTCAGCTTGAGCCACCCCAAGCATTTGAGCTTATAGCCATTAACTACCTGATCAAAAATACCCACAGAGTTATCTTGTAGACCTGAATTTAACAAACCCAAGAGTCACAGCCAGTTCAATCTGCGATTGAAGAGCAAATACACGTACAAAGGGAGAGACATGTATGTTATGTGATATAAGATAGTAGACATATGATCTCCTATCAGGAGATATGACATGAGGCCCAACCCCAGAGGAAAAACATTCTGAAACTCATAGTCCCTCCATCTCCCCACAAAATTTGGGAAGCTGGCCAGCCCTGATAGGAGAGAAAGGGGAAAGAATCAAATATCCCATTGTTTTTTGGTCTAGCCTACAATAATCACTGTGTCACGGGAGGCCCCAGAGCACTAGATCTGATTACCTGCAGATTCTGATTTCAGTTTGCAGAACAAACCTGTTCCCATTAATGACTATGCACAATTACTATATGATATGCTTTCAGGATCTTCCACAATATTCTTTTCCAGGATTTCTCATTTCTTCCACCTTCCCTTACACACAAACACACACACATGCACCTATACATTCTACCTTGGTATGCCTGACAGCAGGTAGCCCAAATGGGGTCTGTGTCAGCACTCTATACATGTTTTTCAAGGTCCATAATTGTTTTCCTTTTTTAATCCCCACTTCTTGACCACACACATTAAATCTATCTTCCTTATGAATGTCAGAGTCCAAAACTGAAAGAAAGGCTGGGACATGGGGTGGAGGGACTTTTCCACCAACTACTTTCAGTAAATACCTAATTCCAAACTAAGTCAGAACTATTGAAATGTACTAACTTAACATCTCAGGATCTCAGTCCAGAAATAGCCAATATTCAATATGAACAAAATTGTGCATAGCATGACACAATGCTGCATGTTGAAATGGGCAATTGACTACAGATCCTCTAGCTGATGAAATGACAGAAATAGTTCTTAAAAATTAGGACAGAGTTTTTAAAAAATCAGCCAAGAAGGGAACTAAGTATCCTAGAGATAACTGTGGCCTTTGGAGAAATTTCTATCAAACTAAATGCAGCCATAGGGAAATCAGGTTAGTGTAATAAGAACAGACATATTGAGTCCAAAGCACCCCTTCAAGCAAGGAAGGACACAAAGAATGCCTTCTCCTGACAACCCAGGGGAAGACAATCTTCCATCTGTTATACTTTCTCATAGCCTAAACTTCACGCCTCAGGGAAAGCCTATTGAAAATAGAAGGACTCATTCTACCTAAAGAGTTTCAGCACTTGGAATGTAGGCTCCAGTAGAACACGAAGGAATTGAACATTTTCTAGAACTCCTCTCTCTTGGTCCTTTTCATCACCCTACAAAGTGCCAGAAAACAGAGTGATTAGGCAAGGAACCATGAACTGAGGTAGTCCATAGGTTTTGCTGGGTTTGCTTCCATCACACAGGTCAGCCCAAGTCCATCAGAACTTACCGGGCACATACTCTATGCCCAGCACTTTGCTTAGGGCTATAACAACAAGGAAAGAAGCCTGCAACAAAGCCCTTGGTCTCAGAAGGCCTGCCATCTCATTGGGTGGGCTGAACCTAGGCATATGAAGGAATGAGAGAACAACACAAGAATAAAACTGAGCATCAGTTAGATCTAATCTCCACCTAATCCCAGGTTCCTGATGCACCATTTCACAAATGTACTTACTAAATTATCACAAATTAATGACAACTCAAATATAATAAAATCCATCATGGGAAACATTCCAGCATAGCTAAAATGAGAAGATAGATAATTCCAAGTGCTAAAAATGTGGAGTAACGGACCTCTTAACCATAGATGGTGGGAGAATAAATTGGTAAAACCACTCTGGAAAACTCTTTGGTGATATCTATGACTATAAGTATATCCTGTGATCCAGCAATTCTACTGGATCTTTGCCCAACCAAAATCTATATGTATTTTCACCAAAAGACATGTATAACAATGGTCACAGCAGCACTATATCTAACAGTACTAAACTAGAAACAACCCAAATGACCATCAATGTGGAACAGATAATGTGCATACTCAGGCAACAAGCTATGACAGAGCAGTGGGAATAAACCATCTACAACTACACATAATATGGGTGAATCTTACATCATAACATACGGAGCAGAAGAAGCCAGGCAAAAAAAGATAACTACCTACTATATGATTCCATTTGCATAAAGTTCAAAAGTAGAGAAAACTAATCTTTGGTGGTAGAACTCAGAATACTGGTTACCCTTGTTCAGGGAGGGTAGTTACTGGGCTGACAGGCAAGAGGCAGACTGTCTGGTGCTAATGATCTATTTCTTGATCTGGGAGGTGATTACATGAGTGTATTCACTTTGTCCAAGTTCACCGAGCTCTGTAAGATTTACACACTTCTCTGTGTAATTTGTTAACAAAAACAAAATTCATTCAAGGATCACATTAGTATTATAAATGCATCAGCATTTCCTAAAGATTTCTGTTAATGGAGAAGTGAAGCCCAGAAGAGTTGTAGAAATATACTTCCAATAGTCTTTGACTAGGATTAGGGATTTCAGGTTTCTGAACTCCCTATTCTGTTACTGATTTTCTAGACAAATTTTAAAAAACATTACTTTGCAAGCCTCTATTTAAAAAATGGCAGGGCTGCCTTTCATTCCTTATTCACCATCCAAAAGTTTTGCCTTTAAGGATGAAATATATGAAATTTCCCAGTGGTGAATGCTTTTGACATTAAATCAAAATGAAAATTCAAGTCTCTCTCCATTTTCATGATATGTAATAAAATTCTACTGCACACAGGGAATGTTTTGTTATTGTTCAAATTAAGTCATTTTACTATATAATAATTAGCCTGATTCTCTGCTGAACCTGCAGATGAAGATGAGGCTATCTGCCATAAAACTTCACGTGGAAGCCAAACTCTCTTTTCCTTTCCTCTCAGAGGAAAGGGGAGACATGCTTTCTCCATCCTTATATGGATGGATTCCTTTGCTCTGAGCAGCCGAGAGAAGTAACAAGTCTTACAAACACGAGCCAGAATGGAAAGAGAATTGCTCTTGATGGAAGGAGACCTGGTGCTGTCATTTATTAGCTGGTAGATGTCAGACAAACCGTCCCACCTCTCTGAATTTCAATTTACTCATCTTTAAAATGGGGCCATAACAACCCCTCTCCTACTTGCCTCACTGGGTTGTTTTGAGGTAGAAGTAAGATTATGTATGTAAATGTTTTTTTGGAAACTAGAAAGTGTTATGCAAATGCTAAATATATAATTATGTAAGAATGCCTTCAATCAACTCTGTTGGGTTCTTTTAAAAATGAGTGTCTATGTGAACCATGCCAGGGACTGAGGTTATCAGTGAGTCAGACAAGGTCCCTGTGCTCAAACAGCTCAAGTGGTGGGAGATATTTTTACAGATAGTAAAAAATGAAAAATAAAATCATTTTGCCTAGTAAGAAAGTGCTATGAAGAAAATAAGGAAAAGCAGTACAAAAGAGAGTGACCAAGGAGATTTTTTTAGATTGGGTGATACGAGAAGGCCTCTCTGAGATGGCGACATGTGAGCTGTGTCCTGAATGTGCGAATGAGGTTCTGAGGAAAGAGCACTCCAGGCAGAGTGAACAACTGATGCAAAAGTGCTGGATGGGAGAGAGCCTGATGCATATAAGGACAAGACAGAGAGCCAATGTGGGGGAAGAGGCAGCAGGTAGTCAGAAAGGCAGACCAGGGCTAGACCACATCCTGGATCATGCTTGAGACTGGGTCACCTAGGGAAAGGATCTAGGTAGAAAAGAGGGTCCAGGACTAAAAGCTGCTTATTGCAGAGGAAGAACTAACAGCAAAAGATGTTTCTCCCAGGAAAACAGCTGTGGAATCATAAAACTAGGCCTTACTTATAACTTGCAATATTTTGGGCAAACACCACTCAGGTTCCACAGGTGGCTTCACTGTGGAGCTAATAAAATACAAGTTTCAGAGCACTTTGCTTGCACAAGGCCCTTCCAGAGGGCCCTGGGAGGCACTCCAGCATTCTTGTACATTTGGTATTCTCCTTCTTTAAAACATCTCCCCAAACCTGGCCCTACTCCTGAATGTATCCAAATGCCATTGCAAATGTCTAGAATCAGAGCAACAAGTCGGGACCCAGAGGCTTATGAATATGCCTCCCTTCAACTACCTCAAGGTCCTCCTATCCAGACCAGGAAGTCTGAGATAGACATTTCCATGGCCTGCATTACTCACTTCTCTTGCCCTCCTAGGCCCTGGAGCAGAGCCAGGCTTTCCACTGCCTAGTCCCAGCTAACCTCCCCAGCCTCATTGCCGCGGCTTCTCCAAGCCTCTCTCTCCTCCATTTCCACTGCCTTTCCTGAACCTGTAAGAATCTCCACCTGTGTTCCTGTTCTGGCAACACACAAATCCTCTCCATATTTTTGCACATGCTATTCCTTATGACTTGAATGCTTTTTCCCCTCATTTCCCATCAATCCCTTTCTGACACTAATGCTCTATAAAGCTGAACTCTTCTCGTTCTTCTCCTCCTCCTCTACTGCTCTCATGACCCTGTGTGTACCACTCGAGGTAAGCAGCAGTCTCACTGTAAGGAGCTACCCATTTACACGGCTGCCCTTCCCCTGCTGCCAGCTGCACGCAGGACTGGGGAATTCCTTGAGAACATGCGTTATTCCTCTCCTGCCTCCTCTTGCCCCATCCCAGTTCCTAGCACAACATCAAGGAGTGAAGCAGTGGGTGGCACTCTCCCAAATACACAGGAGAGAACACGACGAGGATTTAAGGAAACTTCTAGTTTTGCCAACATACCTCCAAGCATATAACTTATTTATGTACTTATGCATACATCCATTCCAGCAAGCCCCATGCCTAGTATATACTTGTCCCCAGGGTGTGCTCAAGAAACAAGAATAAAATTGTCTGGCTGTCTAAGGGGAAGGCTTTGGGAAGGAGGCAGATTGGCTTGGTCTGGGCTAGTTCTGAAAACTTTTTCTGATGTCCTGCACTAGGAAGTTGGCCTCAGGGTTTACTCAACAAACCAATGTAATTATCCTGTCAAGATCTGAAAGAGAAAGACA
Organism: Manis javanica; assembly: GCF_040802235.1. Taxonomy (NCBI): domain Eukaryota; kingdom Metazoa; phylum Chordata; class Mammalia; order Pholidota; family Manidae; genus Manis; species Manis javanica. The sequence continues at coordinate 212,306,878 of NC_133156.1, read as the reverse complement.
AAAAACTTAGCATAAATACAAGGCCATCTATTCAATTAAAGCTGTAAACCAGGGCAGCTAAAAAGCTGAATATAAAACAGTGAGTGAGATTTTCATAACAGTGAGTTATGTAACTTGAGACTTGTTGAGACTCAAACAAAGGCATTCTCATCTCAAGGTTAAAGAAAGGAATTAAGACCAGCAGCAGTCTCTAAGCACTGTTCCTACAACTTTCTGTCAACAGTGGATGCGGTAATGGGAACTAGGTGTGACATCTACAGCGGGCCATTACCTTGGGTTCATTAGGACGCCTTCAGGGCAAGGTGTGGATCCTGCTAGTGGCTGCATCACAGGACTCTCAAAATCACCACCAACTCACACCGCAAGAACTGTTCCAGCTTGTAGGAGCCTCACAGCCAAGCCCTCCTGCTAAGGATAAAAAACCCCAGAGTCAGAAGCCTTCCAGCTGGTTGGTTACAACGGGCCAGACTAGAACCCCTGACGCCAGCTCCACTTCCGCTTCACCACACTGCGCCTGCGCGTCCAGGCACAGCCACCGCTCTGTGGGCAACAGCGGACAGCTGCGGCTGGAGAGGGGATGGGGACCAGGCATGCCCCTCAACCAACTCGCTGAGGCGAGCCCCAGCCATCCCCACCTGAAGCCTCCTCCTCTCTTCTCTCTTCCAAACCTGGCTATGTTCTCAAACCACTGGTGGCAGCGAGAGATGCCAAAGCACAATTTTGTCTTGCCAGTGGCACTGGGAAGCAATGCAATCTGGAAACAAATGCCTCTTTCTCTTTCTACCTCCTCCTCCACCTCTCTTCCAGGCTAGGCCTTGCCCGCCTTGCGGCCCTCCCCCACTGAGCTTTTCCCTCCCTGCTCATAATTGTAACTACTGGAAAACTGGTCATGTTGAAGGCAGAACGCAACACAAGGTATTTGCATTTTAACAGGGCACTCTTTAATGCCCACCATGCCTCAGTAAGAAGCAAAGTCCCCAGAATGGGCATATTTAAAAAGTAAATACTTTGAGACAGGGCTCTCCTGATCTCCCTGAGATACAACTTAGAAGCTGTCCAGTTTATGTTCTGCTGCTCAAAGGGGAATCAGAACTGCCCAACACCTGGCACCCCATCCTTCAGGTGGAGAAAGTCGTCCCGTCCTAGTGGAGAGCATCCATCAGCTGCCCTGGCCAGGGTCTCCTCCTTCAGCGCAACCTCCATTTGTCATGCCATACCTGGAGGTCACACCATCTGGAGCCAGCCTCCTTGGCGATGCATAATAGTGGTCAGCTCAGAAATCCTGATTTACCCAAATGATGAAAGGGCAGAGGCCACCTGTGCCTGTACGTGGTGATTTATAGCTATAAATCCATCAGACTGTGGTCCAAGCTTATTCTAGGGACAATGAAGTGGTTCTTTGTTTGGGGACTTACTGAGCCAGATTAAAGGGAGGCAGGTTCTTTCAGGGTTGGTAGGCTCCCAGGAGTACTGGGATTACACAATCTCTTGCTGGATGGACAGGCAGAACTGGCAAGTGTGCTGGAACAAAACAAGGCCTTGGGAGAGAGCTTTTTCCCTGCAACTCTGCCAGCATCCCTAATCACACTGGCTCTAGATTTGGGGACTTTAAATGACAAACTGACAGATCTGAAATTCATTTTGCTGCTCCAAAGAAAATTCTGAGACTCCCCATGGGCTCAAGAATTTTAGAAGTATTAATTTTGAAAAACTGGCTTTTCAAAACTCTGCCACAACAGCAAAGCCCACCAGAAAGAATGAAAACTTTCATTTCTAGGGAACCAGGTACTGTGCTGCCCCCTTCTCTTTACTGGGCAGGAATTACCTCAAATTTACATCAAAACAAAGAGCACCAGCATCAAACTGGGTGGCTATTGCTGGGGTGTTTTGCATTTTCCCATCATCTTATTTAGAAAGCAATAAGGCCTTTTTCATTTCTTTTGGCTCCTTCCAAGTGGAATGGTCTCTTAGATCCTGCGTATCTGAGGATAAGTAAAGGGTCAGAGAGAAGGTGCAGGGTGTATGAAAGCATGTGTTTAAATTTACAGTGCTGCTTTTAGAACAAGCTAATAATTAATTTTCCCCAGAATGCTCAACTGTTCCCAGAGGGCAAACCCTTACCATGAATCAGCCAGGGAGGAGAGATGGTTAAAACAGTGAGAGTGGCATCCAACGGTATGGCCTGATGACTTCTGATTGCACTTCTTGGAAACTACTGTTCACCTCTCTAGTATAGCCACTGAGTATAGCCACAGGTAAAGTCACAGAATGCCTCCATGGTGTTCCCTGCATAGATGTCATTGAAGACAAGGTGCATTCATCATGAGAGACCCTTTTTATGAGGATGCTTAGGAGAAATTTCATTCTGGTCTCAATACAAAACACAGACGTACATCTCTTAAACAATTATACTACCTTATAGGATATTGTGCATTCTTGCAAGCAGTGTTCAGAACCCAGCCATATATTCTACATGGATCCTGCATCTGGGCATCTATCAGGGCTGCCCTGAGGAAAATTGCCTGCTCAGCCCCTTAAATCCTAGAGAACACCTCCCAAGACAGTCCACCCAAACCCAGAGCTTCAAGAAGCCTGATTTCAACCCAAAAGCAAATTCCTACATCTGAGTTTCTATGGACATATTCTTTTGATAACAAATATTTCATATGACAAGCATGTATAGGGCCCCAACTCTGTCAGAGGATATGGACAGGAACATGACAGACAAAATCCCTTTTTCTCACAGAGTATGTCATCCTGTAGGATTTACCCCACTGGATCCAACTGCATTTGTAGCTATGCCTATGAAATTAACAGGTAGCTCAGGTGGTAACCTCAGAAAAAGACCAGAGGACCAGGACAACAAACAGCTGATTTGAGCCAGTGTAAATAAGAAGTACACTTAGACAAAGTGAGAGGATTATATTTCTAGTAGCTGGGTAATCTTGGGCAAGTGACTCTCAGTCTCACTTTCTGCATCTAAAAAATGATTATAGTGAGTAAGGCTTATAGTGAGAAGGAAGTGAGATAATATTGGTAAAATTCATTGCAGGTGCTCAATAAAACTGGCTCCGCCTACTTGTATTCTTATCCAAGGAGTGCAAGTGGAGAAGGGCTCTCGGCACAGACGTTTTGGCCACATGACCTGCTGCAGTGTGATCAGTGTTAGAAATGGAATGTGGGAGAATGGAGAGGTTGTGCCCACCATGTCACCCAAAGTCCTATTATTTCCAGTAGACACTATTTTTTCTCTTCCACTTCAATAATTTCTAACCACAATCTCCATATGCACCCTCTTTTTAGATAAGAAGTTAACTCCCATTGTCCCTTCCATGTCACTGATGGGGGTGGTTTCTGCTTTACTGATCTTGGCCCATGTTAGAGTTAGCAGGTAGAAAGTCTGAACCTTCTAATTCACATTCATGTTTGTATGTTATTTGCTTTGAAGGAAATCAATGGTTTTACTGTTCCCTTTTGACAGTAGCAAGCAGTGTCACATGGCACCAACAAAGATCTAAATAACACACATTCTAATATTGGAGTTCCTTTGCAACTAGCTTTGGGATTATTACTTCTCTAAAGCTGCTAGTCAGATGCCTCATTAAATGTGGTTCCTTCTTGGCTACCATGTCAGCCTCAGTGAATGGCTCACTTCTGTTTTGAGGGACTGATCTTCAGTGTATAGTCTGGATAATGAAAACCACATTTCAAATCAACAAAATCCCAAAATCTCAGGACCTTGAAAACCCAGAGTCCTTGCCTTCTGTGTTTCATCATACTCATTAACCACCACCCGACCCATTCCTCCATCCCTCCCCACCCTTTGTGACTCTCCAAAGCCAAGCAGAGAGAAGTTCCACAGACAAAGTGGTAAATGAGAAAGAATATTCACATGGCTCACCTCCATCCCTCACCCCCCAGGAGTTGAGATACCCTTAGAAGAAATGCCCTTGCTATATAAAAACCAAGAAAGGCTAAGAGATAATGGAGAAATAACATGTCACTAGTAATTTCTACTCATGCAAGATGAACAGGCCAGTGACATAAATAAGAGAGGGAGAACTGTCAAACCCTCATGTCTATTTTTTTCCAGAGACTTGGTAGTGCAAATGAGCTGTGGCACGTCTTGTGTTAGCAAACAGGCCAAGCAAGAGTTGGCCTCTCTCAGATACCTTACAGCAGAGGACCTAAAGAACTAAAAACATCCATTGTCTTACTGGGGTCTGAGGCCTGGAGCAATTTCTTCCAGTCAATGTGCTGGAGGGTCAGGGAGCCAGTTGTAGGTACCTTCTACAAGCACTTTCCAGAGCTCTTTGAACATGGATCTTAGCCCAAGTGCTCAAGTGTAAAGGAAAAGGAGAAAACCGGTGTCCTTTAACAGGGCTGCACATTTTCCAATTTTACAACTGTTTTTGCTCTTCTGGTGGCATGACAGTTGGTGTGAGCATTGTGCTGTATCCCACTTCCAGCCTACTAGAAATTATATTAGACAGTTCTTTGACCTAATCTGTATGTAACCCATAGGAGCAGCAAAACCTACCACGTGTATATGTATCACCTTAAATATTGTCCTGCCTAGATGTCCCTGCAGATGTCGCCTGACTTATCTGACCTACATATACTATATTATAAAAACTTCTGAGAAATCTCAAATAGTATTATCATGTTGACCTAAGTAAGCTTATAATTGCTATATACTTTGCTTTTTGAATATAGAATATGGATTACTTTTTCATATCCAAAGCTCTGAAAGTAAGTCTCTATTTATTAGCATATGTTGATTCTCATGTATTTTAATTAAGTGCAAATCTGACCTAAATCTAGCTGAATCTTTTGATATTATCTCAATCAAATGTCATGAAAAATAATACTAGTCCCCATGCACTGTCTACTATGTATAGCCCAAAAAATGTGTCCAGTACTATACATACATCACTTCATTTAATCTTCACAACAACCTTGTATTATCTCCAGTTTGCAGATGCTGAATCTAATGTGCAGAAAGGATAAGTAACTTTTCCAAGAGGTAGAACCCAGATGCAAACTCAGATAGGTCTGACTCCAAATCCAGTGATATGGCATACTACTTTGCCTAAGCAGAATAGTCAAAGGAATAAAACTTTCTTGTATTGTACTTTCTTCATGTCAATTCTGAAAGGAATTCATGGAGCCTTCTAACAGAAAAAGGCTCATGGTGTCCACAAGACGATCCTACTGTATTCCATACCAGGGAGACCCCATCTGTCGTGATGTGAACACTTGTAAGAGCCACAATTTAATAGGGATGCCACTAAGCGATGTCAGGTATGAAAATGCAAGGTATTGTTGGAAGGTAATTAGCCTGTTAGAAAAAAAGCTAGACGGGGAATAGGAAAGACTGTCTAACAATTGTCTTTCAAATTTTGAAAAGCTGTAAGGTAGAAGAAGTGGATTTCATTCATTCACTCATTCACCCAACAAACACTTGCCACACATCAACCATATGCCAGGCACTGAGATAGCTGCTGGGGAATAGTGAGAAACAAGCCAAATATACCTACACGGTATAACAGGCAAGAAAGACAGATCTTAAATAAATCATTGTAAGTATAATGCTTTCCTTGGGATAAAGTGGAACAGACAAGGAGGCTCTTAGTCCCTGGGGTTAAGACAGAATAAGTCATAATGGACAGAAATCTCAGTGGGTGGAAGCAAAATGGAGGCAGATTCCAGGGTAGAATAATGAGAATTGTCCTGAGCTCCCAATGATGAGACGGTATCCTAAAGAAATGAGTCCTTCATTGGGAGGGTTCAGTTGGATGCTGTGTGATCACCTGCCAGGAAGATTCTACAAGGGATTCCCACATAGGGTAGGAGGTTAGCTAAAGCACTGTCTACCAGCTCAGATTCTCAAATCTTGTGGTCTTGGACCTCATCTTTAACAAAAGTGAATAAAAGCTCCCTGAATAAAGGGCCTATGTTAATGTAACTGCTTAACTCTCTTAGTGTGCTACTATCCCAAATTTCAGCTGCTTAATCCCAACTAGATGACTTCCATTTACTTTCAGGGGGTTGATAGGCCCCTCTAACTCATTGCTGATGAAAATTTGGATGAAGGAAAACTCTGTGGGCATAACTTGTAGATGGCATCCAGGACTTAAGAGTTAGCTGTGCCCATTCACAATGGCTTTTGGACAGAGATCATGTTTTTAGGAACATACTCCATTGCTCTGCACAGTAAAGTCAGGAGATCCTCCTTATTTCTCTTATCACCTCAGCTTGCCTCTTAAGAACAGTTGAGTGTTCATCAACTATTCATTCTGGGAGAGAGATAAGGAGGAATGCTCTTATTTTCTATGATAAAGCCTCTGTTGTCTGTTTTCATGCTCAGGCAAATAGCCATGAGTCTTGGAGATTTATCCATTTGTTTCTCATGCCAATTTTGGAAGCTTGCAACTTTGAATCAAGCAGGGATATTTGCTATTGTACAAGCCAAGCAAGTAAGCATGGAATATTCAGGAGAGAAAATATATATATCTCCTTTGACCAAGTTACTCATGTTGGCATCATACCATCTGAGAGATCTACTGCCCATTTAATCATGATGTCTTACAGACACATGACTCTTCAGGGAGAGCTTACAAAGCATGTTCTCTTTGTTATCTCCTGACCCTCCCAACAGTGCTCTGCTGTGGGCTTGACTGGTGTTATCACAGATCAGGCTCTGGACTATGAGCCAGAAGAATGGGGCTCTAGTACCAGCCACTTCCTTGATTGATGTCATTGGGCAATTTCTCTTAAACTCTGAACCTCAGTTTTCTCTTCTGCAAAAAGGTATGAAACACCCAGAGATGGATGAGACTAACAAAACTTTAGCTTCAGGACCCACCATTTGTACAGGCTGTGAACCTAATTTTGAATTAGTTCTGTGTCCTTTAACTTGAAGAGGGCTCCTCAAAGTGTAATAAGCTTTAGGATCCACAAAACCTGTATCAGTCTCCTAATAACACTTGTTCAGTCTAGTACCAGTATATGACAGGTATCTTTATGGCCTCAGCCTTGCCAGATGGCCTGTGTTCATCACCACTCACCCCATGTAGTAGGTAGACTTTGTTGGCACCCTTCCTAGATGGCTGCAAAGGGCTCACAGCTGGCCTCTTCTCTGGAGAATTGCCCTCTGCTACATGGGTGACCCTCGTCCTGGAGGTTACACCACCACCTCCATCCAGAGAAGTCAACCAAAGCCTGACTGATGAAGAGTGGCCCCTGTACAAAAGGCTGCAGCCCTATCTCAAGGCTGAACCAGCTCTGTGATACAATCCATGCTCCTTCAGGATCACACTGAAGCTAGACTCCAGCTGGGATGACATCTTGCTTATCCTCTGTCTCAGTCTGCTTCCCTCACTCTCCTAGAGCATTGCCGTACCAAGATATGTATACCTGAAGCCCTACTTGGGGCTCAGCTTCTAGGGTACCCGGACTAAGACATAGAGTGATACAAAGAAGATCATTTATTTCCTATGTCAAAGTCTGTCTGGTCCACTTTCAAACACAGTCAAAAAGCACAGGCCTCCAAGACCCAGTGCAGTTGATGGTCAGGCTCTCCAGAGATGTATTTACTTACCCCTGATAATTTACTTATCTCATCCTGGTCTGAGGCCCATTCTGGGCACTGAACAAAGGCCAGAGGTTGAGTATAAGTACCTTTGGAATTAGGCAGCAAGAGAGTGAAGGTGGCGATGCCAAGTATTTCGTAAAAGTCTAAACTCCGTCCCACCCTTAGTGCCTCCTCTAAAACGTTTGCTTTGATATTAGGAAGGAGACCAAATGACAAGAAAAGAATGATAAATAGCATTGTGTCTCTTTTGATAATTTTCTTGGCACTTCCTACTGCAGGGGATTTATAACTAGATCTTTGTCCCAGCTGAATAGAAAAGGAATCCAGGCTCCCCCATGTTGCCTGGCATTTTAGAGAAAGACAGGGTTTAGGAGTAAAGAGATTTAGAGCCTGTTTCTGTCTCACCTCTGACTTGGTTTGTGACTTTAAATGAATTAGTCATGCCTTTTAGCCCTCCCACCTGTAGCATGGAAATTTACTTCCATACCCTGCAAAGAAAACAGGCTTTTCTTTGCAGGGTATGGGAGCTCATCATAACAGCAAGCCTACCATCCATAAAAGAGACATAATTTTTAAATAATCAAAAAGAACACACAAGCTATTCCTCATGAGAGAGGATAAAATGTGGGCAAGGAAGAAATATTCATTACCCAAGTGCTTGCTCCCCCAGACTGTTGGCCCTGAGGGATCTGGAGATAGCTAGTCTCTTATTTCCTTCCACATAGAGACACGTAAAGGCTTTGCAGGCAAATTGTGATATTCTAGGTCCAAATGTAGGGCATCATTCAGGGGAGAGAGGAGCAAGGGGCCTGACAAGCTCCAGAATCTGACTATAGCATGCTGCAAAAGCCCAGTTAGGAGACTGGAGACCAAAGAAGCAAGGAGCCAGAAAACTCACCCAGGGAAGGCTTCCAGCACCCAGCACGAAACTCACTGGAACTATGGGTTGTCTGGGCCAGCAGCTTCCTATAGACATCCCTGGAACTGATCTCAGAATGTGGGCAGCCCTGAGCTGGACTGTGGAGCAAAATAACAGGATTAACTGCTTGGCCTGGGCCAGCTTGCTTCACCTCCATTTCCTCATCTGTAATAACTCCTCCTTTATTCATCTTCCTATGCTGGTGTCACTTTCCATTGGAGGCAGTACATATGAAACTGCTTTGTGAACTGTGAAGTGACAACTGTACATAAGACAATGGTATATGTGGATAGATAAGGAGGTAGAAAGGAAAGAAAGCTCTCCAGAATAGGCAGAAAGGAGCTCTAAGATCTGTAGGCTCGTTCTGCCTGGTCCCTGAGCCAATGCAAGGTCCAGACTGCAATGCATGTGGAGCCTTCCTGCTGTCTGGGGGCGACTGGAAAGAGTCCCATGTAGAGTGTCCAGTGATCCTAACAACAGCAAACCTGCCTTTGGGTATCTACAGAAGTGTAGAGCTGTAGTCTCCCTATCACAAGCCACCACATAAGGTCCATCTGTCTGACTGTCCTTAACCATGATTTCTGATTCTGATTCCCTCTCTAGCTCCCTGTTGGAACCAGGACCCATCTCTGAACCCTGTTCATTCTAGTCTCTTCCCCATGACAGATGAACCCTTGGATAAACACATTAGACACACACAAGGTATTCAAACTCACCTTAGAAATCCCACCTAGTGTCCTACTACTCAATCCAAGTGAATCCTCCACAGTCCAGGCCAACCTAGATCAGACTCAGATCTGCATCCCAAACTTAGTGGTTTGGGCCATGTCCTCAACTCTGGGAGGTAAGGAGGAGAGGGGGAATTTGCAGCCATTCCTTCTCTACCCCCAGCTATTTCTCCTCCACCCCCAGTTGAATATCTGTTACAACTGTCTATGTTCTCCCTATTGGGAGCTCTCAGTACTGATAACAAAAATTTAATATCTTCCTCTAAACATATCAGCAAAGAAAAGATAGTGGTGTGAGAGGTGAAACAGAGCTTCCTCCTAAAACTGCATATAATACAAAAATATAATTAATATGACTAAACTTGAAAGAGGAACAGGAAAGAGGACTGTGCCAAACTGCATACACCTGGAGAAAAGAACAAACCTCATGGAACAGGGTAATGGACCAAAGCCATGGCCTGGTGGGACCCAAGCCATTCCCCCTCTGCAGCTCACTGCGGAAGGAAGAGAAACAGAGCAGGGAGGGAGTGGAGGCCTGCTGAATACCTAACTCCAGAGATCTACTCTGAGACCACAAACCTACATTTCATGGTGCTTTCATGGTACTCTCGTGATTAGGGGGTTGGAAAGCTAAGACAGGCAGAATACCTGGAGAGACTGAGATTCCAGCCACTTGTAGAAAGCAGGGATCCATATCCAGCTGCTCTGGAACAAAGATTCAGTCTGAGAGACCTCCTAACCGCAAAAGGGCTGCTAAAGGGGCAAGGATTGCACAGAGCTTACTGCTTAGGAGAAAGGACAGGTAAACAAAATTGTCCAGGTGCACTCTGCCCAGGAGGTTGGGAAATTTCTCAATCTTAAGGCACTCCAGCTCCCTGGCTGGCTACACAGCTCCAAGGATCCCCTCTGTTATATGCAGCCTACTTTGCCTTTCTCCCGGCCAGCCCCACCTGGCTCACAAACCGGAAAACCCTACCCTAGCATTAGGCCAGCCAGAGGGAAGCCCCATCCACAGCAACGACAAATGCAAAGCACAGAGGCTTATACCTGTGTGCTCGACCCACTGGTTCTGGCAGTGGAGGCAGGCATAGCAGCAGGGAAGCAGGTAACAGGTCTTTCCTCCCCCCAGGCACCAATACAGCTCCCCTGTGACCCCCGACATTGTTTCAAGGGCTGAGAAGCTCCAAACAGTAGAGGTTATGGGTACTAGAGGGTGCCATACACAAATATGAAATGCCAAAGAAAACTGGTTCAAAGTAAAAATGAATACAACACCTGAGAAAGATTCAAATGAAATCGACCTTATGAATTGTCCTAAAAGGGATTTCAAAACAAATCATTAACATACTCATGTAGGCACAGAAAAATATTCAAGAACTCAGGAATGAATTCCAGTCAGAGATCCAATTATTGAAGAGCACAATGGAGGGTATTAAATGCAGATTAGATACGGTGGAGGAGTCAATAAATAAAATAGAAACTAGAGAAGAGGGATACAAAGAAGCTGAGGCACAGAGAGAAAAAAGGATCTCTAAGAATGAAAGAATATTGAGAGAACTGTGTGACCAATTGAAACAGAACAATATTCGCATTATAGGTGTACCAGAAGAAGAAGAGAGAGAAAAAGGGATAAAAAAATGTCTTTGAGGAGGTAATTGCTGAAAACATCCCCAATCTGGGGAAGGAGATAGTCTCTCAGGCCACGGAGGGACACAGATCTCCCAACACAAGGGACTCAAGGAAGACAACACCAAGACACATAGTAATTAAAATGGCAAAGATCAAGGATAAGGACAGACTATTACAAGCAGCCAGAGAGAGAAATAAGATCACATACAAAGGAAAGCCCATCAGGCTGACATCAGACTTCTCAGCAGAAACCTTACAGGCCAGAAGGAAGTGTGGCATGATATATTTAATGACATGAAGCAGAAGGGCCTGGAACCAAGAATACTTTATCTGGCAAGATTATCATTTAAATTGAAGGATGGATTAAACAATTTCCAGATTAGCAAAAGCTGGGAGAATTTACCTCCCACAAACCATCTATACAGTGTATTTTGGAGGGACTGCTATAGATGGAAGTGTTTCTAAGGTTTAATAGCTATCACCAGAGGTAATAAAACCACAGTAAAGAAAGTAGAATAGTTAATTATGAAGCAAATGCAAAATTAAATCAATTATCCCCAAAGTTAATCAAGGGATAGACAAAGAATACAGAATATGATACCTAATATATAAAGAATGGAGGAGGAAGAAAAAGGAGGGAAAAAAAGAACCTTTAGATTGTGTTCATAACAGCATATTAAGTGAATTAAGTTAGACTCTTAGATAAAAAGGAAGTTAACCTTGAGCCTTTGGCAACCACAAATCTAAAGTCTGCAATGGCAATAAGTACATACCTATCAATAATCATCCTAAATGTAAATGGACTGAATGCACCAATCAAAAGACATAAAATCACTGAATGGATAAAAAAACAAGACCCATCTATATGCTGCCTACAAGAGACTCACTTTAAACCCAAAGACATACACAAACTAAAAGTGAAGGAATGGAAAAAGATATTTCATGCAACTAATAGGGAGAAAAAAGCAGGAGTTTCAGTACTTGTATCAGACAAAATAGACTTCAAAATGAAGAAAATCACAAGAGACAAAGAAGGACATTACATAATGATTAAGGGGTCAATGCAACAAGAAGATATAACCATTATAAATATCTATGTGCCCAACACAGGAGCACCGTCATATGTGAAACAAATCTAACAGAATTAAAAGGGGAAATAGAATGCAATGCATTCATTCTAGGAGACTTCAACACTCCACCCACACTGAAGGACAAATCAACCACACAGAAAATAAGTAAGGAGACATAAACACTAAACAACACATTAGAACAGATGGACCTAACAGATATCTACAGAACTCTACACCCAAAAGCAGCAGAATACACATTCTTCTCAAGTGCACATGGAACATTTTCAAGAATAGATCATATACTAGGCCACAAAAAGAGCCTCAGTAAATTCAAAAAGACTGAAATTGTATCAACCAGTTTCTCAGACCACAAAGGTATGACACTAGAAATAAATTATGCAAAGAAAATGAAAAATCCCACAAACACATGGAGGCTTCACAACATGCTCCTAAATAACCAATGGATCAATGACCAAATGAAAACAGAGATCAAGCAATATATGGAGACCAATGACAACAATAATTTAACACAACAAAATTTGTGGGATGCAGTGAAGGCCATGCTGAGAGGAAAGTATATTGCAATACAGGCCTACCTCAGGAAAGAAGAACAATGCCATATGAACACTCTAAACTCACAATTAACCAAACCAGAAAAAGAAGAACAAATGAGGTGCAAAGTCAGTAGAAGGAGGGACATAATAAAGATTAGAGCAGAAATAAATAAAATCAAGAAGAATAAAACAATAGAAAGAATCAATGAGAGCAAGAGCTGGTTCTTCAAGAAAATAAACAAAATAGATATATCCCTAGCCAGATGTATCAAGAAAAAAAGAGAATCTACACACATAAACAGAATCAGAAATGAGAAAGGAAAGATCAATACAGACACCAGAGAAATACAAAGAAGTATTAGAAAATACTAAGAAAAATTATATGTCAACAAACTGGATAACCTAGAAGAAATGGACAACTTTCTAGAAAAATACAACCTTCCAAGGCTGATCAAGGAAGAAACAGAAAATCTAAACAGACCAATTACCAGCAATGAAATTGAACTGTTAATCAAAAAACTACCTAAGAACAAAACCTGTGGATCAGATGGTTTCACTGCTGAATTTTATCAAACATTTAGTGAAGACCTAATACCCATACTCCTTAAAGTTTCCAAAAAATAGAAGAGGAGGGAATACTTCTAAACTCATTCTATGAGAGCAGCATCATTCTAATACCAAAACCAGGCAAAGACACCACAAAAAAAGAAAATTACAGACCAATATCCCTGACGAACATGGATCCAAAAATACTCAACAAAATATTAGCAAACAGAATTCAAAAATACATCAAAAAGATCATCCATCATGATCAAGTAGGATTTATGCCAGGGATGCAAGAATGATACAACATTCGAAAAATCTATCAACACCATCCACCACATCAAAAAAAAAGAAGGACAAAAACCACATTATCATCTCCACAGATGCTGAAAAAGCATTTGACAAAATTCAACATTCATTCATGATAGAAATTCTCAACAAAATGGGTATTGAGGGCAAGTACCTCAACACAAAAATATATATGACAAACCCACAGCCAACATCATACTTAACAGCAAGAAGCTGAAAGCTTTTCCTTTAAGATCAGGAACAAGACAAGGATGCCCAGTCTCCCCACTTCTATTCAACATAGTACTGGAGGTCCTAGCCATGGAAATTTGACAACACAAAGAAATAAAAGGCATCCAGATTGGCAAGGAAGAAGGTAAACTGTCCCTGTTTGCAGATGACATGATATTGTACATAAAAAACCCTAAAGAATCCACTCTAAAACTACTAGATCAAATATCTGAATTCAGTAAAGTTGCGGGATACAAAATTAATGCACAGAAATCTGTTGCATTCCTATACACTAACGATGAACTAGCGGAAATAGAAATCAGGAAAACAATTCCATTCATGGTTGCATCAAAAAGAATAAAATACCTAGGAATAAATCTAACCAAGGAAGTGAAAACTACAAGACACTACTAAGAGAAATTAAAGAACATACCAATAAATGGAAATACATCCCGTGCTCATGGATAAGAAGAATTAATATTGTCAAACTGGCCATCCTGCCTAGAGCATTCTATATATTCAATGCAACCCCTATCAAAATACCAACAGCATTCTTCAATGAACTAGAGCAAATCATTTCAAAATTCATATGGAACCACAAAAGACCCTGAATAGCCTAAGTAATCCTGAGAAGAAAGAATAAAGCTGGGGGGATTATGCTCCCCAACTTAAAGCTCTACTACAAAGCCACAGTAATCAAGACAATTTGGTACTGGCACAAGAACAGAACCATAGACCAATGGAACAGACTAGAGAGCCCTGATATAAACCCAACCATATATGGTCAGTTAATATACAATAAAGGAGCCATGAACATACAATGGGGAAATGACAGCCTCTTCAACAACTGATGTTGGCAAAACTGGACAGCTACATGCAAGAGAATGAACTGGATTATTGTTTAACCCCATACACAAAAGTAAACTTGAAGTGGATCAAAGACCTGAATGTAAGTCATGAAACCATAAAACTCTTATATGACAACATAGGCAAAAATCTCCTGAATATAAGCATGAGCAACTTCTGAATGCATTTCCTCAAGCAAGGGAAACAAAAGCAAAAATGAACACATGGGACTACATCAAACTAAAAAGTTTCTGTACAGCAAAGGACACTGTCAACAGAACAAAAAGGCATCCCACCATATGGGAGAATATATTTGTAAATGACATATCTGACAAGGGGTTAACATCCAAAATATATAAAGAACTCACATGCCTCAACACCCGAAAAGCAAATAACCCAATTAAAAAATGGGCAGAGGATACAAAGAGATAGTTCTCCAAAGAAGAAATTCAGATGGCCAGCAGACACATGAAAAGATGCTCCACATCACTAATTATCAAGGAAATGCAAATTAAAACCACAATGAGCTATCACCTCACACCAGTAAGGATGGCCAGCATCAAAAAGACTAAGAACAATAAATGCTGGCAAGGATGCGGAGAAAGGGGAACCCTCCTACACTGCTGGTGGGAATGTAAGCTAGTTCAACCATTGTGGAAAGCAATATGGTGGTTCCTCAAAAAACTAAAAATAGAAATATCATTTGACCCTGGAAGTCTACTCCTTGGAATTTACCCAAAGAATACAACTTCTCAGACGCAAGAAGACATATGCACCCCTATGTTTATCGCAGTACTATTTACAATAGCCAAGATATGGAAGCAACCTAAGTGTCTATCAGTAGATGAATTGATAAGAAGAGGTGGTACATATACACAATGGAATACTATTTGGTCATAAGAAAGAAACAAATCCTACCATTTGCAACAACATGGATGGAGCTGGAGGATATTAAGCGCAGTGAAATAAGCCAAGTGGAGAAATACAAGTGCCAAATGATTTCCCTTATTTGTGGAGTATAACAGTGAAGTAAAACTGAAGGAACAAAATAGCAGCAGACTCACAGACTCCAAGAAGGGACTAACAGTTACCAAAGGGGTGGAGTGTGGCAGTGCGGGTCAGGAGGGAGGGAGATGGGGATTGAGGGGTATTATGTTTGGTACACATGGTGTGGGGGGTCACGGGGAAAAGAGTGTATTACAGAGAAGGCAAACAGTGAATCTGTGGCATCTTACTACACTGATGGACAGTGACTGCATTGGCTTATGGGTGGGGACTTGATAATATGGGTAAATGTAGTAACCACATTGTTTTTTCATGTGAAACCTTCATAAGAGTGTAAATACCTTAATAAAAAAATTTTTTTAAATCAGCAAAGATAAGAAAGGCATAAGATAAAAGGGTCAAAACAAGTAGAAGCATGTACTTTAAAAATTTTCATCCTTCAAAGGGAAAGTCAAAGATAATTAAAATATTAATGATAGGAGCATGGATAGATAAGAATAATATTTGCATAGTCTTTAAATTATAAATTAGTGTGCTGCCCCTTTAAAAAAAACTTTCTACTTCAACAACTTAACTGATTGCAATGATAAAGTTTGCAGAATCCTGAATGCCTGTGAAATAAATATCCTTTGTATATACAATGCACAACACTGATGATTTTTTATTATACGAACTTTGCTGATGTGCTGGGTAATTGTCAAAAAAGCAAAAGGAAGATACTAAGCTATTAGGCCAAAGAGTGAGATAGCTTTTGTTACTCACCTTACAGTTTGCAAATACGACATGCCATGTTTATTCTCTGCTAGACCAGGCTAAAGTTGGCTGTGGGTGGCTGAATGAGGGTGGCATGTCCCTCAGAGGGCTCCTATGCAGAGGAGCATAATCCTAGAGGTTTTATCTTGAGATCCCCGTGCCAAACCAGGCTGACTGCAAACCAAGAGGCAGTTGGTGAGAAGTGGCTTCAGGGGCTTGGATTGGACACTAGGGAAGCTAAGTGGGAATACAGAAGCGGGAACATAGACAGGGAATTGTCTACTAGGGTGTGGGGCTGCAGCAGCTTTGAGTAAAGCCTCTGTGGCCTTGGCATGGCCAAGACCATTTAGGCTGCAAGTGCATCTGGATGTTTCTCACCCTCCAGGAGCCTATGATGAAACCTAGGTCCCTGGGGGTGAACAAAGACTGAGGACATTTCTGTCTCAGTAGCCAGTCAGAAAGCAGGTAAGGACTTTCTCCTGAAGTCATAACTCAACCTACTTACCTCTAAACTTCACTATTCTTACAGTGCTAAGAATGGGCACAGCCCCAATTTAAGAATATCTAAGCCTCTGGAACAGGGATTCACAGTTTGTATTTTATCTTGACTACAAAGTAACGTGGTTGACCATTTAGGTCAAGTCTGGTATTAAAACAGGCAAATATAATTGGGAACCAAAATTGTGGTGTGAGCATACAGAGACCCTGACTGAGTGGCTCCCAGGGGCTTTACTAGAACTGCTTGGTTATTAACCTGGAGAGCAGAAAGTACATCTCATCAGAGGACCCCCCTCATGAGGGTGAAAAGCTAGAATTGCCAAATATTGTGCTTATGGCTACTCGCTGACCCAAAATCCTTGTTTGTCATCCCTTTGTCCAAGGATAAGCTCTGTCATTGCCCACCAGGGTGACACAGGACCTGGCTCAGCCCTACCCCTTCACATACCTCCAGACACTTACCTGTAGATGTCCAGACTGCAAACAGCTGGGTTGAGCTGGCTATCTGACCACTCATCAGCTTTCCTCACCCTGGAATAATCCCTGCCCTTCCTATGCCTTGGAGTTGCCTCCCCGTCCTTAAGAATCAGTTCCTCCTTCCCCACAAACTACCTCCCCCAGTTGACCATTCCCTCTGTAAACCGCTAGAGCAGCCTTAGCACCATGTTATTAGACTCGCCTGTTTTCCAGGTCTGTAAATCCCTCCAGGCAGAGATGACCATGTCTTCACCAGCCTCCAGTGCCCGGCCCTGTGCATGGCACAGGACAGGTATTCAACCGGTGTTTGTTGAATCAAACTGAATTAAAATTTGGTGGACTCTGAAATAACAAGCCATTTTCTTTTTCCTATTCAACTTACAAACAGTGTTGCGAAGAAAAATGAAATAATATGTGCATTTCATCCCCAGATAGATTACTTTAAAGGACAACTTCCATGTGAATTTTGGATATGCAAATTCTGTCAGAGTGGACATGGAGGTAAAGCCAAATTTGTCTCCTCAGTTTCCAGTCACACTGTAGACCCAGGGTAACACCCTGTTGATTTTATTCATTAGTAGTCTAAGAGAAGTAGGTGTTCTGGGTAATCAAATAAAGAACAGGAGACTTGGAACCAGGGTCCTGGCTTTTCCACTTACCATCTCCTGTGGACTCAGGGCAAGTCATTTAATTCCTTCAGCTTTAGAATGCGGGTTATGAAGTTGTCTTGCTTAAAATACTGGAGAAACTGGAAATTGACCTGTCAATGGAAGGGTTTATTAGGCACACAAGATTAATTTCCCAAGAACAAAGCTCAAATATATTTAACACCAAGAAGTATTAAGCAGCGATCACATCTTTATTTGATGATTCAGAAGGCACTTCAAGTGCTTCCGGCTTATCGTCATAAACATAATTTACCATTACACCATAACTTGGTGTGAAAAGCAGTTAATGGAATGTCCCATTTGATAGAATGGTATAGAGGTCAACTTCTGAGTAATATTGTATTGTTTTTTAATTGACACACCATGAAATAACCTAATGAGGTTCTCACCAACCCAGCTTTAAGGTTTCAGGAGTTAAATACGTAGTTAGAGCTGGAAAGGTTTGCTCCAGCTCTGTCAGCTGAATCACTGTTTGCTGGTTCCAAGTGGGTTTGGAGGGATGGTGTCAGGCATTACGAAGTGTGGTCAGTGATTCACACCCAAATGACTGCTTTCAGGCAGGAGAACTAAACATTTGGGCAAAATGCCTTATAAAATTCATATTTATACAGCAGCCTTTGGGATTAGTTTCAACCAAATAGAATTTAAAAGGTCATTGACTACAAGTCTGAAAATTCCTGCTTCCCACAGTGGCATAGAAACTGCATTCTAGGGAAAACATTGGTCTTCCTCCAGACTTTCTGGAAACCACAGAGCGTGGTGAACATTGCTTCATAAAGAAGTGGTCTGGGAGCTGAGCAAAAGCAGTCCCCCAAAGCTATAAATTGAGACTAATCTACACTCATCCACCATGAGCAAATTTGTAATTCTGTTCTGAGGTGAGACCAGGAAGAAAAGGTTGGGAGACTATCTGGGGGCCAAAGAGGGTGCATTAAGATCTCTAGAGAAATAAAGTCAGGTTTGGTAGAGTGAGGACAACAGAAGAATCGCGCGAATGAGTGATTCAAGCCAGGAAAGGGTTAGAAACGATATCAAGAAACCAAAAATCATGGCGGAAGGGAGGTAGAAGCTACTGGAGAGACTTTGGGAGTAAGATGACCCCCACGCAATGTTGAGGGAAGCTTTGTAAAGCTTTACATGAGAGCATAAAAGCATCGTCAGTGATCGAGGATGTGACAGGGGAGAGAGAACCAGCACGTAAGAATAGCAGTAGCGATGGCGAGTGCCTTTGCTCTGGCTCTAAAAAGCTACCGCCCCTGTGCTGGGGCCATAGGTCCCAAGGAGGTCCGTGGGGCTGCGGCAGGAGGCGCACCTGGAGCTCGTCAGAACTTGCAGCACCTTGGTCCTGCCCCAGGCCTGTTGCATCAGCTCTGCACTCTAACAGGATCCTTAAGGAATGGGGTGAACACTACCTTGAGCCCCATTTATTTAGGACCCTTGCTCCTTCATTTCCTGCTTTTATTTGTTCTTCTTTCCCTTCTTCTCCCCTTTACCCTTCATCAGCTTCTTCCTCAAATTCCAAAATCACGTTGTATGTGAAAATCAGTAGCTACTTGTCTCTACTTGGTCCTAGTGCAGTTACTCAAAAACATCTCTACTTGGTCCTAATTTAAAGAACCAAACCAGCCTCAATTCATACACACGTGAATAAAACAGTTACATTGGGCCCCAGAAAAAAAAACAGCAGCCAAGAGCCCTTCCCCCACGAGATCTGTATTTGTGTCATTTATTTATTCAAAGCCCTAAGTGCACACAGTGCTTTGTGGGGAAACATGCCAAGCAAGGACTACAATTCTGTACCTTTAAAAAAATATTTTCCTTTTTCTCTTACAGCCCTAGGGAGTAGCCAGGGTGGGGAAGGAATTATGAAATCTTTATACCAAAATACACAAAATGAATAGAAGGAAGCCGTAGGTATTTGTTAGGGCCTCCAGACCTCGCTAAGAAAACAAGCAAAACTTTCCCAAACGATATGAACAGCAGATTTTTGCTATACATGGAAATAAGCTCTGAGTTACCTGAAGGAGACTCAACCACACACACACACACACAGACACAAAAAAACAGAAAGGAAATCTTACATGAATTTTAGACAAAGATTTCCATTTAAAAAATAAATTTATAAAAGAAAAATTTTTAAAGGAGAAATATTTAATGATACAAAAATCAGTTAAATACAATATGGAATAACCATAATAAAATATTATTTAGCCACACCAACTGCCATTTCAACAATATTTAATGCAAAACAATAAATGGCAAAGCAGGATATAAAACTTTATATTCCCTAACATCCCACTTTTATGTAAATAAAAATAGGAATTAAATATACCAAAATATTAATAGTCTATATCTCTAAAATTGAAATTACAGATGACTAAAAAGTTTATTCTTTTCATTTTTCTGCATTTTCCAATAATATGGACACATACAACTCGTATGGGTACTCTTCTAAATAGTCACATTTGTTTTAGTAAAAGCTCTCTTGACCCCTGAATTCTCCTCTCAATTGCCTTACCGAAGCCCACTTAATTATTACTCCTGATCCAGAAAAGAGATGGCTCAGAAACATGGTGATGCTCCCCACTGGAAAACCGTGCTGGCTCTGCACGCTGAGCAGAGAGTAAAGGAGGGTTGTAAGGGAATCAGAATGAAGGGATTCCACAACTTCCCAAGACCTCCTATATTAGCCTTTTAATGTGAGATTTCCAGACTTCATTCAGAGTATTCTGAATTCCCAAACGCTCCCATTATTGATCAATATTGAAACTCATTCTGAAGTCCAAAAACATGATTCTTGCACTATCCAGAAGTTTCAGAGTGGACAGAATTTTGAAAGTCATCTACTTCTCAGTTTGGGGGCACACAGGAGTCACCTGGAGACCCTCAGAGTCTGATTTTATTGGCCCAGGGTGTGGCCTAGGCATCTGGGTATTCTTAAAGCTCCCCAGGGGATTTTATATGCAACACAGTAATCACCACCACTCTAATTGAAACTCCACCACAATCCCGCTGATGTGAGTGTCCTCCAGTCTAGAGTGATGTGTCCAGCTCCATCACTGTCCTCCAAGATCTGATCAGCTATCTGGCCACTAACAAAATAGTTACCTGACCATAAACTGCAAACTGAGCAGCCATGTTCTATAACCTTGGAAATAATTACTGCGCCAGCCTGACAACAGAGGGATTACCTCCCTTTCACAGCCAAACAAACTAGTTGCCCAAGAATTCTCAACTTATAAGTGGTTGTGTCGATTCTTACTCTAAAGCCTCTGTCTTTCAACTTCACTACAGGACAAAGTATCTACTACATTTTTAAAACTATTTTTTCAACTTTGGAATAATTTTCGATTTATAGAAAATTTGCAGAGGCAGCACAAAGAGCTCCTGTATAACCTTCCCCCAGCTTCCCCTAATGTTCACGTCTTATTTAACCAGGGTACATGTGTGAAAACTAAGATGTCAACTACCTACAGATTTTATTCAGATTTCAGCAGTTTTCCCACTAATGTCCTTTTATCTATTCCCAAATATCAAGCACTAAATCATTTAACATAGCAACACAGGCAATGTCACATGATAATACAGGTAATTAATGATGAAATGCAGACAGGAAAAAGAGCGCCCCCTCTGGCTGAGAGAGGCCTAGACAGGCATCTCAGAAGAGACGGGATTCCAAATGGGCCTGCAGGGATGGTTCAGGGCAGACCGGTTAGGGCAGGCCTTCCAGCTCTCTGTAATACCCAGTATGGCTCAGTGTGTGCTAACTGCCCCAGGGACTTGCAGGTCACATTGGACAAAGGCTGTAAAGCTCTGATCATGGACTCTGGGACCAGAGGGGACCAAGAGGTTGAGCATTTCCATGCATGAGAGGAAAGACTTTGCCACATGGATCACACACCCTGACCTGCATGCTGGGCGCAGCACAAAACTTAAGGATTCAGGCTTATTTCTGAAACTACTTTTTGAGTCAAAGGAACATACAAATTAAATTTTTAAACTTGCTCCTTCTGAGGAGTCTCTGTTCTTTGCCTCTCCAGGAGCCACCTTCGCCCAGAGACCCCCTGAGGCTGGACAAGCAGGTGGTGGCACAGAGTCAGGAGGAAGAAGAGTGGGCACTGCCCCAGCATCCTCAGGGCCCCCCAGCTTTGGCTGCTCTACTCGCGAAGTCACTGGTCTTTGAGCTAGACTCGGTGTCTAAGGGAGCCCGACACTGGCATATCAGCATTCCAACTATATTTAACTTGGAATAACTTCTAGCTTTAGCTCTTCAGCTAGAATAGAATTTTTCCGGTCCTCCTCCCCTCCCTCTTCCTTCCCCAGAAACTGGTCTAGGGTGAGGCAACTGAGGGGACTAGGGACCAAGATGAAAGAGGCCTTGCATGACCTTGAGAATGAGCACCTCCCTCGGTTTTGTGCCCCAGGCCCTCGGCTTGCCGCACCCCAACACCAGCTCAGTTACTCCCCCCATCTACCACTCCACTTCCATTGTATCATCATGATGATTTAGCTTTTATCATACAAAATAAAAAGGGGTCAAGAAAACCCCCAAATTTCTAGCTTTCCTCAAATTATAACTAGTACAGTTTTATATATCCCAACTTTCAGCTTTAAAACAGCACCAAGTTTGAACAGGCCTGGTGGTGGCCCCTTGAGCTCCGTTCAGCAGACTGCCTGCACTGGGGACAGCAAGTGGGATCCTGGACATAGTCCCGTACTCGGGGGTCCTGGACAAGGCACCCTGTGCTCCGGCCCAGCTATGGAATGTGTAAATTAGGAGTCTGGGGAGTTAGAAAGAAGAGAGATTCTAGAGCTTATGAGATTTCTGACCTAGAAATGTAAAATCAGTTAGAGGAAAGAAGTAGGGGAGCAGGCCAGTGGCCCAGAGAGATCTACGTGGCAGGAAAGAGCAGAACTTGCTGGTCATTGTTGACTGCTCTGGGTCATCGGACACTATGGACCTCTGTGCAGGGATAATGGCTTAGAATTGCCCCCAACTACCTCAGTCCTAATTTTCTCAAATTAAAGGAATTCAAATGAGTAAATGGTTCTCAAAACTGACTACACATTAGCATCATGAAGAGGCTTTAAAAACACCAGTGCCTGACCCCCATCTCTGGAGGTGCTATTTAATTAGTCAGGCTGGGCTGTCGGTACTTTTAAAAACATCTCAATGCTCTAATGTGTTGCCACGCTTGAGAACCTCTGTGATAGGTGAGATCTAATTCCACCTCTGACAGTCTATGATCCGGAGAAATAGTAGGTAACTGTTTTTTGACTTGCTTCTCTGGACAGAACCCAATTCAAGAACTCCCATTAAAATGAGAGCCAGTTTAAAAAAAGGTTAAAGGTTTTTAACTAAGCCTCTGGCCCCCTGACAAAAGGAAGTTGAGGAAAAGACAGGCGTGATGACACGGTTTATGAGTACATTTTCAAGCAGAAACTGCTCCAGGGGCTCACAGCTACAGTGGCAGCTGAAAAGTCAAAATGAAGTTGTTTCATATGCTCAGGAGCCAGCGGGCCCAGCCCCAGGGCATGGCCATGGTGCCCTAGTCATTATGCAATCACTCAGCTGCCCACCAACAAGTGGGTGCAAAGCTTGGGTAATTAACCAGCAACCTCAGCTCACCTTATGGGAGGATAGCAAAGCCAATTAAAGTAGAGGTCACCTGGGACTGACAAGGGGTTGGTAGCCAACCTGGGCTTCAATGAGGGGTAAGTGAACAGTAGACTGCTGTGCAGCAGCTATTAGGGCCTAAGTAAACTGGTCACATGCCAAAGTACGGTGACTGTAAGGTGCACAGATTAGGTAATGGTTGATTTGGAGACCAAAGTCCCAGGGCAGAGGTACATCTCGTACTTTCCAGAAGATAGTCCCAACATAGCTGCCCAGTGTATTACAACAGGGCAGGCTCTTCTCCAGAGCATAAAGACATTTTATTTCCTTCTTTCTTGTTATTATTTTCCTCTGGACTCCACATGTACTGTGGACACAGTGCTGGGAACACCCACTGATTCAGTTAAAGAGACTGCCCCCCAGCGCATGCTGTCAGGAGCTCTCTGGTGGCCTGGGAGGGCAGGTTCTCACCCTCAGCTGCACACTGGACTTGGTGGGCCTGGAGAAGGGTCTGGGCATAGGTATATTTTTCAAGCTCCCCAGGTGACTCTAATGTGCAGCCAAGGGTGAGAAGCCCTGGATAAAGCCATACCTGGCTCAGCAGGAGAGGAGGTGGTAGGATGGATTGGAGGGAACCATCGCAAGGATTTCAGGGAGTCACGGAGATGATGGAAAGAGAGGACCAAGATATGGAGAGCTCACTAGTTTTCAGAGATCTACAGAAGTGTTTTAAGTCGAATGCTTTTCATCATCCATTCACTAACCAATACTGACAGTGGCTGGGTTCCAGAGATAAAAAAATGAATAAGACCCAGTCCCTACACTCAGGAAGCTGACAGTCTAGTAGATATAATGTAAATGTAACCATGTAACAGAAGTTGGTCATGGACTATATATGTAACTTGATTACTAGGACCCAAATGATAACCCCACCTAAGGGTGAGGGGCAGGCTCACCCCACCGCCCAGCATGCTGGGTAGAGTCAGAAGCTAAATAGTCAATGAGAGCTTGGAAGGAAGGAAGGCCTTGGACAGGGGAGAGGAAGGAACCTCCTGACCTCTCTGGGCTTACTCTCTAGAACATATATCCCAAGACACCTGGTAAGTTATCCATACTCAGGACAATGCTATTGGACAACTCCAGGGGGCACCAGTCATGTTGTATTTTATAAAGACACTGCCTGCCAGAACTGTGCACCTAGGTGGCCTGCCAGTGGTGGTGAGAGTATCTGGCTCTGACCAGGGAGGCCCAAGAGGTGTACGCTGGGAGGTGCCTCTGCCAGGGAAGTCCCAGGAAGGAAACACAGGAACAGGTCTGGGCCTGTGGGCTTTCAGAGTGGCCGTGTCTAGAAGCCAGGCAAGAATTCTCTACTTTCCTTCCTGTTTTCCCAGAGCCTTCAGTGGGGTGGAATAAAGGGCAGGTCTGTGAACACCCACTGGGCTAGCAGGGTGCCCAGTCACAGCATCCAGTTGTGGCTCCCCCAGAACTGCAGGGGGAGTCACTGCGGCATGGGTAGGGGCCCAGCGTGAGGAGATCTTTGGGGAGGTCCTGGAGGGTGTACACTGGAGGGCAAAGAGGAGGGTGGCAGGTTAAGCAGATAGATGTCTCTGCAGGTCCCTAAAGCCAATTAAAGTGGAGGTCACCTGGGACTGACAAGGGGCTGGTAGCCAGCCTGGGCTTCAGTGATGGGTAAGTGAACAGTAGACTGCTGTGCAGCAGCTATTAGGGTCTAAGTAAACTGGTCACAGGTGAGACCTCACCCAAAGACCACTAACAGAGACCAGATGGAAGGGGACCCAGAAATGGGACTTGAGATCTTGCCACCATCCATGTGAGGATGTACAGCCAGTGGGCTTTGGCTTTAACTATTAATGTGGCCCTCATTTGTACACACAACCAAGGAAGGCCTGGGAAGTGTGGAGGTGGGTCCTCCAGATAATTTAAGTGCCAGATACTCAAGTGATATTTAAACACTGCATAATAAAGATAATACTTGGATAATAAATGACTATGTATGGGTAAGGGGAGGCCCAGAGGAGAGTTGTCTTCTGACTCAGGAGAGTCAGAAAAAGCCTTCAGTGACATCCTCTGAGTTGGATCTTAAAGGATGAGTGGACCGCAGCCAAGTGGACTGAGAGAAGCAATCCATATAGGGGACAGCATGCACGCAGATGTATGGGGCAAGAGCCTTCTGTGATCTGGGAACCCTCTGTGGCTGGGACCAGGGATCTAAGGCTAGAGAAGCTGATGGGGCCACACTGGAATGTGAGATAAGCATACACCAGCTTAGAAGTGTGGACCTTGTCTTGTAGCAGATGAGGACCCTCCCAAATAATTCTAACTAGGATCGTGATATAATCTCATGGGTGGAAAGACCTGTCCAGTAATTGTGTGGCATTGTTCCCAGGTAGGGGGAAGACTCCTAGGAGACTGAGAAACAGTCCTTGCTACCTGTGGCCTATCCTGCCTTTGAAGGAAAGAAGAAGAAAAGTGGGTTTCTGCTGAATCACTGACCACCCTTTCCCCATAGGTGACAGAGGGGTTGGCCATACTGCATTCTCCACTGCTCACTACCATAAAACAAAGGATGTCTTTCAATTTCCAGGCAGTACAAAAACCTTGCCTTCCTTGCCTCTGATTCAACTTATAAAATTACTATCACTACAGCCCAGGGTAACAAAAGGAGCTAAGCTCTGAACTTCAGGGGTCTGCTTCCCTCATGGGAAGCACGGTCTTGCTGAGTGAGTTCCTCATCCACCTCCCACTAGCTCACTTTGACTTTCCTTTGATGGTCACACTCATTTCTCCAGACCCCCAGGGTTTGTTCACTGCTGTTTGGGTGAGCCTGCTGCCTCCTTCCCCACAAGAAAACAGCACAGAGCCCCTGGGCTTGTTGATTCAACAACCATTTGTATGTTTGCTCAGATCAGGAAAAAAAAAAAAAGAAAGAAAAAAGAAAGAAAGAAACCTTTTTGTGAGAAGATATAGCCACGCAGACACCATGCCAGAAAAAGTGTCAGAGAGAAACATTATTATTCAACTGGTTTGATTAGTAAGTGCCAGACAGCTATTAGAACAAAAATCATGCTTTTGGGCAACTCTGTCTATTTATGTCATGGTGAGCCTCACAGAGAGCCCAGATAATGCTTGCTATCTTCACCCACACTAGTCAAATGTTTGGATAAATAAAGATGTTGTATGAAATTCCCTATCTGCCACTTTAACAGAAATTGACATAGAATGGAACATTATTTGATTGTGTTCTGTTTCATAGCTGTGTGGCTTCCATAATCAAGGGAAGGGGAAGGAGAAGGCTTCCTGAACTAGGGACCTGCAGAGGCATCTATCTGCTTAACCTGCCACCCTCCTCTTTGCCCTCCAGTGTATACCCTCAAGGACCTCCCCAAGCCCATGACTCATTGTATATCAGGTAACCCAATCCTTCAGTGGTTGCTAGAATTGTCCACCTGGAACCAGTGTTTTAAGCTCAATTGACCTACATACATAGGTCAGAGATCAATAAAAGGAGTAGGACATACCAGTCCCATTGGCAGCCACCTTCTTAGTTGTCTTGCATTTATTTTCTATCTGGTTCTGACCCCTTACTGCAATTTGGTGTCTACCCTGTTTGAGATCCTTTGGGCTTTGTGCCTTGTTCCTTGGCCCCTGGGGAATATGATCTACTTCTTTTCCTTGCTTTTGACTGTCAGCATTGGGCATGCACTAACCCTGGAGCTCCCCTCCGACCACACCCCAGCATATGGGCAGCTGTGAGCCTCTCACTGGGAAAGCTCTAGCTTCTCACATGGATGGTTGGACAAAAATGGAAGATGAGTCCATTGTTACAAACACAAAGGGCAGTTACAGAACCCTTCCTAGAATCCCACCTTGTCCAGATACTCAACAACAACACAGAGAACCAGAAGTAGCCAACCTATTTTGACTAATGGGGTGTTAAATTAGGCTACACAAACTAATGAGCCACACTAGGGCAGCTACCTTTTGAAAAGCAGCTGCAAACAAACATGGCATAAATATGTGCTCTTGCTAAGAGTCCACATCCACCTGTTTGAGCCCTTAGGTATAGCTGACCACACTGAGGTGGAGTTACCACCTGGTGACCATCTTTATCTCCCCCAAATCATTCTCTTTTGAAACTAGGGGCCAATAACTATCAGACAATTTAGAATGGAGTTGATGAATTTGTTAGGATCAAAATTAAATTAGTTTAAGCAAAAAAAAGAGTATATTAGATGGATACTATAGGAACACTTACAGGACCCAAGGAAAAATCAAAGAACCCAGTCTTAAGAAAGGATGTAGCTGGATCTCACAAACGAAAATCAGGGGCCCCATCTCTGCCAGTCTTCTTCTCCCTATAGGAGGTCAAGTTCCTACTGCTTTCTGAAGTCCAGCTTTCTTCTCATGGTAGACCCAGCTACCAGCAGCTCCTGACTATTTCATCTTATAGCTTCATCTACTGAGAGAGGACCCCCACCCCACTCCCTTCTAGTTTGACATCCTAAATCTTCAGAAGGAACTCAGTGGTCTACTTTGTAACATATCTGCTTCCATTGCAGCCCCACAGTGAGGGTGGGAGATGGCACAGCATGGCACATTATGATCACTCCAAAGAAGGGAATTGCCACAGCTAATCAGAATAAGATCATCTCATCTTGTTCCTGAGCTCTACCAATCCCAGCCCCTTCTAGCAAACCAAGAATTTCCTTCTTGTGTCGAGCTATGTCAAAAGATAGAGGCTGCATTCTGTTTTAGATAAGCCACTTAGGGAATCCTTACCAATTATTGGCTTGTAACACAGAGGATTCCTTTTCTATAACTATGTAAATGGAGTGAAAAGTTGAGCTGCTCAGTCTGAAGAGTCTCTGTGTCTTACACAAAGACCTTGTTCTATGTTCTGGATGAGGCTAATCCTCGACAAAAGGCAATATGACAGGGAGGTTAGTTTCTGGAGTTAATTAAGGCTGAGCTCAAATGGGTGTTCCAGCATTGACAGCTGTGTGACACAGCCTCAGCTTTACCATTCAGTTTTAAGTGAGACTAGCTAATATCCACCTCCTGGTGTTGGTGTGGAAATGATTTGAGATGATACATGAAGAGCACCTAGCATGGTGAAGGCCTTTCATGATGCTGGACAGACTTGGTCTCCAGTGATGCCCCTTCTTGCCACTCCGTGGGGCATCCAGGGCTCTGTTTCCAGGCTTGCTCCCCAACTGTTTCTCCTCCATATGATTTCCTGAGGGATCTTCATGAAATGTACAGCTCCACCCCAATTTAAAATTCTTCATAGCTCAGTAGAACAGTTAAGATAAAGTTGAACTCTTTATCGTGGGTCCCAAGCCCACTCTCAGTTTGGACCCTGCCTACCTCTCCAACCTTGCCTTGCCTACTCCAAGCTTCCACCAGGCTGGATCGCTTGCTATGACCCAGCTGTGCCATGCTCTTTCACCGTAAAGCACATTCTCACAGGCTGACCCCTCTTCCTGCAATGCCTTTCCCCTGGCTATCTTCAACTAGCCTAGGTACTTTTCAACATTTGTGTGATCAGGAGATTCTTGGAAACTTTTGCTGACCCCATCCCCTACTCTCTATTAGATATGCATAGCCTGCCTCCATTTATGCCTATTTGTACCTCAATCAAAGTTCTTATCACATCATATTTACTTGTTTGTCTTTGCTATTTAATTCTGAGTTTCTTGCAGGCAAGACTGCATTTCTAGTACCCAAGTAGAGCCTGGCATAAAAGAAATGTTCAATAAAGTCTGATTGACTGAAACACCAGTGACATATTTGTGAAACCACGTGTACTAGAAGGCATTAAGTTGAAATGTACAATCCTCTTCTTCATGTGGCTAAGTGAGCCAGTTGGGCTTACAACCCAGGTCCTTGGCCACAACCACCCAACTGGCATTTCTAACTGCTCTAAAGGAAACAGAATCTAGTATTGTATATAAAATATCAGATTTTAAAGCTGGAAACCTACCCACAAAGTCCCTATTTCTTGTGATTTTGGTCAAAATGCTTACTTTTGTTTTCCTTATCTACAAAGTTTCTAATACTTGGCTGTAGAGAATAAATGTGACAACACCTATAAAATAAAAAAGTATCATTGATATTCTCTCTGTGTGGCATTGTCAGGGTTAATTTCAGAAGATGGTGTATATCCCCCTCTTTGAGCCAAAGGTAGTCCTTGCTCCTAAATATGAAATCATTGTCTGTTACAAGACAATGCTGGACATCATTTGTATTCCCCACGTGTTGGGTACTGCATCTTAAGTGAAGACTTGGGCATACATTTTGCACCCCTCCTGATGGTTAGACCTGACAGCATCCACTGGAGCCTGACTGGAGCCCAGAACTATCCTTAGAGGCCATGCTGTGGGACCAGCTCACAAGCAAAACTCTTATAATAAGCTCTTCCCAGCAAGGCCAGCAAAAAACAATCCTCAGATAAAATCTAACCTGTCCTTACACAGCTTCCTATACTTTCACAAGTCAGCCTCTAGTGGGATGAGTAATAAAAAGAAAAGACTGAAATGAACTGTGAGAATGGGGGTGCATTATTCATCTGTAAGAATAATGTA